>NC_090932.1:91218313-91843313 GCF_040938575.1 Ambystoma mexicanum
TTTGAGGTAGTAATGGGGAGACCTGCCAATATCTGGAATTTGCCAAAATGTCGAAAGTTAAGTGATATTGGGCCTCATTACACGGATGGTGGTAAGGGTTTACCGGTACCGGTAAGGGCACCGGTATCAGTAAACCCTTACCGCCTTACTACGAGGTCCCTTTGCGGGTAAGTACTTTAACGCCTGCTGTTTAGCAGGCATTAAAAACCACCCCGCAAAGGGACCAGGCTGCTAATTACGGTACTGCAATTTGCGGCACCGTAATTAGCGCCTTCCCCATTCCCATAGAGCCCTATGAGGCAAAAATGGGAATGGGGAAGGGCAATGGGGGAAGGGGGAATTACTGCCCCGCCAACCTTGGAATAGGGCAGTAATTCCCCTTTCCACCAAGGCGGTGCCGATATTTTACCGGCATGGACCAAGGTGCTAATAGCAGCTTGGTCCTCAGCCTACCGTGTAATGAGGCCCATTGAAAATGTATTACTTTCAGATTATTGTAGCCAATTAACTAAAAACCTGTATTTGATTTACGATCAGGTACGAGAGGCCTTACCTGTGCGGTACGAAGGCCCGGGCCACGGCATACGACCTGGTAGCTGGGTGCTTGCTAAGTCATTTGAATGCACCTCCTGCCTCGCGCCTCGCTGGCGTGGGCCATTCCAGGTCTTGTTGGTCACCCAAACAGCGGTGCGGGTAGCTGGCCGAAAGAATTGGATCCACGCGTCACACATCAAGAAACTTCCTCACCCTGTGCCACACGTTACAGAAGAAGCAGAACCCCTTGCTGATACTGCAACCAACAATCCCAAAGCAGTAAACAGCACCGAGAGTGTGTCAGAGAATATCTCTAAGCCCGAGAGGCTTGGGGAAGCTTCCATTTTGTTTCCACACTCTCCACCGATTTTGCACCCGGAAAGGGCTGTTTCAAATGCAACCCCTTTGTTTGTCCCAGATACGTTGCTTCCAACGAAAAGTGACGACACATTGCTTCCGGATCAATCAGTACCAGGAAAAATCAGATATCACTTGCGTCCAAGAAAATAGACATACGGCACGTTCGACTGTGCATTCAAGGAAGGAAAAGAATCATCGAGGGCTCACTTTTTCCCAAATTTGAGAAAGGGGATTCTGTTGGCTAGGGTTTTGGAAGGACACAGAAATCGCACGACCGGGGGGTCGCCAGCAACGAACATTGGGGTTTCCGTTTTGAAGACTGCAATGCCTGCTACCGCCGCCGTTCGTATTGGACTTGTAAATAAGGGGGTGACCAACCGGGACAATAGACAAAATGCCTGGGCCCCGAAAACGTACTGCTGTGTTTTTGTAATAATATTTGGTTTTATGATAGACACTGTTGTAGGCCTTTGGTATTTAGAAGAAGCTTATCCTTTAGAGTTTTCGCTACCGACTGTAAATGTACCCACTGTTCATACACCTTTCGTGCCTTCGCATACTTTGTCCCCTAGAGATTCCCAGCACAGACAAAAGTATCATAATAATACTTTTCTACTTATAATGAACGCTACACATGCCATTTTTAACAGATCCAATTGTTGGGTCTGTTCACATTTACCGCAACACGGGGATAAGGGGCTAGGTTGGTATATTCATCCTTTACCATTGACAACTGCTTGCTATGCTTCTCTTAGAGCATTATTCTTGGTTGCCCAGGGATTGGCGAGGAACCTGTTATTTAGGGATCCTGTTACCTGGGATGTTTATAGCGAGTACTAAAGAAGTTTCAAAGGCTCGTCCACGACGGGATGAGAGTGGTGATACCCCGGCACAAGTATTGGGAGATATAGCTAAATCAGTTGTGCCATTTTGGGGGCAGATAGCGAATTCAGAAGATATCAGAAAACTATCGAGAGTATTGGAGAGAACCATCAACCGGAGCCCAGATATAATCTACAATATGACATTAGAGCAGAAAGCAATAAGACTAGTAGCACTCCAAAATCTAATGGTATTAGATGTCATTCTAGCTGAGCGTGGTGGAGTATGCAAATTAGTGGGGTCCGCTTGCTGTGTTTTCTCACCAGATTCCTCCCCAACTATCTTTAAGGCAATACAAAATCTGCACGTCCTTGGTTCCGAAGTGCATGTTCCCGAGGGAATCTGGGATTTAAGCACTTGGTTCCGGGACTTCTTGCGATCTTGGGGTTGGAAGGTACTTTTGGTTTTATTAACTATTTTAGGAGTTCTGTTGTTCCTTTGTTGCTGTATTCAGTGTCTGCCTGGTATGTGTTCGATGCTAGGGGGGTGTTGTGCACAAACGATAAATTCGATAGGACATGAGGTGTATGCCTCAGATAAAACTTCCAAAGAATATGTGTTAAAAGATATATTAGTAAAAGACCTAATGGCAATAGATATTTCAGATAGTGATTCAGGGTACATGGATACTGATGTAAGGAGTTATTCGTAAGGAGACCCAAAATAGTTTTTAGCACTTGGCATAGGACAAAAGGAGGGTTTGTCGGAATAAAAAGTATATCGTGCCTCCTATTGTAATAAATATATTAATATTGGCCTACGCCAAGTTGCTCAAAAGTCATTTGCGAGATCTGTGTTGCAAGGTCCTGACCTTTAATCTATGTAGGCCGCCATTTTAGGTTAAACCGCCATTTTAGGATTTATGTGGAAAAGTCACCCTGTGAGCTAAAATGGTGGACGATGTCATTGCAAAATACAACATTGCCGTCTTGACCTCTGAACATCGCTAATGTGCAATCTACACGCAGGCTACTTCTTGAGGTCATGAACTGAGACCTCGTCCTACGTTGACCTATGTGTAAAAGGATTACTCGTGCAAGTAATCCAATCCACGAGTATGTATTATGATAATGTATTTACACATTGGACAAAGAACATCTGTTTTACTATATTGTATAAATGTTTAAGAAGGCCTGCAGTACGAAACTTGGAATACACAGTTAATGCATACGCTTATTGTTACATGTAATAAAGAACGAACGAGTTAGATGCGGTTATTTGAGACTCGGCAACGAACCCTAGAATTGGTAACATATAAAGTAGGATATTAACCCGAAGAGGGGTTGGCCATAGCGTTCACAAAATGTATAAAAAGCGAATGCATTCTAATGTACAGTCTCTCACTGAACACACTGAACCACGCTGGTGTTCGTTGTGTTGTACTGAGGGCCGATAGCTATCTGACTTTGCACTATTTCAATGCCTAAGAATGACTCTGTATTTCCCTGTTCCCGTCTATAAATAAACAATTACAATTACACACATCTATAGAACCACTTCTCCCCACCACGACTTTGTCAATAACTAGCCAACAAAAGGCATCCTCAGTAGGGTTCATCTGATGAAAACATGCCACCATTGGAGCCGTGGCCACTCTGTTCCTGATGCATGATTTATGTTCCAGTGCCGGGCTATTATGCAAGTCTATGCAAAAAGGACGAGCATACTTAAGGGGATAATGTGCAGATGAACTGGCCACATCGTTTTTCCAACATATATCACATGGGCAGTTTTACAATTTGTAAAATGTTTTAATATCTATGGTCTTGCTTTAGCCTCAATTAAAGTGGTGTGTGCAGTACACTCCCACGCCAAACAGTCACCACACTTGAAATGGCCCTTAGTAGGGGGCAGTCCTAGCAACCTGTGAGTGTCAGTATTATCCTTAGGTTTACTTCTAGCTGCATGACAGGGGATTGGCCCAGTTTCACTCCTTTCTTTAAAGCAAATAATGGACCCCTCTGTAGATTCATATATTATTTATAGGGTGCACCATAGCTTTCTGTATGGTTGTATTATTTATAGGGTGCAGCATGCCCTACCGTAGGGTTTCTGAATGCATAGGGGCACCATACCGTTCTGTGGCATTTCTGGGTGTATAGAATGCAGCACATTCTTCTGTCAGGGTTTCAAATCATGTAGGGTGCATCATACCCTTCTGTGGGGTTTCAGGCTATATAGAGTGCAGCATACTGCTCCTGAGGTTTTCAGGTTGTGTAGGGTGCAGCATACCCTCCTCTGGGTTTTCAGGTTGTGGAGGGCGCACTATACTCTTCTGTGACGTGTGGTTGCAGTCCCCCTTAGGTGCAGCATACCCTTCTGTTAGGTTTCCAGGTTGTGTATGGTGCAGCATACCCTTCTGTTAGGTTTTCAGGTTGTGTATGGTGCAGCATACCCTTCTGTTAGGTTTTCAGGTTGTGTAGGGTGCAGCACACCCTTCTGTTAGGTTTTCCGGTCGTGTAGGGTGCAGCATACCCTCCTCTGGGTTTTCAGGTTGTGTAGGGTGCAGCATACCCTTCTTTTAGGTTGTCAGGTTGTGTAAGGTGCAGCATACCCTTCTGTTAGGTTGTCAGGTTGTGTAGGGTGCAGCATACCCTTCTGTTAGGTTGTCAGGTCGTGTAAGGTGCAGCATACCCTTCCGTGGGTCTTCAGGTCGTGCAGGGTACAGCACTCCCTTCTATGGGGTTACAGGTTGTGTAGGGTGCAGCACACTCTTCTCTGGGGCTTCTGGTTGTGCAGGTTGCAACATACCCTTCTGCGGGATTTCAGGTTGTGTAGGGGTGGGCATACTCGTCTGCGGGGCTACAAGTCATGTAGGGTGCAGCATACTCTTCTGTGGGGTTTCAGGATATATCGGGTGCACCATACTTTTCAGTCGGGCGTTAGGTCGTGTAGGGTGAAGCATACGTTTCCGTGGGGTTTCAGGTCGTGTAGGCTACAGCATACTCTTCTGTGGGGCTTCAGGTTGTGAATGTCACAGCATACCCTTCTGTGGGATTTTAGATTGTGCAGTGTGTAGCATATTCTCCTGTGGGGTTTCAGGATATATATTGGGTGTATCATAGTCTGCAGTGGGGTGTTAGGTTGTGTAGGGTTCAGCATACTCTTCTGTGGGATTTCAGGTCGTGCAGGGTGCATCATACCCTTCTGTGGGATTTCAGGTTGTGTAGGGTGCAGCATACTCTTCTGTGGGATTTCAGGTCGTGCAGGGTGCATCATACCCTTCTGTGGGATTTCAGGTTGTGTAGTGTGCAGGATGCTCTTCAGTGGGGTTATAGGTCGTGTAGGGTGAAGCACACGTTTCTGTGGGGTTTCAGGTCGTGTAGGGTGCAGCATACTCTTCTGTGAGGTTTCAAGTCCTATAGAGAGCAGCATACACTGCATGAGGTTTTCAGGTCGTGTAGGGTGCAGCATACCCTCCTCTGGGTTTTCAGGCCCTGTAGGATGCAGCATACTCTCCTGTGGTTTTTCAAGTGTGGATGGTGCACTATGCTCTTCTGTGAGGTGCGGTTGCAGGCCCTTTTAGGTGCAGCCTACCGTTCTGTTAGGTTTTCAGGTCGTGCAGGGTGCAGCATACTCTTCTGTAGGGCTTCAGATCGTGCAGGTTTCAGCATACCGTTCGTGGAATTTCAGGTCATGTAGGGTGCAGCATACTCTTCGGTGGGGTATTAGGTCATGTAGGGTGAAGCACACGTTTCTGCGGGGTTTCAGGTTCTGTAGGGTGCAGCATTTTCTTCTGTAGGTTTGTCAGGTTGTGCAAGGTGCAGCATACTCTTCTGTGAGGTTTCAAGTCGTGTAGGGTGCAGCATACTCTCCTGTGGGGTTTCAAGAATATCGGGTGTAGCATACTCTTCAGTGAGGTTTCAAGTTGTGTAGGGTGCAGTATACTCTTGTGTGAGGCTTCAGGTCACACAGGGTACCGCATACTCTTCTGTGGGATTTAAGGTTGTGTAGGGTGCAGCATACTCTTCTGTGGGGCTTCCGGTTGTGTATAGGGCAGCACACTCTTCTGTGGGGCTTCAGGTCATGCAGGGTGCAGCATTCTCTTCTGAGGGGTTTCAGGTCATGCAGGGTGCCACATACCCTTCTGTAGGATTTCAGGTCGTGTAGGGTGCAGTATACTCTTCTGTGGGGCTACAGGTCATGTAGGGTGCAGCATACTCTTCTGTTGGGCTTCAGGTCGTGCATGGTGCCGCATACCATTTTGCGAGGTTTCAGGTCGTGAAGGGTGCAGTATACTCTTCTGCGGGTCTTGAGGTCATGCAGGGTACTGCATACCCTTTTGTCATGTCGTGTAGGGTCAGCATGCGTTTCTGTGGGATTTCAGGTCTTGTGGGCGCAGCATATTCTTCTAAGAGGTTTTGGGTCGTGCATAGTGCTGCATACCCTTTAGTGGGGCTTCCAGCTGTGTAGGGTGCAGCATACCATTCTGTGAGGTTTCAGGGTGTGCAGGGTGCTGCATACCCTTTTGTGGGACTTCTGGCCATGTAGGGTGCAGCATACCCATTTGTGGGGATTCCGGCCGTGTAGGGTGCAGCATACCCATTTGTGGGGCTTCTGGCCGTGTAGGGTGCAGCATACCCATTTGTGCGGCTTCTGGCCGTGTAGGGTGCATACCCATTTGTGGGGCTTCTGGCCGTGTAGGGTGCAGCATACCCATTTGTGTGGCTTCCAGCCGTGTAGGGTGCAGCATACCATTCTGTGAGGTTTCAGGGTGTGCAGGGTGCAGCATACCCTTTTGTGGGGCTTCTGGCCGTGTAGGGTGCAGCATACCCATTTGTGCGGCTTCCAGCCGTGTATGGTGCAGCATACCCATTTGTGCAGCTTCCAGCCATGTAGGGTGCAGCATACCCTTTTGTGGGGCTTCTGGCCGTGTAGGGTGCAGCATACCCATCTGTGCGGCTTCCAGCCGTGTAGGGTGCAGCATACCCTTTCGTGGGGCTTCTGGCCATGTAGGGTGCAGCATACCCATTTGTGCGGCTTCTGGCCGTGTAGGGTGCAGCATACCCATTTGTGGGGATTCCGGCCATGTAGGGTGCAGCATACCCATTTGTGGGGATTCCGGCCGTGTAGGGTGCAGCATACCCATTTGTGGGACTTCTGGCCGTGTAGGGTGCAGCATACCCATTTGTGGGGATTCCGGCCATGTAGGGTGCAGCATACCCATTTGTGCGGCTTCCAGCCGTGTAGGGTGCAGCATACCCTTTTGTGGGGCTTCTGGCCGTGTAGGGTGCAGCATACCCGTTTGTGCGGCTTCTGGCCATGTAGGGTGCAGCATACCCGTGTGTGGGGCTTCTGGCCGTGTAGGGTGCAGCATACCCATTTGTGGGGCTTCTGGCCGTGTAGGGTGCAGCATACCCATTTGTGCGGCTTCTGGCCGTGTAGGGTGCATACCCATTTGTGGGGCTTCTGGCCGTGTAGGGTGCAGCATACCCATTTGTGTGGCTTCCAGCCGTGTAGGGTGCAGCATACCATTCTGTGAGGTTTCAGGGTGTGCAGGGTGCAGCATACCCTTTTGTGGGGCTTCTGGCCGTGTAGGGTGCAGCATACCCATTTGTGCGGCTTCCAGCCGTGTATGGTGCAGCATACCCATTTGTGCAGCTTCCAGCCATGTAGGGTGCAGCATACCCTTTTGTGGGGCTTCTGGCCGTGTAGGGTGCAGCATACCCATCTGTGCGGCTTCCAGCCGTGTAGGGTGCAGCATACCCTTTCGTGGGGCTTCTGGCCATGTAGGGTGCAGCATACCCATTTGTGCGGCTTCTGGCCGTGTAGGGTGCAGCATACCCATTTGTGGGGATTCCGGCCATGTAGGGTGCAGCATACCCATTTGTGGGGATTCCGGCCGTGTAGGGTGCAGCATACCCATTTGTGGGGATTCCGGCCGTGTAGGGTGCAGCATACCCATTTGTGCGGCTTCCAGCCGTGTAGGGTGCAGCATACCCTTTTGTGGGGCTTCTGGCCGTGTAGGGTGCAGCATACCCGTTTGTGCGGCTTCTGGCCATGTAGGGTGCAGCATACCCATTTGTGGGGCTTCTGGCCGTGTAGGGTGCAGCATACCCATTTGTGGGGATTCCGGCCGTTTAGGGTGCGGCATAGTCTGTTGCAGGATTTCAGCATGAGGAACGGCAGGTTATCTTGTTGAATGTGTGGAAGGCTTTTGAGAAGACATTTCTATTTCCCTTTCCAGCACAACCACCCCATCCTGCCCCTGCTCCTCGTACCCGCCTGCCCTTATGTGCAGAAGATAGAAGGGGCAGTGCAAGTACTTTCTGAACTGATGGTGAATAGATGCTCTTGTGAAACTTTTTCCTAAAGTGTGAACAAAACCTTAGGGCAGTTTAGGACTCCCACCCCCTCCTGCTCCACTCGAAGGACTGCCAAAGGCCCACATCCCATGTGCAGCTTTTATAGATTATTGATTCCCATGGGCCAGGGAGGGGCTCATGATTTTCTCTGGGATGCCTTTCTCTGCTGCCTCTGCCAATAGCTGTGGGTCCCTGGCCTCACCCCGCCCCCATCTCTTTGCTCAAGGTCTAATCAAGCAGGTGGAGACCCACATTCTCAGGGGTGGAATCACGGGGCAGTGGATGGGGATGGGTCGCCATGAATCGTGGACGTTTTAGCTTTTGTCCACCCCCCTTCCAGCCCAGCGTGACCAGGCAGGGACAGTAGAGCACAGAAGCAATGGGCGCATGCTATGGTGCATACCTCATTCCTGTAACTGAACTCTTTATGCGCACATTTACCCACGAGTCTGGAGCGCTATACAAATAAAATAAACAAACAAACAAACATGCAGCGCCACTGGGAGGCAACCGAGCCGCGCATTGCCGGTCTGGAAAAAATGCCAGGAAAATTGCCGGTCGTTCCAGAAACCGGCAAAGTACAAGTGTGCTGGTGGGGGCATTGAACTACCGGCATCCCTGACCTGCCAGCAGTTCAAGCCACTACTGGCAGAAAATGCCAGAATCTTACCAGTGCCAGTGATTCCGGCAATCCCATCTCATGGAGTCCTATAAACTTACCATAACTTTGGCGCCCGTAATATCCCAGTAATATTAGGATATTGGGTGGCAGAGATGGTAACGCGGGTTTGCCGGTTACCCACTGGAATTAGCCGCGGGTCACCGGCAAACCCATAATGAGGCCCACATTGTTGAGCTGAACAACCAATATTTTTTCACCTCTTCCAAGCCAGAAATGAATTGTGGTTGTTTTTTAATGACTCACCCTCCATTAACACTTTATAAAGTAAGAGCACTTTTTAAATGTATGTTCACGCTACTTTTTTTAGAAAATCATCTTTATTTAAAGCATACACGCCAGAAAAGAATATATGAGCAGAGTATTTATGAAAGAACTACGCATACATTACGCCTCATCATGAGTTTGGCGGTAATCTGGCTGTAAATCTGCAGAATGACTGCCAAATGTAGTTACAGGGACTGTCACCTGGTTCCGGAGCATTACCACAGCATTACGAGTGGTGGCAAGGTGTTCCACAGGACTCTATGGGGATTTTCAGTGGATTTACCACGAACAGTTTTGCTGTAAAGGTAAAATGGAGGTAAAATGGAGGATTAACCTCCAGCAAAATGATGCAGGTACATCATCCACTTTACATCCAAGCATGTACTCCAGTGATATGGTAATGTAGAGATTAAGTGAATGTAACGGAATTACGCCCACTTCACCGCCGTCTTTACATCACCCCTGCGCTTGTAAACAGGCCCATTT
Source organism: Ambystoma mexicanum (assembly GCF_040938575.1). Taxonomy (NCBI): domain Eukaryota; kingdom Metazoa; phylum Chordata; class Amphibia; order Caudata; family Ambystomatidae; genus Ambystoma; species Ambystoma mexicanum. The sequence goes on from NC_090932.1 coordinate 91,227,827, forward strand.
GTATTTGAATTTGTATTTTATTTATTTGTAGAGTGCATCAAACCCAGGGGCAACTGAGCGCTAATCTTACAATTTTATACAGTTTCCACATGACAAGGTATAGGCATTTACACAAGACTATGTACAGAGTCATTGAACAAATGCATAAAGCGTGAGTCTGTACAAACAGAGGATTAGAGATATACAGGGGTGCAATCATTTATAAAGTAAAAGGCTATAATGAAGCGGAGCATATGTTAATGTAAGGCAAGGTTGTGGTCCTGGTCTCGAAGCCAGGCTTTAACTTTGTGTTGCGGAAGACTGAGAAGGAAGGCTCTGCTCTTATGGTAGTTGGGAGTGAGTTCCATTTTTTGCTGCTTTTTTTTGCTGCATTGTATATTAACTTACAATACTCCAAGTGTTCTTCCGAACACAGTCCAAATATCAGAACTCTTTAGAACATGGCGCCTCCTCCCTTTTGCAGAACCATGGTCCACCTAACAGGCGATGGCAAAGCATTCTTCACCCGCTCCATCCCCGCTGTGTTCGTAGCATCTACTTCCCACTTCCCATCCTCTTATCTTCCCCACCCTCATTTTCTTTTTTCCAGCAGACTAAGGTCTGGATACCCCTGGTGGAGGCACAGAACATTACACTACTGACAAGCCTAGGCGCTTCGATACTACTATCGTGGTGATTTGGCACAGTATAAAAACATTTGAACTTAACATATCCGCAGCCAGAGCTACTCAAAGTGGCAAAGCCTCAGGTGGTGGTGTACGCCATTAGCCTCTTTGCAAGCTCTAGTAAGCCGCTCAGTGACCATGGTGGGATACGGGCACTAGCCCTTTAGCTGCCTCACAAGAAAATGTATCAATGACATTTTGTACAGCTCATCCAGTCGGAAAGCATTGATTGGTTAATATCTGCCCATGGCAAGCAGTAGCCATTCACCAGGAGGAAGAGGTCTATGGTGTGCCAATGTGCACCTGGCCACGTCCGGCATCAACCGTGCTGGGAGTGCGTCATCTGAGGCGACTACCTATGCTTTTTTATGTACTATGTTCCCCATTAAATGCAGCAAAGGTCACAGAGCAAGCTCAATCGCGCATGCAATTCTGCTGTGCAAATAAGGCGCACAAGCGAGAACCATGTGGTGTGCCTCACTGAGCATGCATGCGGTAACCGTACTTGCACTTAGCGGAATTTACAAATGAAATACCGCCAAACTCAAAATGAGGCCCTATGTATTTATTCATTGAGTCTCCATGTTTGGGCTGCAGGCCCTAAATCCACCAATCAAATGATTCACTGCTTGATCGGCATCCATTTCCTCTGTGGTTTCAGCTGAGTGGAGAGACCTGGCACAATTCCTACAAGCCTCATGATATGTGCATGGTTTTACAGGGGTTGGAAGAGAAAGTGCACAGGGCTCTCTATATAAGTCTTCCTATTCCCCAGCCGCCTCCTTTGGGGAGTGAAAGTCTGGTGTGAGACCTACACCTGCTATCCTTATTTCTTGGTCCCATTTAGAGATCCATTCTTATTGGTTGATTTCCATGGGAAATTGGGCTCTGTTCCTCTCAATTGGCCCAATTAAGCCCATTTCAACTTCCTGATGCTAGGAGGCGTGGGAAAAGCCATTTTATCAAAAGGAATGCGTTGGTTTAGCTCCCTATTGAAACTTGTAGATGCTACTGTTTCTTTTGGGCTTACAGCTATGTCCTAACCGTCGCTTGCTCCCGAACCTTCCCTTCCACCTTAAATACCCCTGGAAGGCGCTCTACGCACAGACCAGCTCGCTGGCCTGTGGAGCAGCCAAAAACGCCCCAGGGGAAACGCTTGCAGGTTCCTCCCGGATCCTCTCTTTTAATATTTATGTTACAGGCTCAGATTCAGAGCTCTGTGAATAGGTCGAAGAAGGCCACACACAAAAAACACTGTTTTTTTCTGGCCAATTTGGTGCAGCCTTAAATATTCAAAGTATATCACTCCTCCCGCCGCCCCTCGGCGCCCGCCACTTGAAATCAGGGGATTTCATCCCCCCTAGATCCCCTTCAAAGCTGCGCCATCACCCACCATAATCCTAGCTACCAAACTCCCCTCACATACAAATACACAGAAACACACACGCCGACACATAGCTTCTCCCCAGCCCCATCCCCACTACCCCACAACATACACACAGGAATGCAAACAAACACCTGACAGCCGACTTCCGCCTTCCCCTGCCCGTCCCGACTCACCTGTCAGCCCCTGCGCGCACTCGTATGCGGTTGGGGCGTGACAGTTAAGATTTAGAGCAACCTTTCTGAGTGGTCTTTCTAAATCACTCTTTTTCATTTTCGCTAAAATGAAAAATACATTTTCACTCCATGCACGAAAAATAAGTGCATTGGGAAAGCTCTGTGGGGTTCACAGTTTGGGGTACCTGTATGCGATGTAAGTGAGAGTCAATGAGTCTTGTGAAAGACCTGTGGGTGTCTCCAAACTGGGGTCCGGGTGAATACTGCAGGTCGGGTGAGAGGTGCAGTGGCGTGAGCTCTATAGATGTCTCACCTCTGCTATAGGGATCTGTTTACTGTGGCATTCTTTTCACAGTTACCTCTGTGTCCTCTATTCCATCTACTGACTGTCCCCTTATCCTGTGGTAGGGTAAGCAGCAGAAGGAACCCGCACCTATGATATGATATGATAGGTTATTTATAACGCGCTTAATACCCAGAGGTTTCTAAGCACGGACCCGGGGATCGAACCTGTGGTGCTCCGTGTCGTCTTGCTTCCAAGGCGAGCACGTTGCCCCTGAGCTATCCTCTCGAGCGGATACTACATCCTACCGTGTTAATCAAATCAGTGCAGAGGTGCAATGTGAGAGCTCTGTGATTGTCCTGCAGAGGATCGGTAGTGCCCAGTGCATTGGGTGTGCATTGCAAGAGTTCTCTGAAAGTCTCTGAATTTGGATACCAGAGCAGACTGCAAGTAAGGTCAAATGTGCATTGTGAGAGCATAGATAATGCTTCAGTACTCGCATGATCCAAAGCAGTTTAGTGGTGCATTGCGAGAGCTCTGTGGGTGTCTCAGTAGATGTATCAGTGGTGCATTAGTTGTGCATCACAGGAGCTCTCTGGAAGAATCAGAATTTGTGTACTAGAGTAGACTGAAACTAAGGGCAAATGTGCATTGTGAGAGCTTGGATAATACTTCAGTGCTCGCATGATCCAGAGCAGTTCAGTGGTGCATTGCGAGAGCTCTGTGGGTGTCTCAGTAGATGTATCAGTGGTGCATTAGTTGTGCATCACAGGAGCTCTCTGGAAGAATCAGAATTTGTGTACTAGGGTAGACTGCAACTAAGGGCAAATGTGCATTGTGAGAGCTTAGATACTACTTCAGTGCTCGCATGATCCAGAGCAGTTCAGTGGTGCATTGGAGAGCTCTGTGGGTGGCTCAGTAGATGTATCAGTGGTGCATACGTTGAACATCACAGGAGCTCTTGGGAAGTCTCAGAATTTGGATATCAGAGCAGATTGCAAGTAAGGACAGATGTGCATTGTGAGAGCTTAGCTAATGCTTTAGTACGACGTGCATGATGCGTGGCAGATTAGTGGTGCATTGTGAGAGCTTAGCTAATGCTTCAGTACGACGTACATGATGCGTGGCAGATTAGTGGTGCATTGTGAGAGCTTAGCTAATGCTTCAGTACGACGTGTATGATGCGTGGCAGATTAGTGGTGCATTGTGAGAGCTTAGCTAATGCTTCAGTACGACGTGCATGATGTGTGGCGGATTAGTGGTGCATTGTGAGAGTGCTGTGGGTGTCTCAGGAGAAGATCATGGCTTCATTCATCCCAATCTGTCTATCAGGTTTTTGGATTTCCTCCCCCTTGTAAACCTACTGTTGCCAACCCGTCACCCTCACGGTGTGTTTGCCTCCACACCCCAGGATCCTGCAATGCTGACTATTCTGGTTGTGGCTGATGGAAGCTGTAAGCCAAACTATCTGTAGGTGACAGGTTGACTACCCCATGCAAGGCAATTAGTTAAAGAAAACTGCTTTTTAAATGTGCTATAAAGAAATGTAGAGGTCTGTAGACTTCTCAAGGCTTCAAATGGATTAAGTGTCCAGGGCAGGAGGCGCTGTTTTGCCTGAGTCAGTGGTACACACTTGACTGGCTGCATTACAATATTTCCAAGCTTGCCTCCCTGGGAAGCCGCGCTAATTGCATGAGGTTCTAGTGAAGAAGTGCACTCTTCTGGGGACTCCCTTCAGCAATTAGTGTCTAGATTAATCCTCAGTAGCTTGGCTGCACCAGTATAGCTTTCCTGCCTGGTATGTTTCCTGAGGCCTTTATCTCTTTCTGCACCCGTATGAGGGCGTGGGGGAGTTCTCTGACACCCTGAGCAGTAAAGGATAAAGTAGGCCTCTGGACTCTCGTAGACACACAGTGGGGGTTTGTGGTCTGCTGTTGCTGCCTGTCTGACATCCTCTATAAGCGGGAAGCATCTCTAGATAGTTCACTGAATCATAGAGTTCATTGCAGGGTCCTTTTGGCAGGTGCTTCCAATTCTTCCAACCCTCTCACTTATCTCTAATGGAGCTGGCGGTTGCAGCAAATACCGGTGCAGAGACTCCCTGCAACACTTCCTGGGATAAGGACTCGATTAAAATCATTGTCATGCCCCGCATTCCTGCTTACAGACATCCGGGGGCATCTATTTCCAGGTGGAAGCTGCCCTGGCGACAGCTTTCAGTTCGCAGAATACGCCGCACTACATTATCCAGCATTCCTTCTTCCCGCGGTCACCTGAAGCGCACGCAACGTGCCTTGCGTCCTGGAAATGATACCAGTATTTAGTACGGCGTATCCCTGCAACGGGTGCTCCTAAACTAAGTAATTAGTTCGAGTGCCCGATTTATTGACTTCCTGATTCCTGTGTTTCCTGGACCCGGCTTATGCTTTAAGGATTACTCTTGAACGTTTTGTCCCTACGATTTCTGGCGCCATTTCCCTCGGCTGTTTTCCCTTGGTAAACGAGCTCACAGCTTTTCTTAACGGACTGTTTCCCTCTTGCCCTTGATTGTTGTGACGCCTTGGAATCTGTTAAACTCAAGTTCAACGCAATACAGAACACTAGGAAAATCTGAACGAAACCTCTTTTCAAGTTTCTTTTCTCTCTTCTGGCTGCTAACTCCACCGGCTTTCTGAACTCTTCAACCTCACGTGTGTCACAAGCCCACAAAACACTCTTTTTCTGGATCTACCATCAACGCTGCGCTCATCACCAGAAACATTGCTCTACACATCGAAGTGACTGATTGGACGCTCTCCTGATTTGGTGGTCACTACTTGGATTGGATATTTTCACTTTGGGGACGCTTTGTTGAATTCCTTGGGGATTATATTTGGACTATCTAGTTGCGCCCTTGTGCCGTTCGGGTTAGGTGGATTATTGCACAGACTTTCTTTCAACTGAGACTTTCTTCCTTCTTCACCTTGTCACCACTTTGCTGAACTCACATAGGTTTACGGGACTTCCTCTTGACTAAGCAGGTAAGAGAGGGTAATTGCGGGCGGGTGATTGCTGCACTTTGGTAACTCTGGCTGCTATCTTGAACCATCGTTTTGCTTTGTTCCCTTAGCTCTGTTGTCTCTGCACCTGCCTTTTCACTCAAGCCCCTGGCCTGTTAGTTATAGTTTATTTCTACAGGCTGCGCTCTTCGGGGGAAAGTCTTGTTAACATCGCGTTCAAGATATCCCAGAGCAGAGGGGCTCCCAAGGTGGATGCTGATTCTGTATCCTTTATAAGTCTGTATCCTTTTGCAAGTTGTGTTAAAGTGTGACAATCATGGTCTTGAACTAGTGCCTTTTACAAGCCAGAGAAGCACCTTGGCATAAGAGCTGAGCCAACTCCACGGACTTCTTTGAATCCCTTTATTAAGTCAGCAAAACCCTGTGGTATAAGAACTAGGTGATTCTGGGGACTTCTTCTAATCCCACTTCCTAGCCAGAGAAGCCTAGGCATAGGAAACTGGGGTGACTCCAGGGACTTCTTTTGATCCCACTACCTAGCCAGAGAAGCACCTTGGCATAAGAACTGGGTGACTCTGGAGACTTCTCTTGATCACACTACCTAGCCAGAGAAGCACCTTTGAATAAGAACTGGGTGACTCCGGAGACTTCTTTTAATCCCACTACCTAGCCAGAGAAGCACCTTGGCATAAGAACTGGGTGACTCTGGAGTCTTCCCTTGATCGCACTACCTAGCCAGAGAAGCACCTTGGTATAACAACTGGGGGACTCTGGAGACTTCTTCTGATCCCTTTAGCAAGACAGAGAGCCCCCTGTTATTGGAACTGGCCTGACACCAGGGACTTGTTTTAATCCCTTTACCAGGCCAGCGAAGCACCTTGGCTTGCCCCTCTTTCTGTCCACCAGGATTCTGTGCTGCAGCCTTGGATGGTAATCGGTGCTCCTTTTCAATCTAATGGTTCAGTTCATTGTCTTAACTCCCGGTGGGACCTTTGCATCTCCAATAACTCAAAAAGAGGTCCCCTCCCGGAATCCTCCATTCCTGCTGAACATAAATTAACATTGAGTGAATCCAATAGCACCATTCTTTGAGCAGTCATGAGGCGATACCTGTTTCGAAGCGTGTTGGCCTATCCAGGATTCTCATGAGGTCTGAATAAATGCTTCATTTCTGGCAATGTCCTGCAAAAAATTCCCACTTGAGCATCATCTTGCTTCTGGGAAAGCAGAGATCCAGTCCTCCTTACTCCAATCGGGGTCAGAACCTCTGTAATTAGGTTACTTTGAAACTCTCTTCCACAAGAAAAGTGAATTATGGTGGGTCATCCGAAGTCTACACATTTTCTCACATAATTTTAGAAAAGTATTGTCTTCTCGGCCATGCAAGGGTACCCATGGACATATTGGGTCAATGATTGAAAACTGCAACAATGCAACTGCGTTGTTGTCATGGGCTAATGGCAATAACTTACTTAGGCAATATAACAAGAGGAGGGGGGGCATTACCCAAGCGGTAATGCCCCCTCTTCAAGGGTTATATTGCTATTAGTGCCCCGGCACGTTGTGCCGGGAACTAATAGCAATTTTTCTTGGGTAGAGAAATAGCACTGCAAACGTTTCTCAAAATAAAGCAAAAAGAAATGGCCACCAGGGATTGGGGAGAAGGCACTACATCTAGTCCCTTCTCCCTTTCCATGGCAGCCATTAAATCGAATGTAAAGAAAAAGTAAACAAACAAAATGGCCACCATGGAAGGGGCAAAGGGACTACACGTAGTCTCTTCTCCCTTTCCATGGAGGCCATTCGCAGAAAGTTCTCCAGACGTGGCAGTGACTCGAAACCTTGTCGGGCAGGTGATACCCTGGTGAGGGCCAATGAACTTGCTTTTTACAAGATCATTGAACCTCGCCGGGTACTAATGCACAATAGGGGGGTATCGATTTCAGATATATCTTTTACTTTTTTGTATACAGTATATGGCAAAGAAACTATTGTCCAACCATGTCATATAAATGGTCGAAGCCCAGGTATCCTCAATCCTCACATAGACACTTCAGAACAATTTTGAGCAACTCCTTAGGTAGGAAACAGGTCTAATATTTATGTAAATGGTTAATGCTGGATTTGCTAAATATTCTCTAACCGGGCCACAAGGCTGAGCAACTCTTCCAGAAGTATGTGAGTGCACTACACACAGATGACACTGCCTTACCTGCAATCTATGCATGTAGCAGAGCCGTTATACTGGTCACATTCATGGGGCTGTTTCTATTCGATTTGGTCAAAGAGACCAAGTCGAAAGTGGCTATGTTTCAATACATGATACCAGGTGCAGGCTCCCAGACAGTTTGGGGCACAGTGGTGATTCACTGCAGAATGAGCAGGCCTCCCCCCCCCGCCAGGCAATCCTTTAACCCCTCCTGTTATTAAATCAATGCACTATGGCTCAGAGTATTTGCATTTATTGGGGCAATATGCCCCTTGCAGGTGGGCCGACCCTGTCAGTAACGGCCCGCCACCCAAGTTAAGGGCCCGAGCAAAGCGAGCAATATGCCAGCTGCTGAGGGGCACATCGCCATTAGCACCTGTGTAGTTCCCTAGAAGGGTGCTAATGGTGTGTTTTAAGTAAACCCAAAAAGAAACTTACCTTTGCTGCGCAGCCCGGCACGCCGTGGTTCCTAAGTCCATTTCAATGTCCATGTTGATACCGTTGTTAACATTGAAGACAGACTTCGGGAAAGCACTGCACAGACCGGCGCTGTGCAGCAAATGTACATTTACTATTATTTTTTTTAATACACACTCTTAGCACCCGCATAGGAAACTACAAAGGTGCTAAAATGTGAGGGGACGGTGGAGTGGGGAAAGGAAGAGGGTGCTGGCTAGCAGCACCCAGGCTGCTCGGGACACAAGCTTGTACCATGCAAAACAGTCTGAGTTCCGAGCATCCTGATTGGCCAGTGCCCCATTCCAGAGTGCTAATGAACATTAGGGATGCCATTTTTAACAGAAATGATGTACATAGGAAGCAGAAAAGATAAGAGGCATCCCCGGATTAGGGTGCCTTTAAAATAGCAGGTGGATGTCTGAATGAGTGTAAGCCAAGTTGATGAAGGGGTGGTATATTGAGACACATAGACCTGGAACAGCTACTAGGGAATAAAAAAAAATAAGATAGCTGTTAAAGGCCTAGTGTCTGAACAAGCACGCAATATATATTTAAACATTTTGAACATACCTGTTTGACATTTTCCTGATGGTTAGTGAGAGGCAGAGGGGTGGTGTGAGTCACGCCTGTGTTGGCTTACAAGTGGAGCTTACGTCTGGTCTTAAAGTAGTCTGGGTGTTGATGCCAAGAGAGGACATCTGCATCAGTGTTACAAATGCCATTACTCCAAGTGGGTATATTAATAGGACTGTCAATCACCTTGGTAAAGTGACATCCAACTTTTCCTACTTTCACACATGCGTGAATCCCTTGCTATCAGCCTGCATGTTTCCTCGTTGAGATAATCACCACATTTCGCAAGGATCTCCATTTTATACATGAGGATGGCAGGCGCTTGCTAGTAAACGCAACAGGTTCAGAGCTCTGACATTCATCTTGATGAACCACTGGCCTCAGATTCTCCCCAGTGTTATTAATGTGGAGCAGCTTGTATCTACAAAGCTGCTTCAGGGTTCACTTCTCAAAGCAGCTTCTGTCTACTGAGATCCAAAGGACTCACTCACTCAAAGATAAGGCCAAGTTTCTTGTGCATTGAATCTTGTGTGCTGTGTGAGGTTGAGGGTGTCGAGTGGGCAGTGGAGAGCTTCCTTCATCAGTTTGGTGACCTTGTTGCCTGCGAGGTTGAAGTCGCCTAGGAAGATGTTGCTGGCATGCGTGAGGGACATGGTGGTGACCAGGTTGGTGAAGTCTCCGATGAAGGCAGTGTTTGATTTGGGTGGTCTGTAGATGAGATGGAAGGTGATTGTGTCCGTTGAGGAGAGCAGAAAGTGGCAGAAGAGGTCTTCGAAGGAGCCAATGTTGTCTACTGCAAGTCTGGTGCAGGGCCATAAGGTCTTGTGGATGACAGCGACGCCCACCCCATTCATCCTGTACTTCCTCGGTGGAGAGTATCTTCTTGTGCTCGTTCTCAGTTGCCAGTTTAAGAAGGCAAATGCAGTAGGGAATCGCTGTACGAACTGCAAAACCCTGGAAACGATGTTCTTATTTTAAAGGATTAAGGGTGGGGCTGTGTTTTAAATGCCTCTACCTTTGATGTTTGTACTTATTTGCCCGCTTCTGAAACATTAATACACAAATTTCACCCTGTGGCATCAGAGCTGCCTCTTTTTCTTAGAGGTCCTGAGTACTCAGCAGTCACTGTTCATGATCCTCTAGACTTTTTCAAAGGACTGTTGTGCTAAATTGATTAATACCATGCACTGCTGCCATTTTCATGGCCTACAGGTGATATCATCCTAATAAGCAGAGGCGTTGCTAGGGGGGCTGAGGGGGCTATAGCCCCGTGTCTTTTGGTTGTAGCCCCGGATAGAAGCTCATGGACTACAACCAAAAGGCTGTAGCCCCTGATCTTTTGCAGACCTAGCAACAACCCTGCTGATATGCAAAGACATCCTGTAGGTTCCTGCTCTTTACGGTGCATTTTGTGAATCTCCGGGAGTGCTCTAATGTGATCAAAGGCTCTGTAAACTAAGCAAGCATGTGCTTCAACACATAAATCTCCCAAAGGTAGTGAAATCCTGTTTCTTCTCTGTCTTTCAAACTCACACCATGACAGTGGAATATTTCAATCATTTTTGGAAATGTGCACTGCTCCAGTGCTGTTTAGATATGATATGATATGATATGATATGATATGATAGGTTATTTATAACAAGCCTAATACCCAGAGGTTTCTAAGCGCGGACCCGGGGATCGAACCCATGTTGCTTTGTGTAGTCTTGCTTCCAAGATGAGCATGTTGCTGCTGAGTTACCCTCCCGGGACATTTAGGTATTTAGCTATAGTCCACACGCATCCTGACATCACCATTGTCAATGAGAACAATATGAGCGGTGGGACATAGGAACAGAAGGGTACATTGATTACTCCAGCAACTGTCACCTGGCATCCACCATGCCATCAAGTGCAACAAACCAAGACTGTGTTTCTCAGTCTTATGTGGTGTTCCACTCCTCGGGCGTCTCCCACATTCCACTCACAAGCAAAGAACACTTGAGTTATGGTCGCTAGCTAAGGTGTCAGAACATCCTTCTCAGATGCAAAGAGAATGGATACTCCTTCCACCAGTGATCTCCAACCCTTTAGTCAATTACTGAGTTACCACAGCGTTGGGCCAAATCGCACCTATAAACTGTTTGCAACACTTCCTAGAAGAAACATTAAACCAGGACCACAGACTGTCCTAGCCATTTTGCTAGCCACAGAAGCACCCAGTCAGATGAACATTCTGCCCCTCATCTGGGGCATCAAGAGGCATGCTGTAGAGCCCCTCCCAGCACCAGTACACATGCACACACACAGAATACCAATAGCACACCAACAGTGCCAGCCTTCGTGTGCTCTAAGGAACTATCAGGGATATGGCATGACAGACAAGGCATATACATGTACAGGTCACTAACACTATTTAGAAAGGGATGCAGTTTTTCGACAGCAAACAGAATCTGACAATTGCCACAGGCCAAATTTGTTGCTCAGTATGGGGGTCCTCTAGCTGGTGGCCCTTCTGTCATCTGCAGAAATGGGTCCAGTAAACTGGAACCTCAAAGGTTGCAAGAAAGGTCCCTTCCCCTCCATATCTTTATAATAAATTATTCTTTGAAGTTGAATTGTTAGTCACCAGTTTATCCTTGTTTAAAAAAGAAAGTTGCCATTCATTTCAATTGCCTCCAGTCTAAGCTGCAGAATCTTTCTGGGTAATTTTAGCTGATGGAGTTGCCTTTCCTCAAATTCGACCAGAAAATGCGATCGAAGTGTGAGAGCCAATGCTCCTGGCAATACATCAGTCAGAATTGTACATTGTTTTTGCTCACCTATGTCAATGTAGAAGGGGGCCACCCTTATACAAACGACTGCCAACCCTTCCGCACAAAACACCAATTCTAATTCGAATTCTAAGCCAGATAACATGTCCTTACTTTCTGCGCATTCATGGCAGGACATAATGTCCAGTGTACCGTTTTCAGAGTAAAATTTCGTGAAGTACCAAAAAACTAAGACTAATACTGGATTTACCCATGCTTGTAAAAGAAGTATTCACAGAATTCGTCTTCACCGAACTCAAGTTACCAGAACCATGGACCTCAGACGGTCTTGCACCAAGAAAACAGGGCCGGCAAAAGGGATGTCTGCTTTCTATGTCTAGTGTTCACTGTGCAGAGGAAGGAAGTGGAGTGTGGCTCGAGGAAACACAGATAAGGAGAGTATGGGGGATGGAGTTGGGTATATTGGCTTAGAGGGCATTGAGCATGCTGGGTCTCGGGGAAGGAGCCCTTGGAGCAGAGCCCCCAATTGAGTACGCAGGTTGGGGGGGGTGGCTGGTGGAAGGGCCAGCCTTAGCGACCGCAGCATCCCGAGCAGCAAAACAAAAATGTGGCACACCCGCCCCCTTGCATGACCCTGGTCATGTGGGGGGGCACCATATTTTTAAATAGGCACCGTTGCGACGCCTTCTCCCACCAGGTCAGCTCAGGGGAGACCTTGAAAAACTCCCGCAGGCTGGCATTGTGGGGGGATAATGGCACACCGGGAGGTCTCCCGGGCGGCTCTGGCATAAGGCCGTCCCTGGCTGGTGGTTGGAGGGGCTGGTAATTGGGGGAACTGGAGAGAGGGGATGGGGGGTGAAACACCTGTTTAGCGAAGAAAGTGGGGCAGCAGGAGTGGGGTGGGGAATTTCACAAAAACGGATTTGGTAGTTGCAACCATGGGAGAGGGGTTTGATGGGTGGGATTCAGTGGGCGGGATTCAACGGGTGGGAATTCTCTGAGGTATTCTTGTGAGGAAGCATTTAGAACTCTAATGGTATTCTATCCGGGAACTTCACAAGCTTTTTAATAAACGGAAGGTGCTTTTTCGTAAGGCCCAATTTGTTTTCGTCGAAGGATGCAGATAAATCACACACTGTGAATTTAAATTGTTTTTTTGTTATTGTGTGAGAAGAGTTAAGATATTAAAAAAAAGAGCGGCCCAGCGCCTGATTGAGCAGCCGGTTCTGCCTTATCGGTGGCTGATGCTGTGACACTGGACTCTGCATCCTTTTTGCATCTCAGCATCCCTGCCTCCATCCCTGCCCCCTCCCCTTCATCTTTATTCTGGTCTGAAGGCATTCTTATCTCCACATGGGCTTTCTGGAGACAGGGTTCCCGCTAGCGGCCCTATTTTTTAAGGCGAACATTGGCAGCTCAAAACGAGAGAACTTTTCTTTGAAGATGCCACTTTTGATGTTGGAAGGCCTGGCTCTTTTTCATCAGTCAGTCACAGGTTAAATGCGAGACATTCGTAGGTGGGTGAGGGGCGTCAGTGGCCTCCTGGGCTTGTTACCCAGTCCCTAAAGAATTCAATAATGAACAAAAGGACAGAAAATGTGTTTTACTGTGCACCAGCCCGAGAGACCTTCTTAGCTGATGCTGGCTGGCAAAAGCCAGCTTCTCCAAGGTAACATCCTGAGCGAAGTAAGGGCCTTCAGGGAGGGAAGCTGCACCATTAACAGTGTAAGCTTTTGCACCCCAGCAAAAGGTTTGGAGTACCAGTGGCTGTTTCTTCTGGTAACCAGGTTTGTGTGAGCCACGTGTTGGTGGCCTAGCGTAGGAGTGCAGTGGAGGCAGGAGGAAGGGGGCGGAGGGGGGCACTTCTGTGTTTGTGCTCTCATCTCATTTGGTCACTTCTGTCCTTCCAGTGTTTCGGGTTGTCACGGTGAGGCTGCAGACAGGTAAGCAGCGTCTACCCATGTTTTGAGGACCACCGGTGGACATTTGCTGACCATGCATGGCCAGCACGTACTATGCATCGTCAGGTCCCCTTCTGGTATGCATGGGGGTGGAGGGGGTGCAATGGTACCCTCCTTATACACCGAGTTTCAGAACTGCGCCTGCAACGTGACCCTGTATCAGGAATTGCCATTTTATCATCATGTGCATCCAGATGTCCAGTAAAACAGTTAATTGCTTCAGCCTTCAATTTATATTCCATCATTTTCTGTTGAAAATATCACACAATTAATTTGTGATGCGCTTTCATTGCCCTTTAAATTGTACTTGTCTTTCTAATCTGCGCCGTATCTAGATAGGATTGTGAATGTTGCATGTGCCACACTTAGAATTGAGAACATTAGCCTGCGCCGTATCTAGATAGGATTGTGAATGTTAGCATGTGCCACACTTAGAATTGAGAACATTAGCCTGCGCCGTATCTAGATAGGATTGTGAATGTTAGCATGTGCCGCACTTAGAATTGAGAACATTAGCCTGCGCCGTATCTAGATAGGATTGTGAATGTTAGCATGTGCCGCACTTAGAATTGAGAACATTAGCCTGCGCCGTATCTAGATAGGATTGTGAAGGTTAGCATGTGCCACACTTAGATGGAACTTGAATGTTAGCATGTGACACACATAGAATTGAGAATATTCGCCTGGGCCGTATCTAGATAGGATTGTGAATGTTAGGATTGTGAATGTTAGCATGTGCCACACTTAGAATTGAGAACATTATCCTGCGCCGTATCTAGATAGGATTGTGAATGTTAGCATGTGCCACACTTAGAATTGAGAACATTATCCTGCGGCGTATCTAGATAGGATTTTGAATGTTAGCATGTGCCACACTTAGAATTGAGAATATTAGCCTGCGCCGTATCTAGATAGGATTGTGAAGGTTAGCATGTGCCACACTTAGATGGAACTTGAATGTTAGCATGTGACACACATAGAATTGAGAATATTCGCCTGGGCCGTATCTAGATAGGATTGTGAATGTTAGCATGTGCCACACTTAGAATTGAGAATATTATCCTGCGGCGTATCTAGATAGGATTTTGAATGTTAGCATGTGCCACACTTAGAATTGAGAACATTATCCTGCGCCGTATCTAGATAGGTTTGTGAATGTTAGCATGTGCCACACTTAGAATTGAGAACATTAGCCTGCGCCGTATCTAGATAGGATTTTGAATGTTAGCATGTGCCACACTTAGAATTGAGAACATTATCCTGCGCCGTATCTAGATAGGATTTTGAATGTTAGCATGTGCCACACTTAGAATTGAGAACATTATCCTGCGCCGTATCTAGATAGGATTGTGAAAGTTAGCATGTGCCACACTTCGATGGAACTTGAATGTTAGCATGTGCCACACTTAGAATCGAGAACATTAGCCTGCGCCGTATATAGATAGGATTGTGAATGTTAGCATCTGTCACACTTAGATGGAACTTGAATGTTAGCATGTGCCACACTTAGAATTGAGAACATTAGCCTGCGCCGTATCTAGATAGGATTGTGAATGTTAGGATTGTGAATGTTAGCATGTGCCACACTTAGAATCAAGAACATTAGCCTGCGCCGTATCTAGATAATATTGTGAAGGTTAGCGCATGCCACACTTAGGCGGAACTATGTAGGTCAGTAAGTGCTACACTTAGAACTGTGAATGTCAGCATGTTAAATGTCATGTAACCCACTAACCAATACAAGCTCAAACTCTCCTCACACTTATAGCACTCAAAACTCACGCAACCATTTCTCGCACAAGCTGCACGCACTTCACCACACCACAACGCATAAGCCGCACCAACAGCACACGTGGACTGACACCAATCCAATACTCGTAGCAAGGCTCAGCACCCGGTGTCTACCGAGTTGAAGCTGCCAACAGTATACCACTCCTCTCACTATCCTACTCCCTCTTCACCTTACTAACTTGTCCCATCCTCTCGTTTATAGATCCGCCAGAGCGCCGGGGACCAATTCCGTTGGTGACGGTGTGCTATATAAATACCATTAACATAACATAACATTGTGGATCCATCCCCAGGGGAGGAGGGGGCACTACAGGTAGTGGACCTCCTGCACTTGCCTCGGTTATTCATATACACCTCACAGCCCCCACACATCAGTGCACCTCTAGGCAAGGGCTAGCTCGCCTGGCGGCTGGCTTTTCCCAGCATGCACCAGTTATTCATCACTGTAGGATGCAGTGAAAGCATCTTCCAGTGACTGACAGGTCTTTTCTCACTATCCATCACTTTCCTCATATGTACTATCGCTGGGGCCTTTTAATAGAATTCCAGTTCTAGAAAACGTTGGGATGCCACGCGGCTGCTGCGTGGGAGAAAATAACACATTGGGCCTTATCGGGGGTTGGGGAAAAAATGCAGCAGTAATACGGTTACTGCCTAATTACTGCTCTGCCCAATCACGAGTTTGGGTGGAAAGTAACAGATTTACCTGGAGATATAACTGTCACTTTCCGGCCATTTGTGGCGCTATTACTGCTGGCCGTGATAGCGCCCGTGGTAATAGCGCCATTACTTCCCCATAGAATCCTATGGACTCTACAAAAAAATTGTGCTAGACCGAGTAGCGGTAACGCTATTTGCGTTGGCCGTATCCCAGCATAATTACCACCAGGATACTGTGATGCTGGAAATGCATCTGAGGGACAGGGCCTCTGAATCCTTGTCCTATTACTGTTTTTACCGTGTGTTCTGTCATGTTTTCTGCCCAGGAGTCCATGTGGGACTCCTGGCAGTGCAGCTCTCTTTTGGTTTGGTGAACAGACCCATGGGATACCCTTATGGCACCCATGGGTAGGGGTACAACCCTGGGCCCCTAGTGTATGTTTTTGGGCACCTGTGGGTGGCCCACAGAGCAGGGTATGGGCTGGTGGCAGCTCCATGCTGAATGTGACAGGTGCTCTGGGTGTCCTCCATTTTGGGATACCCAGGCCCTGCCATTGGGATCAGTTGATTCCTGATAGAAACAAGATGGCCCCTGTGGCCTCTTGCTTTCTATTGCCTGTTGTCTTGTTTTTCCCAAAGTCCTGGGAAGCCCTGACTCTGTCCCTTCCCCCTGACTGGCTGTTGGGTGGAAGTTCCATATATGGTGTTGTTGTGAAGGCCCAGCTAGACTGACTGGAGCCTTCCCAGTGACTGTATGTTATGGGTACCTCCTGTGGGTGGGACCTGGGTGAATGGAGTGGGTGACCAATATGCACTCCTTGTTGTGGTTGTCTGGTTTCTGGCATGTGAGACAAAGACTGAGACAGCCCTGCCCGAAACTGGCCTGGATGCAGTGTGTAGTGTTGAATGGCTGGGTACTTGTCCCAATCCACATTCCTTGTTGTGAGTGTCTGAAAGGGAGGAGTGTGGCCTGAATGCACTGTGTGCCTGATTGGCTGACTGACTGCATGAATGCCCTTCTGTGTGATTGGCTGCTGTGTGCGTGCCAGCAGTGTGGATGAGAGACAGAATAGTATATCTGGGGACCTCTCACCACTGGAAATTGTTCAGAAGCGTTCAGAAGCTGAGTCTCCACTCAAGAGTAACTGGAACTGCTGATCCTCGACGTCCAGCTGGAAGAAGAAGGCTTGCTGCTGCATTTGCTTCGACAGATCTGAAGGTTGCCGAATTCGTCGAGGACTGATCCGAGAGAGGACCTGGTAAGGCGCCCTCTTCCTGTGCTCCGAGGGACCATCGAGCACCGCTGAATCTTCGCCGAAGCGCCCTGGAAGTCAGACCCTCGAAAGGCTGCTGACCCGAGACGGGACCGCCGAGGAGATCGAAGTGAAGCACCCGGACATCGACGCTGTCGAAGTTCATTGCCGTCGACCAGGGTTCGCAGGTTTGTGTAACCGCTGGAGGCCCGTCGAAGTTGTGTTGCCCAGCCGTGGGAACCACTTGACGCCGTGCCACCGACGACCGGAGCCGTCCGCTCCTTTGCCTAAGAACATTCAATCGAAGGACCCTCTCGACCGCTTCGTCGACCGCTTATCCTGCCGGAGAAAGTCGAGGACGACCAACGCGCCGAGGAGAAACCTGCCGGTGGGTTTCCCGCCACCCGACGACCTCAAAGACTCGGACGACTCGACGCCCTTGCTGGGCTCCCGTCTCTACAATCTTTGCGGTCCAGAACTATTGTCATCAGGTGCCCCGCACACCTCCGCCTTGCAGGACGCCGACGCCCCGACGCCGACGAGCACCGCTCGGACGAAGCTGCCGCCTCTTCGACATCGTTCTACCTCGTTCGTCGACGGACGTTCGACGCCCCATGCCTCCCGCTTGAAAGGGAAGGCATTCAAGAAGGGCCGTCGATTCCCCGTCGCCGAACACCGAGTCCCTCGACGTTAGTCGACGCCTTTTCGAGGAACTCGACTCCACCAGGTTGCCCAGGTGGGGGGATCTCCACACAGAACTGTGCCTAGTGGTATGGGTCAGTATTCTGCCTATTGCTCAACCATCTTATTTTCTCCCCTCTCTCTATTGCTGGTTTCCCTCTATTGGTCTGTGTGACATTGTACAGTATTGTTCATGCACTTCAATGAGATCTAGGGTGGTACCACTTTAGGATTGTAAATATTTGCCATTGTAGATTTTGCCAGAGTACAAAGTGAGTTACTATGATAAAGGTAATAACCTTAACTATTGATTATATAAAGACTGTGTTCTAACCAATACAGAGTGTGGATATTCCTTTGTGGGGGCTTGGGGATACACTGTACTTAAGAACCAGCCTGCATCACCTCCTGAGAAGCTAGGCCTTGATTGCTCGACCATTGCTACCGAATAGAGAATCTTGGCTGGGGTCTGCTGTGCCTCTCCTCCACCATATAGGGAGTGGGAGTACAGACACCCCCCACCGGTCGTTGAGGCCCGTTCTCTCACACTGGTGGCAGCGGTGGGATGCTTATGGTTTTAAGAATCAGTGTATAACCGTGCCACTTACAAAGGATATTTGCCCTTTATTAAATTAAGGTTTAGTTGTGTACAAGGTAACTGCATTACAAACAATGGAGTCTATTGCGAATGGCAAATTAACTCGGATGAGCTTGGAGGCTCTCCAGAGTGCTTGTGAAGCTAGGGAGTTATACTTTGTGGAGAAGTCTAGGGCTGAGCTGATAGCTGCCCTGGTGGACTACCAGACTGATAGTGAAACTCTTGATGAAGGGGGGAATGCAACCAATGAGGACTCTGCCCCTGGGGTTTCTGCTGAATCTGTTTCTGGGAATGCCGCCATTCCTGCTGCCTCTATTCAAAACTCCAGCAATTCCTTAGAGCTTGAGTTATTAAGGATGAAATTGGCCTTTGAATACCGCAAGTTGGAAATAGATGCTGAGCTTAAGAAAGAGGAGTTGGCTCAACAAGTGGAGCTCAAGGATAGGGATCTTGAACTCAAAAATAAGGACCTTGAACTCAAGAGCCAGGACACTGAATGTCAGAGGATCCAGCTAGAGAAAGCTAGAGTGGAGACTTCAGCTAGAACCAGTGAGAGTGTCAGGTCCCCCGCCACCAAGTTTATGAAAGATTTGGTTGGTGTATTTGTGGAGGGTTCGGATATCCTCCAATGGATTGAAGCGTTTGAAATGGCTTGTGAGATTCATGATGTGGATAAAAGAGATTGGGCGAAGTGTTTGTTAAGCAGAGTGCCTCAAACCGGGTATGACTGTATTCTGAAGCTGAGTGTGGAAGAAAGGGGTCAGTACGAGTGTATGAAGTCTGCTTTGATTGCCAAGTTCGGCAAGACACCTACCCAATACCTTAGAAGGTTCAGGGATTTTAAGAAAAAGGAGAATATGTCTTGGGTTGACTGGGTGAGTGCTGCGCACATGAACATGATGGGGTGGATCGATGGATACAAGGTTAAGACTTTTGTTGAATTGTCCCACCTCTTGTTTTTTGAGCATTTCTCTGAAGCCTGTTCACCAGAGCTGCGTCAGTATGTGGCTGACCAGAACATTTTGGACCCCTTTAAGCTGGCTAGGTTGGCTGACAAGTGGGTCTCCCACCGGGTGTCCCCTAAGGACTCCAGTGGGAAGGACAAGGACAAAGAGAAGGGGGCCTCTCAGAAAGCTGAGGAGTCCCCCAAGCAGTCACAGTCGGGTAAACCAAAACCTTCCTCTCCTAAGACCCAAAAATCTAGTGGGGATAAGTCATCTGGGGGTGGGAATAAGAGTAGTGGTCCACCTGCTGCAAAGCAGGCTCCCAGTGGTTCCAGTACCGTACCCCGCACTCCTGGCGCTTGTTGGGACTGTGGGGCTTTGGATCACAGAAGGGGTGACCCCAAGTGTAAAGGTAAGGGACTTGGAGTACAGGCTGTCAGCCTGACCTACCCTTACCCCGTGTCTGAGGTGGAGGCCACTGTCCTCCCCTCCTCTGCCGGGATCACATTTGGTGCTCCGGTGGAGATTTCCTTAGTGTCCCTTGGGGCCTGGGACCAGTATGCGGAAGTACTGGCGACTATCCCACAGAACACCCGTAGGTTTTTGAGAAGTGTCCTCTTGAATGGCCAGCCTTCTACTGGTTTGAGAGACACTGGGACAAGCATGACAGTGGTGGACAGGACCCTGCTCAGGCCAGAGGACTATGAAGGTGCTCCTCTGCAAACCACCAGGTTAGCTGGTGGGCCTCCCAAATTATCACCTGTAGCCTTAGTCACACTCATGATTGGCGACAAGACAGCGAAGCTTCCTGTCCTGGTTCAGGACAATGTCCCTGCTAACATTTTGTTAGGGAATGATCTAGTAGAGTTAGGGTTGATCTCGGATGGTCTTCCCATGACTGCTGCTGCAGTCACTAGGTCACAGGTGACACCGGGTCTGGCTGTGGGTCAGGTACCTGAGCCAAAGGCGAGGCCTAAGGCAAGAAGAAGGAAGACCACGAAGGCCACCTCTGTGGAGGGAGCACCTTCCCTTCCTGCTGTTCCGACAGCACCCATTGGGATCCCTGCTCCGGACGGGCTGGGTCCAGTGGAAAACCCAAACTCAACTCCTTTGGGAGAAGAGGCAGAAGACTCTCCTGTGGGAGAGGTTCTCAACCCGGAGGATCATCCCGACCTTCAATGCTTGTTAGCTGAAGGGGGACCCTCCCGGGCGGACTTCTGTAAGGGACAGAGAGAGTGCCACTCTCTCGAGGGACTGAGGAAACAGGCCCTGGCCCAGGCACAAGGAGAGGTGCCTAGGAATTTCCGGATTTATTGGGAGGGTGAGCTCCTTGTTAGTGAGCCCACTAAGCCTGAACCTGGTGCCCGCAAGAGGTTGGTGGTACCCCAGGTTTACAGGCCCTTCCTACTGCAGTTGGCGCATGAGGTGCCCTTGGCTGGTCATCCTGGGACCAAGAAGACTAAGCAGAGGCTCTCTGCCCATTTCTACTGGCCACGGATGGGAGTAGAAGTGGAGTCCCACTGCAAGACCTGCCCAACTTGTCAGTTGCCTGGCAAGACTGGAGGCAGTGTCATTGCCCCACTGCAGCCGTTGCCAGTGGTTGGCACCCCATTTGAGAGGGTGGGCATCGACATCGTCGGTCCCCTTGACCCTCCCACTTCAGGTGGACATCGGTTCATCATGGTCTTGGTTGATCATGCCACCAGGTACCCTGAGGCTATACCCCTTCGGACTATTACTGCCAAGGTGGTTGCCAGGGCTCTCCTGGGCATTTTCACCCGTGTTGGATTCCCCAAGGAGGTTGTCTCTGACAGAGGATCCAACTTCATGTCGAGTTACATGAAAACCATGTGGAAAGAGTGCGGGGTAACCTACAAGTTCTCCACCTCTTACCACCCCCAGACCAATGGTCTGGTTGAGAGATTTAATAAAACTCTCAAGGGCATGCTAGGTGCTTTGGAGGAGCCCCTAAGGAGGAAATGGGATCTCCTCCTGCCATGCCTGCTGTTTGCTTACAGAGAGGTACCTCAAGAGGGTGTTGGTTTCAGCCCCTTTGAGTTACTCTTTGGACATCCCGTGAGGGGGCCCCTCGCCTTGATCCGAGAAGGCTTGGAAGCCACCCCTCCAGGTCCCGCCAAGCAAGTGGGGGACTATGTGTTAGGCCTCAGGCGGAGGATGACACAAATGATGGGTCAGGCAACAGCAAATCTCAAGGCCAGCCAGGAATTGAATAAGTACTGGCATGACCTTAAAGCTTCGCAAGTGGATTGGACTCCGGGACAGGAAATCCTTGTGATGGAGCCTACCAAGCCTAGAGCTTTGGCAGACAAGTGGACTGGACCCTTCAGGATAATCTCCAAGATGGGCGAAGTCAATTATCTGGTTGACATGGGTGCCTCTGGGGTAGCCCCTCAGGTATTCCATGTCAATAGGCTCAAGCCTTTCCACAGGCGAGCAGAGGTCTCATGTCTCTTGCTAGCTTCAGGGCAAGAAGAGGATGAGAGTGAGCCCCTTCCTGATTTGCTGCATAGCAACCCTCAGGATGGCTCAGTGGAAGGAGTACATCTCTCTCCAGATTTGACAACAGAGCAACAGAGGGCCTGTAGGGCTTTGCTCCAACAGTACGCCTCTCTGTTTTCACTGAAGCCAGGCCTTACACCATGGTGTAAGCATGAAATTGACACTGGTGACAGTGTGCCTGTCAAAAGCAGGTGCTACCGTATGTCAGATACCGTCAAGAACCACATCCAGGCTGAGGTCGCCAAGATGTTGGATCTGGGTGTTATTGAACCCTCAACCAGTCCCTGGTCCAGTCCAGTGGTCCTTGTCCCAAAGGCAAGTTCCCAGGCGGGTACCAAGGATTGGAGGTTCTGTGTGGACTACCGAGGAGTCAATGCCGTCACCAAAACTGACGCGCACCCATTGCCCAGGGCTGATGAGCTCGTGGACACCATAGGTGCTGCCAAATTTGTGAGCACCTTTGACCTCACCTCAGGCTATTGGCAAATAGCTCTGACGGACCATGCCAAGGAAAAGACAGCATTCTCCACACCT
Organism: Ambystoma mexicanum; assembly: GCF_040938575.1. NCBI lineage: Eukaryota > Metazoa > Chordata > Amphibia > Caudata > Ambystomatidae > Ambystoma > Ambystoma mexicanum. The sequence continues at coordinate 91,250,270 of NC_090932.1, forward strand.
GAGGGACTCTACCAGTTTAGGGTCATGCCCTTTGGGTTGAAGAATGCCCCTGCAACCTTCCAGAGATTGGTCAACCATGCGCTCAGTGGGCTGGAAGCCTTTTGTGTGGCTTACTTAGACGACATTGCCGTCTACAGTTCCACCTGGGAAGAGCATTTGACACATCTGGATAAGGTGTTGCAGGCCTTGAAAAGGGCTAACCTCACTATCAAGGCCACCAAGTGCCAGATAGCGCAGGGGAAAGTTACCTATCTTGGTCATGAGGTAGGAGGGGGTCAAATCCAACCTCTCTCCAGTAAAGTACAGGATGTACAGAACTGGGAGACTCCCACTACTCAAACCCAGGTGAGAGCCTTTTTGGGCCTCACTGGGTACTATCGCAATTTCATGGCAGACTATGGAACCATAGCTGCACCCCTGACAGCTCTAACTTCACCCAAACAGCCTAGGAAGGTTAATTGGACTGAAGACTGTCAGAGGGCCTTTGATGGCTTGAAAGAAAGTCTGTGTAGGGCACCTGTGTTGAGTGCGCCTGACTACAGCCGACCCTTTATCGTCCAGACGGATGCCTGCGACACCGGAATTGGAGCTGTCTTGTCCCAGTTAGATGACAAAGGGAGAGAACACCCTATCATATTCATCAGTAGACAACTCAAGGGTAGAGAACTTAGGTGGGCTACTGTTGAAAAGGAGTGTTTTAGCATAGTTTGGAGCCTTAGGCGTTTTAGGCCCTACCTTACCGGGTCTACCTTCAAGGTCCAAACAGATCATAAGCCCCTGAAGTGGCTTATGCAGATGAAGGGTGAGAACCCGAAATTGCTCAGGTGGTCCATTAGCCTGCAAGGGCTAGACTTCACCATAGAGCACAGACCAGGGAAGAGTCACAATAATGCAGATGGCCTTTCCAGAAGGTATGTTGACCGTCTGGATGAGGGTGTCTATCCCGTGGGAGATTAGACACCCTCCACCTCAGTCTGGGGGGGGCGACTGTGATGCTGGAAATGCATCTGAGGGACAGGGCCTCTGAATCCTTGTCCTATTACTGTTTTTACCGTGTGTTCTGTCATGTTTTCTGCCCAGGAGTCCATGTGGGACTCCTGGCAGTGCAGCTCTCTTTTGGTTTGGTGAACAGACCCATGGGATACCCTTATGGCACCCATGGGTAGGGGTACAACCCTGGGCCCCTAGTGTATGTTTTTGGGCACCTGTGGGTGGCCCACAGAGCAGGGTATGGGCTGGTGGCAGCTCCATGCTGAATGTGACAGGTGCTCTGGGTGTCCTCCATTTTGGGATACTCAGGCCCTGCCATTGGGATCAGTTGATTCCTGATAGAAACAAGATGGCCCCTGTGGCCTCTTGCTTTCTATTGCCTGTTGTCTTGTTTTTCCCAAAGTCCTGGGAAGCCCTGACTCTGTCCCTTCCCCCTGACTGGCTGTTGGGTGGAAGTTCCATATATGGTGTTGTTGTGAAGGCCCAGCTAGACTGACTGGAGCCTTCCCAGTGACTGTATGTTATGGGTACCTCCTGTGGGTGGGACCTGGGTGAATGGAGTGGGTGACCAATATGCACTCCTTGTTGTGGTTGTCTGGTTTCTGGCATGTGAGACAAAGACTGAGACAGCCCTGCCCGAAACTGGCCTGGATGCAGTGTGTAGTGTTGAATGGCTGGGTACTTGTCCCAATCCACATTCCTTGTTGTGAGTGTCTGAAAGGGAGGAGTGTGGCCTGAATGCACTGTGTGCCTGATTGGCTGACTGACTGCATGAATGCCCTTCTGTGTGATTGGCTGCTGTGTGTGTGCCAGCAGTGTGGATGAGAGACAGAATAGTATATCTGGGGACCTCTCACCACTGGAAATTGTTCAGAAGCGTTCAGAAGCTGAGTCTCCACTCAAGAGTAACTGGAACTGCTGATCCTCGACGTCCAGCTGGAAGAAGAAGGCTTGCTGCTGCATTTGCTTCGACAGATCTGAAGGTTGCCGAATTCGTCGAGGACTGATCCGAGAGAGGACCTGGTAAGGCGCCCTCTTCCCGTGCTCCGAGGGACCATCGAGCACCGCTGAATCTTCGCCGAAGCGCCCTGGAAGTCAGACCCTCGAAAGGCTGCCGACCCGAGATGGGACCGCCGAGGAGATCGAAGTGAAGCACCCGGACATCGACGCCGTCGAAGTTCATTGCCGTCGACCAGGGTTCGCAGGTTTGTGTAACCGCTGGAGGCCCGTCGAAGTTGTGTTGCCCAGCCGTGGGAACCACTTGACGCCGTGCCACCGACGACCGGAGCCGTCCGCTCCTTTGCCTAAGAACATTCAATCGAAGGACCCTCTCGACCGCTTCGTCGACCGCTTATCCTGCCGGAGAAAGTCGAGGACGACCAACGCGCCGAGGAGAAACCTGCCGGTGGGTTTCCCGCCACCCGACGACCTCAAAGACTCGGACGACTCGACGCCCTTGCTGGGCTCCCGTCTCTACAATCTTTGCGGTCCAGAACTATTGTCATCGAGGTGCCCCGCACACCTCCGCCTTGCAGGACACCGACGCCCCGACGCCGACGAGCACCGCTCGGACGAAGCTGCCGCCTCTTCGACATCGTTCTACCTCGTTCGTCGACGGACGTTCGACGCCCCATGCCTCCCGCTTGAAAGGGAAGGCATTCAAGAAGGGCCGTCGATTCCCCGTCGCCGAACACCGAGTCCCTCGACGTTAGTCGACGCCTTTTCGAGGAACTCGACTCCACCAGGTTGCCCAGGTGGGGGGATCTCCACACAGAACTGTGCCTAGTGGTAGGGGTCAGTATTCTGCCTATTGCTCAACCATCTTATTTTCTCCCCTCTCTCTATTGCTGGTTTCCCTCTATTGGTCTGTGTGACATTGTACAGTATTGTTCATGCACTTCAATGAGATCTAGGGTGGTACCACTTTAGGATTGTAAATATTTGCCATTGTAGATTTTGCCAGAGTACAAAGTGAGTTACTATGATAAAGGTACATAACCTTAACTATTGATTATATAAAGACTGTGTTCTAACCAATACAGAGTGTGGATATTCCTTTGTGGGGGCTTGGGGATACACTGTACTTAAGAACCAGCCTGCATCACCTCCTGAGAAGCTAGGCCTTGATTGCTCGACCATTGCTACCGAATAGAGAATCTTGGCTGGGGTCTGCTGTGCCTCTCCTCCACCATATAGGGAGTGGGAGTACAGACACCCCCCACCGGTCGTTGAGGCCCGTTCTCTCACAGATACTGCCAAGGCCGTGATGAGGCCCATTGTCGGCCCAGCAGTGTTCTATTAACCAATGATATCACATAGAGCTAATCACTGTTTATGAGGCTGCAGACTCATTGTCAATAACAATAGTTTAAAGAACATACAATGGGCCAGAGAGGGGTCTTTTTCAGAGCAGTTCTATGTTATAATATTCATGGACTAATAACTAACCGGTCTGAAATGATGAAGCAGCAAAATTAAAGGGAAAACAATTAACTTTACAATAAATGTTATGTAGACAGTAGAAATTAAAATATTTTAAATGAAGAAATTAAAATAACGATCTTTTTTAAGATGACTTGTTTTTTTTTTAGAAAGAAAATGATGCTGAACTACATGTATTTGTGCAAAAATATGGTAATGATTTCCGTATTACATGAAAATAAAATCCTGAATGCGCTTTTACTGCGTATTTGGCTGTTTAGAAAATTCCAAATCCCAAAATACCGGACAAGGGGAGCAGCGAACAGCGAGTGCATGGGTGTCTGCTGCTCCCCGATTCAGTATTGTGGTATTCGGGGTCTGCAGGGGTGTCCCCCGTAAGCATAAGACATATCATGTAATGCAGGAGGAAAAAAAAGCATTTGGTCAACAGCCCCTTGTCCACAGGCGAGTTCCCTTCCTTCTCTAAGGAGAACAGCATCATGATATGGTGACCCCAGATTCCTGGATTATTACCGTCCAATAGCAAACACACCAGTCATCTGAACGATTGTCTAAAAAGCAGCAACTCAACGGATGGTGGAGTGCAGGGAATCCAGCCACGACCTGCATGATCACCAGCCCGGTGTCAGACCAGCCAGAAGCATGGAGCCTGCTCTCTTATACAAAAGGGGTGAAGTTCTGAAGGACCTTGACAAAAACACTCCTGTCGTCCTTATCCTTCTAGACGTTTCGGTGGCTTTTGATACTGTTAACCACACCATCTTCTCAACCGCCTAAAATGCCCCATCGCCATTCACTGTGCAGCCCCCAAATGGGTCTCCTCTTTCTTAGCAGACAACGTGCTACAGGCCTGCTCAGGTCTGATCCCCTCGAAAACCAGCATTCTTAATTGTGGAGGCTCAGGGTCCTGCTCCATCCCATTGGATTTATAACACCTACCTCAAACCTCTAGCTGATATAATTTCTCCTTCAGCTACCACATTTCAAACATACGAAGATGATACACAGAGTCTTTGATCTCATTGGCTCTTCTTTGGACCTACGTTGCATCGCCAGCTGCCGACTAAAAACCCAAGACTTTTAAAAGCTTTATTTTATTTGCATTTTTAAAGCCATCACACAGCCTGGGGGCATCAAGGCGCTGTTACACGAATAGGTCTTAGTTGGGTATTTACAACACGCTTAATACCCAAAGGTTTCTAAGCCCGGACCCGGGGATCGAATCTGTGTTGCTTTGTGTCGTCTTGTTTACAAGGCGAGCAAGTTGCTGCTGAGCTATCCTCCCAGGAATTGATGATCCACAGAAGCCATTGCTTGGTGGATCAGAAACAGAGGTTGTCTACTTTCGTGCCACCATCCCCCCTGCAATCCCTTTTTTATGGCACCTGCTTCTGGGTGTTCCTCCTCATCTCTCCTGCTTAGCACAATCCTTGAGTGTGGTATTTGATGGGCACTGGTCATTCTCATAGCGGCACCAGGAGATCACAAAGAAATCGAATTTCCAACTCCATGTCATTAGACACATATTGCCTCTTTTGATTAAGTCTCGGAGACTGCAAGCAACCGCGCCCACGGTAACTTGGGACACAGACAGTTTCAAAACAATCTAGATGGGTCCTCCAAAACACCCAATAGACCAACTCCAGGTAATACAAAATACGGCAGTCAGTTTGGTCCGAGGCCTGAAACCACGTCACCCAGGGGCTGCATTGACATGCATTGGTTTTCTAGATGGTTGCATCGAATTGAAGACACTTGGAATCTTACACATAGTCTTCTGGAACGCTGGCACTAGCGGTGAAGGATAGATAGTACTGTCCACCCAGGCATCTGAGGCGCTTTATTTTCGAGAACCTGCTAGTGCCGACCTCTCAGAACACGTACCTTGGAGATAAAACAGAAAGCACTGCGGGTGCCTCTTCCAGTGGCCCCAAGATCGGAGGGAAACGCCTCTGATTCTGGAAAGACTTAAAACATTTCTCTTTGTCCCTGCCTCACAATGTCCCATGTGCAAATGCCTCATGGTTTCGCTTTCATTTCTTCCCTTTCCGATTGTCCTCACTTACTGCTCCCTCTGTTTGTTACTTCGCTTTGCACTTGTCTTTAATGTTGCTCTCTCAGCACTTCCTGCAACAGCATTACTACCCACCTGCACTTTCCTGATCCGAACATCTCCCAAAGCGTGTGAAGAGCAGTTCCCCTGTGCCATTTTTCTTTTGCTTTGGATACGCTAGGAGCGATTCATTGCTGGTGGTTTAGTTTAGTTTAGTTTATTATTTGTAGTGCGCTCCAGACCCGAGGGTATTCAGGCGCAAGGCAAAAGGATACTCAAAGCTTGGTTACAACATGTAAAATACATTTAGGTGCAGGTGCCGATTGGTTACATGTAGGCACAGTGAAGTAGCGATATATACAGGCAGGTACATTGAAGGCTTGCATAGTTTCACAAAGTAGTTGGTGCGGTTGGTGCATGCAGTGTAAAGGGAGGTGCCGGGCAAAGTCAACAAGATGCATCCCTAGATGTCGGCATCTTTGAGCCAGCTAGTGATGCTCTGGTGGAACTTGTGAAAGGTTTGATCAATTCTTAGAGGGGATGGTAGCGAGTTCCATAGGAGGGCTGCCTTCACCTGGAAGCTGCTGCCTCCGATTTTGGCAAGTTTGTATCTGGGGACCCAGAGGAAGTTGGTATTGGCGAGTCTGGTTAATCTTGTGGCAGGCTTCAAAGTGAATCTGTCGGATAGGTAGCGGGGTGCTGCATTGTTCAAGCATTTGTGGGTGAGGGAGGCAGTTTTTAGTTTTATTTTATCAAGTGTGGAGAGCCAGTTGTTGGCTCTTCTAGTATTAGAGATATGTTCTCTCTTGGGGATTCCTAGTGCTGCTCTCTCTTATTTTGTAGGAGTTGGATTTTTTTGATGGTTTGTTTATTGGCTCCTATGTATAAGGCGTTGCAGTAGTCCAGCCTGGATAGGATGAGGGCTCTGGCTAGGGTAATGCGACTGTCTTGTGACAGGAAGGCCTTGCCTGCTCTAATCAACTTGCATGTGTATGCCGTGGCTGAGGCCAAGGCATTGACCTGCTTGTTGAAGGAGAGAGTAGAGTCCAAATAGAAGCCCAGAGTTTTAACCTCCTTGGCAACAGTAATAATGTTATTGTCTATGTTGAATGCCGAGTATTCGGGGCTGAGATTTTTGAGGGTCGAGGGAGTGCCCAGGATGATGATCTCTGTTTTGTCGTCATTCAAGCATAGACCGTGGGTGGCCATCCATGCCTGGATGATGAGATATATCTTGTTCACCAAGGCCAAATCCTTGTCGTAACCACCGGTAAGCGGTAGGAGAATCTGTGTGTCATCTGCATAGTTAGTGTAGGTGACACCCAGCAGGTCCAGATCATCGAAAAGGGGCTTGGTAAAGATATTGTAGAGGGTGGGTGAAACGCAAGATCCCTGGGGGACTCAGCAGGTTATGGGGATGGGGTTGGCTGCTGTCATAGGGGAGAAGACTCTCAAAGTCCTGTTGGTTAGGAACGATTGTATCCATGCCATGGCTTCTTTAGAGAAGGGAGCTGCAGAGTCCAGGTGGCTGCATAGGACCCTGTGGTTGACCAGGTCGAAGGCAGCTGATAGATCCAGGAGTAGAAGGTGCCTAAAAAGTTGCCATATATACATATATATATAGTTCCTTTACCACTCATTACTCTTGATATTTCTGGTCCAGCCCCTTCTGGGTGTTTTATACTCTTTCTCCAACTGTTCCTATGCTGTACCTTGGGTGGGTGTCTCTTCCTCCCCTCTCCACTACGCTCAGTTATTGGCCGCTTCCAGTCTCTATATACTATTCCGGATCTGTATCCGAATGTCCCATGATATTGAGTGGCATTGCAGAAGGGTGCCCACTAAAGGCTGCCACCCCGCACAGTCACTCTTTCACTTCCCCTTCTCATGTTCATTTTGGGCCCCCACATCTCCTGACCCCCTTCCCCTGCTTTCCCCCGCTCACCCTACTCACCTCACAGGCCACTACATCTTCTTTCCAGTCTCCAGACTGCTTCCCCAACGCGCGCCGCGCCATGCATCGGTCAACGTGCCACAGACCTTTGTGCGTCACGCTTCCAGGAAGTGGTCTGGAGCCTTCAATTGACTTTTCCTCTGACATGTATCATTTCTTCCTTTGCCTTGACTTGTCAGCTTCATACTGGCAGCTCCCAAACTACCTTCTCCTTCTATTTCCTTGATGATCACCTGCATACCACAATGTTCGACTTCCTCTCTACAATAACACATTGGATACTCTTGCACTCATTACATCCTAATTAATCTAGAAATTGACCTTCTGTTCTTCCATGGCTTATCTCGGGTCCCTCCGAATATCGCTTCTCCTACCTTTCTTCCCACCTCTTCTATTGCTTGTGATCTCAGCGTCATCTTTCATCCTTCTCTTTTTTCAATTCACATTTCTTCTCTTGCCCTCGTCTCTGTTTGAACTCTACATTATTCAAAAAGTGTGTAATCCTCTCCCTTTCCATGCCACAAAGACAGTTATTCTTTTTTGTTATTTAAATATTTTTATTAGGAGAAAAATGAACCATATAAACACAAAAATATACGTAAACAGTATGCCAGCCAATGCCATATCGAGGGAGTAAGGTCCAGGTTAGGGGATTCACATGTGGGAGATGTAAAGAAAAGGTGAGACAATAGGGGAATCACACAACGTAGTACGCCTCTCACATCACATACCGAAGGATAAGTAAACAAAATCCCCCAACGAGCCTGGGGTGAGAGAGGATAAAAGCAATAACAATACCAACACTCTCCCCGAGGGGCCCCCATTCCCAGAACATCCCCGCCCGCCCCTTCCGCCTCACCAGCCCCACTGTCCCCCACTATCTCTCCCTGGAGCACTAACCCAGAGCAAACAAGAAACACTTGTGTGCAGGCGTGTTATAAATGACTTATCATCTAAGATGCATGGATCATATAACTGCCGCAGTTGCAGTGATCTCTCCATTCCACGGACGCTCACCAGAGCGCACACACAAGCCCGAAACAATACCTTCCCACACACTCAGAGGGGGCCCCTTTGGGGATTTCCATTTCCAGTTATTCTGACTTCAACATCCCCTCACTTTGGGCTGCTCCTCCCTCTGACACAGTCTCCACCGGCAGGGTTGGATTGGCCCGTCGGCCTTTCGGCCCATGGCCGAGCCGAAATTGGCCCTGGGGAGTTGGGGCCAGTTTCTGGCCATGCCTGGGCCGGTTTGGACAAAAAAACTATATATTTTGATTTTTTTTTATATATATATATATATATATATTTTTGTAAAAAAAATACCTGCAATGGCATACTTCATCAAAGCAAGTGCATGATGTGTGCATCATAAATTATGATGCATGCATCGTTCACATGCTGCTGCAGCATGCAAAGTTGAGGGGCCGGGGCTACTGCCGGGTCGGCGGCTGTCACTGTGCCGCCACTTCAGGGGGCACGGTGTCCCCCGGAGTTGCTGTGCTGTTGTATTAGTGATAAATATGTATTAGTGATATTAATGCTAAACAATCAATTTTAGAGTAGAATAAGCATCCATTTTGGACTATGTATTTTGCCTTTCACAAGTTGCAGAAATAGCATGTTTTTTTTCGGCCCTTGCCTCTGTTACGATCATCACAAGACATTCCATCTCGGTGTCCTCGGTCACTTGACAAAATCCTTGTGCCTAAAAGCTTCTGTTCAGTGTACAAATATTTTACCATAGCACATCAAGTGGCCATTGACTTCATTGTGCCACAATGAATGCTTTGTTGTAATGCGTCTATCTTTCCCATCTCACTGGCATGCTGTTCAGGATGTTTGTTTGCATGTATGAGGTAACGAGTACTTAGAGTATGGCATGGGTGCACAACATACGGCCCGCGGGCCAGTTGCGGCCCGGCATGCTCTTTTGTCCGGCCCGCGAGGCACATAGACTTTCCTAATGGAGGGCGGCCCGCGGCCGCCCTCCATTAGGAAAGTCTTTGTTGTCTTCCGGGCCGGACAAAACACTGGCCCTCATTGGCTCAGCACACATGCACCATGTCGCTCCTACGAGCCACGTAATGCGTGTGTGCTGCACCAATGGAGGGCCAGCACTACGGCTGGCGTTGTCCATAAGGCTTGATGCCGGAAGGCATTTCAGCCTTGGACCACGCCAGCCGTAGTACGATTCCAGCGTTCCAGCTTACCTGCCTTCCAGCCTTCTAGCACGTCTCCGGTAAGTGCTCTGTTTGTGTTTGTGTGTCGGGTTTGTTTTGCTTTATGTTTGCGTGTGTATGTTGAGATGTTGTGTGTCGGATGTGTATGAATGTTTGTATTTGAATGTATTTTGTGTGTATGTTGAGATGCAGGGGTGGGGGGGTGTGTCGGATGTGTATGAATGTTTGTATTTTAATGTATTTTGTGTGTATGTTGAGATGTGGGGTGGGGGGGTGTGTCGGATGTGTATCAATATTTGTATTTGAATGTATTTTGTGTGTATGTTGAGATGCGGGGGTGTGTCGGATGTGTATGAATGTTTGTATTTTAATGTATTTTGTGTGTATGTTGAGATGCGGGGATGGGGGGGTGTCGGATGTGTATGAATGTTTGTATTTGAATGTATTTTGTGTGTATGTTGAGATGCGGGGGTGGGGGGTGTCGGATGTGTATGAATGTTTGTATTTGAATGTATTTTGTGTGTATGTTGAGATGCGGGGGTGGGGGGTGTCGGATGTGTATGAATGTTTGTATTTGAATGTAGTTTGTGTGTATGTTGAGATGCGGGGGTGGGGGGGTGTGTCGGATGTGTATCAATATTTGTATTTGAATGTATTTTGTGTGTATGTTGAGATGCGGGGGTGGGGGGGTGTCGGATGTGTATGAATGTTTGTATTTGAATGTATTTTGTGTGTATGTTGAGATGTGGGGGTGTGTCGGATGTGTATGAATGTTTGTATTTTAATGTATTTTGTGTGTATGTTGAGATGTGGGGGTGTGTCGGATGTGTATGAATGTTTGTATTTTAATGTATTTTGTGTGTATGTTGAGATGCGGGGATGGGGGGGTGTGTCGGATGTGTATGAATGTTTGTATTTGAATGTATTTTGTGTGTATGTTGAGATGCGGGGCGGGGGTGTGTCGGATGTGTATGAATGTTTGTATTTGAATGTATTTTGTGTGTATGTTGAGATGCGGGGGTTGGGGGGGTGTCATATGTGTATGAATGTTTGTATTTGAATGTATTTTGTGTGTATGTTGAGATGCGGGGGTGGGGGGGTGTCGGATGTGTATGAATGTTTGTATTTGTATGTATTTTGTGTGTATGTTGAGATGCGGGGGTGGGGGGTTGTCGGATGTGTATGAATGTTTTGATTTGAATGTTTTTTGTGTGCTGAGTTGGGGGTGCGGGTTCGGGTCTGTATGGGTGCATGTTTGTGTGTGTGCTGAGTTGGGGGGTGGGGGGTTCGGGTCTGTATGGGTGCATGCTTGAGAGTGTGCTGAGTTGGGGGGTGGGGGGCTTGGAGTTGGGGGGGTTCAGGTCTTTATGGGTGCATGTTTGTGTGTGTGCTGAGTTGGGGGGTGGGGGTTTGGGTCTGTATGGGTGCTTGTTTGAGAGTGTGCTGATTTAGGGGGGTGGGGGGTTCGGGTCTGTATGGGTGCTTGTTTGAGAGTGTGCGGATTTGGTAGGGTGGGGGGTTCGTGTCTGTATGGGTGCATGTTTGTGTGTGTGCTGAGTTGGGGGGTGGGGGGTTTGGGTCTGTATGGGTGCATGTTTGTGTGTGTGCTGAGTTGGGGGGGGTTCGGGTCTGTATGGGTGCATGCTTGAGAGTGTGTGCTGAGTTGGGGGGTAGGGGTTTGAAGTTGGGGGCGTGGGGGGTTCGGGTCTTTATGGGTGCATGTTTGTGTGTGTGCTGAGTTGTGGGGTGGGGGGTTTGGAGTGGGGGCGTGGGGGGTTCGGGTCTTTATGGGTGCATGTTTGTGTGTGTGCTGAGTTGGGGGGTGGGGGTTCGGGTCTGTATGGGTGCTTGTGTGAGAGTGTGCTGATTTGGGGGGTTGGGGGTTTCGGGTCTGTATGGGTGCATATTTGTGTGTGTGCTGAGTTGGTGGGTGGGGGGTTCGGGTCTGTATGGGTGCATGCTTGAGAGTGTGTGTGCTGAGTTGGAGGGTGGGGGGTTTGGAGTTGGGGGGGTGGGGGGTTCGGGTCTTTATGGGTGCATGTTTGTGTGTGTGCTGAGTTGGGGGTGGGGGTTCGGGTCTGTATTGGTGCTGGTTTGTGTGTGCTGATTTGGGGGTGGGGGTTTGGTTGGGGATGAGGGGGCCTTGGGGTGGGGGGTTTGGTTGGGGGTAAGGAGGCCATGGGGCATAGTGTTTGGTTGGGGGTGAGGGACATGGGGCATAGTGTTTGGTTGGGGGTGAGGGACATGGGGCATTGTGTTTGGTTGGGGGTGAGGGGGCCATGGGGCATAGTGTTTGGTTGGGGGTGAGGGGGCCATAGGGCATTGTGTTTGGTTTGGGTGTAAGGGGGCCATGGGGCATAGTGTTTGGTTGGGGGTGAGGGACATTGGGCATTGTGTTTGGTTTGGGTGTAAGGGGGCCATGGGGCATAGTGTTTGGTTGGGGGTGAGGGACATGTGGCATAGTGTTTGGTTGGGGGTGAGGGGGACATGGGGCATAGTGTTTGGTTGGGGGTGAGGGGGACATGGGGCATAGAGTTTGGTTGGGGGTGAGTGACATGGGGCATAGTGTTTGGTTGGGGGTGAGGGACATGGGGCATAGTGTTTGGTTGGGGGTGAGGGGGACATGGGGCATAGTGTTTGGTTGGGGGTGAGGGGGAAATGGGGCATAGAGTTTGGTTGGGGGTGAGTGACATGGGGCATAGTGTTTGGTTGGGGGTGAGGGGAACATGGGGCATAGTGTTTGGTTGGGGGTGAGGGGGACATGGGGCATAGTGTTTGGTTGGGGGTGAGTGACATGGGGCATAGTGTTTGGTTGGGGTGAGGGGGCCCTGGGGCATAGTGTTTGGTTGGGGGTAAGGGGGCCCTGGGGCATAGTGTTGCACTCCAAGAGTGAACCCAATAATAAAGCTGAAACAGGCACAGGTAAGAGATGTTCATCTTTGGCTTTTTGAGGAAACCTGACTCAACGAAGCCATACTCCTCTTGGGCAACCCAAATAGTAAACTGTAGCAGTCCAAAATAACGGCATGTCCAATCTAGGGTCAATAAAATATATATAAGTTAATTAAACAGGCGAGATACAATAACTAAATAGAAATAAATTATAACAATGGAAAATGTGTAGTACAAAATGTAAGTTTGAAATGCAAATAAAAATCGTTACTCCTCAAAAACATTCTTTTTCCATCTGTTTAGTACAACTTGGGGGTTTAAAAAGCCTCCTGCCATGCCCCGCCTACCGCCCCGCCCACATTTACTTTTCGGCCCACTATAGCCCTCATGTAAGGTACTTTCGGCCCTCTGTCAAAATCAGTTGTGCACCTCTGGAGTATGGGATTTCTTGTGAGTGCACTGATTTCCCTATTTTGCCAACCTCTGAAGCCTGAAAGTAGATGCATGCAGGCTTGACATGCGGCCAACTTTGCACCAGAGCTGCAGATGGACTTAACTGGACTACTGTTAAATCTCAGTTACCCATTTAATGGTATCCACTAAAGAATAATTGCTCATTTTACTATAGCCGATATGATAGCTCAGTGAGTTGAGCGCTCGCTGCTGCGATGTGTGTGTGATCTGCATGTTCCAATCCCAGCAAGGCCATCTCAGCCTTTCATCCTTCTTAGGTTGGTCATTGAGTACCAAAACTGGCTGGGTGATATTGTATGCATATTTGTTCTATAAAAAAGAGCTTAAGCGTAAGTGCTATACAATAACATTATCATTTGGCCTTGAACATCTGCTTGCATTCAGAGTAATTTGACAATATGTATCTATCGACCACCTGGTCAGATTTCATCTTTCCTCTCTGAGTGGGTGGACCTCTCCGCCTCACTCCTGGCTGCAACTACTCAACTCCTCCTTCTTGGAGACTTCAACATCCACTTGGATGCCTCCTGTCCTCCCTCTGGATCTTTCGTGACCTCTGCGACTCTCTCTCACTCACTATTCTCCCCTCAGGCCCAACTCACTCTGCAGGGCCCACACTTGATGGTCTGATCTCCTCAGACCATCCCCTCTCTGTCCCTCTCACCACTCCTCTCTCCTGGAATGATCACTTTCTCCTCTCCTCCCACCTCACCCTCCCTACACCTCAGGCCAAGCCACTTCCATCACTGCCACCCACCTTCTCGGTCATCCGACCCATAAAGCGCGTGTCAGCTGAGGCTTTCGCCGCCACCTTCGCCCACCCCCCAGCTGACTCTCATCCTGACACAGCCCTCTGCACGCTCCACTCTGCTATATCTGATACTCTTGATATCCTTGCCCCTGTCATGAGAATCCACCTGAAGCCCAAAGCCAAGTGCAACTATTGGTTGGATTCAGACCTCATCACCCTAAAAATGAAAGTGTAGGGTGGCCAAGAGGAAATGGCCTGCTTCATGTACATCCTCTGAGAAGCTAGCCTGCTGCCTGCTGCAAAGGCAATACTGGCTCTCTGTCCTAACCAAGAAGAGAGAGCATATCCAATGCGTCTCTGCGGCATCTAACAACTCAGCTGAACTCTTTAAAATCTGCAAGGAACTGGCCAATCCTGCCCCAGTCTCTACCTCTCCTGCCCCCTCCCAGGCCCTCTGTACAGCATTGGCTTCTCACTTCATCTCTAAAACTCAGGACATCCTGTCCACTCTCTCCTCCTAACCCCTCCCTCCTCCGACTCCCTGCTCTTCCTCTGACTTTTCTGCAGCCATCTCTCCTCCCTCCTTCTCTGCCTTTCCCCTGTTCTCCACAGACAAGGTTTCTAAACAAGTCGATCTATGAAAGTCTCGTCGAAACAGGTTCACCCCTGTTCCTCCAAAACTATCAAGGACCACATCGACTCCCTGGCTCCTGCCCTGGCTGATTTCTGTAATCACTCCTCCGCCACTGGAGTCTTCCCATCCCCCCTGAAGCACTCCCGTGTGCACTCCCTTCTTAAGAAACCCTCTGCCGACCCCTCCTGCCTTGCTAACTATCGCCCAATCTCCATCACTCCCTTCCTGGGCAAGCTCCTGGAGAAACTGCCCATCTCCCAGCTTAATTTCCACACTGAATCTGTTGGTTGTTCTCATGACCATTCAGTCTGGCTTCATAGCTGCCAGAAGCATAGAAACTGCTCTCCTGAACATCTGTGAAGACCCGCTCTCCAACCCTGACTCTAACGCCCCTTGCGTCCTCATCCTGCTTAATCTCTCTTCTGCCTTTGACACTGTCAACCATGCCATCCTACTCAACCATCTCCGTGATAACCTTAGTAACACTGGTCAGGCTCTGCTGTGGCTGACTTCTTTCCTCTCTGACTGACCCTCCCAGGTCCAACTGGGGTCCTTCCTCTCTGCTATCTTTTTCTCTACCTGTGGTGTCCCCTAGGGGTCTACTCTCTCTCCCTGGCTGTTCAACCAATACCTGGCACTCCTGGCCCACCACATAGCCACTCTCTACCCCAACTTCCAGTGTTATGCGGATGACACCCAGCTCATCTTCAGGCTACCCTCGACCTCCTCCTCTACTTCCCTCATCTCTGACTGTCTGTCTGCTATCCAGGAGTGCTGTGCTGCCAATGGCCTCTTTCTTAATGCCAGTAAGACAGAGATTCTCCTCATTGGCACACCCACTCCCTCCTTTCCTGTAGCTCTCTCTTGGTCCTCTTGCTGTTCGCACCTAAAAGGCTAAAATCCTCGGGGTCATCTTCGACTCTACACTCTCCTTCTCTCCTCATATCTCTGACGTCTCTAAGAAGTCACACTACCAGCTGCACCTCCTCAGAGGTATTCTTCCTATCCTCTCCTTCCCTCAGAAGCTCACTGTCTCCAGAGCTCTGGTTCTCTCTAGGCTGGACTATTCAACAGCCTCTTTTTAAATCTGCCTGCTTCTACTCTCTGCCCTCTGCAACTTATTCAGAACAGGACTGCAAGACTTGTCTTTGGCCTCAAGCCCAGGGATCGTATCTCTCCAGGACTGAAATGTCTGTACTGGCTCCCAGTGGCTGTGAGGATTCAGTTCAAACCCCTCTGCATCGTCCACAAGACCCTCTGGGGCCTGGGGCCTCAATACCTCAATACCTTTAACTCTCTCTTCCTAAATAGCTTCCTTCTCGAGCTCTTCGCTCATCTGCCTCAAACTCCCTCAGGGTCAGTCGCTTCTCCAAGCAACAAGTTGGTGGTAGATCTCTTTCTTCGGCTGGGACCCCTCTCTGGAACAGCCTCCCTGAAACTTGAGGAGAATCATCTTCGGTTCCGGAAGCGCCTCAAAACCTTTCTCTTTGCGTCTGCTTTTTCTCCTCCTCTCCCTTGCTGACACTGAAACTGCACTGGTTACCTGGCCACCCTCCGATCTCGGGCCCAGGTCCCCTCCCCCACCAGTCGCACTCCTGCACTGCCTTCCAGGCAAACCCCTGCTCATGGAGACTGTTTTCTGAAGCCCTACAGTCCCACTACCAGCACTTGAAACCTGACGTCTGCACTTACCCTTGCACTTGCCACTTGCTGGCCATACTTTTACTTATTGTTATTTATTTTCTTATCCCATGTACTGCACTGTCCTCCCCTCCTTCCCCTGCACTTCTCCTCCTTCCCCTTCCCATGCACTTGCGCGATCTGAATGACACCTGGCCTAGTAGGATCGATGTCTGTTCTGTCTTCCCTCTGTTCCCCCTCCCTTGCCTCGTCGCGCCTTGAACCACTTATGGTGATCCATTCTTGTATGAAATGTATATCACATTAGTGAAATCATAACTATGTTTTTCGCAGTGTACTTGGGAATAATGATATTTGATGCCACATCCTGTTTTGTCAAGGGGTGAAAGGTTGTGTTACATCACTTCCCAGATTGTCTCTTTGGGGTGGGGTTAAATGACATCTGGTGATGTCATCAGAGGTCAAGGGTCATGAGGTGAGGGTTGGGCTGCTTTTTTCAGGCGTGGGGCGGGCCACTTTTTTTGGGTGTCCGGGCCTATTTCTTGTCCCAGTCCGACTTGCCCCCATCAGACCTGAAGTCAATGTGCAGCCCCGTCACACATCACCTCTTCTGTATTCCACCTGCTGCCACACCTCTCCTTCCCTCAACGGCGCTTATTGGATTTCCTTTCTGGCTGCGATGTCACTCTGTCTGCATTTCATTTAAATCTGTTCACGTTCTCGCGCTCCTGATCGATCCTATCTTGTCAACTTTAACTCCTCCCTCCACCGCTCCCTTCTCTCCTGTTCCCATCACCTGTTAAGTGTACTTCGTTTCTTCCGGGGTGTTGCTAGGTCTGGAAAAGATCCGGGGCTATGCTTATATGCTTATGTCTGGACTGTCGGGACTCGGGGCAAGCTAGCCTTTCGGTTATTGCCCCTGAGCTTCTATCTAGGGCTATAGACATAGGACCCGGGGCTATAGCCCCGTCACACACACCCCTAGCAAAGCCTCTGTGCCCAGCACGTTTCAGCTCCATCTCTTCACTGGCCCACAGGCTTTGCAATGCTCTTCCCCATTTTGCCCCCATTGCACCCTTTCTAGGGCTCATCTAGTCTCTGCCCCTAACCCGCCATTGCCGCGCTATTCGCATTCACTCATACATTCACCTGCAGCCGTTTTTGTCTATTTCTCTGGACAGCACTTTGTCAAAAGTTATGTTAAGTTATGCTACGTTAAGCGTTATTTATAGAGCGCGCAGTCGCCAATAAAGGCATCATGACGCTGTTGAGCACTGTTATAGCAAAAAGAGCTTTACACATTTAAATAAATAAATGCAATTGTGTAATTAAGTATTAAAGTCTGGCTGTTTATTCTTTCTCCATTTAAAACTTGGTCATTTACATTTTGACCTCTTCTTTGTAAGTGCCTTTCGTTTTTGCAAAGCTTCCTTTTAATGTATACTATTCTTTCCCAGAACTAGAAATATACAGCAGAGCCCGGCCAAGCTTTGGGGTGGGGGCAGCACTGGGACCGTGTTGGATGCAGTGTGTTACCCCATTTCTCTGTCACTCACTCTCTAGATCTCTGCCCCCTTCTATTTCCCATATATAATCTTATAACTCTATAATTACACCTAAACATATATGCAACAATCAAACCCATGTGATGTGCATTATATTAATTGATAGCCTCGCACATTCCCCACTACACACAGCATATCCAGAGTTTGACCACTGCTGCCAGCCTCACACTAGGGCCCATAACACATTCAGTGCTATTGTTGCTTGATGTGATTGGGGGTGGCCTTTCCCCTTCCTGATGACTCCCAAGGGCTGGCCACACCCAGGCACTGTTCCTCTCAGGGGGTGCCCTATCCCCCAATTGGGACACCGCCTCACCACTGTGTGGCCCAGTGCTTTTCGAAAAAGGTCCTGCCCCCCGTGGTGGCACTCTCAGTTTAAATTTGTACCCATTCTCGACTCCATTTATTTTAAAACACCCCCTTTCCTTGGTTTCAACATCTATTTTAAACACCCTTATTCTCGAAATCAAGGGGTCCGCATATATTTACAACACCCTGATGCTTGAAAACGTCTTACCTGCACAAGACAACCAGACATCTCTGTGTATTGCCCGACTTGTCTTCACATCACAGAATTGTTTCACACAAGCATCTTCTGAATGAAGTCTGCAAGTGTGTATGCCTCACACTGTTTCAGGCTTTTGTGGTGCAGCCACTTACTGTGCCGAATAGGCAGAATGAGGGGTTTTGAAATGCTAATGGCCCCTTCCCACTGAGCTGTGACTTGTCAGGTAAAGGGGCCATTAGCACTCTCCTATTCACAAGTGTCTTCCCTGGGCCAATAATAAAAGATAAAACATCTAAGAAACAGACTTGGGGAATGACCTGAGAGCCTGTGAAGCCCACCTACGGCTTTTAACCTAGCTTGGCATTGTTACTACAAAGCCCTCATTAGTGCCAACCTGCATTATGCAAAAAAATGGAAAAAACACTTTTGTTAAAATTTCAAAGAGGCCGATCTCTGTGTTTTACATATCAAAAAAGAACCCTGTTTCTCGATTTTGGGGACGAGGATGCGTACCACACAGCAATTTAAGTGCCAACACTGGGGTCCAGCTGTAACCTGGTCCACCACACGGGGTTGCCAGAGTCATGGCTAAGCCCGCATTACATAGAGACCTTCCTCAGTGGACCCCGGTCACCAGATGGGGTCGCTGTATCATTGCCACCCAGCTATTGAGTAAATATCTTCTGGCGATGACTGTGTCGTCTATGTGGGGCTGCCGTGGTTACCGCCATGCTGGACGGGCTCTCATTTTCCCTAAAACGGCAACCCCATGGCATCGGGGATACCACCAGTCACAGCCATGCTCGGGCACCATGGAGAGCATAGCCCACACTCTCCATCCATGCATTTTTCTTCACCCAAGCCACAAGGACGAGGCAGCCTGTGACCTTGCTGCTTAACCACGCTGCCCGCCTGGCAGTAGGCAGGGCGGTCTTTGGTCATGCCGCTCTTCCTCCTCTGCCTCCCGGTTTCTGTTATGGGCCTGCCCAGTTTGGCCCAGTGTGGGCCGACTTGGGGTACAGCCATGCTGCCTGGTCCAGGCCACCCATCACCCCTGGCTTGGGCTTGTTGTCCTTGATCTTCTCCCACTGGGTAGTCTTACATGTGGCCCAGGATCTGTGTTTTTGGGCCTCTCCGTTCTGGCCCATGGGTGGGTCGATTACTCCCTAGGCCCTGTAAGTGTTCGAGCTGCACCGGGCATGCAGTCCATTCCCAGGGTGGATCTCGGCCACCTCTGGTATAGGCGACCCGGCTCCTGGGCTATGATAGCCCTAGGGTGTTGCCAAGGCCACAGCCCCTCAGGCAACAGATGGTCCTTGCCTCTAACTCTCTGTTCAAATGCTTACTTTCTTTGCAATGATTACTTTTTCAAAACGTTCTCTCCCCTTCCCATTCTACTCTGGGCCAGGGGAGACTAGAGTGAGGCTGGCTGCACTGGTCAAACTCTGGATATGCTGAATTTCACATTCCATCCAGCCCCCATGATAAGACTGGATGTTTCAGTCCTCTTCACTCAGGTAAGCGATGCAGCAGTTAAATAGTCTCACAAAAGCATACACTACATAAATACAATGATTAAACACAGCCTGGTTTCTGTGTGTTTATGTATTTACTTTCCTTCAGGGGAAAAGCATGGGACCCAGTTGAGCGAGGGGGGTTCAGTACTCTGCCTCCTCCTCCACATTGTGCCCTTTAAACGATCTGAGAAAGGGAACAAATAACCTCACGGTCTCAAACGCTTTCGCTCAGCTAGAATGAGTGACACAGGCTCGTATTTAGATAAGCTGGCACTGGGTTCCCGTGTCGCTTGATTCCCATGGCTACCTCCAATCTGGAACAGACCCAGCATTCACAATATCTGAAAGCTGCCATGCTGGGAACAGGAAAAGGCATGGATGCTAGGCACATTTTGGCTGTTGCAGTATCGCGGTCCCTGCACAGCATGTACTCAGATTAGCACCAGCAATAGCGCTACCACACCATGCGTACACCAAGCTTGCTCACTACAGCAAAAGCACGGTCCTGGGGGTTGCAAGATACAGTGGGCTGGATCTGGAATATCAGAGTAAGCAAAACCATACTCACCGCTGCTGCTTCTAGATGCCAACTTCAAGTGTGCCGCCATCTTGGATCATGCGTCACTGAAACGGACAGAAAAAAACAGAATGTTGTTAGCTCCTTACGCCCTGTTTCACTGCTTCCCTCTCTGTGTTCTTCCCCCTATGATTTGTTAAGATAAGCCCAGAAGGTACCAAAAAGAGAAAAATACTCAATAACGCAGTAACTCCAGCTGCACAAGAAAACACAGCTTTATTCAAAAGCAAATGGCCACTGGGAGAGCATAAAAAATACAATCTCAAAATGGCAACAAGAACAATAACTTTTTATATTAAACACTCATCAAAAATGACATCACAATAAGCTATTATCATAAAACATCTATTCTACACCTCGATTGGATGGTAGAGTATAGGATATATGTTTATCTATAAGGGAACCACATTACAATTGGTTCTTCTAATAGCTCCTCCTAGGTAAAACCTTTCACAAATGATACACTTCATTTCAGCACTTTATTGGTTGTCGCTGTACTACACTAGTCGATAAGAGCAACATAAGGTGATTGGGCAGTTTTGAGCTCATCGACCTTGGCTCCCTTCATGCAGTGCAAAGTTACGTGGTGAGGCAGGAGGGATGGGTGAACTGCTATGATCCAGTTAAAGAAAATACTCCCCCACTCGTTCCCAGGCCTGAAGCTCTTACTGTCAGTTTTGTTTGTTGCTTTGACGTGCTGTCCCTGTGTCTGGATGTGCTGCAGGAGTGGCAGGTGCACTATCTAGTATGGCTAGGAATTAATGGTCATTGTTGGGATCACATGGTTGAGGACCGCTGTTTGGAGCTCAAATGTATCTTTTTGTTGGATTTTCTGCTGTTCTAATGTGTGTTTGTGCTTTTCTTGGAAGCCACTCCTATGCTATCTATTCATTTGTTATGTGATCAATTGGCACAGTAGTTACTAACACCTGGCATTTTGGGATATGTGTTTTTCTCACTGCTACCAACTCAAACTAATTAACTTTAACAATTGTATTCTTCATGTCTATGTGTTAATATTCGTCATATCTATGTGTGCTTTGTGTGTGTGTGTGTGTGTGTGTGTGTGTGTGTGTCGCCATGTAAGTATTCCCTACTAATATATACATGTATAAATGCAGCTACCTGCCACCCTACTTGTGTCATGCCATCTATCCTGCTCTTAATGGCCCTGATAATATGTATTTTATTACTTTTTCGTCCATTGTTTTAGCCTTGAGAAACTTGTCTTCATAAGGGGAATCTGCTTTTGTCACCCATTTTATAACAGCTGACCTTACCTGGAATTCTCCCCTTGTTTTGCATAGTGCAATGAGAGTTAAGCAGTGTACCCTCTTTACTAGTATTTCCCTTGCCACGAACAATCTCGAAACACTCAAGGCATATGGAAGGAATGAGCACACAAAACAGTTTTCATCCGATTTCTCCCTTCTCACTTTAGCCAGTTGGCGATACCACATGTTATTAGTCTTATGAGTAAATCCTTGGCCATTTTCTTCTGGGTGGTATTGATCATCTATCACGTCTCTTTTAAATCTAGTTACTTCTTCACTTATATTAGCAACGACATTGGTGGTATTATCACTAAAAAAATGTAGTGCCACTGTATAGGCCATCCAGAAAAAACAAAGAGAAAAGAAAAAGGAACCAATCATTATGGCGATCGAGTCCATCTTTTGCAGGTTTCTTCTTTTCCTCGCGTACTGAGACAATAAAAATACTATCTCTCGCGCTTGGGAAAAATACATAGGGCCTCATCACGACTTGGGCGGTAACGGTAGCCCTATTAGCAAGGGCGGTATTAGCCCTACCGCCGAACTCCCCGGCGCTAATAGCGCCGGATCACGAGTTTGGCGGTATTGTCAATCCCCATTCCCCATTGAGCCCATTCGGGAATGCCCCATTCCCCATTGGGCTCAATGGGGAAATTTCGCGCTAATACCACCGGCAGTAATAGCGTGAATTTTCGGCGGCTTTCACCCCAGCTCAGAGCTGGGGAGAAATCCGCTGAAGTCCTGCTTTGGCGGACCCTTAAATCCGGCGGTAATAGCACTACCGCCAGATTTAAGGGTTACTGCCGAAGTCGTGATGAGGCCCATAGTCCCTTTTGTAATATATTGTTTTGTAAATGGACCTTCAAATCATGGCTTGTGCCACTTTTGGACAACGTTGCACACAAAAGTGAGATCCCTTAGAAACAAGGCCAAGGGGGGCATTACAGCATTCACGTCTCCTACTCCTTCTCTGTTGTCATTTGTTTCTTCTTGGCCCCTCTGCCTCACCTTGATCTGTCGAGAGATACATTTCAAACATTTAGTATTGCCAGTTAAAAAATCATGCATCTCATCACCTAGCACTGTAGCAGAATTCTCTGCATCCAATTGAGGCCATGTGGGAGGAGCAATGGGAACATGCATGTGTCTGCCCATTACTATTTCATGGGGCGAAAGGTGGTGGTCCAAGCCTGGCTGATTGCGTAAGGCAAAAAGAGTCCGGGGAAGCCAATTCAACCAATTATTTTTCTGGGTATCTTTCCATTTCACAATGCGATCCTATAAAAGGCTATAGACACATTCTGCAACGTGTTTGGCCTGTGGGTGGTAAACGGCACAGAGCTTGTGCTTGATGCCAAGCTGGGATGTTAATTCGGAAAACAGCTCAGTTACAAAGTGTTGTCCATTATCTGACCGCACCAGTTTGCACACTCCCCATTGAGGAAAAACCTCTTGTAAGAGGAATTTGGAAGCTGACTTGGCATCAGCATGGGTAGGTGCACCTGCTTCTATCCAGCGTGAAAAGGAACACAACACCACAATCGTGCATTGGTATCCATTACAATTTTGGAACATATCAACATTGTCAATGTGCAAATGCCAAAATGGGTCTCTAGAGTTGGGTAATTGCTCCTTTCACCGTTCTCAGAGTATGGGCCTCATTACAACCCAGGCGGTAAATTCCCTACTTTACCACCATGGTGTAAACTATGTTTACACCATGGTGGATGGCGGATTTACCACCCCATTCCAAAGTGAGGGGGGCGGTAAATCCCCATTCCCCATTTACCCTTACCCATTCCCATTTTTGCCCCATAGGGCATAATGGGAGTGGGGAAGGCGCTAATTACGGCACCGTAAATTACGGTGCCGTAATTAGCTCCAAGGCGGGTTAGCACCTTGCATTTTAACGCCTGCTAAAAGGAGGCGTTAAAATGATAATCAGGCGTTAAGGGTTAACGGCGCCGACGGCGCCGTTAAACCCTTAACGCCTGGGTTGTAATGAGGCCCAATGCACATTGGTATATTGCTTGCACGTGCCCCAGTTAACAAAATGAACAACCTGCTCATGCAGGTTTGGAACAAGCCAGTGCTCTGAAACATCTGATGCTATATATTCCCTTGTGGCATGTGCTTGGTAGTGAAGCGGTTTTACTGCTACTGTGAGTAATTCAAGTGGCATTACAGGATTTCCTGCACTATTCTGTTGCCACATTGAAACACTGGGGGATATTGAACACCCCTGCTTTATCCAAAGACCCTGCTCTGTCATTGGTGTGTGCCCCTATAACTCCACTAATTGTGTTAGTAGTAAGGCATTATAGCTCTCTGTTATCTTCATGCTGAGCATACATTTGTGTGGGGCAATTGTAATTTCTGCTGTCTGTGGGAGATATGCTGCTCTTTTTGCTTCTACATCTGCAGCTTCTTGCTGTGAGAAACTAAGTCTGTGCCCATGGTATGCGCTGCGAAGTTCACCCCTCGGATGCCATGGGATTTGCAAATGCATCTAGCAGTCTTCTTAATAATGGGGCATGCTGTACTAGTGTGCCGTCTGTGCACTGAAAGCCCCACCTCCCTGCCTTTTCCATTGTGACAGTCCTGAGTGTTCTGTAGAAGTCATGTAGGTGGAGTCAGACTATATCCCTGCCACCTTGGCTTCATGCTCTTAAAATGCTAATATCATTGCTACCAACTCGGCTGCCTGTGCAGAAAAGTGTGCTGGAAATCTGAAGCTTGCTACAATCTCAAAATCATCACCCTTGCTCCTCATCACTGCTGCTCCCGAATGCCCCAATCCAGTGCTCTGATTGATCGTCGATGAACCATCAATGAAGAACACCACTCCCCTCTAGCTTTGATTCCTTTACTGGGGGTACATCGTCATGTATATCTGTATTTGTAGAGCAGTCGTGAACCCATTCCCCTCCGTGTACTGATTCAGATATAAATCTTGCAGGATTCACTGTGTAACATTGAATATTGATGGGTTTGACAATATGACTTCATATCCAGAAGCCTGCTGTGTAGTGAGCATGGACTTTGGTTTCTCGCGGTCGGCAAATAGGGTGTGCTCCACATACAATGTTACTGCACAGCACATCGTTATTGCAGATGATTTCTTTATTGCACAATCCGCTGCAGCCAGTGCTTGCTCGCATGGGAAATGCCCTCTCATCACTGAATATAAGATCCCACTCTAATATGCAATTGGTTTGTGCCCCATTTGTTTTTTGCATTAGGACAGCTGTCATCACATACCCGTTTGAACGCGAAAAAATACATACAATTCTTCCTTGTAATCCAGAGCATGGGAGCTGTACGTATTGCGTCTTTTAGGGCCTCAAATACATTGATCATCTTGTCTGTCCACATTATGGGGCTTTTGTCCTTCAGTGCTACCTTCAGTCCTTCCAAAAGGGGCCAAACATACGTGCTGTAGTCAAAGACCTACACGCGACAATAATTACATAGTCCCAGGAATCACTGCAAATCGTTCACTGGGCGGGGTATTCATGCAATTAAGTCTGCTCTTTCAGGTGTCACTCTCCTCCCTTCCTTTGATATTATCTGGCACCAATATAATACTTCTTCCTGGCAATACTGCAATTTTTCTTTGTACACCTTATAACCCTTGTTTACCAATAGTGTCAATAACATCACTGAGTCTGTCCTGCACTCTTCTAGTGTGGTGCTACACACTAACAAATCATCAACCTACTATATGATGGTACTGGGTATCTGTGTGTTTCCCAAGTCCATCTGCAGCACTCTGTTGAATACACTGGGGGACTCACAGTAACCCTGTGACAGTCCTGTGTGTTGGTGTCTGGCCCCGTGGTGAGTATACGCTGTGAGATATTCAGAATCTTTGTCCAATGGAATGGAAAAGGAAGCATTTCTTTTAGATCAATCAATGTAAAATGTGTGGCAGTGGGTGGTATATTACACAAAATTGTAGCAGGGTTAGGCACAACATTAAACTCCACCTCCACAATATTGTTTAAGGAGAGTAAATCTTGTATGAATCTCCAAGACCCTTCTTGGGCCTTTTCACTGGGTGAACAGTCATGTTGCAGGGGGATTCAGATGGCACAATAATACCTTGTCGCTGACAACGTCGGCAGAAACAAAATATCCCTCATATTGCTTTCCAGCCATAAAATGGCTGTAAAAACTCTCTTGCACTTGCTTAATGCATGCCTGGTGTTGAACATACTATTCCTTCCTTAGGAAACATAATTGTTATGTTTAATTTGGCCATCAGATCTCTTCCCAATATGTTAAGCAGTGTTTTCCGGGAATACAATAGTATGCAAACTCTGTACACGAGCCCTCCGCCTTAATACAGTTTGGGGAAAAAGGTGGCTTCACAGAAAATATTTTGATAAAATGGGGGCCAAACAGTACAATTTGCACAATTTCACACAAACTTTACCCAAGTATATTTAGATTTTAGGTACCAATGACAGAAAACTATTCAGACATATGCAAGTGTGATGGTGTATTTTTAAGCAACTTGTAAGTCGGGCCTATTTCAAAGTGTTGTTTGGGGGCCCATTGCCACACAGATGGTAATTCTTGCCTGTACATGTTAACAACAAAAATGAATTGACCTGAATTTGTGTAGGGTTTTAAAATACAAAAGGGCAATTGAAATATGGCAAATATATTTTTAGGATGCAAGCAGTTTCAATTGATGCATTTTTGTATCAAAGAACCACATATCACACGATCAATGTATGTAATATGTGGAATGGGGAGAATTAATTCAGTGCAACGTAGTTAAAGGACATCTGTTGGAGAAGGCAGAGATGTAGTCGTGAATACATGATAATGGACAATATGGCTCCAAATGCACATTCGAAAATTGGTGATTTCCCTGGTTTAATTATTAAGGTGACATAACATGATAGCCACCTCGACTTTCATTCATTTCCAACCATATTCGATGACTCACAGCAAAGAGTTGAAAGCATGGCAAAACAGGTCTGTGGCTATTGAACACCTTTTGGAGAAAATGTCTTTGGCCAGCAAATGTGTGTTTAAAGTGACACAGCCTTTAGCTAGTGAAGACGGATGCTGCTGAAGGGAAGATGTGCATACCATTATACAATAACATTATTCCCTGCTTGGGGCTTGATTTTGAGTCTAAATCCTAGATAAAGGAATGGAAGGAGGGGCGAATAGCTGCATATGTTCATTGGACAGGATTAGTGGCCTCTGCAAAGCAGAACAAAGAAAAGCAGGTTCCAGCGGGTAAGACTGAGGAGGGGGAGCGAAACCCTTAATGGTTCTTTTAGGGTTAAAGAAGCGTTTACTAGAATTGTACACACAACTGAAATAAAAGCAATAGGTACTAAACTTAAATAATTGTTTAAAAAACATTATGAACCCCCCAGTGCTCCTGCGTCTCAGAGAGAATATATATATACTTTGCATTCGCAAATGTGACCCCCTGGAGATCATCAGCACTCTCTTACCTGAGTGTGACCAGGGAGCAGCTCCGCTCAACATATGGGATTGCAAGGGGAAGGCCTATACCCTGGTGAAAGGACCATCCTGGGTGCTGTGTGATGAGGGTTGGTCTTTAGGAATTTGGGAATTTACTGACAGATAATGGCTGCATGGAGAGGCATGCCGATTCCATTCCTTTTGGGACTGCATGGCAGTGTTGGGTGTGAACGGCTCCTAATAAGAGAAGCAGGTCTTTTGCCAGGAGAGTGACATATTCTCACATTTTCTGGCGGACGGTGGTGACAGAGATGGCAGCTCTGGTGACCCAGACTGAAAGAGGACTCTTAGGTTTCCTGGCACCAGTGGAGGGGGCACGAAGACGAATGGAAATAAGGCAAGAGTCAGGGAAGGGATTGTTCTGGGAGAAGTCATGTACGAAAGTAAATGAATTACTTTGTGTTTCCCCTTTTTTGTAGCACATACCACGAACATATTTGCTTATCGTACATTGAGAGTGTTAATTCTTTAAATAGAGCTCACCGGAAAGACACATTTTTGAGCACATGAAGAAAAAGAACACAACAACATGTTAGCCGGTTTGTCGTGTGGTCTCTGACCCTCTCTCATCGTACGCTGTCATGAGGTAACCCACGTCACGTCGCACCTACTATTGAAGGTGAGGACGAAGGCACCACAAAATGGAGGAGGCGCCCCCGATAACCCGGGCAGCATCCCCCTTCTGACCTCCCCCTCTCGGGAGAAAGGGGAGGCGCCGTGTCCAGCGCGGCAAAACACAGGCAAAGCCTGCGAAAGCAAGAAAGCGTGGCGAATCGCAGGGAAAGCCCGCGAAGGGCAGACAATGGAAAGGGGAGGGGTCTCTCTCTTTATAACGGGCTGGATCTGCAGGGATAGCAGCATCGAGACCCCGTGAAGGACACCCGCCCAGGAGTTACGAAGGAGATTTTCGTTTTCCCACCCACCAACCCTAGGGACAGGACAAGCAGAAGTGCCTGGTCGTCGATGTCGCAGGACGACAGGCGGTGTGGCTGTGTTTGGACAGACAAAATCATGAGACAGACTCCGGATGAGCCAAGGGAAAGCAAGAAGGATCTTCGCTCTTCCCAGATCCAGCATCCCTTGGGAGCCTATGCGGCAGGAGCGTCTGGGAGGAACAACTAGGGCTCAGCTTCCCCCAAGGAAACAGCACTCTCCCCCGCCCAGGAGCGCCTGCAGGGGCAGGAGAGGCTCAGACGCAAAGGTTGGGAGAGTTGGGCCTATTCTGGACACTTGGGGAAGGAAATGGGGAAGCAGTTTGTTTTGGACACGGAGCAGTCGCCGCATTTTATGAGTATTTTTCCGCAAATGTGTGCAGTGTGGTTTTGGTTTGATGTTATTGTGGAATGAATCTGCGGCTCTTTATGCCAAAAACAAACAGGTCTCATTCTACACTTTTCTGGGGGGAAAGGGAATGAGCCATGGATATGTTTGAATACGAATGGACGGATGCCAGGGTTATAGCAAATGAGCCTTTCTTGAAATGTTTGTCTATACTGGACACACATTTCGAAACATGGCCGCTTGCTAATCGTGGGTGCTGCAGTGTTACTGACAGAAATAGTTTGTTTCCCTGTTAAAGTCACACTGTTATGGGCAGCTTTTGCCCGCCTGTGATGCACAATAGTCCCTTTTCAGTTTTGCTGCTAGACGAACAATCAAAAAAAGACCTAATGTTATCATGGTGACTGGGACTGGGGGGAAAGTTAACGTGCATTACAGCCAAAGAACATGACCTTTCAGCAAAATGTACTACCCGCGGTCTTCTGTGTTAGAAGGAGGAGGGCAGGCGGCCTTAGATGAGGATGGGGTGGGGGGCACGAGTTGGAGGAAGGCTGTAGAGAGCCAACAGAAACAGGGGAGAATGGTCAAGCCGTGGTTCGGGCCAGGGCACTTACACTCCCCCCCGGCTCCCAATCCTGTTCTAACCCTCTCTCGTTTTACTGACAATTTGCAAATGATCCTGTTTTAAAATGTTTCTCTAAATTGGACAAATATTTCGAAACAGGATCTTTTGCCAATTGTGGGTTTGTTGGCATTTCTGAAGGCCCAGAGCACGACAACGAGAGAGAGAGAGAGAGGGTCAGGACTGGAGAGGTGGCTGACTGAAACAGGGGCTGGATGGTCCAGCTGTGGCAGGCCCGCCAGTACTTATCACTTGGCTTGCTGTTGATGTGGTCATAAAGGCAAGGGCGCATGGGGTAACTCCGGCTCAGCTCACCTGCGCGAGCTCTAGCAGACCACGCCCTAGCTCACATGGCCTCAGCTTCCAGTCTGCACCTGCCACCTCACATCATGCGGCGCCGCTCTGGCTCTCGCCCGCTCACTGGCACCACGCTCACACTCATCAAAGTTAATTGGCTGCCAAACAGCAAATGGAATGCATGTAGCAATGTATGTCACCATTCAGAGCCTGGCTGCCGGACACTTCGCTGTTTGCGCATCCAATAATACTGGCGGGCCCACTCCTATAGCGCCCCCTTAGCCTCCGCACACAATAGATTATGCTATCTGCGCCGAGCCCTTCGCGCACTGTGCAGCAAAGAAACAATTGTGTGACATGGGATGTGGACCTCCGGCGGCAGGCCAGCCCCATCAGCGCAGACAGACCAGAACTAATTCATTATTTATTTTAATCAACATTGTCAGCTGCAGCAAATAGTATGCAGGCAAGCACACAGAGACTCTGACTCAGTATAAAACAAATGCACTGCTTCCCCTGCATTATGGGGGGCGGCGCCCCCTGTCCTAAACAACTAGCTGCCACTGTCCAATACCAAAACAATATCAACACAAACAACATCAATAGAACCTATTCTAAACAGCTGTCTTCCCATAACGAGATCTCCTTTTACTTCTTACTGCCCCCAGAGGAGGCTGGGTTTTACGCCCTGCCACGCAGCCTTCCTCAACTAATCGTCGGAAGTATCTCTTTTCTCTCTCTTCTTCAATGCTCTTTTCTCAACTTTAAACAACAAAACAACACAACAATACAATGCCATCCCCAGCAGGTATTTTTGTGCACAGATATACTCTCTTCGATTCCCGACGTCCGCCGGCTTCGAGTCTCCTCTATCTGCCTGCTTCCGCCCTCTGCGCCTATCATGCTGCCTGCAAGACCAAGCAGGACTTTGCTGAAACGGGGCTCCTGCCAACCTCGTCTTGGGGGCACACTTGAACCGCTCCCTGCAAGCGGACTCTGCTGTTCGAGAGAGTCGCAACAAGGAGTTCTCGACCCTCGGTCAGCCACTGGGTATCTCAGCAGTGCCTCCAAATGTTGAGATAGGCCCAGAAGGTACCAATAATAGAAAGATATTCAATAACGGAGTAACTCCAGGTGCACGAGAAAACCTTGTTTTATTAAAAAACAAACGGCCGCTAGTAGAGCATACAAAATACAGTCTTCAAATGGCAACAAGAACAATAACTCACAATGAGCTATTATCATAAAACATCTATTCTAGTCCTGGATTGGATGGTAGAATATAGGATAAAGGGGCCCTCATTCCGAGGTTGGTGCTAGTCATGGCGCTATTAGCGCCATGACTAGCACCAATACCGGTACCGCCACCGACTTGGTGGTATGGGGACTTACCGGTCTATTCCGACCATTGCGGAACCGGTAAATCCCCATTTGAAAAGCCATTCCCCATTCCCATTTGAGCCCCCATAGGGCTCAATGGGAAGGGGGAAGGCAGCAATAACGGTACTGTAAATTGCGGTACCGTTATTGACCCCGGTATCCCTTTGCTGGTCCCGTCCTTAACGCCTGGTAAAACCAGGCATTAAGGGAGGGACCCGCAAAGGGACCTCGGAATAGGACGCAAAGGGATTACCGGCACCGGTGTCATTACCGGTGCCCGGTATCCCTTTGCACCCACCTTGTAATGAGGGCCATGGTTATCTATAAGGATTACTGTTGGTTCTTCTATAACTGATAACTCCTCCTACATAAAAACTTCTACAAATGATACATTTCAATTCAGCACCTTATTGGTGGGCGCTGTACTACACTAGTCGATAAGAAACAAAAGGTGATTGGCCAGTATTTAGCTCATCAACCTTTGCCCCCTTCATGCAGTGCCAAGTTGCGTGGTGAGGCAGGAGGGATGGGCAAACTGCTATGATCCATTTAAAGAGAATACTCCCCCACTCATTCCCAGGCCTGACGCTCTCACTGTACATCTTGTTGGTGGCCTTGGCGCACTGCCCCTGTGTCTGGATGTGCTGGGGAAGGGGCAGGTGTGTCAGGCCAGAAATGAATGGTCAATGTCGGCAGCGTGCGCGTCTTGGAAGCAAGACGACACGAAGCAGCAACAGGTTCGATCCCCGGGTCCGCGCTTAGAAACCTCGTGTGTTTAAGCGCGTTATAAATACGTAACTAAGACAAAAAAACAAAAAACGCAACTAAGAAAAAAAAAACAATTCCTGTAACAGCGCCTCGATACCTGCGGGCTGTGTGAGCGCTTTATAAATGTAAAAATAAAAAAAATAAATAAATAAAAAAAATGGTGGGATCATGTGGTTGAGGACCACTGTTTGGAGCTCAAATTCACCTATTTGTTGTATTTGCAGTTGTTATAACGTGTGTGTGTGTTTTCTTGGCAGCCACTCCGGTGCTATA
The DNA here is from genome assembly GCF_040938575.1 of Ambystoma mexicanum. NCBI lineage: Eukaryota > Metazoa > Chordata > Amphibia > Caudata > Ambystomatidae > Ambystoma > Ambystoma mexicanum. Next base: position 91,281,860 of record NC_090932.1, read on the forward strand.
TATTAATTTGTTATGTGATCAATTGGCACGGTACCAACTCGCACCTAGCATTCAAGTTATGTGTTTTTCTCACTGCCACCAACTGGAGCTAATTAACTTTAACAATTGTAGCTGAATGCTCTGGAAAGCGTTATCTGGTGTGGTTTCAGCTTTTAAGCAGAACTCCCCTCAGCACACTGACCTTGATGTCTGGGGCTCGTCCAATCATCATGAGGCCTGGAAACGTGGTTTTAGGTGAATTTATGTCAGGCTGCAGCACTTCAGAATTGCAGCCTAGCAGAGTTTGGTCTGAGTAATGGCATTACTTCTGTCCATTCTCCACCATATTGTAGCTTTATCCCTTGCGTGTCAATGTTCTTTGTGTCTACATATATGGGTTCCATTGCGTCTATGTGCAAATATTCTTCATGTCTACGTGCCAGTATTCTTCATGTCTATGTGCCAGTATTCTTCATGTCTATGTGCCAGTATTCTTCATGTCTACGTGCCAGTATTCTTCATGTCTATGTGCCAGTATTCTTCATGTCTGTGTGCTAGAATTCTATATATCTATGTGCTCTACATGTATGCTACCTGTGCTTCGTGTTTGTGTGTGCGTGCTGCCATTTACGTATTCCCTATTTATATATAAATGCAAGTACCTGCCGCCCTACTTGTGTCAGGCCATCTATCCTACTCTTAATGGTGAACGGAGGATAGCACAGGGGCAACGCACTGATCTTGCAAGCAAGACTATACAGAACAACAGAGGTTTGAATCCTAGATCCGCGCATAGAAACCGAACTCAAGTATGGTATTAGGCGCGTTATAAAAAACCAATAAGAAAACAACATGGCTCTTAGTATTTTGCTAATGGCCTACTGCAGCGTTGTCAGCTTATAGTTTTGTTTGAGATCATAATGGGGAAAAGGTGTGGCTGTAAGGGGTGTGGCCAACACTGGTGCAACTCTCATCTCCATTACCACAGATTGTAAAGCATTCCATCGCTTCCAAGCTGGGCCGCACTCACTAAATACCGTTATAATAGTAATATTGTAAATAAGCTCCCTCATACGTTTAGATTGCCAGAAACATATATTTTTCTATGTAAGTTAACAGCATAGAACCCCCCCCCCCCCCAGCACATCCTCACAGGCCCCAACCCCCAACTGAAACAATTGAACATAAACATTCCACCCTTGTACGGAGATGGTTCACATTCCACCTTAAAGTTCCATATTCCACTAGAAGGCTCATAAGAAGGCACATTGCAACAAATATATGTACAAGAGCATGGTAGCAATAAAGGGCACTTCCGTTTTGTCAGGTAATTCCTTGGAAGCAAGGCGATGGAGTTAAGGAAATGGAGTACTGAAAAATGAAGGCAAATGTATGGCTTGCTTGCCTCCGGTGTAAAGGCTCACGCTCAAAGATAAGACTGTGACTGTAAGCAAAAGGAGGAGGTAATACTGCCTTCAAGCAGTAGGGGGCAGGTCAAAGGGGCTCTGATACTGTAAACTGGACTGGGGATCGCCTGTTGAATTTTTTCTCCAGTCCGCTGCTAGATTTGTGCGGATGGGGAGGGAAGGGAATCCCTGTTGTGGTCATCCCACCGAGTCCCGCGCCCCCTTCTTAAATTACGCATGCATACAAATATAGAAAACACGCACTCAGAAACTGGAGATAACCAATAAGGTACTCAGAGGCAATAAAGACATGACACTTAGATTTGGGCTTCAACCTTATTTGCTGGTAAGAAGGCTAACTGATCGAGGAAAAGTGCCTTTGATCGCCTGTCTGTTTGCACCTGTCACCAAGGTAATGAGCACTTCCAGGGATGGCTGGGAGGTTCTAAGGAATAGACCTGCTTCCCCCACCTCCTTCGCCCTGGCTGGCCCAGCTGTTATCCTTCCCGGCGGCCAGTGCCGTAAGAGTGATCTGCCAAGCACTGCTTATCAGCCCTTGCAGAGTCAAACCTTTGCCAGAGTGTTTGTCCGGCTGAACCATGTGACAAGCATACTGCACACTAGGGGTGGACGAGTTGGTGTAACTATTTGGACTATCGGGTTCCACACTTATTCCACCTGGCTGCAACAACTAAGTATCTATATACTGCTGGCCAGACCTGGACTAAGGATGAGGGTCGGGCAAACAGTTGCTTGATGGGTCGCAACCGGAGTGGAAAGACTGTTCTGGTCAGGGCAAGCTCCTAATGGGGAGCCTAGCATCTGCAGACCTGCCTACATTCTAAAGTGAAAAACCTGGAGAACTACATAACCTGGTGTCCCACCTACATGTTCGCAAGGCACCGCCCACATGTCTCGGCCACATAGTTAAAAAAAACCAGAGAAACATTACGTTGCTTGGTGACTGATGCAAGATATGGCGGGATTTTCCCACCTTACAGTGTCTCCATCCACGCCTCCATATAATTGGCCGCTAATAGTCTTCTTGTAGCCAATCACATGGAGGCGTGGGCAGAGTTGCTGGGACGGATGGAAAACCCAGAGACTTTGCGCGTTTTCTTGGAGACCCAGAGGAGAGTGTAAAAACCCAGAGACTAGGCAATCTGATAACGCATCAAGCCTATATCGCACCAGTGCCCCCCGCACTGTAGGCAATGCAGAGATTTGGTTGCCAAATCGCCTCTGGCCACCTCCTCCTTCCCACCACACAATAAAACGGTCCAGACTGCCTTCACCCTGGGGCATTTTATCTCCATTCTGTCAAACTCAGTGGCGTCGCTAGGGTAGGGACAGCGGGGCCCAAGCCACCCCTCTGAAATCCCGGACCCTCCCCCCCCTGCCTGGGCTACTCTCTGCACTGCCTGCATTGCTGCTGGCGTCCGCCTGCAAGGCACACACACAGGGCCATAATGCTGCCGCACAAAAATGACAACCAGTTAACTTCATGCTGCGACCTGCCATCAGAATGCAGTGCACACAAACGCTAATTATGGGTCATTAGTAACTTAATGGTTTCATCCCTACATTCTGATGGGAGGTGCAGTGGGGTGTGAACGTTGGGAGGCACAACAGCTTCTCTGCAGGAGTGCTTCTGATGTCACACATTGCTCTTTTTATAGATGGCCCCCCTACTTTTGTCTTTGGCCCCTCTGCCCACCCCCTCCCCTGAATTTGATTCCTGGCAAGGCCACTGGTCATAACCCTTTCACTCACAGTCTGTGATTCTTGAGCTTCCTCTTTTTTGTTGAAGTCTCTATTCCATCTCTATTTTTCCTTGAAAACTGTGAAAAATGTTCCCACTTCCTCCCTAACAAAAATGCCATTGTTGCAGTGCATGTCATCTGCAGATTAAGAAATCTCCTGGTGTCCCATCAAAATACTGCCCTCCGCTCCTTCCTGTTTGGAGTTCTGCAGCCCATGGTGTGGGGACGCTGTCTCGTGAGATCGTGAGGCCACGATCTCACAAGACTTCGGAGTACAAAGCGCGTGGCATGACGGCAGGCGCAAAAACTCGGCAGAGCCGTCCAGAGAGACACACCGCCAACCCGGCACTCCTCCTGCCACCGGAGCCTGAACTTTCACGAGGCCCCAACACAGTCGGGGCCTGGCAGCCAGAGCATAATACCACGGCTGGGCTAAGCCTCCTGGGCGCTCTGGTTGCACTGGTGTGCAATCCTGTCACACTGCAACATACAATGAAGAAACTGTATGAACTGGGACTCTCACCCCGTGAGTACTGTTATTGCCCCATGCCCTGGACAATTGAATATCCCCTGTTGTGCATTTAAATTCATGCGTGCTAATAAACAGCCTGCCAAGCATCCATCTGGTCCTATCATTATTCAAGTCCACTACATAATTGGAAAAGAGGACCTAAGACCCCCGGGCACAACATGCAGGGCGCCACGCCACCCCCCACTGTTCTACACATACCTGGGGGCACTGGGTGGCATGGGATACGCAGCAGCCAGGAAGAAGGCCATGCTTCTCAACGCCATGGGAGTTGAAGGACAACGTATTTTTGCAGGGCTCAAAGCCAGACCCGTAGCAGACAAAGATGACAACGCCTACAAAGAAGCAATCCGCCGCATCATAAAGAGGTTCACTAATAAGGAAAATGTGGTGCTTCACCAGCTCAAATTCTACACCAGGAAGCAAGAGAGCAACGGGCCCGTAGATGACTACATCACCAGGATGAGGGAGCTTGCAGCCCTGTGTGGGTTTGGTGACAACATCGACTAGGTCATCTGCGACATGCTGGTAGTCCACATCAGTTCGAGGAAGGTCCAGGACAAATTCATACAGGATAAGGAGATCGACCTGGACAAGGACATACAGATCGCAAAGGCCAAAGAGGAGACCTCCAGCAGGCCCAAAGAGGTCTGAGGGCATCACCCGTTCCTGAAATGGCCGCGGCTCCAGTGGAGAGGGTGCAGGGGAAGACAGCCCTGCGACACCGCCAAAGAAAAAGGACCCAAACAAAGCGAAGCACCCAAGTGCTACAGATGCGCCAGCACCAAGCACATGGTGAGTGATCCTGACTGTCCCACCAGGAACAAAGAATGCTCCAAATGCCGACGTTTCAGCCACGTGGCTGCAGCCTGCACTTGGCGGGAAAAAACGGTCACCTGCATCGACGGCGACAGGGAGTCGAGTGACGACCATGGTGATCATGGTCAATGCACCCTGAGCAAGGAGAGAAAAGCCCCACTGCATCGTGAGAGTAGATGGCATGGAGACGCGGGTCATAGCCAACTCAGGATCAGACCTCACCATCCTCCCCATCCAAACATACAAAGAAATGATGGGACGCAACCAGATTGAAATCAGGAGCACCAGACAGAAGCCGACAGTTTTTGGAGGGTCCACCGTGGATTTACTGGGCTAAATCAAGGCTAAAATTGAATTCAAAGACAGGTCCACCACCACAGACGTGTACTTCTCATCTCAAGGCCCCGCCATTTTGGGATGGGATGATCAACACAAGCTGGGCATAAGGTTGGACCCCAGTACCCCCAATCAGGTACTACTGGTCTCTTCAGGAGGAGCACTGAACCTAAAGGATGTCTTCCCCGCCCTATTCTCTACAACGCTGGGAGAAATCAAAAACTATGTACACGAAATCCACCTCAAGCCCAATGCAGTTCCAGTAAAGCACAAAGTCAGACCGGTACCAGCGACAGCGAGATGAGCACTCGAAGCTCAGCTCGGGAAGATGGTTAAAGAAGGCACCATCGAAACAGTGGAGTCCTCTGAATGGCTGAGCCGAGTGGTACTCATCAATAAAATTGTTTTGAACGAACTGAGAATCTGCACAGACCTATGAAGCTTGAACCTAGAAGTGGTCACAGACAGTTTTCCACTTCCCAGCATAAACGAGATGGTGCTCATGATGAAGGAAGCAACCACATTCTCCAGGCTCGACATGCGTGATGCATACCACCAGATAAGTCTACACAAGACATCACGCCCACTCACAGCTTTCATCACCCCTTTCGGCACGTACCAGTACACACGCATGCCGTTCGGCCTGTCCACAGCGGCCTCTGCTTTCCAGAGGATGATGAGCTCCTTGTTGCAAGGCATAGCGAATGTCTCATACTTTCAGGACGACATCCTGGTTTATGCTAAGGACACAGATGCCCACGACAGAGCACTAAACGCAGTATTGAGCAAGCTGCAGGAAGCGGGTGTCCACCTGCTCCATGAGAAATGCATATTCGGCGTGGCAGAGGTTGAGTACCTGGGCTATCACATCTCAAAGGACGGGGTGAGCCCCAAGAAAAGCATACTCAAGGCAATAAACGATGCCCCAGCCCCAATGTCCAAGGACGAATTCTGATCCTTCTTGGGCCTCGCAGAATACTATGCAAAGTTTGTCCCCAGATTCTCAGAAACCACATCCTGCGTGAGGGAGCGCCTGACGAAGGGTGCGACTTACTCATGGGGACCCCAACAAGATGAAGCTTTCAACAAGGTCAAAAAGAGGATCCTGCATGCACCCTGTCTCAAACCTTTCAATCCTGAATGGGAAACATGCATCACAACCGACGCCAGCGCATATGGGTTAGGTGCCACCCTCACTCAAAAAAGGGGTGACATAATAGCCTTCGCTTTGAAAGCCCTATCAGCATCAGAGAAAACTATTGCACGGTGGAGAAGGAAATGCTGGCGTGCGCCTGGGCCGCAGAGTATTTCCGATCGAATGTGTGGGGTACCAAGTTTCGTTTGGTCACCAACCACAAACCCGTGATACACATGCTAAGCCCTGGCTGCACCAAAACTGCGACTCAGAGACTAGCCAGAATAGCTGTGAAACTTCAGGAGTATACCTACGAATTGCTCACATTTCCGGCTGGAAGAATGCCCAGGCAGACTGCATGTCCAGGCTACTCAACCAGAATGCCCCAGGGGCCACATTCCTCAAAGACAAATGCGTGGTGGCATCCATAAGTGATCTGAGGAACAGCGAATTCATGGAGCTAAGTGAGTGACATTGGAGAAGAATACGAACAAGACGACACCCTACGATGTGTGGCAGAGTGGGTCTGCGAGGGATGGCCGAATGAGAGAGCAGTTCCAGAAGGCCTGCGTCTGTACTGGAAAGTGGGCGAGGAGATCACTGTGATGAACTGCCTCATACTGAGAGGCGACCGGGTAGTTCTCCCGAGAGGCATCCACAAGGTAATCCTTTGCAGAGCACATTCAGGCCACTTAGGGAACAACATGACAAGGCACAGAGTGCGCGATGCCTATTGGTGGCCAGGCATGGACCAAGATATACGGGCAATGATTGAAAGGTGCCACGAGTGCATGAACAACGATACACGCCTGTCAGTGAGGCAAGCACCCATGATTCCCACTGAAATCCTGCACGGAGTATGGCACAAAATAGGCCTGGACTTCACCGGCCTACTAGTTGGCATGTCAGCGGATCACCAATACGGAACAGTCATGGTGGACTACTTTTCCAAGTGGGTAGAGATCAAATTTGTGGCAGACATCACCACAAGCACAGTTATAGAGGTACTCACCGCCATTTTTCAATGAGAAGGACTCCCCGAAGAAATTGTGACCGACAACGGAGTGCAGTTGGTGTCCTGAGAAATGGAAAGGTTCCTGAGAAAACACAATGTCCGCAAGCTGAGGGCGAGCCTGTACCACCCACAAGCCAATGGGCTAGTGGAAAGGGTTGAACAGCTTCATCAGGGGTGCTTTGCAACCGGCGTGCGCATCGATGTTAGACCCCAAACAAAACAGTGAAAGAGGCTGTAGCAGCCCACCGCATCATGCCCAATGCTCTCACTGGAGTTTCCCCGTTTCAACTGTTGAGATGGAGAAGGGCGGTGTCCACGTTAGTACCGCCGTGGCTACATCAAATCAGAGCAGATGAGGACGTAGATATGAGAGACATCGTCTTCTTTATGCAGAAGAACAAGGAGGCCATGAAATCCCAAGGTGACAGACGCAGAGCGGCTCATCGCACTGAAGTCAGCGATGGTGACCTGGTGAAAATACGCCTACCTCACAAAGATACCACGACTGACTCCAAATGCAGTAGGGCCATGGAGGTCACCGACAAGGGAACCAACCACGTCCGCACCAGCGATAGCAAGCGATGGAACCTAGAAAGAGTGGCCATGTATCGCAGAAGAGTGTCCACCAACCACTCGTCCGTGGAAGTGGAGAATGACAATGAGCAGTGAGGTGCACCCAGCAACTCCCAACGTTCAGAGACGGACGCTTCGGGATAATGGGGGCAGGGGGAACAGACATACACGAGCCCCTCGCCCCTGTCCAGAGAAACACGAAGGGAGGCAACACAAGGAGAATTGGCCCCACCCGAAAACTCCCCACTTCACCGTTCAAGCCCCAGGCCTTGTCTTCAACCAAGGCAGACCCCTGCGTGAGAGAAGGAAGCCCACCAAGTTCACAGACTTTGTCATGGACTAACTAGCATCTTTTCCCACCAAAGGAGATGTGTGGGGATGCCGTCTCGCGAGATCGTGAGGACATGATCTTGCGAGACATCGGAAGCGCGAAGTGCGCGGCACGACAGAAGGTGCGAGAACTCGGCAGAGCCGGCCGTGGAGACACACCGCCCCGGCGCTCCTCCTGCCACCGGAGCCTGAACCTCCACGAGGCCCCAACAGAGTGGGGGCCTGGCACCCAGAGCATGGTGTGCAATCCTGTCACACTGCAGCATACAGTGAAGAAACAGTATGACCTGGGACTCTTACCCCTTGAGTACTGTTATTGCCCCATGCCCTGGACAATTGAATATCCCCTGTTGTGCATTAAGATTCAGGTGTGCTAATAAACACCCTGCCAAACATCCATCTGGTCCTGTCATTATTCAAGGCTACTACACACGGATCCCTTCCCCTCACGAGTTCCTTCCAAGTTTAAAATCTCTCAGTAGCAGTTGCGGCGGGAGCACGAGCCAGCCACTGATAAAGCTCGCAGGCAAGCAAATTCGTCACACTCTGTTGCTTAATGCTATTGGCACGCCGCCTGATCTGTCGATAATGAACACACGCCACCACGGGTTGCCATCAATCCTGTCCATTGGCTCCGGCGCCGTGACTTTCCGGGAGGGTGCGGGGGGTGGGAGGGGGCCGACTCTGTGAGAATAGCACATCAGCTCCGGCCTCACAGGAAAGCCGAGGCCTGCACGAAGGAGTCAACAGTGTGTGGGGGGCAGATTAAAGGGGGAGCGAGGACAGATGATTTTATGTCTTCCTCTGAGGATGGGGGGAGGGGAGATGGGTTTGCCAGCATAAAACCTGCGGGGTTCTGAAAGACGGCTTCAAGTGCTGTCTAATTCTTCTGCAGGCGGGAGCTGAACACACACTGCTGCACAGAGAAGCCTCCGTGCTGTTAGACCACGTGGCAGGTGCAGTATGACAAACCTTTAACATAACACATCCGAAACATACATTAAACATTCCCTGTTGCTCCAGTGATTACGTTGACTGATGGTGGTGACCCTACAACAAATCGTCGCTCGCTGCTGTCTTGTTTTTAAAAGCAAACAAGCCAAGCTTTATTCAAAATACTCAACTGTTCACAATTTTGGAAAGCACCTGGGGCTGGAGGAGCCCTAATTTAGAGAGGACATCAGTGTGTCATGTTTGTCTACAGGCCAAGCACTGTTAAAGGGGGACACTGGGGGAGAGTTGATTTCTCACAAGAATCAGATAACAAAAGGGCACCAAACAGTGTTAGGGAAGAAATCTAAGGGCCCGAATTCGATGGAGTGTTGGTTCTCCGTTTCTGTCGGTTTCCGTTTTGCCTTTAAAGCAGATGCAACGCAAAGGAACACGCTTTGCGTTGCACCCCCCGTTTTCGTAACAACAGCCCGCGGCACCTCATGACAACCCTGTCTAGGCATTATTTTAGCTGCACGCCTGTATTTTGATCAGATGCTGCCTGCACACAAACATTCCCTGCAGCCAGGCCCAAGCTCGAAAGTACATTCCAGGCAGGGCTGGACTGGGAACCAAAAGAGGCCCTGGGAATAATTTTCACAGCGCCCCCATATTACACATTTTCAAAAAGCCGAACTCTTCTCTTATGCGAACATGTGTAAATACCGCATAAAAGAGGCCCAGGGTGCAGAGGCCCATTAGGAACTGTCCAGAGTTCTCAATAGGCCAGTCCATCCCTGGTTCCAGGCTATGACTTTGCTCCTTGAGCTATCTGGCATATAGTTATACTGGACAGAAAAACATGTATGTAACATATATACAACACAGTATCATCATTTTATTAAATATATCTTTTTCTCTGTGTTGTTGCAAATGGCAGATAACTGGAAAGCTGTGTGCTCCCAGATATCAGCATGAAAATAGGGAGGATTCCTGACTCTGACTCTTTCCTTTATTTTTTGGTTTGGCTTTTGTAAATTTAGCCAAAAGCCACTCGACAGATTGAATTAAATTGATTTGTGCTTCAACAGAACTTTGCTATCGGAGCATAGAGTTGCCCAACTATGCAACGCAGCAGGTGCTGTGGCTTAAAGTATGATACAGCACAGTTAGTGCCTATCCACTCCTTTGGGCTAACAGCGGGGTAAATATTGGCCATTATTAAAGCCCCACAGTGAAGTCAGTGTGTAGAATATGATACCTGCCCACAAACCACAGCTCACTGGAATGGTCAAAATTGGGACTTGAAATTGAAAATGTGACCTGACATCATAGACGCTGCACGTTCATGTGTCATTTTCACCCGCTTTGCGCAATTGTGCAAAGCAGGGGGTGCCTCTATGCATTTGAAAGTGCACCCATAATTCACAAAGGGGCTGCATTTTAAAATGGGCAAAAGACAAACACAGTCCCATGAGCCTGTGTTCAATAGGCACGGGGTGGGGGGACTGGGGGGGGCTGCAATGTATGACAGGGCCATTTCTGACCATTTTAAGTGATAGAGCAACAGTTTGAACCACCGCTTTCCTACCTTCATTTCTATCCCCAAAAAGAGACAGAAATGCTGCTTTTTTCTCTTCTATTTTTTTAAGCATGGTGCAATGTCTGAGCTTTTAGGGCCCATCACCATGAAATGCGCTCCCAGCAATCAGCCAGTCATACATTAGGAGACTGCTTCTGGTGCAACGTATCCAGGGGAACAGGCCAATGCATACATCTCTATGGAGAAGGTAAACTGAGCATTTACAAACATGGTGTATCTATAAAAAGAGCATTCTCTGCTTCATTTTGAGATGCCCAATTTTTAAAAGAATGGAGCTCAAAATCGATGCACATGCAGCAGCAGGTCCATATCTGCCCTCCTTAGTTCTAGAGCTGACGTGTAATCTCTACAAAGCCGCAGCAGAGGGGCTGGTGCCACAAGGGTGCTTGCTGGAGCTTAAGGTTTAAAAGTGCTGTGTGGAAAATCTATAGGGAGAAGTAACACCATCAAATTGAGAGTAGTAGATATCGGCCTCCAAAACCACTAGAAAATGATAGATTTCACTAATTGGGAGAGCCGGAATGCCGTCTATGTGATGAAGTGTCTGTGTGGATTATAACACACAGGTAACATTAATATGACAGGTGAAACACAGATGATTTAAGATAAGAGCTGAATTCAGAGCAAGATGGAAACAGCTCCCTTTGTCAAGCGTATTGTGTCTGCAGGGTATAAATATATTGATTTTAAGTGAACTATTGAAGAAGATTTAAGGTCCCAATCAAACAGTTATTAACCAAAAAATGATCTGGTTTGAACAGAAACAAATCTTATTGACAAAGAGTTACACCAAAGTGTTAAATGAAAGGGTAGAATATCACAATATTCAATAACATGCCATTGGATGGTTTTTAACAAATCCCTAGACGCAGAGAGCCTGTGCCCCACAATTGGCAATTTACGCCTGTTTCAACATTGGAGGATCATAGGTAATCATAACAAGCTTTAAGTATTATTTTTTGGATGCTTTGTCTTTAAGGTTAGCAAAATAGAGGCAGAAGCGTGATGGCGTAATTACAAAACGTGATTGCGTACAGAACGTAACGCAGCTTGGTTTCCATCTTGAAAAGGATGTTTCTTCTACTTTTCTTACTTTACTATGAACATTTGATGGCAGATATGCTGTGATGTCCGGCCTTTGGGATAATGTTCACAGTAAACATCCTTTAGCTGATATATTAGCGTAAGAAGGGGAAACCCTGTTCAGATTACTTAGGAAGCTTTATAGCATGCATGACATTCTGAATGCATGCTGAGACATGGAGATCGACTGCACGGCCCCTGAGTGTCCCCGCTGCCGTTCTGAGGATTTGGCCAGTTGTATTTTGGGCTGAAGCTTCCTACAATTTTAGGAATGCTTCACTGAAAACAACATCAACGGGTGCAAACTCATCTTTGTGTACTGCCAAAATCTCCCACAGAAGGGGACCACTGACTTCGAGCACATGACAGAGGTTTTCCAACTGGTGTGGGAGCTGCTAGGCATCGAGGAGCCTCTCTTCAGTTAAAGTATCTCCGTCCCAACCTCTTACGTCGGGACAACATGGGCTTGTTCTTAGAACAGAAATCTCAGACCAGACCTCGAGGCGATGCCCTGACCTATATCCAGTTTGTTAAAAAACAGAAACTGTAGGAGCAATTGACTTGCCAATTTGTGTTACTCCAAATAATTGTCTGTGCATCAAAATAAAGAACCCTCTGAATGATTAAGTCGCCTCTTATTGCTTCACCTTATTTCAAACCAGAAATCTCTGATTGGCAAAAGCGAGGAATGAACTACATAGAAGACAATACAATGGGATTCAATGAATTAATATTTCACAAAAGAATTTTACACAAACAAAAGATTCTTAATGAATGTAAGTGCCTTATAAGTCTTTTTTAGACTCCTTGAAACTCCTCATTGTTTTATATTGGAAGAAAAGAAAGTTTTCTAAAAATTAAGGAAATCCGGTATTAAGGGGATGCATTTCCCGTTCCAGTAGTCAGAAAAGAGACATCTATTACTGGAAGGTGAGATATCATCAATTACCCCATGTGGTGAGTCAGGAGAGGGACATGGACTCACTGATGACATATTTCAGGAAGGTTGATTATATTAAGAATTATAAGGCCTAACCGTCCCTTTAACTATGGGTGCTCCCTACCTATCTTACTAAGGTGTTTGTCACAGTCTGTCCTGGAAATCCAAATAAAGAAGTCACCTGTCCAAAACTACCCCCACTGACACTACCACTATATAAACTAACTTAGGCTCAGAGAATGGCTCCCTTCTCAGGATACTTATAGTACCAGTCTATAGATTAGTATATGATCCTTGAACAGCCTCTGGTGACTTCTTTGACCAGTCTGTGTAACTCTTCAAATGGGCGACTGTATTTTTCTCCTTTAGGGATCTCCTTTAGGAATCTACTTTAGGGATCTCTGATACGTTTTACACTCTTGGTTGTGGTTCTCAGTATATACCTGGATACATTCAATGATCGGGGCGTCTGTCCCCCTTTGTTTATTATAGCTCAGTTCAATTTGGTCTTTTTGACCTTATCTTTGCTGCGCTACCTTTGCCTTTTCCCAGGGTACTATTATCACTGCTTCTTCACTCTCTTTATTCAGTTTTTCAGTAATATCCTCTTTCCTGTTATCACATTTTAAGTTCATCAGGTTCAAGTTGAACTTAAGTTCTTTTCCCAGGGTATGGGGATCACTGGATCAATAATACGTTCTTAGGTATTATCACACTTTAGATTTACTTGTTTCAAGACTAACTTTGTTTCATGTCCAACACTGAGACGAGTTGGCTGTATGGTATAATGATACCATCCTTGAGGCCACCTGTGACTCCTGTCCTTCTGGTTACATTCTTCTTTAACGGGGAACTCCTTTTGGGTTCGGGTTCCTCAGAATCCTTCTTGCTTGGTCTGGGCAGCCGGTGCTTTTCCTTCATCTGTGATTGTTTTCTCTTTATCCCTCCTCTTTTCCTGGTCTCTTATCTCCTCTGGGTGTTCTGGTAATGGGATGTGGGACCGACGCTGTGCCTTCACACTCACTGGGGTATCGGCAAGGTTTTAGAGACCAGCGGTCCATCACAGATCCTCCTTCGTGGTCTCGCCACGATCTGTTCTCGGGCTCCAGCCCTGTTGGATTCTCATGCTTCAGGTTTTCCATAGCTCTGGTGTACCACTCTCTATTCCGGAGCGAGTATGAAACTTGCAAGCTTTCTCGTTACTGCTTCCTGCAGGTGTTACACTGATGGGGCCTTGCCAGGCCAACTTCTACATTCCTCTATCTCTTTTCTCCATCTCTCTGGCTCATCAAGGTTATGTTAATCAACGTGCTTGTCCCAGTAGATTGGTTATTCTCATTTAAAGGGACACATTCTTTTTCAGTAGGATTATAGCATCTCTGCCGAGTTTCTTCATCCCATTCTGCATCTGAAAAGGTTTCTGATATTTGGAAACATTCCAGGTAGGCCATAATACGTACCGCTTTAGGGAGTTCCTCACGGGAACAAGAGTCCTTGTCCTTGTCCCCTAAGGGGGAGTCTTTTCCAGTGAGGTCCCACTTGCCTTTAGCAAGTTAGTGACTAGTCTTCTCATAATAATGATCCATGAAATTTGCCATCTAGTTTTTGGAAGATTGCTGTATCGTATCTCTGAGAAACATTACATTATGCAATGAGAAAACCAAATAAAACATGTGGTTTATCATTTATGTCAATACACCCCTGAAGAATGTCCAGGCACGTGTAGCAGTGAGGGACAGAAACATGTAATGCTACAGATTGCACCGATTTAAATGTGGAAAAAACAAATAATTAGCATTTAGGAGGTTTCTTTATTTGGGAGCTAGAATGTTTGTTCCTTTTAGATTCTTTGAATTATGTCAGGAAGAACTTTAGATTACATTTTATAGCAAAAGTGGTTCAAGTTGTCACTGAATTTTGTGATTTTTTAATGAATGTTTAAAATTATTTTAACATTTCATATTTGTGTAATAAATGGTGGAATAGTATATTGTAGTTTATTTCATTGAAGAAATCAGATACTTAAAGAAAATAACTTTGTCTGTGAAAATATGTGTTGATTTCCTGTCACCCCCCTTAACATTAGTATATAGTGTATCTTGCTTTTAAGATTTTCATGTGCGTATTTGAAGCTCTCTTGGAAACATATTGGGTGTGTTCTTTAAACTTGTTATGTTGTGAAGCAACTGAAAGCAAGTGCCATTCTTACTCCCTTGTGATAAAGACAGAAAGAGAAAGATATGTGTTAACCATGGGTATGGATATACTATTCTAGAAAGGTTATTTAAATTTCTAAATAACACGTTCTCTGATTTGTTAACGAGCATGACAAATCCCTTGAAATTAATAGCACTGATTTATTTGAGTTGGTTGGTTTCTTTTTTGCTCGGTGTCTATGTTGTCAATAATGTGCTTTCCTTTTTTGAATGGTGATAGTTCTGAGAATACTTTGCTGTGTTTACAGTAGGTAAATATAACAATCTTCCTTTAGACTCACATATTTTGATAGGACTCCATACGTAATTTAAATCCCACCTATGATTATTCGCAAAGTACACATTTGTTGAAAAAGGAGTACACATTTTACATTTAATTATTATCCAATTGCGTCAATAAGAAGAGAACTCACCCTGGTCTCCATGAAAGCAACGGTCATGCTAAACGGCTTGATGCTGTATCGAAAAATTAAAATCTCTAAATTCAAAACTTTCGAACTGATCAGAGAGGAAATGGAAAACAAAAGAAACAAGATGCTGACAGCATGGGCAAAAAAAAACAACAACTTGCTCATAGAAATAGGAAGTTCGGAAAGGGAATTAGAAGAAAACCCAAACCAAACCAAATGGAGATTAAAAATCTGGGATTGGATTCAAACCCTGGAGGATGCAGCAAAAAACAAACTCAATCATCATCTTCCACCGAATTCACTAAGAGTCAACGTGACAATCGACTACCTGAAATAATTTCCGAATAAAAAAACACTAACAACTTTCCTAAGAATCTGTTTAAATCTCTTAAAAACAAATAAGATACTTGCTATTCGAGGAAGATCACCAACCAACAAATGTCGTTTTTGCAAGGCCGAGGAAAATGTGGAAACCATAAGGCACCTACTTTTAACATGCAAGGGAACAGCACAAAACAGAGAAACCCACATGGGCCACATGTTTAAAAACACATTGTTTCTAGAAGAACAACACTGGTGGGGCCACTTGATGTCCGGTAAATCTACAAAAGGGGTCATTGCAACGGTAAAATTCTTCAACAGCCTACATCTCGACACATTAATCGACAACTTACATGAAGAAGACTAAATCAAGGACCACAAACAACAAGGCTTCTCTTCAAAGAAAAGAAACAAGGAAAGACATTCAAAGATGACACACATCTTGTAAAAACTGCAACGTTCAGTTAAACCAAGAATAACAAATATTTAAAATAAAAATAAAAAAAATGTATTCTTATTTTTAAAAGCTTTGCAAAAAAATTATGTCAATATAATGGTCTTCAACATTAATGAAACGAATTTAAAATGGTTGCAAAGACTGGAAGACAAATTTCTAAATTGTTGAACACACAATAAGGCTTTAGATGTGGATAAAACTGTCACTTGTTATTTTTTCTTTACTTTTTAGCACTGTCCATATTCAACATAAACTAAGATGGAGTCTATGAATTAAAACATGTATTTTGCAGGATTCTGTTCTACTGCTGTGTACTATGTGACAAGTTCACTGCAATCACTTCTTAATCTCTTCTTGTAAAAACTTCTACATAATTAATATCACCTTTGATTAATTGAGTAATTTATTTTGTGCTTTTAATTTGAACCATTCCCTTGTATGTCACTTACACCTGGTACATTTTGTTCAAGACCACATAGCGGGGTTCACCAGACAATATATAGCATTTGAAATGTAAAAATTCTATTAACTTTTACAAATAATGACAAGTACAGATATCCACTTCATTGTTTAAGACTGTTAATAGGGTGGGATTTCGACCTACATAACTGTTTAATAACTCTACAAATGTGTGTTCTTGATATTTTTCCTTAAACATTGGAAATATTGAAGTAGTAGGCCAACCTTTAAAATATTATTACTTTCTAATTTGAAACTAAGCTGTTTATATAATGTTTACAATTGTTTCTGTTTTATGGTTATTCTTATGTTATGCATACACATTCATGGAGGCTGGAGGTTCTAGAACCAGTGGGTGGAATGTTGGAACTGGTGGCTGTTGGGGGATGCAGCAGAGCTGGCTGGAGCTGGGGGTTGCTGTTTGGAAATCTTGTCTTAAATAAATTGGCAAGAGAACCCTTACCTGATACTGGTCAGCGTCTTCATTTCACTGGTGACGAGTGAACCCTGCAACAGCAACCCACGGCTGATTGTGGTGCTGTTTGCCCCCTCCTGGGCCGACTGCTCTCCGGTGCCCAGAGATCACTGTCAACACGGTTTTTGTCAGGGAGACTGCCATCCAAGAGCAGGCCCTGTGCTGTGTCCTCTGCACTGCACTTCCTCATTTTGTCTGGTGAGGAACACCAGACCCTCTCAAATTGGTCTCTGTTTGGTGATACGGCGCTGAAGGGCAACGCTGTGCTACGCAGTGAAAGGGGAGGAGGAGACCCAGAAGGCTTCCAATCAAGTAAAAGGAACAGTGATATATGTACATTATCGGAAGGTAATAGTCCACAAGGAAGGGATCTGCATTTTGGTTGGGCGCACAGAACATCCATAAAGCTCTGCATGACACCAACAGTGCGCGAGCAGGGTGAGTGCAGTGCTGCTAGGCAACCTCCACGAAGGCTAAAGAAAAGGACTGCGTGCGTGAAACAGTGTGCAGTGGCCATTTTGTTCATCGTGTTGCCTAGGATACCACACCAATGATGTTCGCTCGCTGGGAAAGGGAAAGGGAAAGTGCTGACGGTCGTGTGAGGGTTACACTGCGGGGGGTGCTTGGTGCCTCCTCGTTCATGCGCAGTCCAGGACCAGTGAACATTAAGTTGGCACAATGGTAGAAGGATTTCTTCATTATGTGAGGACTGCACGTGGAAATACCATATCCACTGACTGGAAAGTTTCATTATCAATTTATTTTTTGGGGTATGAGGGGTGCGCATATTTGAAGCTTTGCCACATCTGAATGAGGAGAGTGAGGAGTCAGTTTCAAATGAGTTTGATGCTGCTTTGCAGAAACTGGATTTACATTGTAATCCTAAAATTAGCACCATCTTGGAAAGATATAATTTTGGGGTCAGGGTGCAGGAAGATTCTGTGGAGGAATACCTAACAGCTCTTCTCCATTTCTATCTACCGAGCAAATCTAGTGATGAATCAGATGAGTATATAAGAGACGAATTGATGATTCACGGTAGTAATGACAAAATACGAGAGGAGTTTTGGTTCAAAGACTAACCCAGTTTGGATGAAGTGGTAAGTATAGCAAAGAGGGTTGAACACTCTATGGCTTGTGTAGCTAAATTGGCAAAGAGAGAGTGCAATACACCCACCACTGAAGTTCTGAGGGTGGGTGATGTGGCAAAAGAGAAAAAGAAGCAGCAGAAGGGAAGCGGCTAGCATGTTAGAGAGGCTCCTGACCAGAAGGGTGATAAAATGATAGGGCAAAAAAACAAGTGTGTTTTAGGTGTGCCAGTGCTACTCGTTTTGCTGGGTCTCCAGGAAGGAAGGTCACGTGTTCTAAATGTAAAAGATGGGGCCATTTTGTGAACTGGTGCAAGAACCTTTCACTTGGGCGTGGGCGAAGAGTGTTGTATGTGATGGAGGAAGGGAAAAACTCCTCCAGGGAGGAGGATGAGGACCAGATAGAAGTAATTTCAATTAATATGGTCAAATGTGCTGATGAAGGGGAGTGCGGTACAACATTACACTTAGAGAAGAAAGTGTGTCCGTTGTAGAAAAATTACGATTGGTTCCCCTCGTCATGAGAGAAGGGGTAAGAAACGAACTGGAGAAACCTAATGCATCAGCAGTGATTGAAAAGGCTGGAAGTGTTGAGTGGTGAGTTGAGACTTTATATAGATTTACGATAACTACAGTGTGTTGTTGTGGAGAGGCATCCCCTGCCTAATTTGACAGACATGCTAACTATGTTGGGGAAGGCTAAATACTTTTCAAAACTAGACATGGCATCGGCCTACCACCAAAAAGAGCTGGAGGAACAGTCAACATTTTTTTACAGCTTTTATCATGCATGAGGGTGTGTTTCCGTTTCGCCGGATGCCATTTGGGCTGGCTTCGGCATCATTGCTTTTCCAAAAGATGATGGATTTACTGCTGAAGGGGTTGCAGCATATGCATTATTTCCAAGACAATATTTTGGTGTGTGGAGAGACCCTAGAAGAGCACCAGAAAACGTTGAGGAGAGTGTTGGCCATTTTGATAGTGTGAGGCATTACTTTGAGAGCAGAAAAGTGTGTTTTTAGGAAGGATGCTGTAGAGTATTGAGGACACGAAATCTCTGGTGAGGGTTTGAGGCCCAAGAGTGATTTGGTTGATGCAATAAAGAAGGTGCCTGCACCAAAGGACAAGGGTGAACTGAGATCATTGTTGGGAATGATAGCATTTTATCAAAAATGTGTGCATAACTTTGCCGATAAGGTGAGTAGGATGAGGAGTCTGTATAAAAAGGGAGTATAGTTTGTGTGGGATGAGGAGTGTGAGAAAAGATTTGTGCAAATTAAAAGCAAGATTTACTTGGCAAGGCCCCTTGCCCAGTTCAGTACTAGAAAAAGTGTGTGATTACTGTGGATGCCAGTGACTATGGAATTGGTGCAGTGTTGGCACAAGTTGGTGAGGATGACGTGGAACATATATTCACCCGTGCTTCAAATAGGTTGGGTGGGGCAGAGAGAAATTATTCAGTCCTTGAAAAAGAGGATCTTGCATATCAATGGGCGGTTGAGAAATGTCAGAATTTTGTGTGGGGTGCAGAATTTACCTTAAGGAGAGATCATGAGCTTCTTAAGGTCATTTTTGAAGAAGAAGGTTTGGACAAAGTGTCGAGGAGTGTTGCTGCATGGGTAACAGGGATGCAGGGACACAAATTTGAAATGGTGGTGATTCCCAGTAAGGAAAATGTTTTGGCAGACCATTTGTTGAGGCGGGCTGGTGTAACTGAAGTGGAGGATTCAGAACAGTCAGAAACCATTTTCATGACACAAGATGGTGTGGGGTTGTGGTATGAATGGTGTAGGGCTGTGAGAGCGGAGGGTGTTTTGGGATCAGTAATTGGTTTTTTGGCACATGGCTGGCCAGAAAAGAGATTGTTGAGCGATGAAGAGAGGATCTTTTGGGAAGTGCGTTCAGAATTGTGTGCCAAAGACGATGTTTTGTATCAGTGGGGCTACACTTAAGAAAGGCATAATGAGGAAGAAGGGGGAGCTTTTGTATTCTGACCCCGTGCAGATGATGTAAGTGTTAACAGGAGCAGTTAGAGTGTGTGGTGGGCAGGTTTGGAACATGGCCAGAGTGGCACTTATCAAACACAAGTAAATGGATCAAATCAAACCACAACATTTTAAATATCAATTTGTTGTCCCAAAGAAGTTTGCGGGGGAGGATTGTGGAGATAGCACATGAAGGTCTCATTGGAATTACCAAAACCGAAGCTGTTCTAAGATGTGAGTATTGGTGGCCAGAGTTTGATCGCGAGATAGGAAGGATTCTGGGGAAGTTGTAGAATGTGATAAATCAGGTAAATTTGTCGTGGCTCGTTTGCAACCAATGGTGAAAGTGGATGTTCTCTTGAAGGTGCGGAGTGATTTGACTTTGGATATTTTGGGCCTAGTTGAGGGATGTAGCGGATGAGGGATATTCATTTTAGTGTTTGTGGATCTATTATCATGGTGGACGGAGTCTAGGATTGTGCGTGAGGCCATAGGGAGTGTCGTACTTGATTTCCTACAATGTGTATTTGAGAGAGAGGGAATACCAAATTCCATCTTAACCGATAATGGCAGACAATTTTATAGGATGTTGTTTTGAGGAATATTTTTAAACACTGTGGTGTGAAACATAAGAGGACGCCAGTTTATCATCCCGAAGGGAACGGAGCTTTGGTTGGAGAGAGTAAACACGTGTGCGATGGAGGCAGTGAGGATGGCAGACGTGTGTGGGAAAGATGTGAGTGAGAGGCTCTATGCGTTGCATATGGCTCCCCATTCTGCCACTGAGGTGAGGTAACTTGAGGTAATGAGGGGGAGGAAGGCAAATATTAAGGTGTTGCTGCCTTGGTTTGGAAGGGTGAGAGAAACAGACTCTGTTGTGGAGGAGGTGAGGAGAAGACTGGAGAGGAAGAAAGATACATGGGTGAGGAAGGTGATTGAAAAGGGTGATTGGAAGAAACTCGATGTGTGTGTGGGTGATTGGGTGAGAATTAAGAAAGGCATAATGAGGAAGAAGGGGGGAGCTTTTGTATTCTGACCCCGTGCAGATTATGGGCCTCATTACGACCCAGGCGGTAAGGGGTTTACGGCAGCGTTAACAGCGCCGACCCTTACCGCCTGAGTACGAGGTCCCTTAGCGCCATGGCGCTTTTAACACCTGCTTTTAGCAGGTGTTAAAATCCATGGCGCTAAGGGACCATGGAGTTAATTACGCCACCGTAATTTACGGTGCCGTAATTAACGCCTTCCCCACTCCCATTATGCCCTATGGGGCAAAAATGGGAATGGGGAAGGGTAAATGGGGATTGGGGACTTACCGCCTCGCCAAGGTCGGAATGGGGCAGTAAGTCCGCCAACCACCATGGCGTAAACGTAGTTTACGCCATGGTGGTAAAGTCACGGCCCAGGCGGTAACTTACCGCCTGGGTCGTAATGAGGCCCGATGTAAGTGTTAACAGGAGCAGTTAGAGTGTGTGGTGGGCAGGTTTGGAACATGGCCAGAGTGGCACTTATCAAACACAAGTAAATGGATCAAATCAAACCACAACATTTTAAATATCAATTTGTATATAGTCAAGGAAAGGAGATGTGATGTATTGTTAGTCCTATGTTTATGTTATGCATACGTATTCCTGGAGGCTCGGGGTTCTGGAACCAGTGAGCGGAATGTTTATGTTGGAACTGATGGCTGTTGGGAGTTGGAGCATAGCAGGCTGGAACTCGGGGTTTCTGTTTGGATATCTTGTCTTAAATAAATTGGCGAGAGAATCCTTACCTGAAACTGATGAGCGTCTTTATTTCAGTTTCTGTAATGTATACCACGTAAATATGCATCAGGTAACTAGTCATATTTACCATGTAAATTAAAAACATAACGTTTCATAGAGAATTGCAGAAAATGTGTAAACGTTGTAATAAGTTGCACTGCTCTACCTAAAACCTTTGAATACTGAAATACCAAATGTTACTTCCATGTAAGTGGCATACTGAACTACCAAGTTTTACGAAAATGTTGATGGAATGCATTTTTCACACTGATAAATGGTATTTTAATATTCGTTACCAGAAATACTATTCTTTTCTTCGTTGTGTTTTTCATTCGTTTTGAGAATAACATTTTGTAAAAGTTTGATTTCGCTAAAAGATGTCGGCATAATTGAAGATGGCTTTGTAAGTTGCACAGGGCATTAGTTAAAGCAGTAAGCCGCATAAAATGGTTATAGCATTGATGTTTAAATTGTAGACTGTATATTTCTTGGCAAATATTCTATTTTGGCTGGCACAAATGGTACATTCATTCGCTCAATTGGTATCATGAATAAGGCATTCCTTTCAGATGCAAGAAAGTTCACCTTTAAGGATTCTAATTAAATGTTGCAGTCTCTAGTTATTAGGTGTGTGTATCTTCTATTACACGCAGGAAGATGACGATGGCCACCAGGCAGGTTCGCTCCCTGCGGGCGCTGTCGGTCCCAGGTGGCATATCGTTATTGCACCCACGGGTCTCCCAGGTCGTCCACACTGCTGACCTGCATGTGGGCAGAGGACACACCCTCCCTGCTACGGTCTTGGTTTGGCCTGTTTAGATGTTTGCTTGTTTGTAGGGGTGAGTCCAAATATGGCGCTGCTGAGACAAGCTTTTTTTTCAGTGTTCATTGGACATGCCTTGATCCGTCGCCCTGTAGTGATAGCATGGCTTTGGGTGATTGGTTCGAAGGAACTAGGTGTTAATTTGAGGCTGGGGATAGGGATCCAAAACCTTTGGGTGCTTGTTGTATTGTAAGTCTTGTGTTGTCACTGGCCAGGAGTGCATGCCATTGGCATGCTGTTGCATGAATGATGAGCAGCTCAGGAGAATGTTATGTGGGTCTGTGAGTGAGTGTTCTATGAATGTCAGTTGGGGGCCTGAGCTGGGTGTGTAAGGATGGCCGGTGGGTCTCTCTGTCTTTATAACTACCTGTCCATGTTTCTGTCCTGTCTACTGTGCTGCTGTACATATAAGAGAAACTGGCTCCTGAACAAGTGTAAATATGTACAATACAGATGACCTGGACAAAACCCTGTGGCTCCATAGCTGGTCTGTATATGGATGTTCAGAGCCCAACAACAACAGCTTATTTATAACAATGCTGCATTTGGGTATTTGGTGTGGGGAGTTTGGGGCGGGGGCGGCAGGTCTGCTTCTCCAAACCACATCACGTTAGCATTCCATCTTTCTGTTTAGTCGAGTTTGCCAAGTCTGATGTGTGAGTTGCACCAAGATCATTGCGAGGCAAAGGGGAGGGATGTGAACCGGAATGCATTGGTCCAAACGTGACTGAGGGGTACTTGGTGTGCAGGTGGGATGGTTCAGGAGAGTTGCGCTGCACTCACAGATCAGAGGGTGTCAAGCAAAAATTTAGGGGAGAAGCTTTAGGCGGGTATCCAGTTGGAGAGAGTGCTTTGAGGATAGATCATCTCGCAGTTCTGGAGAGGATTTTGGTGCAGAGACCCGTGGGGAAGGGTAGAGTGAGGACAGGAGGGAGTTAAATATGTTGGGTCTGACTCTCCAAGAAGCCACGCATCTGTCATTGGGTGATAGGCTGAGCAGTGATGGGGGATGGGAGGTGGTTATTACGCCCAGTATTGGACACTGCATGTTCTCCTTTGGGTGCAGTATTTCAACATGACTCCGATTCGTCTGCGCTTTGCTTTTGATGTTGCCCTCAAAGTGAACGACCTTCATGAGCAGATTTTCTTTCTTTCTTGCTTCTGGGGGACTTGTTGTGCTACAAGACCCTGGAGGTACATGGGAGGGAGGGGGGACGGCTATATACTTTGAGGTTTAATGTTTTTGGGGCAACCCAAAGGGCGGTGCTAAGATTTGGAAGCTCACATTCCCGGGAATGCGTATACTTGGGGCATCACATTGTCCTGGAGAACTTTATATCCAAAGAGGAAGGAATGTGGTGAGGAAAATTTAAAGGTTATGGGGGGAACAGGAGGAGAACTGGGAGTGGTTGGTGCTTGTATGCCATACTGGATAGACTTTGTGGCTAGTGCAGTGAATTTATTTGAATTTTGCTGGTTTGGTTCTTGGGTTATGCGTCATGTCTAGGGGTGTGGTGGCTGTATTTTATGCTTCCACTTGGGTGGATGAGCCACTTTATGTATGGGAAATCGCTCAGTCACAGAGATAGAGGCGAAATGCGTACCCTTTGGTCAGCCAGTAGGTAGGGAATCGGCTATTCCGGTCCTTTCTCTGCCCGCCTGTCCAGAGCTACAATTCTTTCCTGATCGTCTGCCCTTACCAACAGTGTCGCCAGCGCTTGATATCATTTGAAGTGTCCCGAGAACCAACGCAGAACACAAGTAGGTGCGCATTCTTCTAATTATTTGGTTTTGGTGTGTGCAATGCTCTATGATATTGTTCACTTTGTTGGTGCTCTTTGAATTCTGTTCAGTGCTAAGAGGTTTGCCACTCAGCCCCTCAGCACGGGCTGATCCATTCCTCCAGCTTGGCATCCCCCTCCCAACACCTAGGTCCACGCACCGTCCACTACCCCTCCTCCCCTGACACTGGGTGATCTGCTCCCCATTGTTTCCTCCACTCTGAGCTTGTAGATCCCTTGCTACCATAGCTTCCGCCCTCCCCCTCTCCTGTTAGCCCGCCGCTCCCTTGTTTGTCGGCGTCCCTCATCATGTTCTTCCCGCTATGACTGTAAAGTGCTCTGTTGCTTGCCGAAGCCATGTCCACACTCAATAAATACCCTAAGAATAATAATAATAACTCAGAACCTCATCCTCCACCTCTCCTCGGATATGTTCTCCAATAATGCCTCCTCACACAGGTCCTCATACATTTGCTTTTCTGCTTGTCCTCTACCTCCATCTCTGCGTCGCGCGTCAAACTGAAAATGAGCGGCATCAGATTCGTGTCCCACCTTGGAATGGTTCAATTATGTTTCCTCCAGAGAATTTGCTGGAGGCCCATTTCGTTTTTTTTTTTTACACATTTCGCTGCAAAAAAAGCAGGGGAGGCACCCCGCAGCTGCCCCACCCCCACACCTCCACCTTAATAAATGCCTAAACCTAACACCCCACCTACCTTTGTGACAAGTTGTGTTAAGAAAAACTCCCACAAATGGGCCTTGAACAAATGGGCTAGTAGCCTTTTGAATAAGGAATCCACCCAGGCGCTCCTTCCAGTCTCTCGGGTTGACCCAGGACCTTTTGGTCCTACTGGTTGGGGGTTTAACCATTTGGCCCTGATCTAGGAGTCACTTGGGTGACCCATCATCCCCCTCCGTCCTTTTCCCTCTTTATCCCTGACTCACTTTGCGACACAGCCCGTTGGCCTCAATAGATGTACAGCATCGGGCAAGACAGCTCAAAACAGCGCCCTTGATAGGAGAAACTTTGCTTCCGATGTGTACATAGGTTGTCCCGATAATGATTATTCACAGATGAGCATTCTATGTAATGGTACATATGAGTTTAATATCTTGAATACGGGCACCACTAGGTGTTATCTCAGTTAACTCTGTGTTGGTTGCCCTGATCTTCTCCACATAACACTGGGAAAAAAAGCTCTGTCAAAATATTCAAAGAGCACTGGGAGTGCTAGCTGCTTGTTGAACAACGGTTTCAAGCAAGTGTTTAGAATAAAAATCCTGTCTGGGTAGCAGCGCGTGGAACGCCTGGTCAAGTTGGAAGTGCCAAGAGGTGTTTTCAGTTCGTGGAATAGCACTAGCAAGTTTTCTCACTCCTCGTCTCACTTCTACCCTATCGGGAAGCCAGTGAGGTTTTATTTCATGCGTGTAGGTAAGATTTGAGATGTTTCTTTGTGAACTTCAGTCGCTTTAATCCTTCTGGTGTTGGTTAATCGATCTCGCACAACATGGCGGTCTGAGCAGAGCTAATGCACTTAGTCTCGGTGCAAAAGGTGTAAGGATCGCTAGAGGGTGATCAGGTGTTATGGTGATGCCTGGAACAGATGAGTCAGAAGGATGTAAAAGGAGAGGTGAGGGGATGAACCGCCACTCTGCCAGTGTCACACTTAGCCTTGAATCTCACCTGTTTATCCTTTGAAGTCTTGTTCGGAGGTTTTCCTTCTTACTGATGACTCGGGGCTTGTATAAACACAGGCGAGTGTCCTCTGTGACCAGTGTGCAGGTAGGTGTCTGTCCCGTAGAGAAGCAGGCATTCAGAACTCCCAGGAGGATCAGGAAAGGATAGGCGGAGTCCTGGAAGGGTAAGGAAACCAGGAAGGATCAGGAATTCATACTGTACAACAGGTAGAGTATGAGTGCACAATGGGTCCTGGCAAGGGCCCCAAGGAGGAGGTTGAAAGAACGGTTCCCAAGTGGTAAGCGCGAGTGGAATCAATGTTTACCAGGAAGGATTAATAACCGTTAACAAGGTTGATAGCACGGAGAAGAGGAAAAGTTAGACACACACTTACTGGAACTTCGCGAGGGCGCGTCTGTTTTCTAGGAAGTGGCAAATCAGTTGAAACACTAGACCGGTAACTTGGCAATGGCGTCGGCCATGTTGGGAATATGCTCGAAAGGATGTTGCAGTGTCTGATGGACCACGTAGTCCAAAAAGGGTGGGAATGGCGAGTCATGACAGCATGCCCCCTCTTAAACTGTGATCCACCTGGTTTACCTGGATGGATTAAATGGAACCTCCGTAGCAAACGGGGGGCATTCAAGTTGGACACTGGTTCCGAAGTACGTTCGCTGGGTGGATAACCTTTCCATTCCACTAAATATTGCAGTCAACCTCTTCTATATCTGGAATCACATATCCGGGAAACTTCAAATTCGATTTGATCATTGTTAAGTGCGGGGGTAGGTCGAAGAGTTGCCCTGGTGGTTTGGCAATAAGGCTTAAGGAAGGATGTGTGAAAAACGTGATGGATCTTCTTCCATTAATCTGGTAATTGTAGTCGAAAGGCTACAGGGTTAATGATCTCTTTTATCGTAAAGGGCCCATAGAAACCTGGAGTCAACTTGTTAGGTCGTAGGTGTCCAGGTAAAAGTCTAGAAGAAAGCCAGATCTTGTCGCCGATGGCATGCATCGGACCAGGTCTCCTCCTGGTATCAGCATATCGTTTGACATCCATCCTGGCCTTTTCTAAATGTCCTTTCACTTCCTTATGTACAGTGACCAAATGCTCTATCCAGGAATCAACAGATGGAACTGGGGTGGAGTGAGGCCGGATTGTTGGCAGAACAGATGGATGGAATCCTTGAGTGCAAAAGAATGGACTTGTCTTAATGACAGAATGGTTAGAGTTGTTATATGCAAATTCCGCCACTGGAATCAAAATAGACCAATTATCCTGAACCTTGGACGCAAAGCATCGTAGGTATTGTTCTAGGGTCTGATTTACTCGTTCTGTTATCCCGTTGGTCTGAAGATGGTATCCTGAAGACAAGGCATGTTGAATACCCAACATTTTGCACACGTACTTCCAGAACTGAGAAATATATTGAGGTCCGCAGTCAGAAATGATTTTGGAAGGGAGGCCATGAAGTCTAAAGATGTGGCTTAAGAAAATTCCTGCCATTTCTTGTGCCGATGGTAGCTTATCCAAGGGGATGAAATGGGCCATATGGGAGAACAGGTTGATGGTAACCATGATGGTTGTGAAGTCCTTGGACGGAGGTAATTCCACAATGAAATCAGTGGCAATTATCTCCCAAGGTCGATCCGGTAATGCAGGTTGAGGAAGAAGACCAGCTGTTTTTTTATTATCACACTTGTTCTGACTGCAGACAGCACAGGCTTGGATGTATGCTTTTATATCATCGGTCATTCTAGGCCACCAAAAGTTTCTCTGGATGAGTCGAAGAGTAGCCGTTATGCCCCGATGCCCGGAATTAAAGGCATGATGATAGAGGTTTGTTATCTTGGGTCTCAAATTTTGTGTAGGTATAACCAGACACTTGTCCTTGAAAAGGTAACCGTCCTTAGCAGTGAGAACCCATCTGTTCGTCATAGTGTATTCCTTCCAGAGATCAGAGAGTGGAGTCTCAGTGCGGATGTTATCCAATAGAGAATTGGCCTGGGCAATAAACACAGACTCAGGAAACATCTTTGGAAGGGCACAGGTTTCATCAGGTTCGTAATCAGGACGTCTGGATAATGTGTCAGCTATTATGTTGGTTATTTCTGGTACATGGTGTATGTGAAACTGGTATTGGATGAAAAAGAAGGCCTAACAACCCTGAACGACTGTTTCTACACTCCAGAGACTGAAGGACCTGTAAATTACGATGATCAGTTCAAACTTGTACTGGAAACTTGGTACCCAAGAGCAGTTGACGCCATTCAGTAAAAGTCTGCCGGATGGCAAGCAATTCCTTCTCCAGTACTGAGTAATGAGTTTCGCTAGGATTCAAAGTACGAGATAAATATGCAATGGGATGTTCTTCCTTGTCCTCAGATTCTTGTTTTAGAACTGCCCCTATGGCGTAATCCGAGGCATCAGTTTCCACCAGGAAGGGTTTATTGATATCAGGTTGAGCCAGGATGGGTCTTTGAGAAAATCTTCGTTTTAGTTCTTGAAAGGCGGACTCTTGTTCTGTTGACCAGTTGAAGGGAACATCTTTCTTCAGAAAGGCAACTATAGGCTGTACTATGGCAGAAAATGTAGGAATGAATTTCCTATAAAAGTTTGCAAGTCCGAGGAAGGATTGTATTTGTTTTACTGATGTAGGAGCCGGCCATGAAAGGATCCAGTCAACTTTGGCAGGATCCATTTCTATTCCTTGAGGACCTAAGATGAAACCCAGATAATGAACAGTAGGGACATGGAAAATACACTTTTCAGGCTTAGCCAGCAGTTTATACTCTCGCAAGCGTTGTAAGACCAGAGTCACATGTTCTTGATGTAGCATGGGATCATTGGAATAAATCAAAATGTCTTCCAGATAAACAATAACAAAAAGGAATAGCATGTCTCAGAATACTCTGTCCATGAAGTGCTGGAAAACTGCTGGAGCATTGGCTGGACCCAATGGCATCACTAAATACTCGTAATGTCCGAAGGGTGTCCTGAAGGCAATCTTCCTCTCATCGCCTTCCTTTATACGGATCAAATGGTACGCGCCCCGTAAATCAAGTTTGGTAAAGATGACGGCGCCACGTACCGCTTCCAGGATATCAGAGATGAGCGGCAATGGATAACGGTCCTTACGAGTGCACTGATTAAGACCCCGGTAGTCCAGGCAGGGTCGGAGTTCTTTGGTAACCTTCTTAGGTACAAAAAATAAGGATGTCCCTGCAGGGGACTTAGAAGGACGAATGGTTCCATTGGCGAGGTTGGTGTCCAAGTAAGGGGGGCACACTTTGGACGAAATCATGATTTAAAATTAAACTGCCAATCTGACCTGGGTTCGGAATCCACTCCTCAGGAGATGTATTTGCTTTTTGGGGCAGAAGGAAATATTTACACCTCATTAATTGCACCTGGTTGATTGCATTTGCATCCATTTTGTTCTATAACAGAAGCACTGAACACCTATGATTTAAATGTCAAACCCAAATTACACGCTTCTGAGCGATCAGTAAAAACTGTTCATTGAGCTTTTGAATTGTGAGGTGCCTGATCTCCCAAGCACAAATGAGTGCGTTCATGGGACGTACATTGTGTGCATTAGTGCAAACGCAAGTGTGCACAATGTGCATTTTGATGACATCAGTCCCTGCTTTTGGGAGTGGCTGCTTCCTGCGTCCCGGGGGATCTGGGGGCGATAATATAGTCCTAGTGGGGGACAGTAGCTGCAGCACTGTATGGGTGTTTGGGCACAGCTAACATGGAACTAAAACCAAATGTATTTTCGTGATCATTTATTATATTGGGCAGATGTAAGATTATATCGGGATATGATTAGCACAAGATTATTATAACGCGCGGACCCAGGGATCGAACCTGTGTTGCTCTGCTTGTCTTTTTTACAAGGCGGGCATGTTGCCCCTGAGCTAAGAACCACAGAATAACCCACCTCTGCAAATGTATTTGCATTCACAAGGAACTAAAACACATCTGTTACTAATGTCATCATCACAATAATGATGAAAGGAGGCTAGGAACATGGGCTGAATCTCCCGTTGTATCCAGCGTTCCAAGCCACCTGATGGACGTTTCCCACGCCTGCCATCTTTCCCCCACCCTGGGTCCCTTTTTAAGTCATCCCCCTTCCTCACTTACCTCACTGCCCTGGCGGCACTCGCTGCCGACCCTGCTTCCTCTTCCTGAGGCCGCCATGGAAAGGACAGAGGTTACTCCGTACGGAGCGCCATCCTTCCATTTCCATTGTGCCATCTTTGAACAGTCTTTTCTTTCCGTGAATGGGACACCGCGAGGCGACACTTTCACAGAACGTAAATGCTTTAAATTAGCCCCATCCCAGCTCATGGGGCGGGTGCTAATGGCGATAAGTATCCATTGCAAGGGCTGGAATGGGTGGGAGCCTCCTGTGGGCCCTCATTAAACGCTCTCGCTTTGCTCGGGGCTGTAACTCGGGCTGCCGGCCATTACCACCCGTTCCAGCCATTGGAACGGGCAGGGGAGTTGCTAGGTCTGGAAAAGACCCGGGGCTAAGCTGATGTCGGAACTGTTGGGACTGGGGGCTAGCTAGTCTTTTGGCTGTAGCTCCTGAGATTCTCTTAACGCCATATTATACTACAGGTATCATGTTATATTCCTCCCCCTTCTAAGCACTTTAATGTTAAATGCTGTCATTATAACCCAATTTAATGGTACTTACAAAGCACACAGGCTTTGATCAACCCACATGATCTGGCACAGTAGGATCCAAAGGCGATGGAAGGATAGACACCACAAAAGCTGAAGCATGCCAGACACCAAACTGTTCAAGGGTACCTGGCAGCAACAACGCCCACAATGTGTGAGTGACAACAACTTTAGGGTGCTAGCTACCTCCCGATGCAAGTTATGTGTGGGCGCAGGGTATCCCTGGGTGTGGGCATGCCCCCATGTAGATTGTCTGAGGACAAGACCCATCATGGGATATTAGCAGTTCAGGCTCCCTATGGGTGATTGATTGATATTGATTGATATTTTATTTCTATCGCGCTCGTACACAAGTGTTTCAGGGTGCAAGAGAATACTTTAGGTCAGGGGGCTGCAACCTGTCTCTCCTCACATGTTCTGGACTACAACCCCTATCATCACTCATCATTAACTGTACTAGCTAGGGCTGCTGGGAGATATCGTGCAAGATATCTGGAGAGCCAAAGATTGCAAACTCCTGCTGTAGGGTGTGTACTCTAGAGTAGAGGTCTGCAAACTTTGGCTTGTTAGATGTTCTGAACTACGACTCCTATGGTCCCTGACCATTGACTATGGTGCCTGACCATTGACTATGCTGAATAGGGTTGATGGGAGTGGCAGAGCAAAGCATCTGGAGAGCCAAAGGTTGCAGATCCTTGCTCCAGTGGACGCATGGATGATGGTGACTCATCAGCCATTTTGGAGAAAGTGCGGCGGGATCGTTCGAGCTTGTGACGCAGTAGCATTTTAATAGGTCAACAGAGAGAAAGATTACATTTTTCATTCATGTAGGATTAACAGTGCGAGCTTCATCATTGAAGCGGCCCTGGGGCATAAGAAATGACTCGTAAAAACAGCTATCAGCAGCACTAAACAAAAAGATAAGTATAGGTTACAGACCGCTAAGTACACATAATAAGCAGCTAAAAGCCTGGCCACAAAAAGAAGAGCGAGGACTTTGCATTCTAATTAGGCTAACAGTCATCGGTACAAACAGATCATGTTTCCACAACACGGACCTGCCTTTAATAACTTTAGAAAGGCCAACTACATGTTAGGGATCATAGAGAAGCTACATTTTAGCACCACTCCCCTTACATCCTGGTTCAAGATGTCACCCGTGGAAAGTCTTTGCCCTGGAAGCAAGATGGCCGCCAGATAAACTGCAGGGTGACTTCGGCTCCTGGAGCAGGGGATCAGCCTGCTTATAGATAAGAGCCTCGCCAAAATAAAGTAAGAAAATAAAAAAAGGAAAAGCTAAGGAGAAAGCAAGACATGACTCAAGCATCCTACCATGCTTCATGGGGTCACGCAAGCAGAGAAAATTGACTCTTGAAACTAAGTGCTTGAAAGGTCATGATCCCCCTTCAACCCCCCTCCCCTGGGTCCACTTGATGAAAGGAAAACGCAAAGAGAGTGACCACTACTTCGACTGAAAGGTTGGAAGGGAACCAATGAGAAAACCAACCCTCTGTGACCCACTCCTCCTCACCCCATCACATCACAAGGTCTTTGATGAAAGCATGAAAGTAATTCCCTGATTACATTAGGTAATCCTCATTACTCTTCCTCATCACCTTCCTTGCTACAATGCAAGGATATCTGCAATAACTCCTGGATACTTTCCAAAAATTTAAAAACAAAGTGGCTCAAGTTTCCCGCAACTTCTCACCGCCGCACCCGCATGTCAGGTCATCAGTTTGCAGGTAACGGCAGTCCAGCCACCATAACGGGGCCTGCCGACAGCCAAAGGGAGGGGTGCTTGGAATCCAGATGGCCCGTTAAGGGAGTTTGCTGTTTTAGGAGGTGATCAATGATTTGTCTGAGATGGTGACGTACCCAAGGGACCACCGAGATGGAGGCTGCCATGCCCCCTGCATCCTAAGTCATATCCTTACAGTTGCCTGTGGCTGACTCAACAACTCTAGGAGGCGGCTCTGAAGCTTGTGGATCCTATCCTCTGGCAAGCAGACTCTTGCCATGTCCGTTATATCATGGCCCCTGTAAACTCGAGCATCTGGGATGTTATGAGGAAAGATTTCTCCATTTCAGCAGGATCCACATTTCTGTATGGTGGTCACTACCTCTGTAAAGCTGCTAAATTCTTCCTTGCTGGAGTGGGTGTGAATCAACCAGCCGTCCAGATAAGGATGACAAGCTATTACGGTTGTGTGAATCTCAACTACCACCGGGACCAATGTCTTTTTAACCACCCGGGGAGAAGACTTTAAACTAAAGAGAAACTGGAAGATCTTACCCAGAACCAAGAAGTGCACAGTAAGGGAACTGGTATCGGAAGTTAGGCTTCCTGCACATCAGGGGAACAGAGGAAGACCCCTTTGCTGACCATAGGGATGATTTTATGTGTGCTTAACTAGTTATCTGCAGACATGTCACCCACGAAGCACAAAGGGAAACCCACCATCATGGATGCATTTACCAGCCAAAATAAGGCCACCTCTGCTCCTCAGACGCCTGGACCTGACCAACCACCCCTAGACATGACCCATGACTCACAAGATAACTTAGTCCTTGCTGCGATTGCCTCCCTGCGGACCTCCGTGGAAACCAAAATAGACGAATTTAAGATCAATGTGCAGTTGCTCTGACAAGATGTCAGGCAGTTGGCGGAAAGGGTGTCATCTGCTGAATCATTACTAAATGACACTGCAGCTACTACCAAAGACCTTGTGGTGAAAGTCAAGGAACTAGAGAGGAGGAACCTTTAGCGGTAACAACGAGCGGAGGAGCCGGAAGGCAGAGCACAGCAGTACAACATACGTGTGCTGGGCCTGCTGGATGGAACAGAGGGACAACCTCCTACATTGAAAACTTGTTGCTACAAGAGATCGGCCCTGGCAAGATGTTGCAAGGCTTTGCAGTCGAGAGAGCCCATTGGTCGCTCCAGAATAAACCGCCTCCGGGATCCCACCCTAGGCCTATGATTGCTAAGATCATTAACTTTTCCACGACAGGGAGGTGATTTTACGCCACTCCAGGGAGGGAGGTTAGATCTCTCGAGATGATTCAAAAATTGCCATTTACCCAGATTATACCCCGGTAGTGCAGAAGGCATGAATCTCATTTGTGCCCATAAAAGCTGAGCTTAGACAATTGGGCCTCAAATACATGCTTATGTATCCCTCGAGACTGAGGATCCTTTACAACGGCAAATCGTACTTTCTTGACAGTCCTGAAGCCGAAAGCATGTGGATGGAACACAGTAACTTGTCTTGTAAGGGTGACCTTGGTACCTGATAAACTGTGGGCGCGGTATAACTTGACCTCACTACTACCATCTCTACATAATGCGGGTCACACTTTGTGGAAGGGGTAGCTTGCTAGGACAGGTTGAGCTGCTGTGAGGCCCATGCTCGTCTTATAACCCCCGGACTAACCTGAGCCATACCATTGGTTCCTCTGGGCTCCCCTTGATCAATACTACCCAATTCAAGTTGCACATTCTCCACATATGTCCTATACATTCAGTGGGGGAGAAGCCCAGTTATCCATTGTTGGTATTACCCAGCTGCTCTCAGTTGACACTGGGGACTGGCCTGTTGCTAGTCCCGCTACCTGGTACACATGGGCCATCACAAGCCTTGGTAGTACCAGGATGCCTGAACAATACGGTTTTGTTGGGCAATGTCTCACGGTTTTGTTGTTTATGTTACGCACTGATTCACTCCATACACAATGGCTCATTGGGGAGGGTGCCCAGATGGGCCAGGGGAAAAGGAACAACGTAAGAAATTACCATGGCTGCCATTAGAATACTATCTTGCAGTGTGCAGGGTCTAAACTCCTATATACGTACGAACCGGGTGAAATCCTACCTGCAGCCCAAGAAAATCTCTATAGCTTTATTGAAAGAGACCCATCGATTGGCAGAAAATAAAGAGGCGCTCTTGAACTGAGGGGGAGCAATGGTGCTGCGTACTCCAGGTACTCTAGAGGAGTACTTACTTGGATTAGTGAGTCAATGCCATTCCAATTACTAGAAATGATACACAACAGTGATGGGAGGTATTTAATTATTCGTGGTTATCAGCAGCACAGGGAAAACTGTATTATTAACTTATACTTCGCAAACCATATCACCCTGACTCACGCTCACACACTTTGCAATCTTATAGAACCTAGATGGGAGGCGTTCATTATCTGGGGGTGGATGGGTGACATTAACTGCACTAGGAATATGACTCTGGACAGGTCCTCTCCCCCTCGGGTGGCCCATACCAACGTCGATTGCTCTGAATGTGATAGTCAGATCTAGACCTGTCGGATCTGGAGCAAATTACACCCAACCACCAGAGGGTACTCCTTTTATTCGGCCCCCACGACCTCCACACAAGGATTGATTATTTTTTTACTGGCACGGGTCAATTGACTGACAGAATATCTAGGCCGCATCATATCGGACCACCCTCCACTATTGGTTGAATGGAATTTCACAACCCCAGACCTCCCATACCACCATGGCGCATACCCGCCAAGGCACTGACGGACGAGGTTTTTGGGGAATCACTATTAGCATTTTTTATCAATTTCTTAGGCATCAATGTAGGCAGTGTGGAGTGCTGGGGTACCATTTGGAAAGCCTTGAAAGTAGTGACTTGTGGAGAGGTCATAGCTAGAGCTGGGTCATCTGCCGCAATCTGCAGGAGGAGCTGGATGTCATAGAGGAGGAGATTAGAATACTTGAGACCCAGCCCCAAGGGGGCCGGGCGACTGAGGGTATACAGCAGCGGCTCATTCCCAGTGTCAAGAGGCATGGGAGAGACTGTCCAAGTTTGAATACAAACACGTGTGGCCCATGCCCATGCAGAGAGGATAAACCTGGGAGCCTACTTGCATGACTCTGTAAACGCGAACAGCGTAGGCCTCCGACCACTCTACTCCTTGACGAGTGCAGGGCTCTGTGGAGATCCCAACTCACGATTAACTATATCTTTGCCTCGTACTACGCACAGCTGTATAGCCATTACACTTTGGTATCCCAGGTAGATATAGAAGAGGCTTTCTCACTGATTCGACTCCCAAAGCTCACACCCGAACAACAGTCCACCCTGAACCAACCTATTACTGTGGAAGAAGTGCATGAGGCGATTGCATCCCTCTCCACTTGTTAAACCCCGGGAAGCGTTGGACTCCCACCGGAGTTCTACAAAGCTTACAGCTCCGCCCTAGCCCCAATAATCCTGAAGGTCTTTGACAAGGCCTATGACCTGGACGTGTTGCCAGTTGGTATGAGGGAGACCCTGGTGATGCCCATCTCAAGCCAGGGAAACCAACGAACAGTTGTGACTCATATCGCCCCCTTGCCATGCTCAACTATGATGTCAAAATACTTACAACGATTTTGACAAATTGTCTCCGTAGAGTTAAAGCTTCTGCGATACACCCAGA
This sequence comes from Ambystoma mexicanum, assembly GCF_040938575.1. NCBI lineage: Eukaryota > Metazoa > Chordata > Amphibia > Caudata > Ambystomatidae > Ambystoma > Ambystoma mexicanum. The sequence goes on from NC_090932.1 coordinate 91,317,907, forward strand.
CCCAATATGCTTTGTACCAGGCCGCAGCATGACCGTCAAACTCCGACGGCTCAAACATGTCATTGATCAAACTAACACCTGAGGAGAACAATATGTGGTAGCATCCTTGGACACCATCAAGGCCTTTGACTCAGTATACTGGGATTGATTGCTTGCCTCGTTGGGAAGCTTTGAACCGGGTGAGTGTTTCATTCAGTGGGTGGCCTTACCATACACGTCCCCAATAGCCAGGGTAAAATCTGGCTGAGTGGTGTCTAAGGTCTGGAATATATGCCGGTGGGCCCGGCAAGGCTGCCTGCTTTCAGCCATGCTATACATATTAGCCATGGAACCTATTGCAGCATTTTTACGACAGGAGTATTTGGACCCAGGTATTACGATTGGTGGACTTGGACACCTGACATCATTTTATGCAGACGATGTACTGCTTTTCCTATGTGAACCACAACACAATCTCCCCATGATTATTTACATACTAAGTAGATTTGCGGAGCTATTTGGAATCACTTTCAGTGACCTGAAATCCTGTCTCTTCCCCTTGGGTGAACTACGAGGAGTTGGTATGTCCAACCTGCCTAGCTTGGGCATCCCATGGGCAGAGAAATCCTTTAAATACCTGGGCGTCCAGATCACTCACACACCATCAGATACACATGCATGTAATTCACTCAGAGTGGTAGGAGCTCTTAAGAAATCTATGTCTTTCTGGTCTCGACTACCACTGTCTCTCATGGGTAGGGTCGCCATTATTAAGATGATTGTCCTCCCCAAATTTCTTTACTACTTCATCAATGTTCACTATTATGTTGGGGCAGCGTTCTTTCACCTTTTAGACTCAATGATCAGGAACTTCCTCTGGGGCTCAGGTCGCCACAAGTTGTCACTCTCTGTGTTGTACACGCCCTACAAGGACGGGGGGGTCCAATTACCAAGACCCGAGCTCTAATACCTAGCTGATCACAATGGCTAGCAGATGGCCCTACATCAGAAGTGGCATTACTCCAGCAGCTGGTGGCTCCGGCCAAGCTTAAAGAAGCACTATGGATCCCAGTAAATTGCATGGATACCTTACCCCTGCTTGTCGTGCTTGGTAGACAAGTCTGGCCTAGAACCTTGAAAGTGCTCAGGGTGTCCCAACCTTATTCCCGAATGGCCCATTAGTTGCTGATATATGTGCAGACAGGGATGATGTGGGCGTTTCTACACTGTAGGAGAAATGTGGTATTTACACCTGGGGGCCCTATATGTTAAAGGTAAATTCAGGGACCCGGCAAATGTAACCCAACAGCTGGGCTTGCCCAAGGGTCAATTTGTAAGATAAATGAGGGTGAAGGGAGAGGCAAAACTCAGATGGGTGGCCTGAAGAACCAGAGAAAACAGCACTCTTAGCACTGGTATACGTGCTGGAAGATGGCTGGAGGCCTGTAACTAAACTGCATGGCTGCCTGTTGGAGGGCACCAACCATTGAAACCCAGCTTCGAAATTGAAATGGGAAACTGACATGGGTTCTGAAATTACAGCCATTGAATGGGACTGAGTGCTGGAGTTCCATAGGATTGTATCCTGCAATGCCAGGTTTAGACTGCAACAGATCAATCTACCCAATAGCACATATATGACCCCCACCAGAATAGCCAAATTCTCTAAAAGCACACAACCCACCTGTCTATGGTGCAACAAGATGGCGCTGACCTTATTCATATGTTTTGGAAATGCATGATGGTGCAGAGGTTCTGGTCCTGCGTTGAACAGGCCTGCAGAAGGGCTGGTGTCATCACATACGACTGGTCCCCCATGGAATGCCTGCTAGGCTCATACTCCAGATGCAGCAAGTACAAACATGTAGTTAAATTTATGGACCTGGCATGCATACTTACTAAAAGAAGGATTGCTATGTCCTGGAAATTCTCAGGTGGCCCTCACTTCAAACTATGGTTCATTGAATTTAACACTTGTGCGAAGCTGAAACAAGGGCTTGGGCAACGGCACTACGACCGCATAAAGACAGTGTTACGGACACATACAAAGGCTGGAAAGCACTTGTCCTTGATATGTTCCACCCATCAGACGACAAACCTCCTTGAACACCAAAATCACCTTCTTCGCAATCTACCTTGATTAAGCTTGCCCTCACCCCCCACCCCTTGCCACAGCCGTGCTTTGATTTCCCCCATTGGGCGAGCCCACCATCTCCTGCCCAACGTATTGCCTTGATAGGCAAGTCACGCCCCCAGATTCCTTCCCCACGCTTTGAACTGAGTCTATGTATGGAAAGTTTATGTTCTAATGTTGTTTGTTAATTTATGTTTATGTTGTAAAAAGACTCAAAGAGCCCATAGTGTACACCAGCCTCTACCATGTGAGTGGACTGTACTCAGGATCTCCTGTCCCCTTCATGTTCATAACCCAGTAGCCACTTCATCTTGGACAAAAAGAGCACTTTTCCCAAGCACTATGATCTCTACTGGCTCCCTGACTCCCACCACATCAGCTTCAAGGCACTTAGCATCACTTACTGGGTTTTGCTCAGTAGAGACCAAGAGTTAAAACGGACTCAATACCTGCCCAAGAGTAACTTCTGTTCAACATACATGCACCCCATGGCAGTACCATCATTCATGAGGGTGCATCTGTAGGGGGGGGCCTATTCTTAGTCCAGACAGCTCATGTTTAGTACTAAATGTCCCAACGCCATGCCTGTAACCTTTGTCAATGGCCCCTCTGTATAGCACGCGTTGCTTCCATCCCGGTTTGCACTTTATAAATCCCAGAAATATATTCATGCATACCCACATACTGTCAGAGAAAAAGATCTGACGCGGGTCGATTTAGCGTTGTAACAGAAAACAGACACAGTTTTATTGTCTTGCAATGCGGTGTACAGGCCTACATTTTTCCATTACCAAACCTATTCTGCAACCACTACCCACCCACCAGACCTCCGCCTTTATAGGTGAAGACCTCCTGATCTATAATGAAAGCTAAAGGAGACCCTTTGATAATGGAAATTCACTGTCCAGTGTCGAAGAGGAGTTCTCCCTCACCTGCCCAGATCTTTCTGCAGCATTCGACAAGTCCATCATCGACGCAGGTGTATCTGCCACGCGGATCACCTGGATCCTTCTGGAACTCTCCCACTGAATGGCGATGAGGATCACCATTATCCATCGTCGACGTGTCAGTACTTTTTCATTGATACCTACTCTCAGTCCATGGGCCTCATTACGAGTCAGGCGGAATGGGTTAACGGGGTCCGCTAATGGGTGCGGACCCGTTATTCGCATTCCGCCTGATTATGAGGTCCCCTTGCGTAACCCAGTAAGGACGCCTGGTAAAACCAGGCATCGTTACCGGGTCCCACGAGGGGAATAGGGAGCTAACAACGGGCCGGTCGTAATCGGCCCGTTCTTAGCTCCCTCTCCCATTCCCATTGAGCCCTATGGGGGCTCGAATGGGAATGGGGAAGGTGCGGGCCCGGGTTCCCTGAGGGAGGAATTACCGGGCCCAATGGCCCGGTAATTCCCCATTCAGGGAACCCGGACCCGGTTTTTAAGGGAGCCATGCCCTTATTAAGGGCATGGCAACCGCCAAAGCCGTAATGAGGCCCAATATGCCCGTACAATGCGACACCTTTAAGAGCTCTTGCCAATTTGAGATGTCAGCAGCCTCAATACTACAACCATAGTGACACACTTCATTTTTAAGTTGATTTAGCCAAAGATATGTCCAACAAAGAAATCAATACTTTGTACAACTCTAGCGTTATAGCTAGAAATAAAGCAAGTGTTAATGCCTAGTTTAAATTGCAGTGCTCACAAAAATAGATAGAAATGACTCATTGGGATCACTTGATCAAAACAAATAACAGATATCAAATTTGCACCCTCAGTTCCAAGATCCATCGATAGTCTTGAAGTAAAGCTCACTTTCAGCAAATTCCTGACCATCTGGGCCGCACGGATAGCTCAGGGGCAACGTGCTTGTCTTGGAAGCAAGACAACACTGAGCAGCCTGGGCTCAATACGTGGCCCTGCGCGTAGGGGCTGGCCTCCGGCATGAAGTGCGAGATAAGAGCCTGATTTCATCTGTTCCCTCTACTTTCCTCGTGAACAGTCAACGTCAGATGATGACAATTAATCAATGCATCACTGAACATCTGTCCCCCGCACATGCCCTTAAGCCTACAGTGCCAGGACTTTCACAGAACTGCAGGCCACTAAATACCACCAGTGGTACATGATCACATGTGCATTGCACATACATGATCAGAGACGGTATCTGAAAAGACCCTTCCCCGCTTGCTTGCAGCAGCTGGCACTGCATCCTATGTTCCCTTATACTACACTCCCATGAGCCATCACTAAGTGACAAAGGAACAACAAATACAAAAACCACATATACTTCCTTCTTGGACATGTCCGATTTCTACACATACACTAACAATCGCGTCCCTCGGCTGCAGTGGACTGCAAACCGTGGCTGCCACTACGTTTACGCCATGGTGGTTGGCGGATTTACCGCCCCATTCCAACCTTGGCGGGGCGGTAAATCCCCATTTTGCCATTTACCCTTCCCCATTCCCATTTTGCCCCATAGGGCATAATGGGAGTGGGGAAGGCGTTAATTACGCCACCGTAAATTACGGTGGCGTAATTAACTCCATGGTCCCTTAGCGCCATGGATTTTAACACCTGCTAAAAGCAGGTGTTAAAACCTCCATGGCGCTAAGGGACCTCGTACTCAGGCGGTAAGGGTCGGCGCTGTTTACGCCGCCGTAAAACCCTTACCGCCTGAGTTGTAATGAGGCCCATTGTGATAAAGTAAAGGAGTGTAGCATGGGATGTGAGTGTCACCTTTAATGCACGGCTGTGTAGGAAACATGAAAAGAACACGTGCAGCTCCACGTTTTCCCATATCAACCATATGCACCATGGAAGAGGGCAGATGTCTTGGGTTGAGCACTGACTCAAACTAGTAACAATGCAAAGCTTGAAGAGGTACTTGTTACTTTTTGATCTCAACAGTGAGTGCTTTTCGACAGGGTCGATTAAATGACTGAAAGTCGTCTATTTTCAAAATTGTTTCATTTTTAAAGTAGAGTGAATGCAAAATGCTGCTGTCCTCGAGACAGTCAACATGATGAGCATTAAAAGCAAGTAAGGGACCACAACATATTGGAAGAAGAAGAAGCAAGTGCATGCTCATGTCTGGATGCAGGAGTGCTCCTCCTTTCAGCGAAGATAATGCCAGCACCAGATCCATTCAAACGTTTCAGTGAACAAATGCCTCTCTCTCTCGTATGGGAGGCGGGCAGGCTGATGCTCTAAAAGACCTCTGTTCGCTAAGGAGGGGAGATCTGGTCGTCAGCTCTGGCAATGCAAGAGTTTGGAGCAGCAGTGCTGGGACGGCCGTGTCTGGCCCATTTACACGGAAAATGGAAGGGCAGAGTAGTAGTGTTCGCTTGTTTACAGCGCAGAGAGACGTGAATGTTCACTGCCTGGAGAGCCAGTTTGCAGTAGGGAAAAGAAGGGGCACAGCAGGATAGGTTATATGTGATTTTACCGACCCAAATTTCAGAGTGCTACATTTCATCACGGCCATAATACCAAAAAACACTTTTTTTCTTTTCTTTTTTTAATTTGGGGGGTTCCCGCCCTAAGCCTCCCGTTTTTCTACCCTTATAACGCCACTCCAACCCCATCTCAACTCATTTTAATCTCTTACCCCGCTACCCCACATTCATATTTTCTGTGTTTTTCGCTCTTATGTACTTCAGTGAAATGAGCCACTCTATTTTGTATTCGGTAAAATGACTGGGTACCTTCACTATTTTGATAGCATATGCAACCTCCAGGTGCAATTATGATAAAGTTGGGGGTGGATGGTCTGAAGTCCCACAAAAGTTGAGTGGGACAAGCACCCCTGTCATCAGTTAAAATGATGCCTGTCAAAGAAACCAACATTCTATAAATAGGACCTACAGCCACAAGTAAATTGTCCAGAAAACCTCTGCCGGAAACACATCCCCCTCATTGGGGATCAGAATGTATAGATGACTCAGAGGGGGCTGGATATATGCTCTGAAATGATTCTCCACGAAGGAGTCATCCTCTAAAGGGTGGTCATCTGGGCATTACAGCTTCGCATGACCCCAGGCCTAAACCACCAACCAATAATACCAACGAATTCCCAGAGGTTGAAAGATAGATAATTCCCCAAACCTAAAAGGGTCTGAGGCAGCACTCGCTCGGATTCATTTAGGAAAATGCAGACTAATTCCAGGAGCAAGCCAGCCGGCTTTCTTAGGAGAATATGCGTCTGCATCCTGGTTAGCACTACAAAAAAAGAATCAGGAGTCAAAATACCTCTCCTTGGAAGAAGATCTGGGCTCTACGGGTAGTCTTGTGAAGGCCAATCCAGCCAAATCCAGAAAAGCAAAGGATTTAGATAAAAAAAACACCTGGTTAGGCAGGTGCTGCCGGTTCAGGATAAGACATGGGGCCTCATTACGACCCTGGCGGAAAGTGACTGACCGGACCGCAACAGCGTAAATAGCGTTTCCGCCATTGCACGAAGGAGCAAAGTGCGGCTAATTACGACCCATCGGGCACGAGCATTACGCCATGGCGGAATCCGAAAGGCTGCGATGGCGGAAATGACCCCAAAACGGCCCTTACCGCCGCCGTACGCTGCACTAGGTGCAATACCGCCACCCATCTTAGCGGTCACCGTAATGAGCGGTCACCGTAACGAGCGGGCACCGCAAATTACGGGCACCGTAAATATACGGAAACGGAAGTAAAAGCATGTGGCCGGAACGGGAAACAGCACGCCGCACAACTATAAAATCCGAATCCCAACACAACCATTAAAAATCCGACCCTGACACACATCCCAACCCGTTAGCAACCCCAGTTAAAAAAATAAATATGGGAAAGGTAGCCAAGAAAGCGTGTGATCGCAAGCGGCAGGTCCACTTCTCCCGAGAGGAACTGACCGTGCTCACCGAGACCCTCCAGGAAAATGCCGCCGTCGTCTTCTCCAGTCAAATGACCAGGACGGCCCTTGCCAACAAGAAGGCCATATGGGCCCTGGTGGCACAGCGCGTAAGTGCGGTGGGGACAACACCCCGCACGCCACAGCAATGTCGCAAGCGGTGGGACGACCTGCGGATCCGCGTACGCAGCATACTTTCTGCGAACAGGAACATCGCCACAGCTACCGGGGGGGGTTCAGAGTCGCCCATCAAGTTGACCCCCTGGGAGGATATCTGCGCCTCCACCATAGGAATGGAGAGCATAGAGGGAGTCGGAGGGATGGAGAAAGGAGTGCCGACATCCGGAGAATCAGGTAGGTTGGCCAAGAGAAACAATGCGAAATCCACAAAACACGAACATGTGCAGTACCCTGTGACCCCATAGTGCAATACATACTTTGCCCTGACAGCGCCCTCTAAAAGTCAGAATGAATAAACAAATCAATCAAGATGCCATAAACAACCCCTACATGTGCAGCATGCACCCCCTAACTGCAGGCAGCCAAATGAATGCATCCTCAATCCACACGAAAATGAGACCACCTCCAAGGCCCAGTCCCAAATCAGCCTCATGTACCACCCCAATGCATTTGATACGTTGCCATTCCAAATCCGACAGACCCATAACTAACGCTCGCCCCTCTTTACTCCACCACAGGGTCCGATACCAACGACGAGCTGCAGGACACCCCTACCAGCACGCCTGCAAAGAGGGCCAGGACCAACGTCCCAAGAGCCTCCACCTCAGGTGCAAGGATCAAGACACGGCAGCAGCAGGAATCAAGTGGCAGCACACTGGAGGGGACTGCAACAGGCACCCCAGCAGCCAGCAAGTCCACAACCCCAGCACCACAGGTCCCCCCAAAGAACGTATCTGATGGCACTGCCTCTGGTGCTAGCAGCACCATAGGTGACACAGCTGTCATGCCAGCATGCTCCGACACGGAAAACAGTGCTGGCGACGTAGGTACCATCCATGACCTTTCCCAATCCCCCTGCATGTTCCATCCCCTACACCATGACGAAACCACGCAGGGGCACCCTGAAGACGACGACTGGCCAACCCCCACAAGTCCTGTGCCAAGGCAACATGTGTTGAGCAGCCCCCCTGTCACACCACCGCAAATGTCCATGGCCCAGCAGAGGCAACAGTCCCTCGACCTGCTGATCGAGCAACAGCAGGAAGTGTCCACGCTACTCAAGGACCATGCAAATGAATGCGGGGGTTCCAGGGCAGCCATGGAAACATCCACCGAGACACTCAGGGCACAAATAGAGAAAAGTAGTGAGAGCCTCAGGGGAGAAATGGAGAGAAGCACCGAGAGCCTGAGAGCACAAATGGAGAAAAGCACCGAGAGCCTGAGAGCACAAATGGAGAAAAGCACCGAGAGCCTGAGGGGGGAACTGCATGCGACGTCCAAAGACGTTTGTGCTGAACTTGCTGCTGTGCGCCGTGTGCTCTCGGAGCTCTCACAAACCCTCAGAGACATGCATGGACGCGAGCAGGCCGAGACATCATCCGTGGCAAGTTCCGTCCAGGGCAGCCCCCAACGCAGATCTGGCAGGAACCTGCGCTCCACGGGCAGGGGTGCCCCTGATACCCGTAGAGGGGGCTTGCAATAGCGTCTACCCACGGACAGCATGCATATTTGGACACTGGTGTTGGGGGGGGAGGTAGTCGGGTGGAGGGGGTGTGTTGGGCTTCACTGGGTGGCGGGTCCATAGGGTGTATAAATCAAATCACATTAACAATACAGCACCTCATTATCATCCAATGACATGTGTGGACATTGATATTTGCGTACGAGGCCTTCATAGGCGTACAGTCCACAATGTGCCTGTACTACACACACACAGTGCCACAGGTCCCCTTTCCGTGTAATAGGCACCATGCGTGGTTGCTAGAAGCATGCATCTATGATGCTCTGTCGGATTGCACGTGCATCCTGTGCCTCATGGACTCCTTGAGGTGCCTCCACATCCCCACCCTCATCATCATCATCATCTTCAGGTGCATGCAGTACAGCGTCAGGGGGCATGGGCACATTCCTACGTATGCACATGTTGTGCAGCATGACACATGCCATGACCATCTTAGAAACCTTCTCATGGCTGTACATGAGTGCCCCGCCAGACCTGCTGAGGCTGCGGAAACGAGCCTTCAGTAGGCCGAATGCCTGTTCAATGACCACACGGGTACGTGAGTGGGCATGGTTGTAGTCCTCCTCATGCTCGTTCTGTGGGTTCCGGATTGGTGTAAGGAGCCATCTCTTCAGTGGATACCCGGCATCACCTGTATGAGACGAATAAAGGGTGTCAGTGGAATGATAGTGCTAAGTAGCCCCCCCCCCCTCCTGCAAGGTCATTGACGCATCAAATGGGCCACGATGTCATGCATGGAATGAGACTCACCGAGTAGCCAGGATCTGTGCCCTGCGTGTCGCTCCATGTAGCGTGGTATTCTTGTGTTCCTCAGGACCATAGAATCATGGGTAGATCCTGGAAACCTGGCACAACAATGCGTAAAGATCTTGTTGGAGTCACACACCATTTGCACATTGATTGAATGAAATTGTTTCCGGTTGCGGTACTGGACCTCCATGGCATGTGGGACAACCAATTCAACATGGGTGCAGTCGATGGCACCAATGCAACCCGGGATGCCGCCAAGTGCATGGAATCCCACTTTTGCGTTGGTAATCTCCTGGTACGTGCGTGGTAGTGTGATGTGGTCGTCGGCGTGCTTCAGGAGGGCATCGTGCACTTGGAAGAGTGTCCGTGAGAACAGTGGCTGTGAAATGCCATGCAACTGTCCCACTGTGTGCTGGTAGGTGCCTGTGGCCACGAAGTGGAGTACAGACACCACCTTCAGTAGGGGTGGGATGGCGGTTGGGCTATCTATCATGCTCACGAGGTCAGCATGTGTCATGTCCACAATGGCGATTATGGTGTCCCGGTCCAAACGGTAGAGGGTGTGGATCTGCTCAGCAGTGAGGTTGAACGGATCAGCTCGGAGGCGTGGGATTGCGGGCCGCCTGCGTGGTGGTAGTGGCAGTGCTTGTGGGCCTTGCTGACCCTGCCTTGCCCTCCTCCTCCTCCTTCTCCTCCGTCTCCCCTGTGCGCCCGGTTGTTGTACCTGTTGTTGTTCGTCGTCTTCTTGTAGTTGTAGCACTTGCAGTGCTATCTGGTCCCCCAGGCCCAACATCGCTAGTCCTGCCGGTAGCATTTTGGAGTGGGAGTGGTTGTGGGAGGGGTTTGGGTCTGCTATATATGTGCTGTCGGCCTGTATGGCCTCCACCTGTGCTGATTGAATGGATCTGTGGCAGATGCAATCCCTTCTGGCCGAGCACGTCCCGCACGTAAGGCTGCATTTGGCCGCATGGCATCTTGGGATTGGAATCATGTATCAAATCCCGATGGCAGTGTGATGTACTTTGACTGATTTTCATGCTATGCTCCCATTGTTACACATGCTATAATTGCAGCCGCTTACATACCTGTGAAGAGTCAGTGGTATGTAGGGCTCGATCGATGGCCGACCCTCATGCAGCACAGTAACGTACTTCACCGACGGGCGTGGCGTCCCATTTGTGATTGCAGCCAGTTAGCATTATGACACACAGCCGCACTACATTGATGTAATTGTGAATGCAAGCGTTCACAGAAGCCTTTTCGACGTAATGTTGCAAGTGAGGAATTCGAAGGCCAGCATTTTTGGTTTTGAAGTAGCGGCGAGGATACGCCCACAGGTCTGGGTGGAAATGTAACGTTCTATTGTAGAATGTCCTTGGGACATGGCCCATAACGAGCAAGCAATGAATGATATGAATTGAATGGGATGCGCAATAGCGTAGTGGACGATAAGGCAGGACGTTCCCAAATCCATCTTGCTTCACAACACTACAGATCCGGCCAGGAGCACAGTGGTTTTTGCAGACTGCATTACGCACAGACGCGATGGAAGTTTCACATATTATGTGAGTGAATATTCATGCGTTTTCATTGCGGGATGAGGGAATGATGAATGGATGCATGGACAGATGATTCCATTTAGGGTCTGCCATGTACATGGGTTTTTTGAATCACTCCCCTTCCCCTGCGCTATGTGATGCAAGGCTGCCATAGTGGGATTTACGTCAATCTGCCCTTGTCGGATCCTCCCTGTCTCGACGCGCCTTCATACACTTGTGTCTAGGCACGTTACTAATCCCATGTCATGGGTTCTATCTTGACGGACGCATGCACAGTAACCGACGTTGCCAATGGTGTATTTACCTCGATTGATTTCGTTATGAATCGATACTGATTTAGGGGTGTGTATATTCCTTTGGAGTGGGCTAGCATGCATGTGGGTGTGGATTTGGTGTGTTGAATGAAGATTGTAATGCATCATGAGTCCCGTAATGCAATCGGTTAATTTGTGTTTCATTTGGGTGACAGGTATCTCCTGCCCTATTGCAGATGCCATCTCTACGCCACTCCTCCAGATGGGTTTTACTCTCGACACCTGCAGCTTCGGGTGAATCAGTGGAGCACCATTACGATCTTATGGGACGATCGCCAATGGGCCACATGCCCTTACGCTGTACTGGTGGCTAGGTGCAACATTTCGGCCTTTCAGCTCGACTAGTGCCTGCCTCATGGGACGGACCTGCGGTTCTTGCCGCTTCCATGTTGCCTTTTGGAACGTTGATGTAGGCCCTGTGTGCCATGATGGTACAGGGCGTCACACAAGTGGAAGCTGGTCAATTATTGCAGATGCAGCCCTCGGTGATGATGGATGTTTTGGTGTTATTTTGCAAATTGCTGTGGGGCCTTTGTCATTTGGATGTGCATTTAAATTGTATTCCGATATTTGTCGTGTTGCGTTATTCTTTGCAGGTGATGTGGCGATTTTCGATTTGTGGCGGTATGTATTGCGAGATGATCTGCATTGTGTTCCGCCTTCTGAGTTGAGTTGTGTGGTACAGTACTGGCCGCGTTTGCCTACGTAGCACAGTATGGTCACGGATAGGGGCTGCCATTGTGACTGTTTACATGATGTGCTGTTCAGGGGCGGGGGATTGGCTTTTGGCCGACTGGTGCCTGTCAGCCAGGTCGATTGGTGGAATGATGGGATGTTCAGAATGTGGCTGGTCACAGGTGCCTGTGTTTGCGTGCGTTTGTTGGAGGGGGACTGGGGTCATGTCCATTGGAATAGCTTCTGTATTCATGCCATCTGTGCCCTGCAGCTCCCATCGGCCCCTCTTGGGATGAGCCTGGCTGCTCAGTCACTCTGCCAACTTGTGTGGTACATGCTTCTGCTGATGGTTGGTTTGTTTACTGGCAAGAGTACAGGGCTGGTGCAATCCCCCTCAGGATGCTGTTTTGGATGTTGCCTTGCGCTGGTGGCAAGCGATGGGGGACTACTGTTGTTTTGTGTCATGTGTTCTTGATTTTCATTTTGATGTATTGTACCTTCACATTCCTGTGCTGCATCAGTACGGCTATGGTGACATGCCGTACATGGATGCCCACTCACGGGGCGCTTTGAGCCCCTGCATGCATTTCTACGTTGGCATGCATGGGTGAATTGTAGATTTCACTGGTTGCATAGTGTGAGTACATTGCGCCTGCCAGGAGTTGTGCAATGTGGCCAGGGAGTGGAGTACAGGCACTCAGTGGGCCATTTACGGTTGGTTCACGATGCCGTATTTCTCGCCATGGCGGAATGGTACTTTACGACGTGCTTGATGGCGTTCAGTACATGTCCGCTAGGGTCAGAATTCGCGTACCGTTGCGCCATGGCGGTGATTCCGGTTTTGCAAGGCGCGCGTGCGCGTACTTGGTGCAGTTAGCGTTGCCGTTCACTGCGGTGTCGCTAATGGCATCGTACTTTACGGTGACGGGTCATAATCGCAACGAGCGGTGTTCGATGGCGGTATTGCATTTCCGCCATCATTTTTCCATTTCCGCCAGGGTCGTAATGAGGCCCATGGTTGTTGAAAAGCAGAAGGAACGGGCCAAATTACCCCCCCCACACACACACCCCTGGTGGTGGACCTCTCAGTCTAGAGTTGTACCCATGCTTGTCTCCCACACTCCTCATTCCCGAAATCAAGGAGTTGGTAAACAATTACAACACCCTGATGCTTGAAATGCTCTAACCTGCACAAGACAACCAGACATCTCTGCGTATTGCCCTTGCCTCACTCACAGAATTGTTTGATACAAGCATCTTTTGAATAAAATGTGCAAGTGTGCATGCATTTGTTCCATGTGTTAATATCCCCGCAAAAATATCGCCATACAAGAATGGCACCATATTTTTGAGGCGGCATTAACCCATTAAACCTGCGGGGGACACCCCCGCAGCCCCTATATTATTTTAAAGGGAGGGGCACCGCCGCAACACCCGCTCCCATTTACTCCAAAAATGATCCCCATTAATAATATCGCCTATGGCCATTCCCGACGACCATATATATGGTGATATTATTGGTGGGGTGTTACGCTCACCTGGTATCCACAGGGACGCCACCCAGCCGGGTTACTCGCTGGTATGCTTCTCAGCTTTGCCCTAATATGGTCTGCGGGGAAGGTTCTGCCTTGTAGAATTAGGCGTGCTCTCCATCCTGCCTTCTTTGCAGGGGCGCGTTGTCTTTCATGGGCGAGTGCGGTTCAGTTACTTCACTGACGCCGGCACGTTTGATATTGTTCAGGTAGGTCTTATTGCTGTTCTTGAGTTTTGTTGCTATCCTGCATGCCTTTCTTTGTTTAAATTGTCTCTTTTTTCTCTCTTAGGTAGGCGGAGCTTCAGCGGGGCCAACTGGCTTGGTTGAGCCCCGCTGGTAAATGATGGCGCATTAAGAGCGCTATGATGCGGTAAGTAAGCGCTATGCGCAGCGCTGCAAAGTCTTGCCTTTGCTAACCTGTGTTTTCCTTCCTTGTAGGTCGCAGTGTTCTTCAGCGCGAGAGGAATGTCCGGAGTGTGCCAGCCGAGAGGCGACCAGCCAGGTAAGCCTTTTGAGCAGTTCGTAATTTGTAAATGTATCTACAGCTTTCTTTAATGTTGCCTCTATCTTCCTCTTTCAGGTCGTTCTGTCCGGGAGGCGTGCAGATTCGAGGAAGCTGTTCTCAGTAGCTGCGAGTGTTTAAAGATGAAGACTGCAGGTAAGATGCTGCTGCTAATGATGTTCCTTTTGTCTCCTTGCAGGTTATGCTTCTCCGAGGTTCAAGGGAATAGCTGGACACGGTGAGCGTCACGTTGCAAGCTGCAAAGTAACGCGAAGCGTGTTGTCTTGCTCAGGTGTGGTTTAAATAGCCCCAACAAAATAGTCCAGGTAAAGTAGTCCCTAGGCTACCACACCCAAAACACTAGACCGCATAGCTTGGTTCTTAGGAACCAAACTATGTGGATGCCTCCATGTTGGCTGACAATACAATAAAGTAGTTCCCAAGCACATTGTATTTCATGGTGTGTGAGCCTGGCGCCATAGGTGCCAGGACTGGCCCCATGAGGGCTTTTGAAGAGGATGCCAGGCTCTAGAGGCCTGAGTCCTGACTCCACCTGGCCAATGGGTTTCCCAGAGGGTGTTTTGGGCGAGGGTCGTGACAGCACTCCCCCCTAAGCCCCCTCCCATGGTGTTCCTTCTGTCTGGACCAGGTTTGGTTGGGAAGTTCCGATGGAATTTCCTGATTAGACGTGGTGCGTGGATATTCTCACTGGGCTCCCAGGATCTATCTTGTGGTCCAAATCCTTTCCAATCGACGAGATAATATAGCTTGGTCCTAGAGTATTTAGAGTAAAAGATATCTTTGACTTCGAATTCTGGTTCTCCGTCAACAAGTATGGGCTTAGGTGGTGTCCCAATCCGTGTGCCAGGTTGCATTGGTTTCAGGGGGGACACATGGAATATCTGGTGGATGTGTAGATTAGGTGGTAAATCCAGTTTTACAGCTGCTGGGTTGATAATTGCCTTAATGGTATAGAGTCCTAAGAATCTGGGATGAAAGGTCCGGGTTCCCTTGATGGGTACGGATTTAGCGGCTAACCAAACTTTGTCTCCTACTTGATAATCAGGGGCCTTTTTCCAGTGTTGGTCGGTGAATCTCTTTTGTTTTTCTTTGGCATGAATACAGTGTTCCTTTGCCCTTTTGAAAGCCTGAGTAATGGTTGTGTGTAGAGTCTTTACCGCTGGCATTTCCAAGCTGGCTGGAAGGTCTAGTTCTGAGGTACGTGGATGTCTGCCATAAAGGGTGTAGAAGGGCGTTTGTCCCATGCTTGAATGCAAAGAATTGTTATATGCATATTCGGCTAACCATAGTAGGTCTTTCTAATTCCTTTGTTCGTGGTGCAGAATGCACCGTAAATATTGCTCGAGTGTCTGATTGGTTCTCTCCGTTTGGCCGTCCGTTTGGGGATGGTGACTGGTAGATAGCCGAACATCGATCTGCGCCATTGCACATTTTTTCCAGAAGTTTGAAACAAACTGACTGCCTCGATCAGAGACCAGAACCGAAGGGAAGCCATGTAGCTTAACCACGCCCTCCAGAACACTTTTGCTAAAGTAGCTGCGTCTGGGAGGCCTTTGAGAGGAATAAAATGGTCCATCTTCTAGAATAAATCCACAACTACAAGGATGGTGTTGAACCCTTGGCTTGGAGGTAGATCAGTGATGAAGTCAAGGGAAAGAGTGTGCCATGGAACTGGAGGAATGTCCAATGGTTGTAGGAGACCAGATGGTTTTTGTTTCTGTGATTTATTTTGTGCGCAAACACCACAGGACTGAATATATTGAATGGTGTCCTTACGCCAGGTTGGCCACCAAAAGTTCTCTTTCACCTTAGCTAGGGTTTTGGCGATCCCAGGATGCCCTTCGATCAGTGAATCGTGATAGTTTGAAATAATATGCTGTTGTAATTGGGTACATATAGGCGATCCCTAAAAAAGGGTAGATGGTCCTTGATGGTATATTGTTCTCCTTGAGTTTGCCATGCGAGGTAGGCATCAGGATTCATTGTCCGTTGGATTTCTTTTCGTAGTTCTGCTTGTGTTAAGGCTGTTGTGATACCCAAGAGTTTGTCTTCAGGTATAATAGGTACTGGGTCTGGACTTGTATATACTATTTCATCTATGCCCATGCGAGATAAGGCATCCGCCTTTCCGTTTCTAACTCCTGGTCAAAATGTGATTACATAATCATATTTGGCGAAGAAAAGGGCCCACCGTAAGTGGCGCGAGGACTGGGCCTTGGCTGTTTTGAGATATTGCAGGTTTCGGTGGTCTGTGATGACTGTAATGGTGTGTCTGGCCCCCAGAAGGTAGTGCCTCCAGGCTTTAAAGGTGGATTTGATAGCCAGGAGTTCCTTGGCCGTGATGGCATAATTAATCTCTGGAGGTGAGAACTTTTTCGACCAGAAGGCCAAAGGATGTAGCTGGCTGGTTTCCGGGTCTCTCTGTGAAAGGACAGCCCCCATTGCGAGACTGGACGCATCAGTTTCAACGACATAAGGGAGGTCTGGACGAGGATGTCACAGGATTGGAGCGAGGTAAACCTTTGTTTAAGTTCCTCTCTGGAACCCCCCAAAGTCATGTAATAGAGGATCGTCATGGGTTACCAACGGCACCGACCAATCTGCTACACTACCACTCAGGTATGATAAGACAAAAGCTACCCGAGCTTGGTTGTTTGGAAATGCTCCAGGCCTACAAAGAAAATGAAGGCGGCACTGATTGATGAATGCCGCATACCTCCGTGGGTCGCCTGAGAAGCTTTCTGGTGGTGCCAAGGGCACTGTTCCAGGTAACGTGATCTGTACCGGAGTGGGTGGTATGGCGGGGTTTTGCATCATTGGATTGCTTCCAGGTAGAGGCGTCTGTCCTGCCTGTGATTGCAAGTATTGCCTGATAATCTTTGCAGTGCGTTCTTTGGTCACTATTAGGTCTCTCCGGAGGGCATTAGTCTCTTGTCGGGCAGAATGAACCTCAGCATGAAGCTCTCCTAGTAATTGGGCCAATTGGTCCATTTCTGATGTATCCATGGTGCCCAGGTGGATTTTTTATGGTCGTCTTTGCGTTCTGTTATGCTCACCTGGTATCCACAGGGACGCCACCCAGCCGGGTTACCCGCTGGTATGATTCTCAGCTTTGCCCTGATGTGGTCTGCGGGGAAGGTTCTGCCTTGTGGTAGAATTAGGCGTGCTCTCTGTCCTGCCTTCTTTGCAGGGGCGCGTTGTCTTTCATGGGCGAGTGCGGTCCAGTTACTTCACTGACGCCGGCCCGTTTGATATTGTTCAGGTAGGTCTTATTGCTGTTCTTTAGTTTTGTTGCTATCCGGCATGCCTTTCTTTGTTTAAAATGTCTCTTTTTTCTCCCTTAGGTATGCGGAGCTTCAGCGCGGTAAACTGGCATGGTTGAGCCCTGCTGGTAAATGATGGCGCATTAAGAGCGCTACGATGCTGTAAGTAAGCGCTATGCACAGCGCTGCGAAGTCTTGCCTATGCTAACCTATGTTTTTCTTCCTTGTAGGTCGCAGTGTTCTTCAGCACGAGTGGAATGTCTGGAGTGGTGCCAGCCGAGAGGCGACCAGCCAGGTAAGCCTTTTGAGCAGTTTGTAATTTGTAAATGTCTCTACTGCTTTCTTTAATGTTGCCTCTATCTTCCTGTTTCAGTTCGTTCTTTCCGCGAGGCGTGCAGATTCGAGGAAGCTGTTCTCAGTAGCTGCGAGTGTTTAAAGATGAAGACTGCAGGTAAGATACTGCTGCTAATGATGTTCCTTTTGTCCCCTTGCAGGTTCGGCTTCTCCGAGGTTCGAGGGGATAACTGGACACGGTGAGCGTCACGTTGCAAGCTGCAAAGTAACACGAAGCGTGTTGTCTTGCTCGGGTGTGGTTTAAATAGCCCAACAAAATAGTCCAGGTAAAGTAGTCCCTAAGCTACCACACCCAAACCCAAAACACTAGACCGCATAGCTTGGTTCTTAGGAACCAAGCTATGTGGATGCCTCCATGTTGGCTGACAATACAATAAAGTAGTTCCCAAGCACATTGTTTTTCATGGTGTATGAGCCTGGCGCCAGGCGCCAGGACTGGCCCCATGAGGGTTTTTGAAGAGAATACCAGGCTCTAGTGGCCCGAGTCCTTACTCCATCTGGCCAATGGGTTTGACATAGGGGGTTTTGGGCGAGGGTCGTGACATGGGGATAATATTACATGATATCCATGCATTATGATCTCACTGTTTTCATGTCAACTTAGATACATCGCAGGCTAGCTAGAATTAAAAGAGGCTTATGTGGTTCAGACATTTGCTGAGGAGTATACAGAGAATGGGGGGCTTTGGAATGTTAACGGCCCCTTCCCAGTGATGTGTCAGGGAAAGGGGCCATTAGCATTCTCCCTTTCACACGTGTGTCTGCCCCAGTTCCGTAATAAAAGATAGGACTTCAAAGAAATATGCCCACAAACATCCATTTATTAGAATTTCACGGAGGAAACACTCCGTGTTTTACACTTCAAAAAGCACCCTTTTCTTCATTTTCAAGAACGTGGATGTGTTTCACTCAAAACCTTTAAGTTCCACCACCGGGTGGCCTCCGCAGATAAACCAACTTAGTGACATGCAGAGAGGGACCAGTGTGGCCGACGCTGCTGTGTATGTTCTTATAGCAGAAGGTGCAGCGCAAAATAAAAAAAGTACTCTAGACTGTGAAAAATTGCCATCTAGCAAGGGCAAGCAAGCCCTGGCTTTTTAAAAATGTGTATTGCTTAATGAAATGATCCAGGTAATTCCATCTCTGAAAGGGTAATCTGCTGATCAGATTCCTCTTTCATAAGCTCCATGACAAAAGCATAGTGTGTACCTGGGTCCTGCTGCACAAGTCTCCTGACATGCAGCGCCTGCTCTATTTGTGGCACAGGGTAGGTTCAGAGGTCACAGTTGCCCATCTGCCAGCTGCAGTGACAGCCTAGTCTCTGCAGCGCAGGGGCTGCATTTAAGATATCCACCCCTTTACCAAAATTATAATGAGCATAAGCAGTCCACGGTGGTGGCAGGGTAAACTTTAAATATAAGCTATGGCTGGTTTAAGGCATGGTGCATGGCACTAACCATGATCATTACAGACTAATCCAATTTGATATGACACTTGTGTCAGCCTCTGTGAGCCAGTTCAGCTGTGGAAGTTGATGTGTGTTCTTGCCAGACAGGATGAGCCTGCCAAATGTCAGGAAAGGAACGTGAATGGCCATTCCTCCTCTTTGATCTCTTTGTGAGTGTAGGTAACGCCCACCTCCAGAGAAAGCTGCTAAACAGGCAGCTGTTTTGGGCCCCGGCATCAAAGGAGCACACCAATTCATAGGGATTAGCCTCACACCAGGGTGCTACATTTCTAAAGGCCCTTTATCCTACCGAGAAGGGAAAGGGTGTGGTTAATGTAGAAAAGAGATCTCTGTACAGTGGGGTAAGACTTCCACCATCATGTTTCTCGCTGCCTCTCTCCCTCCTTCCTGACCCCTCCACTTCCTCAAGAGCAAAGCCCTTTGGGTATGATGTCAGAAGGAAAAAGCCCACCGATTTCACGAGCAGGCATTGGAACACTAAGGCAGCTTTAGTCCAATCACCTGTGGGTTTTTTCCTTTGAAATATTCATCTTACACCACTTCTTGGAATCATTTCTGGACTCCAACCTTTGAAGAAGACTTTGTTGGACCTTGCTGGGCGACCAGTCCTTTCTAAAGTCCCCCAGTTGTGAGGTGAATCTATGTTTCAAGGAAGAAGCAAACTGTATCTCTACCATCCACACCGTTGCCCAGGACTTCACCCTGGAGGTGAGACCCTGGAGTGTGAATCGTAGATCATGATAACCAGAACAGCCAAAATCCCTGTGTTTCAATGTTTGATGAAGAAACTGAGACCCTTGTGCTGTTTGTTGGCAGGAGTTCACAGCCGCAGACCACGCAGCATAGCTGGGCTTCGGATTCAGCAGGGTTGCAGGAATAGGTCACAGACACGTTTCAAAATGCGGTTGGAGGAGGCAGTTGCTGCAAGGAACAAGAAACAATACGCTTCCTGTCTGGATGTGGGCTATTTCAGCCATCACCTCTTTTGTTTTACTCACCCCGAGTGAGACAGGTATGCCCAGACGTGGGTCCTGTGCATGATAGACCTAGAGACCCAAGCTACTTCTTACTGATGAGGCCCAACAAGGCTGAAACATGTTTGGGGATTCTTGTGGTCTCGTGCAGAAGGGATGTGACCAAGCAGTTCGGGCTGGACTGCCCCTTTTGGGGTGGGACCAAGCTTTATTTGTATATGGTCTTTCCCCTTCTGTAATGGCTTGGAGGGTGAAAAACAATGGTCTGGAGGGCTGACCAGAGCAATGCCAGAGGTTAAAATTAATTCTAAACCTTACTTGCCATCACCTCTTTTGTTTTACTGTGGTCACCCCGATTGGGACAGGTATGCCTAGACATGGGTCCCATGCCTGCTGGGTGTACAGGCTCAAGCTACTCCTCACTGGTGAGGCACAACAAGGCTGAATCATGGTCTGGGGATACTTGTGGTATCATGCAGAAGGGATGTGACCAAGACGTTTGGACTGTACGTCCTCTTTTGGGTGGGGTGGGAACAAGCCTCATTTGCATATGGTCTTTCCCCTTTCTGTAATGGCTTGCCAGGTGAAGAGCGATGGTCTGGACGGTTGCTGAGACCGATGTCAGTTGTTAAGATTAATTCGGCCATCATCTCTTTTGTTTTGCTATGGGCTATTTCAGATGAGGCCATGGTCTTCTCCCAGTATAGTGAAGATGCAGAGGTGTGGGAGGTCTTTGAGGAGGAGCTTCATGTTGGGTGGCAGGACCAGAATGTGATGTTGCCCCAGCAGGGGGTGGCGCCACCTGAGCATGAGGAGGAATCTCGCACGGCTCCTGTCAGTGCACAGGGAGCGAGGCTGGAACAGGAGACCGATGGTGGAAAGTCTTCTACCCCTTCGCATAGTCCTCATGGTCTCAGGTGTGGCAGCACTTCGACATGCTACAGGGTAAGACCACCAAGGCTGACAAGTATACATATGTCTGCAATGCGGAAGGCCATGGCAAGGAAGTGAAGCAGGAGCAGACAGTCAAGGGGTGTGCCCTGCGGGCAATGACAGTGAGCAACCACATTCACCAGTGACAGGAAGAGATTAACCAGACCAATGAGTCCTTTACCACCAGTGATCCCACCACTGACTCAGCTGCCACCATGGCCCAAGCCAACGGCAGTGATAATGTGGGTGCCGACACCTCCCAGGGCACAGGTGCAGCTGTGCATCCTCTGTCATGCCAGCCCAAGCAGCAAGGAACATCCACATCCACCAGGCCGGCACAGTCGGTGCTGGTCGCTCTTTAACGACTGTGGGCAGCACCACTCCAAGAAGCAGTTGGAGGCGGCGCGCCACCGGAAGTGACTGCATTTGGGTAGAATCTGCATAACTGGGCCATGAGCTTGCAGACATGTACTGCTTGCAATGCCTAAAGCCTCTCTGCTCGGGCAGGAGAGAGAGGGTGGACGGACTCCACAGCAATTGAGGCTGCCAGGGAGAGGCACTTTCTGCAGCACAATCCTTTCCTCCTGTAAGTGACTGCGTAGGTGGGAGGGAATGAGACAGTCATGTGGGAAAGACGGTCCTCTCGGGGAGACTCCCCACAAATGAGAGTGCCAGAGTTCCGTGGGAATGCACGTAAATCTTAGGGGGTGGGTTCGCTCTATCTGGAAGAGCTTGTGACCTTTTGGGGGTGGCATCAATCTGTGGGAGAGCCTGCGAACTTTACGGTTGTCTGGCCTTATTTGAGAGGGTTCAGGAAATGCATGGAGTGCCTGTGCTCTGTGGGAGGGTAAAAAACACGTTTAACAAGTCGCTGCTGTGATTATTATAGTAATAGGACTCAAACTCAGTGCTGGCCCAAAAGGCAAGGACACGTCATTGGCCGGTCAGAAACTAGTCAAGGCTTCACTGTCACCACTACATAAATCTATTTCCCAACCACACACACGAGGAACCACTCATGCTGCACTGTTCGGGGTCTGGCATGATGTGGGTAACAGCCAATCATCATCTGCCTGTGCTTGTGTGTTGGCGGGGGTAGGTATCACTCCATAGTCCCTCCCGTGCTGTGACTTTTCATTTTTTTAATAAATGTCTATTGTTCAATATGTGGCATTGAGAGGCTTCCCCTTTGATTAAGGGCAATAACCCTGGCTGCACTAAAAACTGTTTCTGAATGCACTCTTCTGGGGGCAGCACAGCAATTCAATAGCAACTCGCTAAAGAGCTTTCCTTTCCAGCACAACACTGGCGCATCATCCCGTCCCACAGGAGAAGTGTCAAGTATAAAGTCATCAAGCATCAGTCTTGCAGACGGACGGTCAACTATCCTGTCTAGTTGATGACTCGTCTGTATTTAAGATGCTCTGAATCACTGGGAAGGGTGTGCCATTGCATCCCCTCCCTTTGGGCTATGCGAAGAGTGTGCCACAGCATCTCCTCCCTTTGGGCTATGTGAAGGGTGTGCCACAGCATCTCCTCCCTTTGGGCTGAGTGAAGGGCGTGCCACAGCATCTCCTCCCTGTGGGCTGTGTGAATGGTGTGCCCCTGCATCTCCTCCCTTTGGGCTATGTGAAGGGTGTGCCACTGCATCCCCTCCCTTTGGGCTGTGCGAAGGGTGTGCCACAGCATCTCCTCCCTTTGGGCTATGTGAAGGGTGTGCCACAGCATCTCCTCCCTTTGGGCTGTGTGAAGGGTGTGCCACAGCATCCGCCCTTTGGGCTGAGTGAAGGGTGTGCCACAGCATCCTCCCTTTGGGCTGAGTGAAGGGTGTGCCACAGCATCTCCTCCCTTTGGGCTGTGTGAAGGGTGTGCCACAGCATCCTCCCTTTGGGCTGAGTGAAGGGCGTGCCACAGCATCTCCTCCCTGTGGGCTGTGTGAATGGTGTGCCCCTGCATCTCCTCCCTTTGGGCTATGTGAAGGGTGTGCCACTGCATCCCCTCCCTTTGGGCTATGTGAAGGGTGTGCCACAGCATCTCCTCCCTTTGGGCTATGTGAAGGGTGTGCCACAGCATCTCCTCCCTTTGGGCTGTGTGAAGGGTGTGCCACAGCATCCTCCCTTTGGGCTGAGTGAAGGGTGTGCCACTGCATCTCCTCCCTTTGGGCTGTGTGAAGGGTGTGCCGCAGCATCCTCCCTTTGGGCTGAGTGAAGGGTGTGCCACTGCATCTCCTCCCTTTGGGCTGTGTGAAGGGTGTGCCACAGCATCCTCCCTTTGGGCTGAGTGAAGGGTGTGCCACAGCATCTCCTCCCTTTGGGCTGTGTGAAGGGTGTGCCACAGCATCTCCTCCCTTTGGGCTGTGTGAAGGGTGTGCCACAGCATCCTCCCTTTGGGCTGAGTGAAGGGTGTGCCACTGCATCTCCTCCCTTTGGGCTGTGTGAAGGGTGTGCCACTGCATCTCCTCCCTTTGGGCTATGTGATGGGTGTGCCACTGCATCTCCTCCCTTTGGGCTGTGTGAAGGGTGTGCCACTGCATCTCCTCCCTTTGGGCTGTGTGAAGGGTGTGCCACTGCATCTCCTCCCTTTGGGCTGTGTGAATGGTGTGCCACGGCATCTCCTCCCTGTGGGCTGTGTGAAGGACGTGCCACGGCATCTCCTCCCTGTGGGCTGTGTGAATGGTGTGCCACGGCATCTCCTCCCTGTGGGCTGTGTGAAGGGCGTGCCACGGCATCTCCTCCCTGTGGGCTGTGTGAATGGTGTGCCACGGCATCTCCTCCCTTTGGGCTGTGTAAAGGGCGTGCCACGGCATCTCCTCCCTTTGGGCTGTGTGAAGGGCGTGCCACGGCATCTCCTCCCTTTGGGCTGTGTGATGGATGTGCCACGGCATCTCCTCCCTTTGGGCTGTGTGAATGGTGTGCCACTGCATCTCCTCCCTGTGGGCTGTGTGAAGGGCGTGCCACAGCATCTCCTCCCTGTGGGCTGTGTGAATGGTGTGCCACGGCATCTCCTCCCTTTGGGCTGTGTGAAGGGCGTGCCACTGCATCTCCTCCCTTTGGGCTGTGTGAAGGGCGTGCCACGGCATCTCCTCCCTTTGGACTGTGTGATGGATGTGCCACGGCATCTCCTCCCTTTGGGCTGTGTGAATGGTGTGCCACTGCATCTCCTCCCTTTGGGCTGTGTGAAGGGCGTGCCACTGCATCTCCTCCCTTTGGGCTGTGTGATGGATGTGCCACAGCATCTCCTCCCTTTGGGCTGTGTGAAGGGTGTGCCACTGCATCTCCTCCCTTTGGGCTGTGTGAAGGGTGTGCCACTGCATCTCCTCCCTTTGGGCTGTGTGAAGGGTGTGCCACAGCATCTCATCCCTTTGGGCTGTGTGAAGGGTGTGCCTCCCTTTGGGCTGTGTGAAGGGTGTGCCACAGCGGCTGTGTCTGCATTGTTGGCCAATCTTTCAACAGGTGTCAGTGCTGAACTGCCAGTGAGCTTGACATACCTGGTGTACTTGGCAACGCTTGGGCTGATTGTTGTTTTTCCTGCTCTCCCTCCCCCCATTCTTTCTCCAATTGATTTTGCAAGCACTGCACAGAGGCATTCTTGCACATGTGTACAGTGGCTCCTTATGGTGATGTTTGCTGACAGTCCTCCTCCCCCGAGACGTGCAGATGAAAAGCAGGCACTTTTACCTTGAAAGCTAGTTCCATATTCATAGCCAGCAGCTACAGGGAATCGCCTACAGAAATCGCATAAGCGCCTAGCATTAGCTGCCCTCTGGGATTCGTGGCTCTGCCTCTGAAGTGTCACCCAATGGCTGGAGTCTCGTTCGCTCACTTCAAGAGATGAAAACTGCATGTTACCTCTCAGTTCCCTGAATCCTTGCTGATTCCTCCCACACAATGGCCCTCATTACGACCCTGGCGGAAATGGGAAAACGATGGCGGAAATGCAATACCGCCATCGAATAGCGCTCGGTGCGACTATGACCCGTCACCGCAAAGTACGAAGCCATTAGCGACACCGTAGTGAACGCCAACGCTAACTGCACTAAGCACGCGCGCGCGCGCCATGCCAAACCGCAAACACCACCATGGTGCAACGGTACGCCAATTCCGACCCTAGCGGACATGTACCTAACGCCATCAGGCATGGCGGAATGGACCATTCCGCCATGGTGAGAAGTACGGCATCGCGAATCAACCGTAAACGGCCCCACTGAGTGCCTGTACACCGCTCCCTGCCCACAAAGTACAACTCCCTGTAGGTGCAAAGAAGTCACAATGCAACCATTGAAAACTACAAAGCACCCATGCATGCCAACGAACAAAAGCAACACAAGAGGTGCCAATGGGAGCTGCAGGGCACAGATGGCACGAATACAGAAGCCATCCCAATGGACATGACCACAGTCCCCCACCAAGAAACGCACGCAAACACAGGCACCTGTGCCCAGCAACAATCCGAAAACACATCATTCCACCAGTCCACCTGGCTGACCAGCATCTGTTACACAAAACCCAATCCCCCGCCCCTGAGCATGACAACATTAAAACTGTCACATTGGCAGCCCCCATCCCTGACCTCACGGGCTCAGTAGGCAAATGCGCCCAGTACAGTACCACGCAACTAAACCCCGAAGCAGGAACCCAATGCAGATCTCCTCACAATACATCGCCCCACAAATAGGCACATGCCACATCACTTGCAAAGAAAAACGCTACACGGCCCAAATCAGATCAGAAATTTAATGCACAACTAAATCACCAAGCCCATACAGCCATCAGGCCACGAACTCAAAAACACATTTCACCATTGAGGGCTGCATCCGCAAGAAATGACCATCCACCACTTGTGTGACGCCCTGTTCCAGCATGGTACACAGAGCCACATTCACGTACTAAAAGGCTACATGGAAGCGCACACAACCGCAGGGCCGTCCCAATGTGGAGGCACTAGTCCAGCCGAAAGGCCGAAATGTTGCTCCGAGCCACCAGTACTGCGTAAGGGCATGTGGGCCACTGGCGATCGTCCCATAAGATCGTAATGCTGCTCCACCGATTAACACGAAGCAGCAGGTGTCGGGAGTAAAATCCATCTGCAGGAGTGGCATACAGATGGCAGTGGCAAAAGGGGAGGAGATACCTGTCAACCAAAAGAAAAGAACAAGAACAGAATGGCCATCAGAACCACATACGAACAACTCACTTCAATGAGCACACGAAATCCACAGCCATATGCATGCTAGCCCACTCCAAAGGATCATCACCACCCCAAAACCACTTGCGACTTATAACTATCTATATCGAGGTGTAAACACCATCACAAACGAGTGTACCTGTGCATGCGTCTGCCATAACAGAATCCATCAGAGGGGAATGTTAACGTGCATGGACACAAGTGGCTGAGTGCGCGTCGAGACAGGGAGGGCTCAACAAGGCCAGATAGACGATGGGCCCACTATGGCAGCCCTGCATCACATAGCGTAGGGGAGGCGGATAGACCCCAAGAAGCCCTGTACAAGGGAAACTCTGCATCAAATCACCTGCCCATGCATCCATTCATCATACCCTCAGCCAGGAATCAAAACGCCTGAATAATTACTCACATGACATTAGAAACATCCATTGAGTCTGTGCGTAATGCAGCCTGCTAAATCCACAGTGCCCCAGCCCGTAAATCCAGTGTTGTGAAGTAACATGTATTTGGGAATGCCCGGCCTCATCGCCCACGTAGCTATTGCGCATCCCAAACTATTCATATCAATCATTGCTCCCTCGCCATGGGCCCTGTCTCAAGGACATAGAACAAAAGAACGTTATATTTGCAGACAGACCTGTGGGCATCTCCTCGCCGCTAGCCGGAAACCGAAAGCGCCGCCCTTTTGCAACATCACGTCGAGAAGGCATCTGTGGCCGTTTGAAATCACTAATTATTCCATCGAGTGCGGCTGTGCGTGAAAATGGCAACAGCCTTCACCCACGAATGGGAAGCCACGCCCGTCGTTGCAACTCAGTACAGTGATGCATGAGGGCCCACCGTTACTCGAGTACTACGTTCCACTGACCCTTCACAAGTCTGTCCGCGACTGCATAGACAGTATGGGAAACAATGGGACCACAGCAGAATGAACATATCAACCAATCTTACACGGCCATCGGGTACAAATACATGAATGCAATAGCAAGATACAAATACCCGATTTGCAGCGTCGTGCGCGGGACATGCTCGGCCAAAGGGGAGAGCAGTTGGCACAGGTGGAATTAATCACCACAGGTGGAGGCCATACAGCCTGGAAACACATAAATTGCACAGCCAGTCTCCTCCCACAACCACAGCGAAATGCTACCGGCAGGACTCGCGATGTTGGCCCTGGGGGACCTGATAGCACTGCAAGTGCTCCGACTCCAAGAGGAAGACGAACAACAACTACAACCAGCCGCACGGAGGAGACGCAGGAGGAGGAGGAGGCCAAGGCAGGGCCAGCAAGGCCCAGCAGCACAGCCACTACCACCACGCAGGCAGCCCGCAATCCCACGCCTCCGAGCACATCCGTTCAACCTCACTGATGAGCAGATCCACACCCTCTACCGTCTGGACCGGGACACCATAGCCGCCATTGTGGACATGACACAGGCTGACCTAGTCAGCATGATAGAGAGCCCAACCGCCATCCCACCCCTACTGAAGGTGGTGTCTGTACTACACTTCCTGGCCACTGGCACCTACCAGCACACAGTCGGACAGTTGCATGGCATTTCTCAACCACTGTTCTCACGGACACTATTCCAAGTGCTCGATGCCCTCCTGCAGCACGCAGACGACTACATCTCTCTACCACGCTCGGAGCAGGAAATAACCAACACAAAAGTTGGATTCCATGCACTTGCCGGCATACCGGGTTGCATTGGTGCCATCGACTGCACCCATGTTGAATTGGTCGTCCCACATGCCATGGAGGCCCAGTACCGCAACCGAAAACAATTTCATTCCCTGAATGTACAAATGGTGTGTGACTCCAACAGGATCATTACGCATTGTTGTGCCCGATTCCCTGGATCAACCCATGATTCCATGGTCTTGAGGAACTCTACCATACCACGCTACATGGAGCGACACGCAGGGAACAGATCCTGGCTACTCGGTGAGTCTCATTGCATGCATGATGATGTGGGGTATGTGATTTGGCAATGTACTGGCAGGAAGGGGGGGGGTGTGCGTACGTATCAATGGCATTCCACATCCTACGTTTCTCGTCCACATACAGGTGATGCTGGATATCCACTGAAGAGATGGCTCCTCACACCAGTCCGGAACCCACGGGACCAGCATGAGGAGGACTACAACCATGCCCACTCACGTACCCGTGTAGTCATAGAACAGGCATTCGGCCTACTGAAGACTCGTTTCCGCTGCCTGAGCAGGTCTGGCGGGGCACTCCTGTACCGCCATGAGAAGGTTGCAAAGATGGTCATGGCATGTGTCATGCTCCACAACATGTGCGTACGTAGAAATGTGCCCATGCCCCCTGACGCAGAACTACAAGCACCTGATGATGGTCATGATGAGGGTGGGGATGTGGCAGCACCTCATGGAGTCTGCGAGGCACCGGAGGCCCGTGACATCCGTCAGCATCTCATTGATGTATGCTTCTAGCACTCACGCCTGGTGGCTGATACATGGACACGGGACTCGTGGCACTGCGTGTGTCTGGGACATGCACAATATGGACTATACGCCTATGATGGCCTAGTACACAAAGATCAATGTCCACACATCTCATTGGTTGATCGTGCACTTTTTATGGCATATGTGATATCATGTTGAACACCCTATCGACCCGCCACCCAAGTGAGCCCAACACACCCCCTCCACCCTCCTACCTCCCCCCCGAATACCAGTGTCCAAAGATGCTCATTGTCAGTGGCCTGTCGCTATTGCAAGCCCCCTCTGCGGGTATCAGGGGCACCCCTGCCTGTGGAGCGCAGGTTCCTCCCTGATCTACGTTGGGGGCTGCCCTGGACGGAACTTGCAACGGATGATGTGTCTGCCTGCTCACGTCCATGCATGTCCCTAAGGGTTTGCGAGAGCTCAGTGAGCACACGGCGCACTGCGGCAAGTTCGGCACATACGTCTTTGGACGTCACATGCAGTTCCCCCCTCAGGCTCTCGGTGCTTCTCTCCATTTGGATTCTCAGGCTCTCGGTGCTACTCTCGATTTGTGCCCTTAGCGTCTCTGTACCTCTCTCCATTTCTGCCCTAAGTGTCTCTGTTGATGTTTCTATGTCTGCCTTGGTGCCCCCACATTCATCGGCATGGCCCTTGAGGAGTGTGGCCATTTGCTGCTGTTGGACGATTAACTTGTCGAGGGACTGTTGCCTCTGCTGGGCCATGGCCATTTGCGGTGGTGTCACAGAGGGGCTGTTGTCCTCATGTTGCCTTGCCACAGGGCTTGGGGGGGATGGCCAGTCGTCGTCTTGTGGCTGCACCTGCGTGGTATCCTCATGTTGTACGGGATGGGACAGACAGGGGGATTGGGACAGGTCATGGATGGATCTGACCTCGACATCCCCGTCTTCTGTGTCCGAGCATGCTGCCATCAATGGGGTGTCTCCTATGGTGCTGCTGCCACCAGAGGCAGTGCCTTCTGTGGCATCCATTGGGGGGACCTGTGGTGGTGGTGTTGTGGCCATGCTGGCTGCTGGGGTGCCTGTTGATGTTCCCTCCTCTGTGCTGCCACCTGATTTGTGCTGCTGCCGTGTCTTGATGCGTGCAGCTGAGGTGGAGGGTCTCTGGCCGTTGGTCTTGGCCCTCTTTGCAGGTGTGCTGGTAGGGGTGTCCTGTGGCTCGTCGTTTGGATCGGACCCTGTGGTGGAGTAAAGGAGGGCGAGGGTTATTGATGGGTCTGTGGGAATTGGAATGGCATTGTATCACATGCTTTGGGGTGGTACCTGAGGGTGATTTGGGTCGGGGCCTTGGAGGTGGTTTCATTTGTGTGTGGAGTGAGGGTGCAGTTGTTTGGCAGCCTGCAGTTTGGGTGTGCCTGCTGCACGTGTAGTGCGTGTATTAGGGGTTTTTAATTATTTATGTATTTATTGTGGGTTTTAACGTGCGCTATCAGGCCGATGTGTGTGGACGTTCTCCTGGACATGTGTTTCTGTTGCACTATGTGGACGCATGGTGCTTCACATGGATGGACTGTGTGGCTTGTTATATCTGGCCCACCTACCTGAATCTTCGGATGTCTGCACTCCTTTCTCCATCCCTCCGACTCCCTCAATGCTCTCCATTCCGATGGTGGAGGCACAGATTTCTTCCCAGGGGGTCAACTTGATGGGTGATTCAGGACCTCCCCCGGTGGCTGTGGCAATGTTGCGGTTGGCAGAGAGTATGCTGCGGACGCGTATCCGCAGGTCGTCCCATCGCTTGCGGCATTGCTGTGGGGTGCGGGGTGCGGTCCCCACCGCACTTACACGCTGTGCCACCAGAGCCCATATGGCCTTCTTGTTTGCAAGTGCCGTCCTGGTCATTTGCGTGCTGAAGACGACGGCAGCATTCTCCTGGAGGGTCTCTGTTAGCACGGTGAGTTCCTCGCGGGAGAAGTGGACCTGCCGCTTGCGATCGCACGCTTTCTTCGCTACTTTTCCCATTTTTCTTGGTTTCGCTAGGGTGGTTGACGGGGTGGGGTGTGTCTCAGGGTAGTGTTTTTAGTGGTTGTGTGGTTTTAGTGTATTTATAGGTGTACGCCGGGATGTTTCCCGTTCCGGCCCCGTGTTTTGACTTCCGTTTCCGTATATTTCCGGCCACCGTACTTTCCGGTAGGCGCACACTGCGGTGACCGCTAAGATGGGTGGCGGTATTGCACCTGGGGCGCCGTACGGCGGCGTTGTGGGCCGTTTTGGGGTCATTTCCGCCATCGCGGACTTTGCACTTCCGCCATGCCGTGGTGCTCGTGCTCGATGGGTCGGAATGGGCCGCAGTTTGCTCCTTCGTGCTATGGCGGAAACGCTATTTCCGCTGTGGCGGTCCGGTCAGTCGCTTTCCGCAAGGGTCGTAATGAGGGCCAATGTATGTGAGCGTAGGTCTTGCACAAGCTGCCCTCGGGCATTCTCTGCGCCTCGTCCTGTCACCCAATAGCACATGTCTTGTACACTCACACTCAAAGATTCCGTCTCCCTAAACTCAGCAGATGCTCACCCTCTTTAAATCAGTGAATTTGGGCCTCATTACGACCTTGGCGGAAGACCATGGCGCTATTAGCACCATGGTCCATGCCGCTAAGGTCCCAACTCCGCCATGGTGGATGGCGGAATTACCGCCCCATTCCAAGGTGAGTGGGGCGGTAATTCCCCATTCACCAATGGCCCCTTCCCCATTCCCATTTTTGCCCCATAGGGCATAATGGGAATGGGGAAATCGATAATTACGGCACTGTGAATTACGGTTGCCGTAATTATCGCCAAGGTCCCTTTGCGGCATTGGTTTTTAAACACCATCCCACAAAGGGACCTCGGAATCAGGCGTTAAGGGTCGGCGCCGTTTACGGCGCCGTTAACCCCTTAACGCCTGACTCGTAATTGTCACATAGTGTAAATGCAGCCTGCCCGACATCTAACTCTTTCAGTCCCCAGTCACTCCTTAGCCTTCTTCCTACTCCAGTCATTTATCGGCACTCCAGTTCCTTAACCAGTTTCTAAACTTGGCGAGCGTGCCTCCAGCAAGAAGCTTGTGCTTCCCCGAAAGCTGCCAGAGACTGAAAAGGAACTCCAACCACATGTGCCCCTTTACAACCCTCGAGTTGAGGGCTAACACATTTGACCATATGATCCACTCAAAATTCGGGTGATTCGAAGGCCTACCAAAAAGATTTGCTCAGGCCTATTTGCGACAGAAGCATCTGCATGTGTGTTGCACTGTCCTTCCTTAGGCTGTACCACTGCGCGTCACGGAAGCTTGCACTGCTGCTGCCCAGGCAGGACGTGTGCGGGAAACTTGAACTGCCACCAGGGCTTTAAGTGGGGTAAGACATCGAGGGGGTGGGGGCTCATTTGGGGCATGACTTGTGGGATGGTCGTGGCCTGAAAAAGTACACAAACCATAGTAAGGTACGCAAACAAATATATAAATGCATGTAAGGCCTACCATAGGGTCACCCTTTAGCCTGGCTATGACAGACCTACCCAAGGGCTTCCACCTAGGGTAATGACAAAATGTATGCTCCATCTGGTTGGTAAATTTGTTAAAAAACCTTAATGTACTACTAGGACACCAACATGTATTAGAAGACTTTCCATGTATGTGTTTCCCTGTTCATATTTTACATTGAAATATATCCTTGTACCAATTTGTTTGACTTGGTTTATGCTTGTAGTTTAGTGGACTATTGCTTTTTTGTACTCACTGGGCCTCATTCCGAGTTTGGCGGTAATCATGGCGCTATTACCTATTAGCGCCATGACTACCTCCAATACCGGTACCGAGTCCACCCTGGTTCAATGGGGATTTACCGGTCTATTCCGACCTTTGCGGGACCGTTAAGTCCCAATTGAAAAAGCCATTCCCCATTCCCATTTGAGCCCCCATAGGGCTCAATGGGAAGGGGGAAGGCGCTAATAACGGTACCGCAATTTGCGGTACCGTTATTAGCTCGAAAGTCCCTTAACGGGTCCCGTCCTTAACGCCTGGTAAAACCAGGCGTTAAGGAAGGGACTCACCAAGGGTACTCGGAATAGGGCGCAAAGGGATTACCGGCACCGGTGTCCTTACCGGTGCCCGGTATCCCTTTGCGCCCAACTCGTAATGAGGCCCACTGTCTACGACTGTTGTTTTGTATGGTAATTGCACTTCCGCAGAAATTGAAATAGCTGTGCTATCCCATGAATATGCAAAAATAATAAATATGGCAGCAATATATTAAAAGCTGTACCAAATATCACTCGAAAGAAAGTGTATGTTTTGTTTTTTAATGTACACCTATCCATGAATAGGCAAAAAGTAGCGTTTGCCGTGGATTGTTACTACACAGTTGATTCAACTTGCATTGAAATAAGTTGCAACTTTTCACTACCACAGCCACTACAAACCCCCTCTCTAGTATATATGGTGTACTATGCAAGCCATCTTTTATAAACATCGAAAAAATAACATATTTCTGTGTTTATAAAAGATGGCTTGAAAAGTACACAATTCAATCCATCTTTTGTAAAGCTTCGATGACGGACAAAGCATGAGGTGTCTTTGTCCGTCGGCAAAGCTTTATAAAAGATGGCTTGAATTTTGTACTTTTTAAGCCATCGTTTGTATACCTCGAAATATGTCAAGGTGTCCCCAGGTTCACTCAGGGTTAAAGATGCCACAGTGACCTGGGGAGGGGGTGGAGAAACAAAAGGACAGTAACTTCCTCTGGTGACATTTACAGTGACTGACAGAAGTGCCAGCCAGCTACAGTGTCGCTGTGGCTAGCTGACACTTCTGTCAGCTTGCCTGACTTAATGGCGGGCGCATCTCCCGTTGCAGCAGGATAATGTGTCCCACCAATGTTGTAGTGAGACCGGAGGGCCCCCAGCCTGCGTAAAGCACTGACTGCCACACAGCCTTCGCTGGACCTGTTTTGTGTCTTTGAGACACGGTTATGCAGCTGTATCTGTAGGTGTGGGCTGTCGCAGGTTTGTGAGTGTGCCGCTGCAGGTGCTGTATGTCTTCTGCAGGTAGACTATAGTTTCAGCAGCATGGACCTGGTGCCCCCACAGCAACACAAGTTCGAACCCCGGGCTTGCGCTTAGAAAACGGTCTCTGTTATTAAGCGCCTTATAGAAGAGCAATTATAATCGAAATAGGTTCACAAAATAGGCATTGTTTGCGGTTTTGGTGTTATTTTTTGGTGCTGCATTCCTCACGCATGCTGGCTTAAGGCACACTTACAACACATCTGGAAAATGCAAAATGCTTGCCTTTAATGAACCGGAACATCGCCATGGAGCTGCCTATTTGCTTCATTAAATCTAAAACAGTCGTCATAGAATTCTATCAAATGCCCATGTTCACTGAGCGTCCCTGGACTGCCGCTATCTGCCGGAAGTGCCGTTGCTGCCTGCAATGCTCAAATTGTGCACCACGTCTCCAGCGGTGAGATCTTATTGTGTGGTGTAATCCCTTCCATTGTGTTTTGACATCCCAGATCTAGCTCCCAGAAGGATTGTTGGTCGCCAATATCCGCTTCCTGTTCCGCCAGCGTTCTTCTGCACTCTCTCCCCGATGCCCTTGGGCACCGCCTGTGGAGAAAGCGCGTGTCATGCCTTAAAAAACAGATGTTAAAGCTTGGATATGATTTCTGCCAGTGAAGTCAATGCCCCACAGCCGCACATGCGGCTCTTCCATGTGGAGTAGATTAAAAATCGTGCGGGGGAGGGGGGGAAGTATGTGTAAAACAGTTGCACATGCTTTGCTCTGCTCCAAATTTGTATCCGTCTGAATTTATAACGTGCCTTATACCATAACCCCGGCATCCGTCCATTCTTCACCAACATATGCCCATAGCTCATTCCCTTTTCCCCAGAAAAGCGTAGAATGAGACCTGTTTGTTTGTTGGCATAAAAAGGCCACAGATCTATTCCACAATACACAAAACCACACTGCACACATTTGTGGAAAAAATAGTTTGCAAGATGCGGCGACTGCTCCGTGTACGAAAGAACCTGCTTCCCCCTTTCCTTCCCCAAGAGTCCATAAGTAGGCCCAACTCTCCCCACCTTTGCGTCCAAGCCTCTCCTGCCCCTGCAGGCGCTCCTGGGCCGGGAGAGTGCCGTTTCCTTGGGGGAAGCTGAGCCGTAGTTGTTCCTCCCAGACGCCCCTGCCGCTTAGGCTCGCAAGGGGTGCTGGGTCTGAGAAGAGCGAAAGACCCTTCCTGCTTTCTCCTGGCTCCTCCGAAGTCTGTCTCCTGTGTTTGTCCGGCCAAACACCGCCACACCGCCTTGTCGTCCTGCGACGATGACGACCAGGTGCTCCTGTTTGCTCTGTTCGTAGGGTTGGTGGGTGGGAAAACAAAACCTTCTCCTGGTGTCCGCAAATTACATTGTTACATGGGATCTTGAACCCCCACCTGAAACCCTCCCACAACAACCTAGCATCTTCGCTGTTATGATACATATTCAAACATGGAGTCATTGCTTGCAAGCTAACCGGAGTTGGCAGCCCACCTTTAATCAAAGCATTACATATTTTTTCTGGAGTAAGCTTTAACATCATGTTCTTCCCTTCATTCTTTTTTAACTTTGCTTTTCCCTTTTGGGCTGCCCCTGCGTCTCCCTTTGCTGGCCAAGGAACTGCGCTCCTTGCTACCCCCACCCTGTGGGTGCTTGAATCGGCAAGTTCTGCCAAAAGGGCAGCCTTCCTCTGAATTGACCCTCCAGCATTCGGCTTGCTCCCCTTGGTGTCTGGTTTTGCTGTTCCAAGAGGAGTTCCCGCGAAAGGACGCCCTTCCACGCCGGCAGAAGCCCCCCCTGCCCCTCCAACTTTGAAGCTTTTCCCCAGTGGTTCTTTTACCTCCTTCTCCAGTGAGCACGAGTTTATCCACAACCCCGCCCACATCCATCTCATCCCAGGCTAAGGCGGCCACACCTGCATTTTCAAGCAGAATGCCCGATCATACTGCAGCCAACCCTCGCCCCCCGTTTCAAATAAATAGCCTGAATATAATGGCCATGTGCCAGCATAGCTGAAGTGTCCTGTGGATATTTCTCTATCATTATTGAAGTGTATACCAGGAATGCTTTTAGCCAGTTATGAATGGATGCCTCAGTCTTGGGTGTATCCTTCTCCCTTTTCTCCTTCTCTTTTTCAGACAGTTCTTTTAACCCGTTACCCAATGGCTCCATCCCTACCAAATCCAGGATCTCAATGAACTCTTTCCTCCATACTCTCTCCTTGACAGTCATTGGTATGTGCCATGATAAAGAATTCACTGATACCCTAACTGGAGCAAACCCCGGCATTGTCCTCCCGTACTGGATCATCATACCCCCTACTCCATCTTGTCCTGCATTGGCATTTGGAGGCACCCCTGTGTTAGCTACCCCTTGGCCCCACCACATGGGTGGCTGAGTTGCCCCTCCTGTAAACATGCCCAACTGATTCGTTGGGTTACCACCCCTTGTCAGGTCTATCCCGGTCACTGCCACGGTTTGCAAGATTTGAGGAGCCTGCCCCCCATGGGGCTCGTGTTATCAACACTAACAACCGTATTGGCCCCTTGACTCTGCTGTTGACTCACCCCATTCAAGGTTGGAGTAGCGGACCACCCCCCTGGCCAATGGTTCCCTGCCATTGGTACCCCCAAATTGGAGAAGCTCCCCGATTGTTGGTAACCCACAGAGCCCCCACCCCCTGGCCCGGTTGCCCCCTCCCTCTGTTGCAGTACCGCTGCCCCATTTCCCAACTGGTTAAATGCATTGACATTCCCACTCAACAGTTGACCATTACCCGCACTCCCCCATGCTTGCATACATTGCATCACCATACCTTTTACAGCTTCCAAGGATGTGGGTCCGTCATCCCTCGCAGCCACCGGACTGGTTGTAGGCGTGCTGGTTGGGCCCTGGTTCCTTGGTGCTACCACAGGCATGGGCGCCGGTACGGCTACAACCTCCTGTGTCCTTCCTTTGTTTCTTGTTGCAGCTGCCCTAGCTTTCTTGTTTTTGTCAGCTTGTTCTTTGCTCGCCTTGGCCTTTTGTGTCATTACTCTTTTCCTTTTTCCTGTTGGCTCTTCCTCCTCCTCTTCCTGTTCTTGCAGCTCCTCTTCCTCATGAAACATCATTGGGGATTCTGGGCTCTCGCTGGGCCCAGGCTGCTCCTCCCCTGGCTGGATGTCCAAGGCTTCCACCCAATTGCTGCCATGTTTTGCAACCACTAGTTTTGCCATTGCAACAAACGCGTACAAATCCATGATGCTGCATTGCAAATGTCACTGATGTGTTGTCAACTCACGTGTGTGTGCGCCCCCCCTGCGCCTTTGCCCGTATTAGTGGGGACGCCGTGCGTGGCTGTGCTGCTCTCCACTTGTGGTGTGGACTTGCTCCTTGCCACCGTTTCCTTCTCCTTGTGTCCCCCACCTCGTTTCTCCTTGCCGTAGTGACTAGGTCGCCGTGAGCGACTGTGGTTACCTTTAAAATCAGCTGTCCTGCATGCCGTGTGTGCAAGTACTCCTCTTTTCCTAGCGAGCTTTGGCTTCGGTTCCTTTTTAGCTCCTGGCACGCCTTTGTGACACGGCTTTGCATATTACCCGGTGTTTGCTCCTGCCACGGCTCTCCTTTTCCTGTGACGCTGCTTTTCCCCGTGCGCGGCGTCCCTCTGCGGCTCTGTGTCTTCTTCGGCGGCCCCTCTGTTGGCTGGTCCCCGGCAGCTCCACTCTCA
This sequence comes from Ambystoma mexicanum, assembly GCF_040938575.1. Taxonomy (NCBI): domain Eukaryota; kingdom Metazoa; phylum Chordata; class Amphibia; order Caudata; family Ambystomatidae; genus Ambystoma; species Ambystoma mexicanum. Next base: position 91,355,345 of record NC_090932.1, read on the forward strand.
GCCCCACTGCGCTGCAGTGAATTCCACCGGTGAAAAGATTGTTCGCAAGATGCTACCGGGCCCCGCTGCTTCTCCATGTTGCTGCTCCCGCTCGACCAGGTCAGGCGGTCACCCTTCTTTGCTGCCCACCGCAGCTGTAGCGATCCTTCCTCGGCTACCGACCAAAGCTGTAGCGGTCTGATTGTGGCTGCAGCGCTCCTCCTTCCTTGGCTACCGATTGTAGCAAGACAAAACCTTCTCCTGGAAAACGAAACCTTCTCCTGGTGTTGTAACGAGCGGGTGTCCCACGGCTGCAGCTGGATGATGCCTTCCGTGCTGACCCTGCTCGTTATATAAGGGAATCCCCTCCCCTTTATTTTGTACGCCCTTCGCGGGCTTTCCCCCCGTTCTGCCACGCTTTTCATTTCGCTGGCTTTCCTTCCTTTTGTCACCTTGCCCCGGCGCCTCCCCCTTCTTCCTGTGGGGGAGGACCAAGTGAGGACACTGCCCGGGTTATCGGGGGTGCCTCCTCCATTTTGCTGTGCCATGTGTTCGTCGTCACTGGCATACCTGAGTTTGGTTTTTAAACGCAAATCCGGGAATCGAACCTTTGTTGCTCTGCGTGATCTTGCTTCCAAAAATGATATGCCGACATTGTTCTGTAAAACACGTTCATGCTGCTGGTGACAGCAACGCTTCTGTAACATGTCTCCTCTTCTTACCCTCCCAAAGCTGTTTTACCCCCGCCAATCACATATACAGACACACACATATATATAGATGCGAAGACACACACAAACACACATGCACATTAATGTAAACTAACCAACGCATGCGCACACATAGACACATAAACGCACACATTTACAACAGGCTTGCACACGAACACAATACATTTTTGTCGATACTTGTTCTTGCTCGTGGCATGTTCTTCCCCCTGTGGTGCAGCTCTCACGGCGGCAGGCAGCAAAACACAGGAGAATCAGGCGTTGGTTGGGGGTCTGAATTTTGGACCCAACCACACCCTGAGACAGGCATAGCAGGGGATGTTTGAAGGGACCATGTGTCCAACGGGGCTGAGTCTGGTGGTACCCATGCTGGTAAATACCGGCACGGCTGCCACTGGAGTCATGAATTTACCGGCACCCGGCAATGGGGACTTACTGGGGCATAACAGCCCAGGCGGACCCGGTAAATCTCCATTGCCGGGTGCCAGTAATTATTACTCCCCATTCCCATTTGAGTCCCATTGGGCTCCATGGGAATGGTGAGGCCGGATGCACCGCCACCATTCATGAATGGTGCCCGTACATCTGTCGAGGTCTGCTCGCGGGTGCCGGTATGCCCACCAGGTCAGACCTGGCTGGCTGAAAGGCACCCACAAGCAGAACTCGTAGTTTGCCGGTCCAGTGACACAAAAACCGGCAAGCTTACCGGTACCTTTGTTACCGGACCAGCAACCTTATAAAGAGGCCCAATGACTATAACCATTACTGGAACTTGGCACTCCCTGGTGTTGTGCACATCTCTGCCCCTGAATCAGGGTTGCAATGGCCCTGGCCCTGGCATAGTACTGTGCATAGTGAGCCCACAAGCATTCCATGTCAATGTCAAACAATATGGGTGATCAAAACGACCCCTGAGTAACACGACAGTCAGAGGTGTTGCATAATACATATGCTATATTATGTGCTATACCATACTTCATTATAGCATAAAATACCATATGCAGTAAACCCACCTGATTATTATTAGCTCACAGCCATGAAGAAACCCCACTTTTTGTCAAAATGTAACAGACACATACACTTCCTCTCTCTGTTTCTCTCTTCTCTCAGGTATTTTTACTGGTGTTTTGGCCATGTCGCCACAGGGTGGTGTATTGAATGGCAGGGACAACCTAAAAGGGATGGCGTGGAAGGCTGCCCAGAAGAAATGTCAATGCAAAGACAGAGGCCTCACTTTTCACCTCCCCTGATGCAAAACCAATGCTCTGTAAATACTGGTATCCAGTTAAATTATCGAAAAAATAGTTTCGACATGCCATTTTGTCGAAAACAAATTGGCGGAAAAAAATATTCAAAATGTTCTTTTTTCATTTTTTTTTTTGGGTTTCGCAAGTAAAATAAAAAGTGTTTATATAAAAAAAAAGGGGACTGGAGGGAACCCCATTTAAAAAAGAAAATAAAAACATTAAAAAAACAATTCGGCAATTTTTTTGAAAATATTGCATTCGAAAAAGTCACTAGGAACCGTAAATACTGTCTGGTCTCAATTCACCGCTTCATGTCACATTTACTTCCTCCCCCATGATGTCTCTGGTACAGGAGGGTAGTGCTCTCAGCAAGGCCTTTGTAAAATAACTGTTTAAAGTACGAGATAGCATTGTCTGTACCTGCGACCTGAGGCCTTTATGAGATTTTAATGTCATTCACGGGGAACGTGCCTTACTGTACTATGATTAGATCATTGGGTGCTAAAAGACACAGCTGTTCTTGCTTAGGTTTGATACAAGAATGGTTTATTTTTTAGTCAGGTTACTTTCCCAATCCTGTTGTCATATCTGCCTGTATTTAGTGTGGATAATTTTTTTTAACTCTCAAATGCGTTGCTGTTTAGATTCCATTTTTGCAAGTACCTTGGACCTGTCAGGCTGTTGCCATGTTTACCATTGATTTGTACCTGGCGAGGGCTAATGAGCTTGTAACAAGCAAGCTCATTGGCCCTCACCGGGTCGTTACCAGCCCGACAAAGCCTTTGTCGGGTCAGTCGCATCTGTGTCCTGGCCACCATGGAAAGGAAGAAGGGACTACGTATCTAGTCTCTTCCCCCCCTTACATGGCAGCCATCTTTGTTGTTTACTTTTTTATTAATTTATCAATGTCTGCCATGGAAAGGGTGAAGGGACTACGTACAGTCCCTTCGCTGCGTTCCGTGTGGCCATTTTCTTATTTTCTTTTTTCAGTTGCACAGCGCCAAAGGCGTCACGCAACTTTAAGAAAGTAACTATTAGTACCCCGGGCTAACAGGCCAAGGGTACCAATTGAAATAAGCCCCTTGCCGGGGGGAGCATTACCACGTCTGGTAATGCCCCGGGGCCCATAGTTACAGGCCTATTGCGTATTTCTTAATTATATGTTCTGTGTTCTAGATTCTCCTGCCTTGTATAGATGTCCCTGCCCTGTGGGTTCCAGTTGAGCTGTGCAGTTGGTTGGAGCTGGAAAGAGGGCCCTTTTCTCCCTGTATGTCTCCCAGGCTTAATAAAGGAACCTTCAAGCACCCTGAGTGTCACTGGTGCCTTGATGTGACTTACCTTACACTGGTCCTTGGCTCCATCAACATTTCCACCAAACTTACTGTCAAAGAGGGAATGTGCCCAAAAAGAGTAATGCAAAATCAAGGCTTCAACATGAGTGATTTATTTTCCCATTATGTCAGTGCAAGCAAGCACGCTGCTGTGCTCTTCCCACATAGCACGCTCCCACGTGGCACTCCTCTGCTGAACACCTGCGTGTCCGCTCAGGGTGTCCTCCACAGATCCTTCCTCTCCACCAGTGAGGCTGGGGTGGCACAGGAGATGGAATAAAAGAGGGTGCTATACTATATCACCATCCCCCCACCCATTGACCAAAGCAAAGAATTTAGTCCATGACATAGGGCCTCATTAGGACCCTGGCGGTCCCGTAATGAACGGTGCCAGTACAGGACCGGCACCGTTCATTACGGGCTGCCATATTACCAGGACTGCTAGCGGGACCCGCTAAGGAAGCCTGGTTAGACCAGGCTTCCTTAGCGGGTCCCGCTAGCAGTCCAGGATGCTAACAACGGGCACGTCATTAACGGGTCCGTTGTTAGCATCCTCCCCATTCCCATGGAGCCCTGCGGGGCTCCATGGGAATGGGGATTAATTTTTACCAGGTCCCAGAAAAGAGCATGACCCAGTTATTGCCCTTTTCTGGGAACCGGTAAAAAATCATTACCGGTGGCAGCCGTGCCCTTAATAATGGCATGGCTACCGCCAGGGTCGTATGAGGCCCATAGTCTCTGGAACAGGGGCGGAACCAGCCACAATCTTTTGGGTGGTGGATGGCAGTTTTAAAAGCTGGTCATAAGAATGCCATTAACGCATTGGTCTGCTGACGTCAACACCCCCACCCCAGCCCCCTTCTTCTGAGCCCAGGAGTCTGAACAGCTATTACGCTTTCCTTTGGGCCATTGCATACATCTTTCACCCCAATTCAGAGGCTATTTAGTTGCAAAAAGACATGCTCATCATTGGAGGCGTGGGTTCTAAAAGCTGAGCCCAGCCTTTGGCTTCATCGTAAGGGCATATTGACATGGCCTGGGCAGGCTTTTGTCCACTGCCACCGTATGTTTGCTGCTGGTGTACGTTAATGATGGTTTAAAAATAAATACTATGCTCTCCCAGGCTCTTGCCGATTAACTCCCTTTGCCATTTGAGCCCTGGCTGGGTGTTATAGCATAGTGCTGCCTTCTGCCTCAAAGTGGGATGGCTCAAGCCCCCCTCCCCCAAGACAGGGGCTGGCACCACCCCTGAACAAGGCCATTGAATAACTGAGGATACTACATACTCACAGCCGCCTAGGAACAAAGCATGGCAATTTAGGCCATGGAATGTAGTTTGGTGTGGAGTTCCATCACTCCCTGGGGCCACAGATAGTGTTCTTGCTGGCTGTTTTGGGAGAATGAGTTTGCTCGGTTTGATTGTCTCCTTGATGGTGGGCACTATGGCTTTGTCCTTTGGCTCAGTCATTGTGCAGTTCTTTCTCATTACCTCTTCCTATGGATACTCCATACGGGTCATGTTCTTCTTCCATTTCTCATCATGGACTGCTTGTTCTTTGCTTTTCGTAAGGTGCAACTCATTCCATCGTTCAATATTTTCGGCCTGTTGACTTGACTTGTACATTTCTGGCACTTGTGTAAGCATTGTATTTGGTCCAGGTGTGCCTTTCTTTGTTTTGCAGCATTATGCATATCCTCCTGCTTGACGTATGCCCTTTTTGTACATGTTTTCCCTCTTGAATTGGTTGTCCCCCTGTAGGTGGTATAGGGCTTCATTGTAGTGTTTGATACTGGCTCGTTGTAAGGATGGCTGGATGGGCGAAATTTGTGAAATTCGCTCGGCAGAGAAATTGGGTGAAATCTTGGCAAAATTTGCAAACTTCACCAAGTTTCCCTGTGTTGTCTTGGGAGGATAGCTCAGGGGCAATATGCTCGCCTTGGAAGCAAGAAGACACGGAGCAACATAGGTTTGATCCCCGGGTCTGTGCTTAGAAACCTCAGGGCTTTAAGCACGTTATAAATAACCTATCATATATTATCATAGCAAAATTGCACATTTCAGGGCAAAGAACACAGCGCATGACGGAGCACCATTTAATAATTGTAGAGCAGCAGTCTGGAAAGCGCTTAGAGTACAGTATCCTGATGTGTCGGATATGGGAACTATAATGGCACACAAAATGCAGGACGGTAAGATCCGCTTGCTTACATTCAAAATGTTCAAGAACAGTGGTCCTTGGAAACTCGATAGCCATAGAGAAAATCTATACCGGTGTTCTATCATATATTATATCAGGGATTGCCAGAACAAGTACAGAGACAGCTCAAGAAGCTGGTGGGTATGGAGGCAAAGCCATGGCCAGAAATACAGCTGACCATTGGGCATCACTTCCGATTGTTGAAAGAGAAAAATCGGAAGAAAGAGGACACTAGGAAATTGAGGAAACTAAGCTATGCCATAGAAAGGGCGATGTTAACCAGTGGAGAAGGGCCAGGAATACAGCAGGCAACAGGTATGCCACAGGTGAATAACCAACGTCAGTTGGATCAAGGAGGAAACAGATTTATACCACGAGGTAGGGGAAACATCCACAGAAGAGGAGGCTTCCATAATAATCAAGGAAATTTCCAGAGTAACTAGGGGGGGTTTCAAAATGTACAGAATGATGACCAAGGTGCAAGGAGGGCAGGTTAGAAGATTCCCTCCTGTGTGTTGAACATGTGGAATGACAGGTCACATTGCACTAACATGTGGGAGCCAAGGGTATATACAGAAGGGGCAGTTCTCAAGAGGGGGGACCGCCTATCCACCTACATATGGCTCAGAAAGTAGGGATGGGTTTTCCCAAGATCATACAGTGTATCAGACACAAGCACCGCAAACGCAACAGGCTTTGCAATCACAGCAAGCACCACTGAATCTTCCGCAAGGGCAGTCACAGCACTCACCTATGCAGATACAGCATAATGCAAATACAGGACAGTTATTGACTCCTAGAGTAGGGGGTGTCACTGTCAAGGGTGGGAATCCTTTCAAGGGAATGTAATGTAAGTATGTACCCATAATAGGACAGCTCACTGGGTGATTTGATGTGTTCAGAACTGTCTGTGATGCCTAATCCTCACGAGGAACCAAGGGTTGACGTTACGATTGGAGGCAAATCCTTTTCTTTTTTAGTAGACACTGGAGTGACTCGCTCATGTATACGAGAGGGAACATTTTTGATGTCAGGAAAAATGCCATGAATGCTCAAGGATTCTCAGGAGCTACAAGTAGAGTTCCTGTTACTGAGAAACTTCCAGTCTCTATAAGAGAATGTGATATGTCTGTCCCACTGTCGTATTCACAGCAGACACCAGTTATATAATGGGCCAACATTTAATGACGAAACTAAACATGACAATTTCTTTCACTGATGAAAGCATAGTGTGTTCCACACCAGGAATACATTATTTGAATGTAAATCAATTCATTATGGCATTTACAGGGCAAAAAGCCTACAAGGGGTGCCAGTAGAACCAGAAGTTTTTCATTATGGGGTACGCATTTTGTTAACATGGCTGGCTGGTTTAGTGGGTAAGACTATGAGAATACTTGATGAATTTCTCTTCAGGCCAGAGATTCCTATGGACGAAGAGGGGGGATGGGTTTTTCCCTTAGAATTGCAAGCAGCTGAAGTACGAGGACCATTGGCCATGATTATAGGATGGTGGCAGATCATGCAGTACAGTGATCGCTATTGGGGAAGGTTATAGATTGACTGGCGTCACCGATGAGGACATATTTAGAGATGATCCACCAGATGACAAGGTAATGTTTGATATGAGCATTACAAATTGGATAAGGGCAGTAAAATGTGAGGTTCCATAGAAAATTATGATAGTGCGGCATCATCCCGCATTTTTTGATGAAGACACGGTAAAAGTGCTAGTTTCTTTATGGACTACAGGCCCCTATGGCGTAGGACTATTAAAGGGGGTTGGAGAAGTTAATATTAAGCTGAAGCCAGGATCAATTTTACCTCAAGCAAGACAGCCGGTCAAGTGGCACAGCGAGTAGAGCGCTCGCTTTGACATCCTGCGGGCCCAAACTCAGCCTTTCATCCTTTCAAGGTCGATAAAAGAGCATCACACACCTCGGGTAATAATAAGCAGCGCTCAGATACCTGAGGGTTCGTAGCGCTATATAAATGCCTAATTATTATTATTATTATTATTATCCCATGTCTCGAGAGGCAGAGAAGGGTATTTTTAAGATGATATCTGCCATGATGGATCAGGGCATTCTAGTGATGCAGAGTCACCATGCAATACTGCAGTGTATCCTATCACAAAATCTAAGGGGGGTTGTGGTGTTTAATTCAAGATATGAGCCTGATTAACAAGATAGTAGAGGCCGAGTTTCCTCTAGTTCCTAACCCGGCAACGATTTTGTGTAGTATTCCCCCAGATGCACAATATTTCACAGTGATTGACTTGAAAAATGCATTTTCCTCAATCCTGCTGCATGAAGATTCTCAGGATCTGACGTCATTTACCTTTAGACAGACTAAGCTGAAAAGCACAAGGTTTCCCCAGGGGTATTGTGAGTCTCCATCGATTTTCAATAGAGTCCTGCAGATGGACTTAGGCAATATTGATTTGCCGATGTGTTGTGTTGCAATATGTGGATGATATTTTGGTCTATAGCACGCCAGAAGATGAGTGCAGACGTGACTCAGTTCAGTCAATGATTATTCTAGCAAAGAAAGGATATAAAGTAGATAAAGAGAAACTACAGTATTGTCAGACAGATGTGTTATACCTAGGACAGTCGATTTTGCATTAAGAAAAGAAAGTTACACCTGAAAGTGCTGAGGCAATTTTGAAAACCTCAAAACCGCACACGATAAAGCACATGCTACAATTTTTAGGATTATGCAACTATGTCTGAGCATGAGTATTTGATTATAGTTCATATACGAGACCCTTGTTACAGGCTCTGTAAAAAGCACAGGTAAATCAGGAAAAGATTGTATGGACTGAGGAAATGGAGGTAGGGTTTGACGAGTTAAAAAAGGCAATATGCGCAGCTCCAGTTTTGGGGATTACTAATAAATCGGAGGAATTATTTTTATTTTCACACACAAATGGAACAGTTATGACAGCAGTGCTTATTCAGGGAAATACGTTGGGGCACAAGCCTTTAGCATAATATAGTGGGATTTTGGAGTCAGTAAGGAGGGGCCACTTCCCTTGCAAACAATCATTGGCAGCCGATGCATTCGCTTTTGAGAAGTCTTCCAGCATAGTGATGGGGTGTTCTATGATGATATTTGCTGGGCACACATTATTTGCCATTTTGGAGAAACCCAAAGGTACACTGACATCTCAGAGAGCTTCTGCTTATGAGGTAGTTGTATCGAATCCAGCAATTAAAATAGTCAGCTATAAGATGTGAACCCTGCCATGTTTATAGTGTGCCACTGACAGAGGACGAGCAAGCTCATGACTGCTCAAATTATGAAGAATTTTATGATGAGATTCCGAGGGTGAAAGAGGAGGCTTTAGCATCTGGGGAGATTCTCTTTATTGATGGTTCTTCAATGATCGATCAAACCGATGGGCAAAGACATTCAGGGGATGCTGTGGTAAGGCACAGGGCTTACGGGGAATTTGAAGTAATGAGAAGTGCACGACTACCGTCTCACTTTTCAGCAGAACCTGCTGAATTAATGGTGCTGATTGTCACGCTCGAGGATAACGCAGACCAGGAAGTAACAGTGTACAGTGACTCCGCCTATGTGATGTCAACGGTACACACAGGACTAGCACGTTGGAAAAGGATGGGTTACCTCTGAGCGGGCGGCACTCCAGTGCAACATGCTGCCTTATTGGACAGGCTTATTAAAGCACTACAACTCCCAGTAACCATCGCAATATTTAAGTGCGCAGCACACACTAAGAGAGCAGACTTTATTTCACATGGAAAGCAAGCCGCAGACGATGAGGCAAAAAGAGTTGCATATTCAGTCGATGTAATGATTTTTGATACACCTGGTGTGAAGGAAAGAATGGTGGTGATGATGATTGTAAATGAAAGCTTTAATAACTTAAATAAGACACAACTGATGGAATATTCAAGATGGAGCCCCACAGGATGAGAAAGACCTGTGGACAAAGAGGGGGTGTTCTTTATCCCCCACTGAGGCACTGTGGCGACAAGACAGCACTGGTAAACCAGTGATGCTTGTAGCCTTACTAAGGGTGGCATTAGATCAGCTATACTACCCGGCGCATGTCACTGTATGTCAAAGGTTTACTGATGGGCACATGCTGCTAACAGTCAGAGGTGTTATTCCTCAACCGAATGGTCAGTTTCAGCATTTACATATTAATTATGTTGATATGCTGCAGGTCTGTAATGGTTATAGGTATATGATAGTGGTGGTGTGCCGCTTCTCTAGGTGGATTGAGGCCGGTCCATGCACACACCCTGATGCCACTTGTGCTGCAAAGTTTTTAGTCCAAGAAGTATTTCCTAGATGGGGAATATGTGAGATGTTGAGATCAGATAATGGCCCCCATTTTATGAACAAGGTATTTGAGCAAATTAACTTACTGCTCAGCATAAAACATACGTTTTCTTCTGCTTATCACCCACAGGCGAACATATTTTGTGAGAGGCTCAATGGCCTGCTCAAAGAGAGAATAGCCAAATTGAAACTAACGTTGAAAGAAGGCTGGCTGCATTGCCTGCCCCCCCCTTGCATTATATGCACTGAGGAATCAACCAGGCTCTGACCATCACCTCACACCCCATGAACTAGTCACAGGAAGGCAAAAGAGAACACCTTTAACCCCTCCTTAAAGGACTAGGAGTGATGCCCAGACAACAGCAGAATTGTTAGGTAACGAGTTAGATGCTTACTTAAAATGTATGACCGCAAGTATCTCTGACATTTCAGATCAAGTCGAGCGGATGGGGTGTCGGTCTCAGAACACAGATGAAGATCATACAGCAACCAGACTTGAAGAATTACAGGTCCTAAGACTGTTTCCAGGTGATAAAATATTAATTAGAAATTTTACACGAAGATGTCACAATCCCAGATTTAACAGCCCTTTTTATATTGAAAGACGTTACTCCATCAGCAATTAAGATCATAGGGAGACGTGCTTGGATTCACCTAGGAGATGTGAAAATCTACGCTGGAGAGACCACTGCACCCCCTACCCAGTCGGAAGCAAGCCACAGAGAAGAAGTTCAGCACATGCAGACTAGATCGATTATGGGGAAAAGGACGCAGAGACTGTCCAGTAGACAGATAAAGAGTACATTGGACTGTGGTCCACTCGATTCACTCTTTGAAGTTGCTAAGCAAGGAGTGAAAAAGCTATTGTTCTTGAGCCACAACAGTTTGTTAACAGTGGACAGTGAAGTATTGAGATCCTGAAGGAGAAAACTGCCAGATCTTGACTTCATTTTCGACAACTGGAAGAGGGAGCATTATCCCGATTTGTTTGTTACTGAGTTTCTATTTGGAGGCATCCATGGTGGTGTCTGATGGCAAAACTCATCAGCTCATTTTTGCTGTTTTCCTCTTAATTCTTCATGCATATTCTGCGCTGGTTGGGAGAATTTGTAACATTCATATGTTTCTGTAAGATCCTAAAAATTGTCCAATCATGAGCAGACTGCTCTCAGCTATTATTGAGCAAATCCTCCAGCTACCTGAGTATTGTATGGAAAGTACAGATGATCCTATCTAGTGAGGATGCACACAAACTGCTTGGAATGGTCTTTTATTTCTTGCTTGAAGAGCATCCTTATCTTGTTGGGTGACAAACCAACCCTCGTGTTTTTTGGAGAGATCCCAGGAATCGACCTGCAATTAATTGGCTGATACATGAAATAAGTGAACAGATCCATCTACTATCTGAAGCATTTCCTTGAGTGTACGAATGGTGTTGTCGAGTGATGATATTCATAATCTACAGGCTTTGATCTTTTACTATTTGCTCGAAACTACTCCTCATCTTGTCTGGTGAAAGGATAACACTTATGTGTTCATACAAAATTCTGTCAATCATCCTACAATCGGCAAGCTGCTTGTGGAGCTTGTGGAGCAGATTCAGCAGTTGCCAGAATACTTCATGAAATTGCCTGATTAAAGTTATGTTTTCCTTCCTTAAAAGTAATTACAGACAAAATGGGATATATTGATAACAATAATAATGTGGCAAACAACGAGAGAGCACCACGACATGCCAGCAAGAAGGTACAGATATAGCAATTGTAAGGCAACCAAGGCCCTATGTAATTGTTTCTACTGTATTAGTTCATAAGGAGACATTTAGCTCTGTGGCAGTTATTCCTAGAAATCCTTATGCAGGAAGAACTCTTATAGATATTATCACCAATGTTCCCTCTAAGCTGTGCGCATGTGCGCTTGCCCAGCTTCCTTCTTGGTGCCGCTCAGATGATTTTTAGCAGCGCACACAGACAATTCTCACCTATTCAAAAAGATTTAATAGGGCACAAGCCACAGCAATTACCTGAAATGTTCTTTATCTTAAAATAAGCATCTAGTCTTGATATTCTGCTCATTTGGATTTGCAAGGGTAACTGTAAACATCTAGAATCCCTAACAGCAAAATACACACAAAATAGGTCAAAAACTAATATGAAAAACTGGCTCCGTGAACAGAAGAGTCTAACCAAGTATGCCTGCACACATTAACCAAATAACGTTTGCTCCCCACCCATGACTCCTAAACTTGACTACCACACTTTCACCTTATGACTCTAACTTCTGCCCCAGAACACATTATGATGCTAATGGACAACCTTGACTCTTCCTCTCTTGGCTCTGCGAAATGCTAGCAGATGTGTAGCTACATCCACTTGTTTTATGTTTTTTGTAATATGAATAACGTTCACCCGCCAGAATTTCTGTTGCTCATTGTGCCTTACCAAAAGCATCACCCATGCTATATAATAGAACTACCAGCTCAAATATGAGATACTGATTGTAAGTAAGTAGGCTAGTTGGATGTTTAACCTTATCCCATACTGCCTCTTCTTATACATATGTCACACAAGTGCTTTGAAGCAGCCCCCTTGCAAGTAAACACATTATAAGACTCAAATATTAATTTGCCCTTTAATGACTTTCAGAAAACAAATGTGTCTCCTACTTTAGCATTTCTATCTTTACCCTATAAGTGGAGAGCAACATTGCAATATCATTCACTTTGCCTACAACGGATAATGGGTAGGAACTATGCCTGGAATTACTCATCCATAGTATCACGGCACTGGATATTCAGACAGTAGAATGCTTTTCACACAATCTGCATAGTTTCCAAGTGTTCAGTGTTCCCTTGGGCATAAACCGTCACACATTATATGGTAACTCGCTGCTATACAAAAACGGTTTCACTGAGCACCGGTGTAATTCTACACAATGATATAAGGGGGGGATATGTTGCAAACAATCTGGTATGTACTGCAAAAGAATTGTGTACATGTAGAGCTATGACATTCTTAAAATGCACTTAATATGTCGAGGCATAAAATATGACTTGCTTGCAAAGTATTGTGGGTCTGCAAATATCCCAGTGGATATTTACTGCTACAATCCCTCACTTTTTACATTGCTCTCTCAACTAGTATTGGAGTCTAGCATAGGGGCCGGGGAAGAGTATCGGTGGAACAGCACAGGTCATCACTCCTTGCGTGTGATGAACAAAGCAGCACATTTAAAAAACCAAGGCAGATGGTTCGGCAGTACACTGAAGGAAATTAGTTGCTTTTTTGTTAAAGGATAGGAAATTATAGTACCTGTCTCGACGGTTCTATATGATATTTCTGCATTTTAAAGACCAAACACAAAATATACTTATTTTTCGGCCCAATTTGTGTTGGCTTTAAAATGCAGAAGTATCACATACTGCACCTGCTAGTTAATCCCTTCCCCACTTCCAACCTCTCCTGGTTGTTTTGTTAATCAGGGGTTTTAACCCCCCCATATACCCTATTTCACCAGCCCCTACACAGCATAACACACACTTACTCGCCCACACATACGTACACAGACACACAGACACTCACTCGAAACTCCTGCAATGACTCCTCTGGGTCTCACTGTACATGTCAGCCCCTGCACGCACTTGTTTGCAGCAGGGGCATGACAGTTAGATTTAGAAAGACCACTCTGTGTGGTCACAGAGCAGTCTTTGTAAATCGATTTTATTTTTCCTTGGTAAGTGAAAAAATGTTTCACTTAACACCGTTTAGACAACAGCACCTTCTTTTTCTTTCCATGCTCAGCTGCTGAGGGCTTTTTAATATAACCACGTGTTCTGTGTGTATCGTCTCTAGCATCTCCCTGCATCTTATTTAACTGATAACAAAGAATGACAGAAGAAGTATCCATAGTTACAGAACAAGGCACTCATTCAGTTGTATCTCTGATGAATTGATGCCATCAACTTGAAATGCATATATATATGTGATTTTCTTCAACAGGGCTCCATAATAAACCTCAGTAAGGCTCTTGTTTAAATTTGATCTAGGCTGTGGTGCAGAAGGGTGGGCAAAACTATAGCCTCTATAATGTGCCCTGCAATTTCACTCCCTATGTCAGGGGTAGAAGCAGCGCTCTAGTCAGATTTTGCTCCCTACCTGGAGTGAAATGATTTTTGAGGGAGTAAAAAAGTAATTAGCTTTGCCAATAGGGATACTTTCTGTGTAATAAAAGGTGTTCTTTCCCCATAAAATTCCTCTTGAGATCGGGCATTAATATTATTAGAGTTCCTTCCTATGCCGCTGCTCTACTGGTCACTAATTCAAAAAAATATCAGTGGAGCTTTGTGGGTTGAAGCAATGATATGTGTAGTATCTTGGGTGGCAGGGATTATCAAGTAGTAAGCAGGAACCACTCCCGAGCCAGATATGTACAAAAGGTAAGCTTGCTTTATTGTTCCAGTTACAGGGAGGAAGGTGAGTAAGGATAGCAGGTAACTAGCTTCTACTCCGTCTGGCTCTCTATCTCTTTCCCCACCAACCGTCATCCCTGGAACCTAGGCGCCACCTAGATTCCAGACCCCTCAGCACATTCCATCCTCCACTCCACTTACACACACACACACAGCTCATCCTGCCAGGTGCTAGGCCACTACAATATGTTCATTGTTTATCGTTTTTGTTAGGCACATTTGTTTTAGGGAGTACAAATTGATGCTGCATATGTCTCTTAGCTATAATGCTGGTGTCATCACTACCCACAAAACAACATAATGTGGATAGTAAGCAGAGTCACTGGAATTTTTGATCATCATATTCTGAGATGCAGTTATTTTGATACAATTATCAGCCTTACACACATCATTAGAAGCGTGTTCTCCTGGCCCTTGAATTACTTCATTAAAGTGGCACTTGAACTCCAATCAGCATATTTTTTGACCCATTGTTTTTAATTGACATTAGTCCATTGGCAAATGTATTCCTTCTGAATTTCTTGACAGCCACATCAGTTATGACATGTGATATGTGTATTTTGTAATACACGTGACATGAGTGATTTTCCAGTGGCATAAAACATACATTTTTCTCTGCATACAAAGTATGTTTGCAAGGTACTTTGGCAGATGTTGAAGTCTTGGACTGGTTGATGTGTTTTCTGTATAATCACATATGATTGTATAATCACATATGACATATTTTATTTAAGCCAATGTGTTTGGAAAATGTGTCTTAAGATTTGTAAAGAATTGCAATGGCTGCGAAGAAGACATTCCTTTCCAAACTCTTCTGCGGTTGTAGTTCACTAAATATGCATGCTCACAAAGTTGCTCACCTCATTAGTCAGTTGCGCACATAAAAAATAACGTGCGCACAACAGCCAACCAGTTCCGCACATAGAAAAAATTAATTAGAGGGAACATTGATTATCACTGAACATCAGATACAAAAAGTGAAAGAGAAACAAAGATAGAGACCTAAGAGGAGTACAAGGGAAGATGACCATGAATTAAATGACTACCTAGATAGTACAGCAAATTTGGGAAACAATCTGTGGTACCACCATATGAAAGAGGTGGGCAAGCAAACGTCTGAGGAAGAATGTTATGTATGTGCACTCCTACCCTATTCTATGGGGAAGTCTAAGATATTCATAGCCATTGAGATAGATGTTCAGACAGTACATTTCCTATCTCACATTGCACTCTGCCGAGCAAGAGGTAAGTTCATGGGCCGAACAGTGTCTTTGGTATGGGCTACAGAATGGACAGCTGCAGATGAAGATGATTATGTCCAAGATACAAAGACAAGAGCAAGAGTACACACCATAAATCATGTAAGATATGAACAGCCTGGAGTAAGAGGAGCTGGAATTGGATGGGAAGTAAACAAAAGACTTGAAAGCCCAGTAAAAACTGCAGAAGAAATTTGAAGATGGAAAGAAAGAGGCCAGATGCAGATCTGGGGATCAGTACCTTCTCCAGATGGATGGGAGGAAGGTGTGGTTGCATGCAGAGTCTGGATACTAATTGGTTTTTGCAAGCTGACTGTTGACCTGGTAGAGAGTGGATGCAAACCATTATGGCCAAAACTTGCAAAACTACTGACATGGATTGAACACAAAGGAGGTCTTCTGCAGATAGTACCTCTAGACATTGCAAAGCTGTGTTTCAGAAACAATGGCACGAGAAGAGTTAGAGAAAATCAAAATTGTGGTCGAATCTTTGATGTACCACGAATGAGCATTGGAAGAGCAGTGATAATGGATCACTACTGGGCCTGCAGATCTGGAGCTTATACGAAGCTGCCCAGAGATTGGGGGGGACTGTGTTCTATAGTGAATGTCCATGTTCCAGCATTGGTGATACCCAGAAGTGACCTGAACATTGGTGAATTTCCAAAAGCAGATGCTCACCTGAGAAAGAAGAGATCTGCTGAGTTACTGAATCGGTTGAAGAGAGAGAACTATTTCACAGCTAAGACAATAGAAGCTTTTGATTCTATTCCATATGAGCACAGATTGTTCAGTCAGAATTCGTCAATATTCACGACATTTTCATGCCCAGGATCCAGACTGCAGCAAATACCAAGTGGTTACAGATAACCAGATGGGAACTTCTGCAGACGATTAACACTACCATAAAGGGATTCAATTCTATCAAGGAAGAGCTGAGAGCCATACGACTGATGACTCTTCAGAATAGATATGTCCTGGGCCTGATCACAGCCATGGATGGAGGTGTTTGTGCCAAAATTGGAGAATCATGTTGCACATTTATACCTTCTCATGATGACGAGAATGGCACCCTGACAGAGGCCATAACGTTGCTGATGAAACAACACGTCCAGATGATAGACGAAGTGGAAGACATTGCTGATGATAGTTGGTTTGGCTCAATCTTTTCATGTGTCCCACAATAGATGACAGACATTTGCAAGTTTCTTGGAGCCCTGATAGGGATGCTTCTGCTTGAATTTTGTGTGATCAGAATAATAATCTCGCAATGCATGAAGACTACAAAGAAAGCTGTAGGGATGAAAATTAAGATTGATGACGAATCAGGATGGAAATCTAAAGAACTGACAGATGACGAAATCAGAGACTATGTGAAGGCCAGCATCCATGCACCAGAAGGAACAAAGTTCCTATACCCGAAGAAACACAAGAAATATGTGGGGAAATGGATCTATTGTACTCCTAGTGGACAATGCATGCCTATGGGCCTCATTACACGGAAGGCGGTGAGCCATGGCGCTATTAGCGCCATGGCTCATGCCAGTAAAATACTGGCACCGCCTTGGCGGAAAGGGGATTTACCGCCCCATTCCAAGGTTGGTGGGGCGGTAAATCCCCTTCCGCCATTGCCCTTCCCCATTCCCATTTCTGCCCCATAGGGCTCTATGGGAATGGGGAAGGCGCTAATTACGGCACCACAATTTTGCGGTGCCGTAATTAGCTCCGAGGTCCCTTAGCGGGTTGGTTTTTAACGCCTGCAAAAAGCAGGCGTTAAAGCACCAACCCGCTAAGGGACCTCGTAGTAAGGCGGTACTGGTTAACGGTCACCGTTACCATTAACGGTGGCCGTTAACCATTACCACCTTCCGTGTAATGAGGCCCTATGTCTTGGAATAAAGATGAGCATGTGAAGGCAGCAGGATGTCTGAAAGGAGTCATAAAGATATGGATCCCAAAGAAGCATTTCTTCAGACGAGGATGTCTAGATGTGAAGGATAATGGGAGAGTGGTCGATTAATCGCACAGAGGGGGGAGTGTAGAGGTGGAGCCAAGTATCCCCACCAAAGCTCCGCCCCCATGCTGCCTTTATGTTGGGAGCCAGAGTGTGAAACATGTGCAGTGCCAGTGAACATACCAATACCGCAAAGAATAATGGAAGCAAGGTTCCCATTGAGAAACCCATATGTGCATACGTGAATATATGATGGCCATTTGAATAAAATCCCAGAGGAAGTAGGAAAAGCGAACAAGGGAGAAGACTGGTGACGTCGTGCGGAGCGGAGCTGATGCACTCAGAAGAAGCTGACAAGTATAGATATTTATAGAAACTGAAGATGAAGTACAGAAGATGAGCAACATTTTGGGCTCAAGAGGAAGATGCTCATGTTACAGAAATAATGAAGAAGATATCAAGTCATTTCACAATTGTGCAGATGCAGTAATGCAAGCAGACAAAGTATTCTTGAGGCTGGCTACGTAGTAAATAGATTGCAGCGATGCGCCAATGTATATGTATAGGAATGTATGGACTATGGATATTCCACAAACGCACTTTAGCGGAGTCTGGACCCCATGAACAGTAAGGCTTTTTCAGTGTGGCGCAGTATGAAAACAGCTAATGGATGATGGTGAATTCAAGAAAGTATTGGTTGGCCCAGCACCAGAAAGTCAAGGCCACTGTGAGCCTGGATGTTCGTACAGAAGCTACAAACATATGGAAAGAACAAACTCTTGTTTGAGGTGAGGTGCAAGAACATTGAAGACGTCAGAGGGTTTTCATTTAATAGACTTTAATACAGCAAAAGGCTCTGAAACATGGTCTCCAGTCACATGGTCAGATGAATATAGATGCTGAGGTTGGGCTGTATTGAAACCAAAAGACAAGTGTGCCTACACTCCCTTTTATTCCCAGGCACAGAGAACATTCGCAAGGCCAATGTTCAAAGACTTATTGACTGGCAGATGGCAAGGGTGATGATAGATGGCAGGCTAATTAGGTGGGAAGCTATGGTCAAGACCAGCCACCAGCACCTGGGTGCCAGCCTGCGTGCTGCTAGCGTGTGTGGAATATTACAGAGGGTTACAAGGGTGCCAACCAATTATAGAGGGCCACATAAACAATAGGATGTCATGTATTTGATGAGGTTCATAGTAATTTGCACTAGGGGAGGGCTTAGTTGTCCACCTGATGGTATAGAATCCCAATCACTTTCCTGAGTAGTATGGAACGTATATGTTCCCATTAAGCCTATCACTTTCCCAAGTAGGTTTTTGTAGTTTGCTACGTAGATTGACGTCAATGATGATGAGTTTTTACTATATAATCTATGTTGTTTATGAAACTCGCTGAGTGAGAAGATCGAGCATTGTCGTTGATGTTCATTGTGCTCCCTGTTTTAGACAATTGAAAATAAAACAGACTTACTTATCATACATCACCATTTATCTCAGAGTATTGCTACCTCATCTTAAAGGGCCTTGTGTTGGGTACATGGGTTCATGACCATGAACGTATTAAAGTAAACCATTTTGTTCTTAACAATTGGGCAGGATGGATACCTGACATGGGCTTCGGAGGATTTCACAAGGTAAAAAATGAATTGGGAATAGACGTTTCCCATGTAATGAGAGCTGGCCGAATTATTCCCGCCACTCAAGTTTGGAAGAAACTTGTAGAGTTAGTACACAATAGTCACTTGGGGTTCTACAAAACTAAGGGAATTCCTCGCTCAGACTATTGGTGGCCAGGATTAGACAATGAGGTAGAGGGGTTGATAAAGAACTGCACCACATGCCATGATTCTGATAAGGTGCTTAGAACTCATATTCAACCCCTTAAGCCCATAGTATTACCCAATTTTCCATGAGAATACATTGATTAGACATTTTGGGTCCACTAATTTCCAAGGAGGGACGGAAAAAGTATGCGATAGTCATGGTGGATTTGTATTCCAAATGGGCAGAGGTAAGGTCTGTACCGGAAACAGACTCCAGGGAGGTGGTGAAATGCATGGATGACATTTTCCAGAGGGAAGGTATTCCAAGGAAAATATTAACTGATAATGGGGTTCAGTTCACCTCTAAGTTAATGATAAACGTTTTAGACAATATTGGTGTTGTACATCACAAAACCTCTGTGTTTCATCCCTCCACAAATGGGATAGTTGAGAGATTCAATAGAACTCAAGGGATCTGCATTTCCATTCATGTGGATAGGAATGGGGAAGATGAAATAGAAGGAACAAAGTTCCTATACCCGAAGAAACACAAGAAATATGTGGGGAAATGGATCTATTGTACTCCTAGTGGACAATGCATGCCTATGGGCCTCATTACACGGAAGGCGGTGAGCCATGGCGCTATTAGCGCCATGGCTCATGCCGGTAAAATACTGGCACCGCCTTGGCGGAAAGGGGATTTACCGCCCCATTCCAAGGTTGGTGGGGCGGTAAATCCCCTTCCGCCATTGCCCTTCCCCATTCCCATTTCTGCCCCATAGGGCTCTATGGGAATGGGGAAGGCGCTAATTACGGCACCACAATTTTGCGGTGCCGTAATTAGCTCCGAGGTCCCTTAGCGGGTTGGTTTTTAACGCCTGCAAAAAGCAGGCGTTAAAGCACCAACCCGCTAAGGGACCTCGTAGTAAGGCGGTACTGGTTAACGGTCACCGTTACCATTAACGGTGGCCGTTAACCATTACCACCTTCCGTGTAATGAGGCCCTATGTCTTGGAATAAAGATGAGCATGTGAAGGCAGCAGGATGTCTGAAAGGAGTCATAAAGATATGGGTCCCAAAGAAGCATTTCTTCAGACGAGGATGTCTAGATGTGAAGGATAATGGGAGAGTGGTCGATTAATCGCACAGAGGGGGGAGTGTAGAGGTGGAGCCAAGTATCCCCACCAAAGCTCCGCCCCCATGCTGCCTTTATGTTGGGAGCCAGAGTGTGAAACATGTGCAGTGCCAGTGAACATACCAATACCGCAAAGAATAATGGAAGCAAGGTTCCCATTGAGAAACCCATATGTGCATACGTGAATATATGATGGCCATTTGAATAAAATCCGAGAGGAAGTAGGAAAAGCGAACAAGGGAGAAGACTGGTGACGTCGTGCGGAGCGGAGCTGATGCACTCAGAAGAAGCTGACAAGTATAGATATTTATAGAAACTGAAGATGAAGTACAGAAGATGAGCAACATTTTGGGCTCAAGAGGAAGATGCTCATGTTACAGAAATAATGAAGAAGATATCAAGTCATTTCACAATTGTGCAGATGCAGTAATGCAAGCAGACAAAGTATTCTTGAGGCTGGCTACGTAGTAAATAGATTGCAGCGATGCGCCAATGTATATGTATAGGAATGTATGGACTATGGATATTCCACAAACGCACTTTAGCGGAGTCTGGACCCCATGAACAGTAAGGCTTTTTCAGTGTGGCGCAGTATGAAAACAGCTAATGGATGATGGTGAATTCAAGAAAGTATTGGTTGGCCCAGCACCAGAAAGTCAAGGCCACTGTGAGCCTGGATGTTCGTACAGAAGCTACAAACATATGGAAAGAACAAACTCTTGTTTGAGGTGAGGTGCAAGAACATTGAAGACGTCAGAGGGTTTTCATTTAATAGACTTTAATACAGCAAAAGGCTCTGAAACATGGTCTCCAGTCACATGGTCAGATGAATATAGATGCTGAGGTTGGGCTGTATTGAAACCAAAAGACAAGTGTGCCTACACTCCCTTTTATTCCCAGGCACAGAGAACATTCGCAAGGCCAATGTTCAAAGACTTATTGACTGGCAGATGGCAAGGGTGATGATAGATGGCAGGCTAATTAGGTGGGAAGCTATGGTCAAGACCAGCCACCAGCACCTGGGTGCCAGCCTGCGTGCTGCTAGCGTGTGTGGAATATTACAGAGGGTTACAAGGGTGCCAACCAATTATAGAGGGCCACATAAACAATAGGATGTCATGTATTTGATGAGGTTCATAGTAATTTGCACTAGGGGAGGGCTTAGTTGTCCACCTGATGGTATAGAATCCCAATCACTTTCCTGAGTAGTATGGAACGTATATGTTCCCATTAAGCCTATCACTTTCCCAAGTAGGTTTTTGTAGTTTGCTACGTAGATTGACGTCAATGATGATGAGTTTTTACTATATAATCTATGTTTTTTATGAAACTCGCTGAGTGAGAAGATCGAGCATTGTCGTTGATGTTCATTGTGCTCCCTGTTTTAGACAATTGAAAATAAAACAGACTTACTTATCATACATCACCATTTATCTCAGAGTATTGCTACCTCATCTTAAAGGGCCTTGTGTTGGGTACACGGGTTCATGACCATGAACGTATTAAAGTAAACCATTTTGTTCTTAACAATTGGGCAGGATGGATACCTGACATGGGCTTCGGAGGATTTCACAAGGTAAAAAATGAATTGGGAATAGACGTTTCCCATGTAATGAGAGCTGGCCGAATTATTCCCGCCACTCAAGTTTGGAAGAAACTTGTAGAGTTAGTACACAATAGTCACTTGGGGTTCTACAAAACTAAGGGAATTCCTCGCTCAGACTATTGGTGGCCAGGATTAGACAATGAGGTAGAGGGGTTGATAAAGAACTGCACCACATGCCATGCTTCTGATAAGGTGCTTAGAACTCATATTCAACCCCTTAAGCCCATAGTATTACCCAATTTTCCATGAGAATACATTGATTAGACATTTTGGGTCCACTAATTTCCAAGGAGGGACGGAAAAAGTATGCGATAGTCATGGTGGATTTGTATTCCAAATGGGCAGAGGTAAGGTCTGTACTGGAAGCAGACTCCAGGGAGGTGGTGAAATGCATGGATGACATTTTCCAGAGGGAAGGTATTCCAAGGAAAATATTAACTGATAATGGGGTTCAGTTCACCTCTAAGTTAATGATAAACGTTTTAGACAATATTGGTGTTGTACATCACAAAACCTCTGTGTTTCATCCCTCCACAAATGGGATAGTTGAGAGATTCAATAGAACTCAAGGGATCTGCATTTCCATTCATGTGGATAGGAATGGGGAAGATGAAATAGAAAAGCTGGTGTTATCATACAGATTGTCACCACATGCTACAACGGGAGTGATCCCTTTTGAAAAATTAAGAAGAAGAAAAGCTGCTACTCATGTTTGTCCTCGATGGTCTGGGAGGATGACATTTACTGAATGGGATGATAATGCGTTAACAGAGAGAGTAAGGTTGAAAAATGAAGCCACAAAAGAGGCATAGAATAAAAAACATAATGCAAGAGTGGGACATGGAGATCAGGTCTCGGTTCGTCGACCTATGGGTGTGCTTAAAGGTGAGAGCAAATTGAGCAGTCCACTCAAAGTGAAAAGGTTTTGGATGATGCAGTCATTCTGAGTGATGGTTGCACATGGAACAAGGGCGGGATGCAGTGAAGTCTAACCTTAAGTGAAAATCAAACACTTGCCATCATATTGGCATATAGAAAGGGAGGAGTGTTATATATGTTCACCACATTCTAACTTAATTCAAGTTTATTTACATTATTCATGATATTCGGTGCTGCACCCTATGTTATAGGATAGTTATCTCATAAGGATATAAACATTAGTTGCATCTTGAGAGAAAATGGCAAGCCACTATAATAAGTAAACACGGTTTGGTAGCAGTTAACAGTATTCATAAACATGTAATGGGCAAATGCTGCATCTAAACGTGTGTGTTTATGTAGTTGCCATTCATGTGCCAAGTTCATGTCAACATGTTATTATGTCTCATAGGAGACAATGAACCTTCAAAAGGTTCCATATCAATGTGCATATACGTAAGCAACCTGTTCTGTTCAGAGGCCCATCTTGGACAGGAGGGCCTTCATTTATGGAAATAACCACTTACAGAAAACTTACCTGTATTCCTGGACGTTCTTCACTTCATTTACCTGCTCAAAATGTCGTTATGTTGCCTGAGATGTCAAGTAAAAAGGAAAGTTTCTGTTGTTTGCCAGATATTTCAGCCTATTATGGGTGTGCAAAACGTGCCTGCCCCTATGTCCCTGACAAAAAAAGCAATTTTAGGCAAAAAAAAGCAAAATGTACCTAAAAGCATTGAATACCAGCATAGAGAAATGTTAGGCACATTTTGGAAATTTAATTTCACTGATGATAATTTTGCTCACCCCTAATTCTAAGTACATCTCACCTCCATCAAGTTGAATTGCACTCCACTGCAGCAGGCTACAAAGGTGGCATTGCCTTTCCCCCTGAATACTTCTTTGAAGAATTTAATGGACGATTTGGTAGGTAAGTCATTGAGAAGGTTGCTGTCCATCCACTTGGATATCTAGTCCTCTAGCGCAATGGCGTTTTTCTTATCTTGTCGCTGGTACTCCAAAAAGCTGAAAAGGTTGCCACCTCCCGTATGCCATATCTTGGGATTCCATTCTACTGATTGTAGTGGTACCACCCTGCTGGTTAATCGCTTGTCACTGTCTTGACATAAGTAGCCATGTTTGATTGGGCTCTCTATAGTGTAATCCATTTGTGGACACCAATATCGTTCCCTGATTTGCCTCTTTGTTAGTGAATTATATAATGTGGCATTTGGGCCTTATTCGTTTACACTTTAGGGGTAATTCATAGAATTTGGCGCACAAGTGGCGCACGCGGCTGACGCACAGAGTGCGTGTGCGGCAGTCTGCGCCAGCCGCGTGCGCCAAAACCCATTTAGGCGCACATCGTATTCATGGATTTATACATCCATAAGAAGCCGTGGTGCAGAGTGATGCAGCGACCCTGCAGCAGCTCCAGTTACGCCCCCAACTCAGCCCCGTGCGCCAAAAACATTGCACAAATTCAGTACATGGCGCAAAGGCCAGTGGACCAGCATACAGCCCCCAACCACAAAAACACGTGCAAAAGTGCCCACACACCCCCCACAATACACGTACCCCACTCGCGCCAGGCCGATCACATATAAAACTCTCAGCACACCCCCCGGAATACACGTACCCCGCTTGCGCCAGCGCAATCGCATGTAAAACTCCCCGCGCACCCCCCGGAATACATGTACCCCGCTCGCACCAGGGAAATCGCGTGTAAAACTCCCCGCACACCCCTTGGAATACACGTACCCCGCTCGCGCCAGGTAAATTGCATGGAAAAAGTCCCCCCTTTGGTGTGGGCTGCCTGTGAGGCATGCCCAGGGTGGATGGGCTGCCTGCAGGGCATGGGGAGGGTGAATGCGCTGCCTGCGCATATTCCAGAGGTGCGCGGGGAGTTTAACACGCGATCGGCTTGGCACAAGCGGGTACGTGTATTCCGAGGAGTGCGCAGGGAGTTTTACACATGATTTTGCTTGCGCGAGCGGGATATGTGTATTCCGGGGTGTGCGTGGGGAGTTTTACACATGATTTCGCTGGCGCAAGTGGGGTATGTGTATTTCGGGGGTGCGTGTGGAGATCTTCACGCAATAGGCCTGGCGCGAGCGGGGTACATGTATTTCTAGGGGTGCACGTGGAAATCAACAAGCGATAGGACTGGCGCGAGTGGGGTACGTGTATTTGGGGGGTGTGCGTGGAGATCAACACGTGATAAGCCTGGCACGAGCGGGGTACGTGTATTTCAGGGGTGCGCGTGGAGATCAACACGCGATAGGCCTGACGCGAGCGGGGTACATGTATTTCAGGGGAGTGCGGGGAGTTTTACATGCGATTTGGCATTGTGGGCCCTCCTGGGTGTGCCCTTTCCCCCCTCCCTCTGCCCTGCAGGCAGCCCACACCACAGGGGACTACCCTACACCCCTGACCATGCCCTGTAGGCAGCCCACACCACAGGGGACTACCCTACACCCCTGACCATGCCCTTTAGGCAGCCCACACCACAGGGGACTACCCTACAGCCCTGACCATGTCCTGTAGGCAGCCCACACCACAGGGGACTACCCTACACCCCTGACCATGCCTTGTAGGCAGCCCACATGGCAACATGCACTTGTGAGCCTTGATTCATGTTCCCCACCCACCCACCATTGACAGGCACCTGCCAGCAGGCCCCAACTCATGTTCCCTACCCAGCCACCATTGACGGGCACCTGCCAGCAGGCCCCGACTCATGTTCTCCACCCACCCACCTTTGACGGGCACCTGCCAGCAGGCCCAGACTCATGTTGATAGACGGGCAACTGCCAACAGGCCCCGACTCATGTTCCCAAGCCACCCACCATTGACAGGCACCTGCCAGCAGGCCCCTACTCATGTTCCCCACCCACCCACCATTGACAGGCACATGCCAGCAGGCCCCGACTCATGTCCCCCCACCCGACACGTCATTACACTCTAGACCCATGGCCCTTATGCCACCCAAATCCCACCCCAGGCCACCCCAGTCCAAACACCCAACCAAGCATTCCATCCACTCCACATTGAATTCCCAATGTCATGATATAAAATAAATAACCAGCATGCCCATGAATACATGTCCCTCAGACCCACACAATGGCGACACATGACTGTGAAAAAGCACATTGTGACATGCACAAAACAAATGAGAGAAGACCACACAAGTAAAGTATGGAAAAAAAGTGTATTGAAGAATAAACAAAATGAATAAAACAAAAGCACACAATAATAAAAAAAAATATTCCAAGTCCGGAAGTCCAAAAATGAAAAAAAAAATGAATGCTCTAACCAATAAAATCCAAAGTAAAATGGCTCCAATTGATCCGTCCATCAAACAAAAATCAGAGTTTAAAAAAAGCTAAGTATTCCACCATGGGTCCAAGAAAATGAAATCCAGGTCCAAAACTATTTACAAATGAACATCCAATGGTCCATGAGCCCAACAATCCAAAGTAAACCTAACCTAAATCCTACCTAATAAATAACTATATACAAAAAGGCGGCGCATAGTCCATGCGCCCCAAAGGAAAAAAAAATAGAAAGGAAACTTACACCTACAGAACTATTTACAAAGGCAGCGGGCAAGTCCAACGGCTTGCTTGTTGATGCTCCGGGTCAGGGCATCATCGAACTCCTCTTCAACGTCCCGGATGCGGGCCTCTTCCCTGGCCCCTAGGTCTTGCAGGGATGCAGCGATGGCCTCCTCCAATTCCCTGCGAATTGCCTCGAGGCACTCAGCCCACCTCAACGCCCTGCGCATGGAGTTCTCCGCCCTGACCATAGTGAGCCGTGCCTCTTCCACCCGCCACTGCTCTGCATCTATTTGCCGGCCCAACCTCTGGCACACGGTAGACACTCACAATCCAGGGTCCTCCTGCCCTCCGGCCGATGCCTGCCCCTCTGAAGTTGATGGCCCCGAGCCATCATCGCTCCCACCTTGAGCCTGCTGCTGCCATGCATGTGCCCTGCCTGTTGATGCCTGCACGTCCTCCTCCTGCTGTGGTCCAGTTGGTGGGGTGGCCACTCCTGCTGGACCTCCGACTCCCAACTGTGGCAGGGATGTGTCCTCCACCAGCCTGGCCGCTGGGTCTGAGGCAGCTCCACAGGGTGCCCAGGTGATACGTGGGTAGGAAGATGGCACGGAGGACGACTGGCGCATATGGGGTTCAGTTGAGGAGGGGGTCGGTAGAAGGTTCAGCACACGGAGGAACCCAGCACTGGTGACCCGTCCTAGTAGGTCGACGCTGTCAACGAGGCATCCGAAATAACGTGCATTGTCCTCATGAGAACCCTGCATGTCATCCCGAATGCCACGTTGATGCAACGCCACACCAGCCAGGACAGGCTCAACACGGTCCTGGATTGCCATGTCCGCAGGGAGAGGAAGGCCAGTTGTTGTGTGCGCATCCCCTCCCTGAAAACAGGTCTGGACGAAGGCATCTCTGCATGGGCAGATGCAGTCAGCACCACCTCGGCTGTGAGTCTACCATGCAGCACAGTCCCAGTCAGTGACAGTGACCTTAGCACAGCAGATGTTGCTACGCAGGGTCAAGTCAGGGGCACCCAGCAGCCACCGACGCAAGTCAGGGCTTCTGTCCTTGTTCCACCTGCCACTCCCTTGGTTCAATCCACCAGCGCCACTGCCCATACTGATCAGGGCAGCCTTTGCCAGTCAGGGTCCGGACCAATGTCCAAGAGGAGGAAGATTGCACCTGTAGTAGAGGCTGGGACCCCAGACACAGCTCCGGCCTCCGGCACGTTAAGGAAGAAGCCTTTCTGCATGCAGGAACTGGACTTCCTTGTGGACTATGCGCGGGACACCAACAGTGATATGCTAGTGGGGCCGAATTGTCACACTACGGCTGCCCACCGTATGTCCCACTGGAAGCAAGTTGCAGATTGTGTGAGTGTATTTCGACATGAGGTGTGCACAGCTCAAGAGTGCAAAAAGCATTGGGATGACCTCCGACGCAGTACTAAGGTGAAGCGTACCTCCAATTATGCCGTGACTGGGTTGACTGGCGGTGGGTCACCAGCTCAGGAGGAAGACCTCACTTCGCACGAGTCAGTCGTTGCAGAGTTCATACCGGAAGGATTGGTCGAAGGAGTGAGAGAGATGCAGGACTTAGCTGCCCCATCCAGTGAGTGTTTTCAGTGTTTGTCCGAACATGTGTGTTTTGCTTGTGTGATGTGTTGTGCTTGACTGCCACATGTCATGTGTACATGGTTCTCATGTGCGAGTCATGCAATGCTTCACTGATGCATGGCTGCTGTGCAGCATGCTGGACATGTAGAACAGACGGGGACTGTCCTCATCACTACACTTGCACCCTACTCACATGCTAGTCACCCGGCTGCCCCTCTGGTCCATGTTCCAGCTCACTGGCCCTTCTGCATGTAGCCTGCGGTGTCTTTCCTCTCAGCACTGGGACTATGTCATTGCATGACTGACGTGCATGTGTGTTCTGCCTGCAAACGACTACTCCACTTAGGCATGCTCCCTTGCCCCTCCACCGCCCTGCACCCCCAATTTCACCATGGCACTGGTGTGTATCATGTTGGAGTACTGCAATGGCCTGTTCAAGGCTCCTGTGTACATGCACAATTCCCCCAGCCAACCTGCCAGACACATAAGTGGGGTACATCTTTTGTCCTTGATGCAGGGTGTCGCACTTGGACTGTGCAGATGACAGATCCTCCGCAGGGACATGAGTGCCCATTCATGCTCCATGTGCATTCCATGCATGCCCCTATGTTCCCTGACTGGATGATCATTGTAGTACGTGTCCAGGATGGCCTACATTTCATGGCATTTGATCATCCATTGCATGCCCACTCTGGCTCAGTCCTGCATCACGCACATGTTTCGGGTGTCACAGTCTGTGTGAGGCACAGGCCTCTCCCTGTTTCAGGCACCCCGACTCTGTTCAACTGGTGTAGTGGCTTCTGCACACATGGGTGTACTACTGAGGGTTCATCATGTGTCCTGCTTACTGTCCCATTCTCATCTGCTGTGTTGTCAGTTGACTCAGATGATGCAATTGACGCTAGTCAACACTGTCTGCCAATACACAGGTCTCTGGTCACCCTTTCGCTGACATGCAATGTCTCCCTGCATTTTCACTTGGGGGGGTTGCTTGTAGCCATGCAACCCATTGCATGCACATTGCACGTGATGCCTGAACTTGCCCTTACACTGCCTTCATGTTTATTGATAGACATCATAATGTACTTGTTCATGTAGATAGTGGGTAACGTACACATGTTCTGCACTGCATCAACCCACTTCTGAGCGGTGTTACACCGTTCTACATGCCTAATCACTGCTGCAATGACAATGTGACCTGGCATGTACGGTCAGATTTTCATCCCTTCTCTGTCATGAATGCCACGGGCACAGGTGCTTCCTGTGACACATGTACTCAGTATTGGAACTCCCTAGTAGTTGTTTAGCAAAGTTAATTGGTCAATCTGCGGCCTATATCAACTGGCATAGGCCGCAGATTGAATTTAGCCTGCCAATTGGGTTGTAATGACTGTGTAGCTGCCTGCACGTGTGTATGTGTACACTTTCACATACATCAAAGCAAGCAGCATTATAGCTGCTTGCTTTGCTGTATTAGATGCTGTTCATGTTCACAATACAGGTGTGTGGAGAAAGGGGTGTTTTTGAACATTTTCACATGTACATATGCAAGCAGCTTCAATGTTATGTAGTGCAACATTGTGACTACTCACTTATGTGTTTGTGAAAGTGTTCATTTACACGTGTCTACTGCAGCTTTGTTGTTGACTGACTAATATGTAGTTGATTGACGTTAATGCTGGTGAGATTTCTGCATTGCGCACGTTATGTTGAACTGGCATGATCCTGGAGGTGCACTCTTGTGCAGTATGTGTACGCCCAGGCCCACTTAGCTAATGTGGTGGGGCCTGGCCGTGGAGATTTTATACAAGGAATGATGGAATAGGGCACTTTTATAGCCCAATGTGCTCAATCAGGACCTGAGGGGTGTTGTGGAGGCCTCATGTCCTGCAGCACGGACCGTACTGGGTGTTATGGCCCCTCATGCCTGGTTGCAGACCCTTGCTTTGCTTGGGACATTCACTATATCTACATGGCCCATGCCACCCGGTACAGCCCGAGCTGCAGATGGATGGAGCTATATTGCTGATGATGCTTTAGTGATGCATGTCTACATGCATATTACGTGTGTCATTGTGTGTTTGGATTCACTTGCAGCAGTGGTCAATTTGCAGTTCAGACAGGCAGGGCTGGTCTTACACCAGATTGCACCCCAGGCGGGAAGCATCATTGGCGCCCCCCCGCCCATTCATCAGAATGCGCCCCTCCTCCCCCGACTGGCTCACGTCACTCCCAAACTACACATCTGTTGTGCGACAAAAACCCTCCTCAATATGAAGAAATAATTGCTATATAAATGAAGCAAGTTTCATTAAATTGTAATTCAAGTACTTTACAGAAGAATTCTAATGTGAAATCACAGCTGTTGCTGCCCAAGTAAATGGTTTTTCTGTCACCTGCTCTTAGGAAAGCAGTTTCAAACTGTCTGTACTGGCACACTGCGGTGTAACCAGCCTGCAGGGGTCTGAGGGCCCACTGACCACTGGCCCTGTGTTGCAGGTGTTCTGTTCCTAACACCTCACATGTATTTCACAAGGGGCAATACTAGACTAACCATATGAATATTTTTTTGATAGTAGGTTATCATTCTAAGATGGACAGTCTGGTGCACTCTTATTGTCCTCTTTCAAAATAGCTCAAGCTCTGCGCTCCGATAATGGATGTGACCAATAATTATCATTGTCCGAAATTTGAGAATGCAGTGAGAATTGCACGTGTACATAGCAACCAAATCCTCAGATTTCTCCGTATTTCTTTCACTTGTTTTTTTTTAGAATACTTAAGGCACTCAATGGGGTGCAGCAATGGGTGATAATGCCACAATGGGGACACATTGGGGACACACTGGGTCTACAGGAATCTATGCATTGTTTTCCTGTATAGCTTCTTTCATTTCCTTCGTGTGCCGTACTACTGTTTACCCTCTTAGTGCCCCCTCTAAAACATTTTCATTCTTCTTTATTCCTTCCTGACACCACCTATGCATGTTTTCGCCTGCTTACCATGCTTGCATCCGTTGTACATTTTCAGCTATGCATTTCGTCCTGTCCTCCTTCCATTGCGCAATCCCTGATACTTATATTACCTTATTGGCCATGTTACACTGTATGTCACTTCTAATCTGTCCTTTCTCCTTTCAAACATTCTCTTTCCCTTGCACTTTTGTCTCTGTCCCATTTCTATGTCTTGCATATTCCTTGCCCATCTGACCTTCTGACAGCAATACAAGTCACCTCTGTAGCAAGTACCCCCTCTTTCCACGGCTTGGGCTGAAAGGGGTTCAGGGTACCCAGTCTCGTGTTATAGGGCTGTGACCCCTGTCCTCTTGCACCCACGTTAAAACTCCAAATAAAAAGGGATTCTACATGTGCATTGACACGCAGAATCTTCATGAACGTGCATTATTGTGACAGAATCGCGATAATGTACATTTGTTTGAACCAAAAGTGGGGAATGAGTAGAGTATGGCAACGTGTAGGGTAATGGAAAAGAAAGAGGATAATCGGTGAAAGTGGGTATCTGGAAACCCATTAAAAAATAAATCCAAATCAGGATTCTGCACTAAAAATGGTCATTTGGAGATTTGAACATGATTCCAACAGCCAAGGATGGCAAAACGCATATTAAAGGAAACAGAAACAATAATGACACAGACAATGGGGATCGGATTAATTATGCGGTCGCCGAATTGTGTATGCTCCTGCAACATTAGCTGCAATGTTGCAAGCTGTGGCTGTCAGTGGCTTTACTAACAACCAATGGGTCCCTTTAATTTTATTTATTTTTAATTTGCATTTTTAAAGCGCTCACACAGCCCGGGGGCATCGAGGCGCTGTTACAGGAATATGTCTCTTAGTTGCGTATTTATAACTCAGTAAATACCTGAAGTCTTTTTTTTTAAGCGCGGACCCGGGGATCGAACCTGTCTTGTTTTCAAGGCGAGCATGTTGCCGCTGAGCTATCCTCCCAGGAACGTTATGTTTGTGTTCAATAAATAAGTTGGTCAGAACAATACCCAGAAACATTATTGTTTTGCTTAATGTACCTTTGCAGTATAGACACTCAAGTTGGCCACCAGTTCTAGCTTCCCGGCTGACTGTAGCGCTAAGAAACCCGAGAGGGTGCTCTGCATAGATTGAAATCTGAATTACCCCTACACGTTGCTGGCGGCTCACCGGCCTCACATGCCAGGTGTATGATAGTCATGCGCCCGCAGTACACTCATGCTCGTAATTAATTAGCAGCAAGTATTTCCACATTATTTGTCCTTTACTCTTTGGGAAGGTGAAGTACTCGGGTAGTCTCCCTACTATTCTAAGCATTACTCAGCACGGTTATTAAAACAAATCCCAGAGGGCAGCTAACAGAATCACACACAATAGAAACCTCATAGAAATCAATGTCCATGATAAATGATTGTCATCCATCGACGACCAAAGAGACTACCAAAAGTGTGCTTTGTCAAAGGCCCTTGAAACAGGGCTGTGAGACCAGTCAGGCAACGTTTTCCCCAGTCATTCATAAGTGCCAAACAGCAGGACAACTGTTTTTTTTTTTTTTTTTTACTAGTTATGTTCCGAATCCGAAGAATGAAAACCACAGGAATAGTCGGCCCAAACAATCAAACAAACACTTACCTCTGTGCTACTGGCTCCACCGGCACTCGCTCCTCTTGTCCGAATGGCGGGGGCGCCAGCCAGCCCCAATCTCAATCTGGGCCGTGATGGGCCTGGCTGGCGCCAGCGGGGCCCGGGGCGGGGAAGTAAAAGCAACAAACAAATGATGCTAATGTGTCGATTGCTGCCCGGCCTGCCCTGCCTGAGGGCAAAGGCTGCAGGCTGAAGCAGCAGTAATACAACACGGGCGTCACGTGAGTGACGTTCGTTGTTTGTTTTGTTTGTGACATTAATCATTTTTTATAATGTCATGATGACATTATAAAAAATGATTCTGACTAGGCCTGGCTGGGTGCGGCCTGCCTTGCAGGACTCTGAGCACCGCCGTGCGGCACCCCCTACAGACTGACAGATGTCAGGCAGCCGCCTGATCTGCCTGACGCAAAGACCGGCCCTGCAGACAGGTTTATGGTATGTTCCACCTCTTTGTTGCCATCTGTCTTTTCTGCCTGTGACATGTGCCTGACAGAGGTGGTGTCTGATGGAGTTCATATACTACATTTTGTACTTGTGTAGGCTTT
This sequence comes from Ambystoma mexicanum, assembly GCF_040938575.1. Taxonomy (NCBI): domain Eukaryota; kingdom Metazoa; phylum Chordata; class Amphibia; order Caudata; family Ambystomatidae; genus Ambystoma; species Ambystoma mexicanum. Next base: position 91,388,620 of record NC_090932.1, read on the forward strand.
GCTATTTAGACACATTCATTTCTGCTTTTGGGATGTGTTTGCATATCAAGGCCACTGGATGCATGCCAGGTTCTCATTTGTGTGTGACATGTCTGCTTCATGTGTTGGCTGTCAATGTGATGTCTATGTGTGTGTGGGTTATGTGCTTCTGACACGTGTACTCATGTTTGTTTTTTCCACTTTTCAGATGATGTCGCAGTGGAGACAGAGGATGGTGTTGTCATGCCAGGCACAGGGTTGCTATCACACCAGCAACCCAGCACAAGTGGAGGTCGTGGGGTGGTAGACCACGAGAACCCACTTGTGTTCCAGACCATCGTGTCTAGGGCTGGCAATGAGTCTAGCCCAAATGATCACTCTGACGACAATGTCGAGTTGTATGTGCGTCGGGTCCATTCGTCGACAGTGAGTGATTCTGGTGTGGACGCTCCTCTGTCCGCGACACCTGCACTGAGGGGCCAGACGGTGGTGGGACCTCCACCTGTGGTGGATCGGAACGCAGGGTCACGCTCCACACCAGTTGCTAATGTGCCTGGGGCATCACGTCAACGGAGGAATGTAGTCCTAAAGCCACGGAGGTGCCAACCCAACAGGGACGGCGGCTCCTTGGGCCCCACAGGTGTCAAGCCCAGCAACGCGGTGGCTGCGCGCCACAGGGGTATACTGAGTGGGAGCAAGCCATGGTTGCCAATTCCGAACACCTGGGGGCAGCAATTGATAACATCACTGAGAGAAGGGAACGTGTGGCCCAAACCATGCTCCCCCTGCTAGACAGGTGGATCTCCAGCAGCGGGCGGCACAGTCCTCGGCCCGCTCGCACAGGCTGGGCATGGTGGCCTCAGACAGGGCATGCTGGGCTGAAGTGGTGTCTTTGCGTCAAGCAATTCTGCTCACGCAGAGGCACACATGGAGGCCATGAGTGTTGACTATGAATCCCTCAGATCTACTCTGGGTGTGCTCTTGATGCCCCAGAGGCAGCGGTCAGAGGAGAGGTTGGAGCAGCTTAAGAATACCATCTCGGCTGAGCTACGTGCTTGCTGGGAGGTGTACCAGTTGTCCAGCCAGGCCATGCAGGAAGAACTCTGTGTTACACGTGTTACCTTGCAAGAGGAAGCACACGTATCATGCAAGGTTCTGCATGCTGACCTACATGTCATCACCGCACAGAACCAGGCTCACCCGTCCCGCAGACTTGCTGCTGATGAGGGGCAAGCTGCACATAGGCGTGGTCAGGGTACTGTGCCACGTCAATCTTTTTAGCCAGAGGGTGAGGAGGACGACAACTTATCTCCCACACAGGTCAGGCTGTGCACGTGTTGAGCCCATGGAGTTTTTTTTTTATCTCAACATCATCACATGTGGGTGTTGAGGTGCATCCTGTACCTCCCTCCTCCTGGGTGCCTTCCCCCTGGGTCGTATGTGGCCATTTTTGATTTTTATAGTTAGTTTAATTAGTTCATTTTTTTATATATTTAGTTTAATTAGTTAAAATGTTTTTTTATAGTTCGTTTAATTAGTTAATATTGTTTAAAATTTCTTTTCTATTGTGCATTCATGTGACGGTGTGGTGCTTTGTGGCTTTTGAAAGCATCCACTGTCTGTTCCAGCTGGGCCCTTCAAGCTTGTCTCATGTATGTGTTTGCAGCTTGGGGACCTGACTCACATATGCCACTCCTGCTTCCCCTATCGATGGGCTTGCAAGGATGGTTCAGTGTTACAACCATTTACACAAGGGCATTGGACTTTCGTCATATCTGGGGCCTGCCTGCTTGTGGTGACACCCCTAGTGGGGATAATGTAGTTTTTCTCCACGGCATGTCTGCAATCAATTTTGGTGAGTACATATTTGATATGTCCATTTATTGATGTTGATCGTGTTGTGTGTTTTTTTCTTGCCTGTATATGTGCTTGATGCACTTCATGCTATAGACAGTAGCCTGCACCCTTTGGCTGTCAAAGTCACACTGATGGTGGGAGGAGGTCGGATGTACGTCTCAAACATGGCCCAGTGACAACCAGCATGAAGACACACACACAGGGATCTTCCCAGCCTTATTAATAGCTTTTATGCTCTTTTTGCAGGAAAATGAGCCTCCAGACTACCTTTCCCAGCAGACACAAGGCCAAGAACTACAGAAACCTGGCCACGTTGGGTGGTGCACACATGCCCATGCGTGCGCAAGCAGAAGCACAGGGCTTGTGCTCAGATGTCCAACAGAAGCAGACATGTTTCCAGGAGCTCCAGGCAAGGTGAGCAGCACGAGGGGCCACAACCCAGCCGAACTTCATCCAGGCCTCTTGCACATGCATGCTAAGTAGTGCGAGTGCTGGGGAGCTTGGCCAGGCATTGGGGACAAAGCACACAGTACAGCTAAAACGCGTTGAGGTACAAATGCCAAGTAGCTTTACAGGTTGTCAGGGGCACACGCAGGGGGCATCACCCATATCCTCGAGTCCCCCCTGATATATGAGCTGAGTTGTTAGTGCAGTAGCGCTCCTAGCCAGAAACTTATACAGTGCACGGGGGCACCCAGCAACACACAGACTTGAGTGCTGTGCATATCATTTGCATATGCAAATTGCCACATTCACTACCTATTGAAATTCACGGCTGGCAGAACACGACTTGTAGTGAAGTCGTACCTCGCCAAACGCGTCTTGCAGCTCACCCAGGGACCATTCTATCATGTGTGATTCTTGACACATTGGTCTTCCATTTACCAAGCGGCCACGTGCACCTGTCTTACTGCATTGACAATGTATGAACCATCACAGGGGCAAGCTAACGTATACGAACAAAGCAGCAGACAAGAGTGTTTGTTTGTGGAGAAGTCACTTAGTTTGAGGCAGGAGTGGTGTTGTTTGTGTGTTGAAAACACACACAGATTAGTAACTCACGCTCTCTTCGCAGCATTGAACTGCTCCTGTTACCGGACCTGAGAGTGCGCAGGCAAGAGGCCAGCACTTACCCCAGAGATAAGTCTCTCTTTGGCTTGCATTTGACTCATTTTGTACAATGTGCATGAACAACATGGTTTCTCTGATTGAGTATGTGTTATTGTCAATAGTTGTATTTTGTATTTTGCCTACTTTCCCTTGCCAATCCAACTCCCCTCTCCTGTCCCTCTTTCCGGTTATCCTAAATACCAATGCCTATCCAAACAACAGATCCCTGACCCTCTTTCCCCGCTGGGGTCTCGGAGGCCTGTGTAAGTTTTACCTTGCAGGTGCCCAGACCATGGAGGGGGTGGTTGGTTCATGCCACTCCTGCGCCTGGAGAGCAGAACTGTGACACTACCCATCAGTTGTTGCATTCTCATTGTATATTGTGTACTGAAAATGGTACCCATCCTGTTGAACCATCGTTGAACTGTGCTACCTTGGTTGTGCTATCATTCTGCATGGACATGTGGTTGGACATTTTCTGCACCTTCAAGTCATCTACTGGAGACTCTTCCAGGGTTTTTTGGTGGCTACAGGCTTTTTCCCTGGTTTGGGGGTTTGGCTCCTTGGAGTTCTCTGCGATTTGGTATTTTTACCAGTCAAGGTGGCCTCTGAGGGGGCTGGATCCTATTTACATGCAAGGTGGAACATGGAGACCAAAGGGTAGCGGGATCCTGTAGCCAGGTAGACTAGAAGGAAGAAGGCTACATACCCCAGACACAGTTGTTCAGAAGGTCATGGTGATGTGTAAATGAGGGAGGGCCTTTTGTTGGACAGTAAGCTTGGGCTACAGTGTTGGGGCACTCTCTGGCATTGTCATTGTGGGGTACTATGTACATGATGTGTCCTGCTGGTGAATGGCTGCTCCTGTGTTGTGTTTACTTTTCAGGTGTCAGGGGATTGTTGTGGTTTCACATGCTGGGGTGTACACATGGGCAATGTTCGCATGTGATGTGTACAGGACACTGAGGGTCACTTGATTTCACATGCATATATTGAGTGCATGTCCCTACTGACACACACAGTTACACAATGCTCCACCACACGTACAACCACCCTTCCATGCCCACAGGTGCACACAGATTGCCCTCTGTGGCACACTGTGTCCCCGCAGCGCATGATCAACTACCATTTGGGGATCGTGTACATGCGTCAATAGGTTTTTTTTTTGTTTGTCCTTTTTATGTGATGCTCAAGGTGTATCCCCAACACAATGGCTGCTCACTGTGCTGTGTGCTGCGCAGTGTGTTGCAGGAGACACACACAGCACACGGGTTAGGGAGTAGCAAATTTGGCTTGGCGAATGTGCATGTGAACAGGCATTCAGTCTTTTGTTGATGCTACCACTCGTGGCAAGCATTTGTGTATGACGTGGTATGTGTGGGAGGTTGTTGGTCAGTCATTTCATCTGATTCCAAGTCAGGCGTGATTGTCTCGGGCCACTTTCCATTTATCACATGTCACTTTGTATGTAATTGGTCATGGTTGGGCTTTTGCTGTTGCAAGCCATGTCATGGTGTGGCAGTCAAGGGTGATGTGGGTTGGAAGGGTTTGGGTGACATACCAGTGATTATCATGGCCTGTTTTGCAGGAGATGGTGTGGTACACACCTTGCATGTGTTCCTTTTGGTCACACAGGATTGGTTATGTTTAAGTAGCTAGGGATGCACACAATGTAGCACTTCCATGGCAACATTCTCAGGGTGCTAAGGTTGTGACAGTTGACTGTCTCTTTGTCATCATCGATTGTCACCTCGTATGTGCCAGGCCTGTGTGTACTCTGCAGGGGTGGGAGTTTAGGTGAAAAATGTGGCCACAAGCTGGGTCCGGGCTGCCTTGCCACGTGCCCTTTCCCCTCCCATGGGCAGCGTCTGTGCATGTGGTTGGGGTTGTGGGGGCACCACCATGTCCACCGGTACGTCCCACTGTGTTGCAACATTTTGCAGGACACATGCTGCCACAATGATCCTACACACTACTGGGGGTGCATATAGTAGGCGGCCGGCAGAGCGGTCAAGGGAGCAGAAGCGTGACTTGAGCACTCCGAATGTGCGCTCCACTATGCCCCTGGTTGCAATATGGGCAGCGTTGTATCTTACCTGGGGTGGTGTGGTGGGGTTCCGGATTGGCGTCATCATGTGGTTGCTCAGAGGGTAGGCACTGTCCCCTGGGGAGGTGATAATGGTTGTGATTAGTTGGGTTTGTGTATTTGTCTGTGTGACATGTATGCATGTGCACAGGCATTTGTACTTGCCTAGGAGCCATGTGTCGCCATGCTTCCCTGCTTCCAGGGCCCGACTCAGGGCAGACATTCTGTATATAAAACTGTCATGGGTAGACCCAGTGTAGTTTGCACAGACAGAGGTGATGATTCCCTTGGCATCGCATACAACCTGCACGTTGATGGAATGCCAGTGCTTGCGGTTTCGATAGATGTGCTCAGTGGCCCTAGGTGGACGTAGGGCCACATAGGTGCAATCTATGGCACCAAGCACTTTGGGGAAGTGTGCCACCCTGTAAAAGTCCTGGACCACAGCCTGCCTTTCTGCGGGTGCTCTGGGCATGTATATGTGCCTGCGGACTGAGGGGCACGCAGTCATGATTGCCAACACCTAGTGTAGGCAGCGTGACTGAGTGGCCTGTGAGACACCCCCCACCATGGCAGTTGTCTCCTGAAATGACCGAGTGGCCAAAAAATGCAGGACATTGAGCCCCTTCTCCAAGGGGCTCAATGCTTGGGAGCACAGGGTGGGTGATGTAAGGTCATCTTCCGACTCCAAGACCAGGTCTAGGATGATACGAGGTGGAAACCTATACCTGCCATAGACCTGGTTGTCAGGCATCCCAAAAAGGCTGGTCCGGGGCAAAAAAATGCGGGGCCTGGCTATTCTCCTCCTCCTGCAGTGTCCCGCGATCTGTGATGCGACAAATGGGGCAATCAACGTAGCTGTATATATGTGCTTGTTGTTTGCACGCACTTTTATACTGCGCGTGTGGACGCTTCCACCTGCCTTCGTGTGGCGGACGTGTTGACGCCTGTGCGCGTCTTTTAGCGTGCGTGGGTTTCCCATATTCGATTCCATGAATACGTGTTGTTTGCGTGCTTGTTGGCGTTCCATGTATTTCCCTGCAGTACTTCCCCAGTTACGCCTTCTTTCTCACGCGTTGTTCCCCATTCCGAATGTTCCACCCCGTGTTCCGCCCCCTTTTTGATGTGTGCACCGACGTTGTGCACTTTAGCTGTGCGTGTCGCGCACGGCGTTCCGGATGTTTCTGTGACGTGTGCGCCCGTACGTGTCACGCTCGGATTTGGCACACATCCTGGAGTAAACACACGCAGGCCTTTCCATGAATCGCATGCGTGCGTGTGCGCTTGCTTTTTCACGCTTGCGCCAGCTTGTGCCAAGATTTTCGGCGCACATTTGTTCCATGAATCGGCCCCTTTGTCTCAAGGTTGTGAGAGGGTTAAATACAGAGTTTCTTACTAAAACAAGCCTTATAGGTAGACGGTCCACATCTATGTGGCAGATTTCTCAGCAAAAGAAATAATATTTTCTATCAGCACATACATTCAAAATTCTCTGCAGATTTTAGAAATCAACTACATATTTTGAAATGTTTGGACAATTCCAGGAGATTTTCCTGCTGTAACTATGGAATTTCTGACTCCACAAGCGTATGAAAAATATGTCTGCAGATTGTCACAAAGTTCCCCATAGAGTTGTACTTCCTCTAATGGTAGGGATAGCTCTTCTGACACTTTCCTTTAGCACTAGTGATCAACCTTCTAGGTTCTCCTATCTGGCCATCCTGTGAGTGTGTTCGCTCTTACACTTCTAGGGTTGCATCTTGCTGGATGCTTTCTTCCCGCTCTTTCTTTTTCATTGCTCCATTCTGCAGTCTTCGGTGCCTTCCACTGATGCCTTGTTGCACTCGTCTTGAAGGTTGTTCCTTTGTCCTAAATATGTTCAGCTAGTGCTGGTGGTTTTGCCACCCAGGAATATGTTCAATGGTTTAACAACATTCTTGTATTTTAAATGCTGGTCTTGCTAGGTGATGAGTCTTTGGGCCAGATTCATGGAAGGGTTTTATAATGGCGCAATTCCATAGGAAAACGTTCCATGAATCAGGCCCTTTGTCTCTGTACAACACCTGAATTCCCTGCCTCTTAAATATTGCCTTAAGCGCATTACTGCACACATGAATGACAACATTTCACACTCTCTGGCTGATTATTGTTTCACCGACTGTCTTAGGGAGCGCAGGCTCTTCACCAGCTGTCTTAGGGAGGGCAGGCTCTTCACCGACTGTCTTAGGGAGGGCAGGCTCTTCACCGACTGTCTTAGGGAGGGCAGGCTCTTCACCGACTGTTTTAGGGAGGGCAGGCTCTTCACTGACTGTTTTAGGGAGGGCAGGCTCTTCACCGACTGTCTTAGGGAGCGCAGGCTCTTCACCAGCTGTTTTAGGGAGGGCAGGCTCTTCACCTACTGTCTTAGGGAGGGCAGGCTCTTCACCGACTGTCTTAGGGAGGGCAGGCTCTTCACCGACTGTCTTAGGGAGGGCAGGCTCTTCACCGACTGTCTTAGGGAGCGCAGGCTCTTCACCAGCTGTTTTAGGGAGGGCAGGCTCTTAACCGACTGTCTTAGGGAGGGCAGGCTCTTCACCGACTGTCTTAGGGAGGGCAGGCTCTTCACCGACTGTCTTAGGGAGGGCAGGCTCTTCACCGACTGTCTTAGGGAGCGCAGGCTCTTCACCAGCTGTTTTAGGGAGGGCAGGCTCTTCACCGACTGTCTTAGGGAGGGCAGGCTCTTCACCGACTGTCTTAGGGAGGGCAGGCTCTTCACCGACTGTCTTAAGGAGGCAGATAAATATGGTACTGTTCCAAACTATATAGTCACATTTCCTTGTCCAAAAGCAAGACCAGATTATATCAGATTTAAATTTGATTTACTTCCTACCTTCAAAATTCTAGGACCGAGAGATCGGATGTCTGCTGACAAGATGACTTGTAGGATGTGTTTATCTAGAAATGCACTTCAAATTTTGAAACATATGGTCTGGGATTGTCCTGCCTTGCAACGTCGGCTTGATTGCTTCTGCCAATTTGTACATTGTTCAACGTTGTTATCCTTGGAATTTGTTGGCATTGCTTAAGAGGAGGAACTAAGGTGTCTTTTAGTCTAGCTTTGCTTAGATTTTTAAAACAAAAATTTGTTTGGACTTCTGATATATTGCCTTGAACTTTTAAACAATTAGCAGGAAATGCTGGTTCTTATCTTTCTTATCTTAGATGTATAGGCTTATTTTACAGTGCATATAACAAGTGATGCCACATAAATATGAATTGTAAAGATTTGCCTACTGAATGTATTTATTTGGAGAATTTGTATGGAATATGTATTTGTGAAAGGTTTATTTAACCATAACACAATAACAAAAAGAATTATGTTTTTTGGCTTTGGTCAGCACTTTGAATGCAAATGACAAGGGTTCAAGTGTTTGTGTACCTTTTGTATGAGTACGTCGCCTAGGCCACAGACGTTGGTGTCCACTGCTAGGATCGTTTCACAGTCTCCATCGAATCGGCAGAAACAGGGAGCATTAGCAATGCCAGTTTTGGTGTTGTTCAAGGCTTGCTTGGATCGTTCCATCAATGTGCAGTGTTCACCTTTTTTCAGTAGTGTCCTTAGGCATTCACTCTTGGTTGAAAGGTTAGGTTCTTGACGAATATGAAGTAATTTTCCACAGTGCCCAGAAGGAAAGTTCATTGTTCTTTGACGCCTGATTCTAATGCTTCTTGACGTCTTCCGATTAGGGTTCCCTTGGTTCCATTACTGCTACTGAGAAAGAGTAACCGAAAAAGTAGAGTTTCCATTGGAATAACTCACATTTCACTTTGAAGTGAAATCCATGTTTTCCAGTCTTGTGAGTACTTCATCGAGCACTCAATTGAGTTTTATTTGTTGGTCCAATGCACAAGTGTGTCTTCCTGGAAGTACTTTCCCTTCAGCGTTTTGGTAATGGGTTGCAGCACAGAAGCTGGCAGATGGGTTGGAATCAGGATGTAGCATTACCTGATGATGTGCACTGATTCTGTCTAATTTGGTGAAATACAGTGCTCTATTTAGTGAAATGGCTAGTTTGTTTTTCTTGGGCCATAGAAAATTGATGCATATCACATCCTGGTTGAGGCTGCATAAATTTACAAAGCCACAACCTTTTACAGCTCCGTTTTCCACCAGGGGTGTACCGAGCTCTGGCTCCAAGTAAGTATTTAGCTGAATTCCGGCTGAAAAAAAGCTATTCGGCTCTGGCAGAATATTTGCTTGCTGTTCGGCTCTTACCGAATACTTTATCATTCTCGTTTCAATACAATGCAACAAGAACTCAGAAAGGCAAATATAGACTTTAGTATGCAAAACCGAACGGAATTATACCAGACACTTAGCCACAAGACCAGACAACTTGCTATCACACAGCTGTAAAATATAACATATTGTAATCTGCTCTTTAGGGCATGTTTTGTTACAGATTCTTAAACATAAAAGGTGCTCACCTTAGCCAGCAACAATACAGACAAATCCTTTCTTTTGGAAAATGTTTATATGCAATGTGCACATTCTTTGTTGGAAAAGACAAACTGAAAGAAATGTGCATATTTCACTTTCGGATACATTCAGTTCCTGTCATGTCACTTCCCATTGCATACGTCATATTTCCCCCTTTTCTTTTTGTAAGCACTTAAGTCCTGAGTTTAACATTATCTGATATTTTATCAGGAATGATGAGGTGCATATGTTTGTGTTTTGGCCCATGGAGCAGCATGCCCATAGAGAAACATTAAGAATTCACAATAGGTAGGGGAGACTAGCAGGGCTTGGTTATGTCAGGCAGAGTAATATACCCCCACCTAACCGGCCTCAGACAAACTTATGTTGGGTAATCTCTCCAGTTCCAAAGTGGGCCAGTGTGTGACAGCAGGTAAAGATAGGTGTGAAGACTCTGTTTGAGACAGTCAGAGAGCTGTGCTCTATTCATAGTATTTGTAGGACGTAGAGTTGTGAGAGCCAGGGAATTCCTGGGAAGGGACAAGTTAGGAACGAGCCTTAGAGTCTGGCTTGGCTCCAAGTAGTAAACGTGGGCTGAACTGGCAAAATGAGCATGTAAGTCTTGGAACCAGACATCATTGCTAAAACGCTGCTGGCGTACAGTGCAAGCCCTCATGACTGGCATCCTGCCTCCCCAGCACCCCCACAAACTTTCTAATTGGGGCCCACCACCCCCTAACACAAATACCATACATGGCATTCCACCTCCCACCCCCAACAACACAAAGCCTCTACCTGGAATTCTACTTGCCCATCTCTACTAAACATAAATCCCTGCATGGCCTCCCACCTCCCCAGACCAGAAAATAATTCTGCTTTAACGAGGAATAAAAAAATAAACTATCAGTTATTACATGGCCTTTTTGTTCTGCAAAACATAGGACTAGACCTCTGAAATGTTTCCTTTAAAGCGTTTTTAATTTGGTTTGGCTAATGGCAGTGGGTTCAACTCTGACATAAAGCAATTCTCTAATGAGAATGTGCATTAAGGGCCTTTCTGTCTCGTTAATGTATGAAAGGGATTTGGATATGTGCTTTAGCTCTCCTAAATGTTAAGTCCCTTCACACGCTTGTTTCTCAAAATTAGCATTTTGCTCTTTTGACAAACATATTAACAGCTGGTCTAGGTACTGCCAAGGTGACAAAAGAACAGACCAGGCTGAGACACAACACCTTTCCATCAGCACGAGTGATTGCAGACCATTGTTTACTCAGAAATGGGTGACAGTCATGATTGCTGCTTAATCACTTCCAGCAGCATTTGAATGCAGGGACAATCGGGATACCGGCAGTGCTCGGGAGAAGGGGCCAGGTCAGACAAGCCCTTTTTTTAAAGAAATGGGTGTACACTCTACAGGGGAGCCTTCAGCATGAAAACAACTGGACGAGCGAGTGGAGACAGGACGATCTTGCAAAGCACACTCTCAAAGCCACCAGAGGGCTGCAGATCAATATATGGGGCAGATTTCTTTGTAAGTTTGCACACCTGTCTGTTTTATATATGTTGCTTTGTAGTAAAAATGTGATGCTTGTGAATGAAAGGCTGAATCGTGTGAGAACTGCAAGCCACTCAGATTAATTCAGGGTCGCCGCTGCTTTAACAAACCAGACTATCCAAGCAGCTTTCCATATTGCCCAGAGAAATCAAAACAAAACAGCACTACACAGGCAAAAAGACGAAATGGACCAACGCGACATCAAGTTTGGTGGAAAACTGTAGCAAATATATTGGTTAGAATAGGACTATATTTTGATCAAGTAGGAAGTAAATGTTAAAGTATATTTTAGTGCTGCTAAAATTTGTTTCATTGTTTTGGTGGCCATCAGAGTTACATAAACAAACTTACCATGTGCATGATCCAGAATTGTTATATTTTTTGTTTTTTATTTAATGTAATGAATAGTTAGTCCTGATGTGCAAAACCAATTGTAGTAAATGAACGGGCGCTTACCCGTTCACCAAACACCAACAGCCTCTCTGGGAGAGTCCTCTACTTTCTTTTGGCCCATGAAGGGGTATGATATGATATGGCATTTATAATGCACCTATAAACAAGTGTTTCAAGGCGCGACGAGGCAAGGGAGGGGGAACAAAGGGAAGACAGACAACGATCTTACTAGGCCAGGTGACATTCAGAGCGCGCAAGTGCAAGAGAAGCGGGAAAGGGAAAAGTGTGTGGGGGAAGGGAGAGGGGAAGTGCAGTACATGGGATAGTAGAATAAATATGATAAATAAAAAGCTGCCAGCTGGTGGCCAGTGCAAGTTAAGTGCAGACATAGGTGCTGGTAGGGGGACTGTAGGGATACAGAAAACAGTCTCCCGGTGCATGGGTTGCCAGGGAGGCAGTGCAGGTGTGCAACTGGTAAGGCCTGGGCCTGAGATCGGAAAGGGTGGCCAGGTATCCAGTTTCAGCCAGGAGTTTAGCAGGGGAGAGGGGGAGAGAAAGCAGAAGCAAAGAGGAAGGTTTTGAGGTGCTTCCGTAACCGGAGATGGTTCTGCTCAAGTTTCAGGGAGGCAGGAAGGCTGTTCCAGAGGAGGGCCTAGCCGAAGAGAGATCTACCACCAACTCATTGCTTGGAGAAGCCACTGACCCTGAGGGAGTTGGAGGCGGATGAGCGAAGAGCTCGAGAAGGGAGATATTTAGGAAGAGAGAGTTGAAGGTAATGCGGCCCTATGCCCCAGAAGGACTTGTGGACAATGCAAAGGGTTTTGAACTTAATACTTGCAGGCACTGGGAGCCAGTGCAGAGATTTCAGTCCTGGAGAGATATGATCCCTGGACTTGAGGCCAAGGACAAGTCTTGCAGACCTGTTCTGGATAAGTTGCAGAGAGCGGAGAGTAGAGGTAGGCAGATTTAGAAAGAGGCTGTTACAATAGTCCAGCCTAGAGAGATCCAGGGCTCTGGAGACAGTGAGCTTCTGGGGGAAGGAGAGGAAAGGAAGAATACCTCTGAGGAGGTGCAGCTGGTAGTGTGACTTCTTAGAGACGTCAGAGATGTGAGGAGAGAAGGAGAGTGTGGAGTCGTAGATGACCCCGAGGTTTTTAGCCTTGCAGGTTGGAGCAGGAAGAGGGCCAAGAGAGGCCGGCCAGAGAGCTGCAGGGAAGGAGGAAGCGGGTGTGCCAATGAGTAGAATCTCAGTCTTACTGGCATTAAGGCAGAGGTCATTGGCGGCACACCACTCCTAGATAGCAGACAGACAGTCAGAGATGAGGGAAGGAGAGGAGGAGGCCGAGGGTAGCCTGAAAATGAGCTGGGTATCATCCGCATATCACTGAAAATTGGGGCAGAGTAGGGTGAATAGTTGTGAGATGGAGTTCACGCATTTCAGATTTCCTCTTGACTTGTGTCCTGCATGAGCCGACATTAACCATTTTATACATTTCTATGTGAGCTGCAAAGAAGTTTCGAAACTCCACTGCACCGACTTTGCAACTGCATAGAGACTGGCACTGGTTTTAATATGCAACAACCTTCTCTACATTTGGTCCCTTCATTTTGGTTAAATCTGCTTTTTCTGGCTTTTATACTTTAAATAAAGATTCTGCGTCGATTACAATGAGCAGAAATAAAAGTATACAATGCATTAAAAAAATTGTGCTTTATTTTTATTTTTAATTAGTGTGTGTGTTTTTTTCAAGTTTGGAACATGATTTATTACATAAAGCAACTATTCGGCTTTATGTGTGGCTTCGGCCAAATAGTTGACTAACTATTTGGTATTCAGCCGAATACTAAATATGCTATTCGGCACAGCCCTAGTTTCCACATGATTGCCATTGGACTTAGACCTTTGGTAGCCTCCAATATTTCAATGATTCAAATCCTTGGAAGTTCAGTGAGTAGTTGTTCAAACTCTTTCATGTTTTGGTAACTTGCCTCACCTTTTGCATAGTGGGCATTGCAGTGTTCTCTGGTTTGGTTTTGTACTTTTTCCCTTTAGGGTTCCTATAATAGGTCCGAATATCTTGCAGTGTTTCATAGACAAGTCTTTAAAATCTCTGCGGAAAGCCGACATCATTTGCTCTTTTGCATTTTTGCTCCACTTTGTAGCTACCTTTCCTTGATGCAGCCAAGCTAATGAATTGTAACATATACCTTCCAACTGGTCGCCTGTTTTTTCAATGTCAATGAGCTCTTCCTGTCGCCCATTAGACATCGTTTCCCTCCTCCATTTGTGCTGGGTTTGAAGTATGTTTTGGTGAGTGTTTATTTATTGCCCCATATTTCTACGATGACTTCTTACGGCATAATGGTCAAAGATGGATTATTCATACAAATTCAATGTCATGCTTATCATCATTTATAGACAGAACAAACGTTTTACATAGTTATTACATGACACAGGTGTTTATGTAGAGATAAAATAACCTATTGTCATGCCACTCAACCGATGGACCCGCCACGTTCCTCTCCCGTGGCAGGTCCGATGACAAATCCGGGACCTCCCGCACCATTACCCGTGGCTCGGTTGTTCCTTCTGCATGGGGGCTGCCTTGACCGGTGCGGTGCACAGGCACCAGGGCCCAGCTGCTGCTTTATGCGCATGCGCATTGCTGACGGCTTGGTCCATTGCCATGGGAAACCAATGAGCGTGCGCACGGCCTGTCTGACCTTCCTGTGCATTTAAGCATTGCGAGCCCCGGCATCGATGCATCGCAACCTCTTCAGGTTGTGGGGACACGCTGTTGTTTTAAGCCTTCTCCTTGTCCCAGTCTTGTCCTCCGCTGCCTTCCTTCTTGGCAGTTTCACCTTTGACTACCAGCTGGCCAGCCTGGTTCTGAGCTCCTTGTTCCTGTTCTTGTTCCTTGCTGACTCTGCATTTCTTGGCCTTATTATCCTTCTGATTTTTTTTTCCTTTCTTACTAATTTCCTTTTCTGGCTCCCACATCCAGTGTTTTACACTATTCCTGGCACCACGTTAATTGTTGGAGCTATCTTTCGTGGTGTCGGGGGAACTGCTTTCTGCCTCTTGCTAGTACACTACCCCTAGCTTGAGTCCAGAGGTGGTCGTCCACAGTTCACTGCCTTTGGTGCCAGACAGACATCACTTCCAACACTATCCTGGACCGCCAGCTACACCGCATCACAGGTACGTGGGAGTAAAGGGGGGCACACCTTGATGCCTATTTTTTCTCAATTCAAACTGCATGAAATAGATTGGAGTAATTCTATTATTTTTTTTAATACATCACAATCTACCTATGTATTTTTCTGCTGAGCCTTCATGTTTCTATCCCTAATAGCTTTCATTGCTGGACATTCTTCAGGGTTATATACACATTAAAGCTTCTGATGTCCCATGCTTAATTGTCCAACCAATTTCACTTGCCTGTTAATTTATCTAATGTTCCAATTTGTTCTACTTAATTTCTTCTAGTGGGATGCACAGAAGATCTAACCAACTACTGACCAATATCAAACATCCCATACCCAGCAAGGATCCTAGAAAGCTATGTCTATGAACAAATCCTAGGACAAGTAGAAAACAGCCAAGTACTAGACCAAGGACAAGTCAGATTCAGACCAATGAGAGGAACAGAAACAGCATTGCTTTCAATATGGGATGATCTAAAAACCAATGCCGACTCCGTCACCTCGGCACTAATTCTATGGGGTCTATCATCAGCCTTTGACACAGTACACCATGAAACCTTCATCAAAAGACTCGGAGAAATAGGAATCTGTTAGACGTATTTATTATGGTTAAAATGTTTCCTAACATAAAGGATGGAAACAACTTGGCTAAGCCTCTTTAACGCAGTCCCACGCACAGCAACTTGTGAAGTTCCACAAGACTCAACAGTCTTACCCCTGCTATTTAGCATCTACATGACCCTGCTCATCAATCTCATCAAAAGACATGGAGTAACCTGCTACAATTATGCAGAAGACACACAAATCATCAACAAAGTCAACATGGATGGAGAACCAGGCCTAACCCTCATAAACTGCCTCTACGAAAAAAAACACATAGATGAGCACCAACAATTCAACCGGTCCTGGTGAACTCAACCCAGACAAATCAGAACTCCTGATCATGCCCAACAACCCTTCAAACTCACTCCATATTCCATGGCCTACAGAAATGGGAAATCAACAGAAAGCTTCCAAATGAGTTTAAAACTTTGGAATACTAATGCACAACGACTTAACGCTAACACCAAAGGTCAATGCAGTTGTAAAGAAATGCTTATTCCACCTACACACAATGAAACGGACACTGCCCATCCTCACCTTTCAATGTAGACACTCTGCATAACCCACTGAGCAAGCCACAGCCAAGGAGCAAAATTCATGCAAAAACAAATCTCCATTTAAAAACCAAATCGAACACTAAGATCCAGCAACGAAATCCGTCTAGAACCAAAACAGTACTCGAAGCAGAAATTTGGTCGCTCAGGATTCTCTTATATCGCAGCAAATCTTTGGAACTCACTCCCATAGGAAATCAGAACAACAGAAGAACACCTTACAGAAAACTACTAAAAGCATGGCTATAAACTTACCAAACCAAAACAGGAGAACGGCGTAGAAGAGAAAAGGCCATCACAACACAACAGAAACAACAGAAACGTAAAGAACTGAAACCTGGATTCTGCAATAAAATAAAGCATTTCAACGCAGACCAGCATAAGAGACCCAGTACTCTGCCAAACCACCAAAAAGAACACAGACCACCCTCACTACTAACACTACGAACAAAACAAATACAATTTCCAATTTTCCTGCATACCCATCTTCACACACCAAAACAAACTCACACATACCTCTACCTCGACAGAAAACTGAAACCGCCACAAACTGCACACACTCAGTAGCACCCACTATATCAAATGCATCACAGAAAAACAAACCACAGACACACAACCCACCCTTGCATACTCAAAACACTTCTTAACCACTAACGACAAAAACAAACCCAGCACACAGTGACCGCTTTTTCTGAACTGAATCTAGCAACAGCATATCAAAGCTCTCTTGTGCTTTCCCTCTCGTCCCCACTAAACCACCTTCCCCCCCACTGGTCTCCTTCATTGTCAGATCAGCCCGAGTGCCTGGAAACCATGAAAATGGCAACGGTGCACAGTATAAATTACATTTCCATAACATAGCATAGTGTGTTTTCATTTGCCATCCCATAGCGTTTGGATGATTATTATTATTATTTAATGCAACCAAACCCTTAAAATTCAGTGGATGTGGAAAGTCATGACCAGCCTAACTCGGCGTGTTCCTGTTGATGTACCCCATAATGCTATGTCTTCCATAATGCCATTTTGTATGTTATTGTGAATCCCTTCTCTTATAATATGTATGTGCTCATGAGCTTTGCAACGGCAAAGCGCCGAGTTAGACTGGTCATGACATCCCACATACACTTAAATTTAAGGGTTTTTTTTGCGTTAAATCTGCTCAACTTATCTCCACATTAACTAATGTTTTTTTCAGTGAATTTCAAGGGTTTTGTTATACCATAGTTTTTTTACGGGCCAGTGGCCACGGCCGGTATTTGTTCCCCCAATATGTTTCTTTTACACCCACTAGGTGGCTAAGGCCAATTCTTTTGGAGCCGTGTCAACTCTACTTGTTCCCCGAATATGTTTCTTTTCGTACCACTAGCTAGCTCACTATCAAGGGCCGTCGGTCGTGCCCACTGTATATTTTACAACACTACCGAGCAACTAGCCATGGCCTTTAGCCCTGTCCAGTGTACATGTTCCCCCAATATCTTTCTTTTAGTCCCACTAGGTGGCCACAGCCTTTGGCGTGGCCACTATACATACACATACGGCCCTAGCCAGTGAGCACAACCTTTGGTCATGCCCACTGTATACTTTAAAACACGTCCCCTCTTACAACTCATCTTTCCCTCCCTAGCCCCCTCCCATCTCCCCCAACACTCGTTGTTTCGTGTGATGCACTTTTATTCCCGATCTTGTTTTTTTTTTATAAGCGCGGTTAACGTTTGTGCTTTGACCTTAATCCCTAGCCCCATCCAACTCCCCAATTTTGCATGGTGTCCTGTTTCCCCTCCGCAACTCTAGCCTGATGCCAATGCATTGTTTTTCCAACTCCAAACAGCATTTTAAAACATTTTCGTTTTCTGTTAGCCGCAGTTACTCCCGTTATAACCACAGTTATCTCTCCCATCAAACCAAAAGATTTCATTTCTGAAAAGCCACTCTGCTGCAAAGCCCCATGGGAGATATAGGTATAATTTTGAGAGAAGGTGAAACTGCTGGACACAATATCCTCAGACACCCACCCACAAATCGAGTCAGTGCTTCATGCCCAAATTGTTTCGTACCTGGTCCAATTCCATCTAGCATTTTTTGTTGTACAATCGAGCAAAATTTTGACTTTTTCTCTAAGGCAAAAACAGCATTTTTTTACTTTCTTAATAACTTTTTTTATTTTTTAACGGATCTCCACCAACATTTCCAGTCTGGGGGACAGGGGTGACAAATCTTCTGTTTGCACAATTTCAGCCAAATCCAACATGCGCGAGTAGCAATTAATTTTGTGGGTTTCCTATGTATCGCGATACTCAACTATAGTACGGCGACTGCCACATTATAATATATGTACACATAATGTACCTGTGAACACACTGATCATTTACCTAATGTCATTTATAGTTTAAAATCATGCATATATTTTTTCCTCACACATTTGCCACATGGGAAATATATGTTCATGGGTTTAAGCCCCCATTGTTCCACAAGTGTCCCTTGTTTAAGATCAGATCATTTTCTATCTTTCTTCATTATGATATTCCTAATACACCTTTTTTTTAAAACAAAAATTGGTTCTTCAATTTTTTTGGTCAAAAACCTTTTTCTGATTCTTTTTAATAATAGTTTTAATTTTATTGGAAAGATTTGTGAATGTGTTTAACCAGACCATCCCATTACTCCCAGTCTTCTTTGGTTGGTATTCTAAAAGAAATTCTCGGTTATTATTGTAAGCTCTTTTGGCTGATCTTTAAACCAAATCTTTGGATAACCTCTAGATATCAATTTTTGTATTAGTATATTAGCCTCTTACTCATATGCCCCATGTGCACTTCTATCTCTTTAGAGTCCCAAAACGGTCTGAAAGGGAGATTATTTATGACATGTTCGGCATGATGACTACTTGTGGAGACATTGTTGGTCATTTCAAGTATGGAGGTAGCCATGGCGCTTTTAGCGACATGGCTACCCCCATACCGGATACCGGGTCCGTGTTCCCTGAATGGGGAAATACCGGGCCATTCCGACCTTGGAGGGCCCGGTATTTCCCCATTCAGGGAACCCAGACCCTGTGCATCCCCATTCCCACTTGAGCCCTCATAGGGCTCAATGGGAATGGGGAGCATGCTAACAATGGGCCCGTTAATGTCAGGCCCGTTGTTAGCATCCTGGACTGCTCGTGGGACCCGCTAAGGACTCCTGGTTTTACCGCGAGCGGACCTCGTAATGAGGCAATAGGGGTTTAACGGTGCCGGGAGCTCTACCAGCACCGTTAACCCCCTAGCGCCAAGGTCGGAATGACCCCCATTGATTTTTATCTGTCGATTTGTGATAAGACTTGACTTGTAATGCTCCATTGTGATGATAAATGGTAATGTCTAAAAAGTCAACTTATGTGTTACTGTTACGTCCCGGCGACCCTTGTGGTCCTTCTGGTATCTGTTGAAGCAAAACCGTGGCAGACCGGCTGTTCAGTGACATGCTACGGCGGCCAACCATGCAATGGCACGTACTGTGCCAATCAACAGGAGCATACCGGCCAATCCCAAGATGGCCACCACGCTAGTTAAACGTCATGCACAAATGAGGGCGGGACCTCAGCATTTACCAGCAAGTACTGAAAACAAACGCGGGCTCCTCGCCTTGCAACTTTGTTGCTAATTTAGCACTTGTTGTCCTTTCAAGTCTCTCCCTGCTTGTCTGTTTCTTCCGCTCTGGTTCCTGTTGGAGCATCTCACTCCCCCACCCCCGTTCCTCTGTTCCTTTCTATTCGGACCTACTGCTGGGCACCTTTCGCTCTTGCTGCTGATACTTACTTGGAAGTCCCCTGCCGGCTATTCTCCACCGGTCCGCTGCTGCATACAGTCAAGCCCCTGGACAAGGTTTTTCCCCCTTCAGGAGTTTTTCTCCTGAGGGGACTGGCCTCTTTGGCAACTGGTTCACCCTGTTCCACCTTAGGGAGTCCTGGCAGCCAGAGAGGACCGTGCCTTCTTGCCCGAGACCAAGAACAAGACTGCAGGCAAACCACAGGTGAGCCTTAACCCTAAAGGTTACTCATAATATTCGTACATTTTAGGTAATCATTCTGTGTATTCAACCAGTTAACACAAGATACTGAAAAAATAAGGTGGAAAAAACGTCCCATAGTCGTGAATATTTGATCCACATATTTTGAACATGTATGTTTTGTAAAAATCGTATTTCATGTCAAATTGAAATAGACCTAGGTAAAATTGAAGAAGATATACAACAAGGCAATACTTGTCGAACAGTTTCAATTAAAGTGTGAACAACACAATAAAGATTTAGCAGAGCTAGAGGCTACGAACGAACGCATTAAAGACTTAAAAAGATTTAAACAAATATTCTCATGAAAAGGGATTTCCACACATACAAGCGTATTGCAAGGTTGGTAACACTAACAATACCAAGAGGGAAAATAGAAGAATTAGATTTCGGGATTGTCACTGTAAAACATATTTGCTTGCTGCTTGTGCCCAAAGAAAGTCATGATGCCATCTCTTGACAATGCATAGCAGTATTGCCACTGCAAACCCCTTTTTCATATCTGGCTGGATTCTCAAGGAATGAGCCTGAGAGCCAGGGGTCTGAGCCACGTGTGCACCAAGACGGTGTAAGCAGTGGAATCAGGATGTGCAAATCCAGGGGTGACAGATGTTCAAGCTGGCAGCCCGAGCTGGCAAGATGCATGCCAGATCACTCGGCTGATCCTCCACCAGACTCTGAGGTGCCCAATGAAAATACTTCTGCAGCACTCGCTGGCAAGGATGATTTCTCTGGGAAACCTTTACCCCCATAGACAACGATGGCGGGGGATGGATGAGTGGTGAGTGGCTTTGGTGGGCTTAAGATGCCCTTGAGGGGATAATTCATGGGGTGCCATACTTTATGTCTAATGTTGGTAGTCTTATGGCGATGTAATGTGGAGTAGGTAAGCCATCACAGACTTTTTGTGTGGTTTTAGTGGATGCTAGTGGTGCTTTGTTCACTAATGGTGCCAGTGGTAAGTAACCAGCACTGGAGGTTCCCCTCTTTCCCTCAACTTAGTGTTGGGAACCGTGATGAGTACCGGTAAAGTAACACACTGCATTGTCCCTACATTATTCAAGAGTAGGGATGTTGAGGATGTGAAGGGTTCCTTAACTGTGTGGAGAGTTGAGGTGTCCAGTCAAATGGTCGAAAATAAAAGATCGAATGACCATTTGATCGACAGTCAAATGGTCGGAAAAAAAAGGTCGAATTTTTTATTTATTTATTTATATATTTTTTTCGTTTTGGTTGGTTCAAAAATATTTTTAATAAAGAAAACGAGGGGTTGGCAGGGGAACCCCCCCATAAAAAAAAATAATAATAAAATCGACAATTTTTTTCGACCATTTGACTGTCGATCAAATGGCATTCGATCCTTTGGTTTTCGACCAAATGACTGGTAACTGAGAGTTGAATGAAGCCAAACATGGGAGGGAGGGAGGGAGGGAGGTCACGGTTTGTCTGGGCCTGGACAATGGTCGTGCGTGGTGGGGGATGGAAGTTATCATGTGTTTTACTTTCCACCACAGTCAGCCTTTCCACATTGGAAACTGGGAGTGGAGGGCCTGGAGGACAGTACATTCCCTGTGGCACTTGGAGCTCATGTAGTGTATTATTTTAAAGGGAACTAAAGCTCATTTTAGTCCAGCAGCCTCTTCTGGGATGCATTTAAGGCAGTGCTGTGGGACATCGGCACTAGGAACGCTCTACATGGCCACCTTAAGAGGAATGAAGAGTGAATACAGTTAATGGGCGGCTCGAACCCTCTACTGAAGACCAACTCACCGAATTGGAAGATTCTAGAAAACATTGCATTATGCCGGACGGGCTACAATACTCTGAATACAGCTCTTGGGTCTCTAAGCATAATGCACATGGTTATAAGGCAGGCAATCTATTGGCCTGGTAAGTCAAACCCCCTGAAAGTAGACATGCTATAACAGCACTTAGGGGGGGTAGAAGCTGACAGTGTACAAACAGGAGGACATCCATGTGGTCTTTGCATGTTACTATAAAATCCTGAATTCCCAGCGCATGCTAATGAATCGAGAGCCATTATAAAAACATGATCAGAAACACAGAGTCAGCTATTGGAAGCTCGTATCTCCGAACAGGAACTAAAGGTGAAGACTCGGTCAATGCACGCGGCTAGAGCGCCCGCGTCTCACCGGCTTCCAGTTGAGGAGTATTCTTTTGTCTGAGGACCTGTTAGCTCCCTGTTTGGCGGAGATGTTTTTTCGAGACAATGCAGATGTCACAAACTGACCAGACGCATGCACGGTGCATCTGTTCATGTATTGCTAAACCCTGGTGAGGATCTGCTTTGCTGCCCATCATATTGGCCCCTATCATTGCCAAACAGAGATTCCAAGAAATGTAGTAAGGTGTTGGAGTCTTTCTTCTTGCCCCATCTACAGGTGCACACTGCCCAACTTGAGAAGGGTGGCTAATGTGATCCGAGTCGGGTGGCGCAATGGAAGCTATGGCTGTCAACTCGCTCCATGTTAAAAAAAGGCCTTCAATTCCCTTGGGTGGGTACTTATGCTCCATGTCCTGGAGGAAATTCCATTTTGGGCGCGGTTTTCTGGGTCTACATAGTCTCTGGTATTAAGCGTGTTATAAAAGAACAGCTATAATTATAATTACTACACAGTAAGCCACTGGCTAGAATTTGTATTGGGGACATTATTTCGGGGAGGTGGACAGTAGGGTCTGGGGGGATGAAGCAAGGGAGTGTACTCCCACAATGCTTTTTCCATTGGTGGTTGAACCACTGGAAAATCCATCGAGATAGTATTTCATGCGTTAATGGATAGTTGATCCCATTGTGATGCCTATTGTGGCAATTGATGTGGAAGGCTTGCTCTTATCGATGAACGATCTCATTAACACGGTCCCGAACACAATGGAACATATAGAAAGATATGGTCTGTGCTCATCTCGTTTCTTCCCGTTGGGTTCTCTTGCAACTCAAGAGTCGAGGGACTTACCAACTTTGTGTGTTGGTGACTCATTGAAGTACTTGGAAATCCCACGTATTTGCATTTAGTATTTTATTGCGATTTATATAGCACTTTCGCCAAAGCAATGCACACATAAAAATGACTGGACAAATTATAATGAAATGACAAGTCAAAAAATATAAGGGTAGAACGGTTTAGAGAAATAGAAATTGCCAGGTAGAGAGAGCGGAAACAAGATGGCCTTTGAGATGATGATGAAAAATGGCGAGGGACAGAGAAGACCGGATGGAACGAGATAGTGGGTTTCAATGTTTGGGGCAAGAAGAGAAAAGGAGGGAAAGTGGGCATGAGCAGGGGGGGACTGAAAGAAGATGTAGAGATCCAGAACAAATGGTTGATTGGAAGAAATCAAAGGGGCGAGGTAGAGTAGACAGAGACCATGAATGCATTGATAAACTAGGCCTAAAAAGTGGAAAAGGTGACGAGAATTGAAGGGGTGCCAAGAGACTGACACAAGAGATGGGGTGATGGCGGTATGAAGGGAATAAAACCACTTCTAATCATCATATTGTCAGGTCTGCAGAGGTTAAGTGAAGTGTGGATCTCTTTAGCGTTGTCCAAGAGTGGCGCTTGGTAAAAAATGTGTTCCGCCCACACTTTCTACTTAAGTTCCTCTGTATATGGCCCAGCACCATTTTAGAGATTTTGAAAAGTTAAACTCTTTTGGGGGGAATTGTGGGTATAGGGTTTCCTTGCAGACACTCAGGGGACGTTTTCAGGCTCGGACTGGCCTATAGGGAAACAGGGCAATGCACGAACCTAAAAGAAAAAATGCTAGTGTGGGCCACTTTTTTTGGTCAGTGGCCCACTTTTTGGCCCATGAGGGCCAGTTTAATCAGTTACTTCACCATGCGGCTAGTAGTTTTGACCAGTGTTACTGAATCAATATTCTTTAAAATACACAATTTGCATCACTTTTGATCAAACCCCCCCCCCCTTGGGTACTAGACAAACAGCCTGTCACAAAAGGAAGGAATTGGCTTCTGAATTGTGGGCCACTTTTGCAATGGTGGACTGGGCGCCCCCGACTTAAATGCTTACTATCTGGCCACCCAATTGCGGTTCGTGGCACAGTGTTTCAGGCATAGGTGGAATGCTGAGAACCGTCTCCTGGGAGACGAGATGAGCCAACTTAAATATCAGTGGCTTCTCCCTGGGGGATTACAATACGCCGGTTCCACTGTCACTTGCTTAACTTGGGCTTCAAAATGTGGATCAGAGAATGCAAGATGGTGGCGTCCACTGCTCTGTTTACTGTAAAGTGCACTACTTGGTCTGTATCTTATTTGCCGGGGCTGCTTTGAAAGTGGATCCAAGTCTTTGCCTTTAGCAGTTTATAATATACTAGCAAAAACTACCCGTTCTCCGAATGGGTTCTGTAGACACACATGACAACACTCTGATTAATTGTTGAAAATAAACGATCCTGTAGGTCGTTGTTCTGATTTGCTTATCGCTTGATGTGCTTTGCACCCTGAAGTAAAGTGCACTGAGAATGTGAGCATGTGGCTGGCTGGCATACCCTGGAGCAGACATTGGGGGGAGGCGAGAGTTTGTATGCTGCTGCATACTGTGAAATGCTGTGCTCTATCTCCCCACCTGTTGCCTCACCCTGGCATGGTGCAGTTCGTTGTGGTGCATTGCGGTGCAAATATCTCGGAAACCGTGCATCCTAGGGCCTTAAAACGTGGGATTTCGAGGTCTCATAGGAACCTCGAGTTGTGTTCCTCTTGTCAAGACCAGTCCTTCTACGACTACATTGATGTTTCGTTGGGTTCCATGTGATCATAAAGAATCAAATAATAATGAAAACATTTTTAACAAACTATAAATAACGAATAAATATCGAATTTAAGTTTGTTTTTAAATTTGGGTGGTCCCCCAAACCGCTGTTTTCACTAGCTTTATTGCCCCGCCCTAACCCACTCCCCACCCGTTTTATTCCCTTACCCCACACCCATATATACCTTTAACAGAAAATGTGGTGTTTTTGTTACTTAGGGTACGTTATAAAAGTCATTCGTTATCGTCAATTCGTTAACATCACTGTATACCGTTTCGCCGATTTCAGGCAACCGTCTCATGTGTGAGGGGGCTGAAATACAGGGAAAGGGGTGGGGAGTCCAAATGTCATGTAGCCAGTAATGTCCAGAAGGTCCTAACAGGTAACTTTGTACATTTTGACGCAGATTGGTGAAACGGTGTGGAATTGCATAAGGAACAACGCTTTGTGAAGCCACAAACCCACACACGAATTTCGACTTTTATGAATATAGAATATGTGAGGATCCGCAGAATAAAGAAGTGTTATCCCATTTAACAGTACAGGATAAACAGGGGCCACTCCTTGCTATTGGCCAAACTGACAAGAGCCGTGAGGGGCAGCTCGCTCAGATGCCCCTTGAAACCCAAATAGTCTAACTTGTTTACAGCTATACTGGAACTGGGAGCAGGAAGCCATGAGGTTTCTTCCCTGTGCAGAGTAGCCAACTTGTCACGCTCCAGATGTTTTGGCCTACAATTCCCATGATAACTCACCACTGATTAGGCTGGCTGGGGCTGATGGGAGCTGTAGGCCAAAACATCTGGAGAGCGACAGGTTGGCTATTACTGAATACTTAGTCTACAAATTAGAGACACATGGGAAGAGGGCTTGCAAAAGGAGTTCTCGTATATGAAATTGAATCGTATCTGCATCCATGTTATATAGAGGGGTCTCTGTCATGTATTCATATTACATAGGACACATTTTACCCTAATGCCCGAGCAGCAAATTGAGTAGCCCCAGTCCTTTGAATGTCGTAGATTCAAGTCTACAGAAGGGACCTTTTAGCATATATTCTGGGAAGGTGAAATAATTTTATATACTGTCCTGGGGTTGTCGTGGAAATTTGAGACTCATAGGAAAAACCAGTGGGGGCTCTCAAAGAACTCCCACCACTCGACCAGAGATGAAATATAGATTTGCACACTTGGGATATCTTTCGAGGAACGTCTTTCGCCATAAAATGGAGGCTGGTTTCGGGCCCGGAGTTAGGATGTGGTCGCCTGGACGCAGCTGAACATTCTGCTCTGAAGCCATTGAGAAAGGATAGAGATGGGACTAATTCAATGGAGTGGACACAGGGCTGCCCGTTCCCACCCACGGACACCTGCTCAATGAAGCCCTGCGAAACAATGCCAGCTTGCCACACTCTAGGACAGTGTTCTTGAAACCTGAGGTATGTCCTTCGTATGGGGCCCAACGGATGTCGGGGGGGGGGGGGGGGCAGACGCTTTAAAAAGGGATCAAGATGATGGTTTTTAATATAAAATATACACAGATTTTATGCTGCTTATATTTTCTTTTGAAAGCAGTCACCTTAATTTATATATTAGCGTTTTTTTAAAGCGCTCACACAGCCCGCTGGCAGTTGTTTGTCTTAATTGTGTATTTATAACGCGCTTAATACCCAGAGATTTCTAAGCGCGGACCCGGAGATCGAACCTGTGTTGCTTTGTGTCGTCTTGCTTCCAAGGCGAGCACGATGCTCCTGAGCTATCCTCCCAGGATAGCCTTTCAAGGAGCCTATGCCCCAGTTGGATATCCTTAAGGCCCCCTTGGGGGCCAACCCCTAGGTGGTGGGGCCCAGAAAAAATATTTCTTCTCAAGAGGGGGCTCGGCATAAAAAAGCTTGAATGCCACTGCTCTAGGATGTGGTAACACACCGGAATTCACATACCCATTGATAAATGACTTCTAAGCGCTGTCCTTAGCACTTCCGGAGTCTTATCTGCAGGCAGACAGGTTATTGACATGGGTTTTTTTTGAGTAGTAAATCCCACATTATGTACCTCATGTATAAGAGTGCTGATCTGAGAGTGTGGGTTTTTATGCAGTTCTCTGTGCAATATATCTCTACCACGCTGCACAGTAATTTCAACATGTTATTCATAGAAGGTTTGTATACGCTGCTTGTTTCAAAATAAAAAAAAACTGCAATTCCACAAATGTCACCCTACCCTCAGCGGGCGCATGCTCACAAACGAACGTTGCATACACCCACATCTGCATTCTCTCTCTCTCTCTCACACACACACATCCACTTACATGCATGCACCAGGCCAGCTGTTTCCTCATCGAGGCAGGCTGCTTTCTCTCCTGCTTTTCTCTCAGTACTCCTCTCTCTTGCCACTTTCTGACAAACTCCTTCCAGCTTGCACTAAAACCCTCAATATGATCAGACTGAACTGGCTGCCTTATATAGCAGCGTCTCTCCTCCCCTTGAATGGCTCTTAATTGTACTGAGAACATCTGAATGTCGCCTTCCTACCCCTAGGTGCTCTGCTGTCACTGCTCGTGTTATTCTCAGTCCCTCTGCTTTTATTGTGTGTGAATCTGGAGTTGGTAAATGTCTTGGTAGGCATGGGAACCTCTCTTTGCCACTGGAAATTGCAGGTTTGGAACCTCTGTGACACTGACAGAATGAGGGTTCCTTGTCTCTTCACTCGAGCATTCTACACAAATCAGGTTCTCGTTTTCTCTGTGTGGCTCTATAACTGTGGCTCTTCTGCATGGTGGTGCGCGTGTAAGTCAACACATAAACGGGCTGTACGTGTCGGTGCCAGCAAAATTAAGCTTGCCCCTCGCTTGTGGAGGACCTGGAAAAGTAGCGATGTTGCTTAAAGGGAAAGGCTACCTCTCCTGGGCTAGATGTCTGGCTAGGGAGCATAAAGGGCTCATGAAATGTCTTTAGCTTAGTTGAAGGGTCGTGGCCAACCCCCTTGCCTTCTAGTGCTTACAGGGAAGGATTGGGGTAGTGGAGTTATGAAAGCCCCAGTGACTACCCGCGTTGAGGTCTGGCACATCGGTGGTAAGGGGTTGGGTACTGCTTTAGCTGCCCCCTGCCTTAGCACAAGGATGCATTGGGGGTGGTCTGGTGATCCCCCCCTTTACCTACTGAGGGTCCATCATGCATTGGCTTGGGTTGACAGCCAGGGGACAACTGAATGGGTTTTCTTCTGAAACTATGCTGTATAATGCATCACTTAGATGTATTAGTTCAAAATTCTATTTGGAGGTGGAGACCCCCCCCCCCGTCCCTTGCCCTTCTTTAGCCATCACATCAAGTTACCGAGAGGCCACAAGTGGTGACAGTTTTTTAAACTTTCAAACTATCTAAAAGAGGCCCTAAGTGTTGGCACCTATCATCAGTGTGTGGGTTCAGGACTTGGACAAAGAGCAGTGGGCACGCCTGACCCTCCTCTTGCCCACTGTAAACTGGACCTGGGGGTTACTACGAGCGTACTCGTTCAGCTCCCAGGGCCCAACAACCCTCCCCCAGTAACAAACAGACGACACATCCAAGGGCAAGTTAGAACTGTCGTTTATTACACAAACCAACAGGAATCCTACAGGACATTCGAACATTCCCAGAATCACCACTCCCAAGCCCGTGTCTGGCCATTTTGTTGCCCCCTTGCGTCAAAATATAGGCCCTTCCACGAAAAACCAATCAGTCTTTCTGTTGGGTGATTGGCGTGGTATCCCTTATAGATAGCACCTATAGATTGTGGCACTCCTTTTGCCCACTGTAAGCTGGACCTCCCTGACGATGCTAGGCCTTGGTGCAGTGCTTTTGCCTCTGCACACCAGTGGTGCAATATGAATACTGCACTACTGCTGCCACCAGACATGAGAAAGGGTACAGCTAATGCCAGCTGGGTCTTCCTGTCAGAATCAAAGCCTCTGGACTTCTCTCAGCGGCCTACACCTGATGTGAAGGTGATGGAACTGAGCAGGGGGGCTTCTTAGCAAAGCGCCGAGTCCCAGCTTCTGGCGGCCCAGCCGCAGAGGTTCTGTCAGGGGCTCCCATCACCACTGCCTTCAAAGCAACGATCGGTCGCCTTTGAATTCTCGCACCTTCCCAAGCAGAACGCAATTTACACCGCGCTTCAAAGGGCAACGGCATAAACAACTGAACCAGACACTAATTCGGAACCGATAACTTAAATACCTTTTCAAAATGTACAAGACAAAACGTGCAAAAGGGAAACTAAAATCAGCTATTCCACAGAAAAAGACCAAAAGCAGACGTACTTTCAGCCGGTGCAGCTCATGTCCTCACACTGGGTCTTAGACAGGCTGGGACTGGCATAGAGGGGGATAGGCAAAGCCTGAGGTACAGGCCTAACATGCCAATGTGGGCCATTTTTGGGGTGACAGTGGACCAATCTTTTGGCCAAATGGGACTACTTTGATGAGTTACTGCCCTGAGCAACTAGGAGTTTTGACTTGTGTTACTAAACAAATATTCTTTTACAATCACAATTTGCAACACATTTTACCAAAGAAAAAAGTCCCCTTGGGTATTACTCAAATAGTCTGTGATGAGCGGAACCAATTGTCATTTATGACTGTAGGCAACATTTTCATTGGTGCCCGAGCCAAGTTTATGCCCAAGTCCGACCCTGGTCTAGTGCCGGGTTACAAAGCTTCATGTCTCAGGCACAGCTCCAATCCTGATGTTTCCGCAAGGAGTGGTGATATTATCAGGTTTTCTTTCAGGGCGTGTTAGCTTAGGTTTTGGTCTGGGGGTTACTACGAGCGTACCCGTTCAGCTCCCAGGGCCCAACAACCCTCCTCCTGTAACAAACGCAGGACTCAGCCAAGGCCAAGTTAGAACTGTTGTTTATTACACAAACTGACAGGAATCCTACAGGACATTCGAACATTCCCAGAATCACTGCTCCCAACCCTGTGTCGGGCCATTTTGTTGCCCCCTTGTGTCACAATATAGGCCCTTGCCCGAAAAACCTATCAGTCTTTCTGTTGGGTGATTGGCGTGGTATCCTTTATACATAGCACCTATAGATTGTGGTTGATTGGCCCTTTCATGTCATGTGGCTGGCCTGCCACTTCCCCAAGAAATGATCTATTACATTGTTGCAGGGTCGCAGGATTACCATTGGCCCTTGCACTGTGCCGTCCACCCCTGGATGTCTGGTCCCTGATTGGCTAGAACTGGTCTCCCCAGGCCTGGCACCCAGCTCTGTTCTCAGCGCTCCCGGCACCTCTTCAAGGTGATGAGAATGACTATGTGTTCTCAATGTAACTGTTAGCAGTACCACTTTTCCCTGTGAGAGTGCCCTCAATGTTGCATCTTCCTCGGGTTGTGACCATGGATAGGTACATAAGGAATTCTGCTCTTGCTGCTGGTATTTCTGTTGCTATAAACGTTCTGGAGGCACTCATGGCATAGGGGATTAGAGAGCAGACATAGCAGCTCTCCCCAGCGGTTTCCTTATCTACTTTGGTCATGTGCTTATGCCATATGTTATTAGACTCTCGAGCAGTGTCAGTGAGATATAGGTCCACCCCTCCCATGTCCTTATCAACACTGCGCTTACTTCTCCTTACTGTGCTTATAGTACTCCCCTATCCACCTGACATGGTCATTCCACCTGCTGGAGTTGGGCTAATGTTAGTAGAGGATACAGTAGTAACACAAGCAACAAGAGATATTAGCCAAAAATGGAAAGCAAAAACACCACTTGGAAATAAGAGACAAGATAAGCACTTTTTTAATAACCTCCTCCATTACCTGTGCTGCTTGGATTCTGATGCAGCTTGAAGATATCAGTTGCCCACCTGAAATGTGCATAAATGAGCATTATAGTATAAGTATGGCATTAGATCAAGCCCCCCGGACCATGTAGTCAGCCATGGCAAAAATGAATAGTTGTTCCCACACAGCTTTAATTCTAGGGTTGTGGAGTACAGGCAGATGGGATTCCTCTTTCTAGTTGTGGGTAAACTTGGGCCAGATATGCTATGAAGACACAGAAATACACATTAGGGTGACTTCTCCGGGTTCTGTTGGATCTCCTAACGAATTGGACAAATTGACCTTGGAAGGTTTCAGCATGAGGATCAGTGGAAATCATGTAAGAGATGCAATAAAAAAAGTTGCACTTTCACGATGAATGAGTGTGGAAAGAAAAATAACAAACAGACAGTGTGCCCTCACTCTGAATGTGTAGGAAGTCCTTGCCCTAACTCTGCAGTCCGTGAGCGAGTAACCATTGGGTGTCCTCCGCTGGGCTGGGCTGATTCCAGATTATTGTTTTGCTCTTCTTGTTGAGGATCGTTGGCCCTGTCGATGGCGGTGCTAGGAGATGCTACTGCTTTGTAGGGCTTGATATCACCGAGGTGATTCCAAGTGATCTTCCCAACTAATTTCACTGCTCTCAGTCACAAGTTTGACCACATGCAGGCCTGTAAACTGTGGGGCATCCCACTTGCCGGAAAAGTTCTGCAGGAGAACCCTATCACCTGGATACGAAGGTGGCTGCTTAAGTAAGTCCTTGTTGGTGTCAGTGCTGTCGGCTTCAGGCCTCTCCTGTTGTCTTTGAAGCTGGTGAGAAATAAAAGACGCACTAGCAATCAAGGAAGTTTTATACTCGTACATTTCCTGACCCAATACATCAGACACATTTTCAGCATCCTTTATTGCCCTAGTGGGAGGAGCCAGAGGAAGTTGCATGCAACGTCCTGTCACTACCTCATGTGGGGTTAAATGGTGGTCAGACTCGAGCTTATTGCGGAGTGCGGACAATGCTAAGGGAAGGTAATGGAGCCAGTATGTATTCAGGGTCTTCTTAATTTTGGGGAAAGCCTCCTTGAGCAAGCCGTTGAGGTGCTCAAACACCTCCATTTGCTTGCGGCTGATAGGTTACCCCTGGAGATGGGATCCTCCCCTTTTGTGTGTGCTTAGCACTTCACTATTGCTATTTGCTCTGAGAGGATCTATGACCTCTATCAATCTGATCAATAGTGCGTGCTGCACCAGTGACCAATCAGCATAACTGAAGCCCCTCCTCATCCAACGTGACAGCCCAGGATGCACAGTGGATGTCACGTAGGCTGAATCTGAGTAAATCGTCACTTCCTATTCCCTGCTGTGCTCCAATGCCAATATTAAGGCCACTTAGGAGCTTTGCTTACTGCAGCCAGAGCAGAGCTGTACATGAGCTTGGGAGGATGCCTTAGCTTTCATTTTATGTTTTCGGTGCCCCAAGCCCAGGGAAGCACAGGAAACGTAAAATGAAAGGCAAAAAGCAAAGGCGCAGCAATTATAAATACAACGTTGTTGTATTTCTGTTTACCGTGGTTGGAAAACTATGGCAATCACAAATACAACAACATTGTATTTCTGACTGCGGCGGCTTTTGCTTTGAGTCTCCTGGGCTCCCCCAGGTCAGGGGAGTCCAGGAGACTCCAAGCAAAAGCCGCCGCAGTCAGAAATACAACATTGTTGTATTTGTAAATGCTGTGGTATTTACAAATACAACAATGTTGTATTTCTGACTGCGGTGGATTTTGCTTTGCCCCTGGTCAGGGGAGCCCAGAAGACTCAAAGCTGAAGCCACAGCAAACATAAATACAACATTATAAGTTAGAAAGAAAACCGCAGCATTTATTTTTCAGTGCTTTTAAAAAAGAAGGACATTTGAAGCACTTACCAGCTTGTGTTAATCTCTGCTCTCAAGCAATAATGAACCAAAGCCACCTGCTGGTAGCTTTTGTTTATTACAGCTGGCTGGGTTTTGCTTCATTAGTGCTGCAAGGGCAGAAATTAACACAAGCACAGGAGGATCATCCATTTCACAAAATGCATGCCTCCTAGTGCTTTAAATCTGTGACTTTGAGCCTCATTTACTCAAACGTTTACATTGGAACTTTCCTAATGAATGTAATTTATATATATTTTTGATGATGGCCCATCGTTTGAGCCAATAACATTTTTGATGGCACTCTTCCTTTAAGAGGGTGCAAGTCTTGTATTAAACACCATGACCCCCTGTCACCTTTTGACAGGGTACACAGGCGTGTTGCATGGGGATTCTGATGGCACTGTGATGCCCTGCTTCAATAGTGCTGCAATAGTGCTGCAATGGTCTCATAGATACCTTCGTCTGCCTCTCTTGAAAGTGGGTATTGCTTAACTTGTGGTAAAATATGTGATGCTTATTTCAAACACCATCTCATGGTCTGGTCTGTTGTCTTTGAATAGTTCTTCGTCTGCGACTGTAGTCAACCTGTATCCTTCTGCCACAGTGATCACTGCTCACCATGGTCGCCATGAGTCATCTGTCCCTTGCACTGCTATCCAGTCATCCCCCACTATTACTGCCTCCAATTCTAGTGGCACCATTGCCCCTTCCTTCTTGTCTAATGGTATCTCTGGTCTGAATAAGTACTCATTTGGAAGGTGCCACATTTTCCCCAGGATCCCTGGGAGCCACGCTATTATTATCACAGTCCCATACTGGAACAGCTCCACATCTACTGGCACCCCCATCTTTACCCTTTGTCCATAATAGGCTTGAATGATTTCCCTCACGTTTAGAAAGTGTATACCTGGTGTGGAACACACTATCCCATGATCAGTGAATGAAATGGTCATGTTAAGTCTGCTCATGATGTCTCTCCCCAGTATGTTTACAGGTGTCTGTCTGTAATAAAGTAGGGGAGTAGTAATGCTCCACTTTAGAAAGTGCATTATCTTCTGTGAAAGGAACCACTTCTGTCGCCCCAGAGATCCCTTGAGCATTCATGGCATTGCCTGACATCCTGTATTTCCCTTTCCGGATGCAGGATTTAGTCGTCCCTGTGTCTACAAGAAAGGAAAAAGTGATGTCACCTATCGTCACCCCTATTCGTGGTTCCTCTGCAGGGTTAGGTTTAGTCGATAGGATGGAACACATCAAGTACATCTGTGGACTGTCCTATTGAGGGTATAATGGCATCCCATTTCCTGAAAATGGGTTGCCTCCACTGCAGTGACCCCCCCCACAGTTTCCTAAGGGGAGTCATTGTCATGGAGTCTGTGCGTGCCACTGTCCCATTATTCGGTTGTGTGCTGTTCTGCATCTGTAGTATTTGCTGTGCTGTGTATGCATGTTGTGTGTTACCACTAATTATAGTGCCTTCAATATTGATGGTAACACAATTACAGTTGCCAATGAAGTGAAGACACTTGGCTTCTATCTGGACTCCACGCTAACTCTAAAAAAACAGGTAAACTCCCTGGCCTCATCCACGGCTTACACTGGAAAAGTTATTAGAGCATGCAGACCTTTCCTCTCACTAGCAAGCTGCATTATCTTAGCTAATGCCCTATCTTATCTAAATTGGACTATTGCAATGCACTGTATGTAGGAGCCAATAAATACATCATTAACAAATTACAAATATTTCAAAATAATGCACTTAGAACAGCCCTGAACCTCCCCACTAGAAGAGAGCACATATCTAATGCTAGGAGAAACCATCACTGGCTGAAAATTAGCGATAGGATCCTCTTTAAAACGGCGTCATTAACCTTCAAATGTCTCAATAAAGCAGCCCCTCCATACCTGAAGGAAAGAATAATTAGAAAAACTTCTGTATGACCCACTAGGTCGTCCAACTCCTACTACCTCCAAATACCCAGATTCAGACTTAAAAAAACAGGAGGCAACAGCTTCCCTTTAAAAGCAGCCCAGCAATGGAATGCACTACCAGTTGAGCTCAGAAGGGATCAGTCTTATTACAGTTTCAGACGCAACACCTACACCTCGTTACACCTTAACGACCACTAGACTAATGACTGCAGTTGTACGTTTACGTGTATGCTTCCTACCTGTACCTGTCGGCATTTGTAACTAAGCCTCCAAGTATTCTCTGTACCTGTCTATACCTGTAACTAAGCTTTAAGTACTCTTGTGATGTTGTGCACCCAGCTACCTAAGGGTTTGGTGCGCCATACAAATAAATAAACAAAAAAAAAATCAAACCCTGCATCTGTGGCATCTGTGGTACCTGTGATTACTGCTGTATAGACGCTTGCATTTGTGGTGCCTGTGTCATCGGCTGGTGTGTCTGTAGGTATGCGTTCAGTGTCTGTCCTTGGTGTTGTGTTTGGTCCTTGGCATATAATTCATTCTGTTCCCCTTGATATGCTGGCTGGTATTGCATTGCCCCATTTTGTTGTGTCCCCTCCCCTGCTTCTGCATACCCTCGAGATATGCCCTATCTGTCCACACACCCAACACTGGTGTGGTTCTCTCATTTGCCTCTGAAACCCCCAGAATCCCTTTCTGGGTCCTGCTGCATTTGTTACCCATCCTCAAAACACCCCCGGACATCCCCCTTTGTTCTGCTGCATCTGAAGCCTGTACCCGCATCCCCTTTGTTGCCCCCATCTTCCCTGGAACCCATGCTGCGCATTCCCCCACCCAATGAACCTACCTACCGCAGGCAGTGGTCCGTACTGCATCTGTGCTGCCCCTTGCCCTCCCATGCTTGTTAATACTGCCCCTTTCATGGAATATTTAGATTGATTCTTCTATACTAACTTGTCCTCCTCATGCTTTCTTTCCTCACACTTTTTTCTCGGATTCTCTTGCATGATTCTGCAGTAATGCACTATTGTGATTGTATTTCCTGACCATGGTTTTGCTTCCATCCCCACCAACGTCTTCAGTTGCCTTTGCATCTGTTCTGGTAGCCCCTGGTATAGTATATGATAGAAAATTGCAACGATTTTGTCCCACGGATTTCACGTTTCAAGGTGCCAGAACTCTTGAATACTCTGAATGTAGTGTAAGGGGTCTTCCTCTTCCCCCATTTTGCGTGCCATAATCGCACTAATGTCGGACGTGTCTGGGTACTGTGTCTGTAGAGCTTGCCATACAGCTGCTCGACAGTTAGCGAATGGTGCACCATTGTGCGCTAGGTCCTGGGAGGTTACTCCTGGGTACCCCACCCTTTTCCATACATCATCAGCGGTTTACCTGAGGATCGCCACTAATAGCCCCTTAAGTCTCCCACTGCTAATTTCTGTCCCGCCATCATCCTTTCCATGTCATATATCCATTTCCCCGCACCTGCGGTTATTGAAAGTAGCCTACACCTACAGGTTTTCCTTATCTATATGCTTCCATGGTATGTATTCAGGTCATCCCCCTCCCTTTTCCAGTAGGAGCAACTGTGTAAACCCAATCTTATCTTCCCATTAGCAGCTTGTGTCAGCCTGATCTGTGCATCCGGTCTCTGCATCTTTAATGTCAGTACATGCCTTTGCCGTCTCTCCCTTTCTTCGTCCGGGAAGGTTTCTAAGCCTCTGCACATATGGGATTAGGTTGTCCATACTGCTTGATGTGTCCCTGGACTGTTGTAATTTGTTGTCCGAGTCACCCCTAGTTCCCCCTGTCCTTCAATACTTCCCATTCTCCCCGACGATCGACACCTGGGTCGCCCTCTTCCCTCATCCTCACTTCCTTCTGCGTCCTCATCTGATTCAGTGTCCCCTATATCACTGTCAATGTAGTCTGTGAAGCTGAGTCTCCTAGAGGTTGTGTCTTTGCTTAGATTCCCCTCAAAGTCTATAAAGTTCCTGCTAGCCTTTCTCCCAGAGGACCCAGCATCTGTCCTGTCCAATGGTGTAGCAGTCCTGTCCTGTGTGTTGCCGCTGTCTTGCTTTGTTCGCCTACCTCCTCCCACCTTGACATCTATCATGCCCATTCCCCACTTTGTCCTTATGTCTCTGTCTGCGGGCTCCTCCTCCTCCTTGCGTTTGTACTCTTAAAAGTCCCTCTATTTCACACTTTCTCCATTCCCTTTTTACTAAAATGTGCCTTTCCCTCTCGTCTTCTTCCCTTCGCCTTTCTAACCCTTCGAGCTCCCTCCTCCTCCTCATCTCTCGCTGCTCCATCTCATCTTCCCTTTGCTTGACTCTTCGCACTTTCTCACACTCTTCCTTCTCTTCCCTCTCTTGCCTTTCCACTTCCTCCATCATTTCTGCCCATTCTCGCGCTTTACTGCTCCCCTTATGACCCTCTATTTCTTTACTCGCCCCTGCTGATTCTCCCATTTTCTTCCCATCCTATTTCAGAAGTATCTGCCATCCTACCCATTTGTTCGATGCTATGCCCTCTAGCCCCTCCTTAGTGTTCGTCTGGGTCTCGTCGCATGCTCCCTTCCCCCATCTTTTTTCAACCCCTTTCTGTCCCTCCTCCTTGGTGTAGGGTGGAGGTTGAAATGTTGGATTTGTGCACTCCGCCGCTGCCTTTAGCTCCCATATAAGGTATAGCCCCTGTGCTTCTGCTGCAGTCCCTTTTTTCTCATGCTCAGGAGGAGTTGGGGGAGCGGGGGCTGAGGGCGCTGCGCCCGGTGTCTCCTGCTGGCTCAGTATCCGTTGATGCCTCTCTACTTCCCCCTGGTCCTCCTGCAACATTTTCCAGAGTTCAAATATCACCATGCAACTGGTCAACTTCTTCCCCTTATAGGTGTCTTGTATGTGTGTCTGTAATGGTTGCTGCCCATTGCTTAGTCAATGTACCCTCTGTGCTATCCGTCCATTCCACGCTATATTTACACATCTTGTCCTTATATCACGAAAGGGCCTTACATAGGTGCTGTTACATAGGTGCTGTAGGGGCGTATCCCCCCGCACTTCCCCTGATACATTGCCCTATATTTACTTGACCTTAAGTCAAGGCCTTCGATACTTCTGTTATTATGAAAGCACAATGAATACTTTCAACTCAGATTTATTAAGTTTACAACTACCAGTTTTCAACAATTCCTCCCAAACCTCGCTGGCTCCCAAACAACATATCAGGCGTGCTCCACGCACTGCCCTTCTACAACTCTCTGCCTCCTCAGGCACACCCACTAATCTTGAACATGCCCCTTCCGTGTACCACCATCAAACAGCCTCTTCTGTCAATTTTAAGTTTTCAAAGCCAACTTCTGTACCTCCTCGTACTTTCCCAGTCCTTGCACAGGGCCTATGGGTGACGTCACCTCTTCACTGAATAAGGGCGTGCTAGAGATCACTTACACCACGTACAATACTAATTTCTCATTAGACAAACATTTTCACAACCCCAAAATAAACCCACAGCTGTCTTCCTGCATCTTAACAGGGGATACAAATATTTCTCATGTTCGATCTGTACCTACAGTGTCGACTTGTAGATAAAACACCTCTGCAAGACTTAACCAGAAGAACACCTTCCGCAATCTAGGCTAGCTCCCTTTGCTAAGCCTTTACACAGAGTCACAGAATATGCAGACAAGATAGATTTCAACACCTTTATTTAGCATCTTGCAGGGACGGGTTGTATGTCTTACGGGAAGAGTGTGCAAATCAAAAGGTGGGACCTGCAGTCAAAACAGTGAGAGGAAGGAGGAGTAACAAAGGTTCCTTGAGAGGTTCCAGTCTAAAGGACCGGAGGTCCACAGTCCAATCATTATCATAACTACAGGCAGGACCTCCCCAGCATCCACCCCAGACAGTTCTTAGCAAGTGTGACAGATTGCCACCTGGCAAGGGTGCAAAGCCCTGCCTTTTTTGATTTGTATTAATGAATAAAATTATGCAGGTAAATTCCAACTCCAAAAGGGCAATCTGCTGATCAGATTCCCCTTTCGGAAGCTCCATACGAAAAGCATAGTGTACTTGTGCCCTGCTGCCTCGGTAGCCTGATCTGTAACACCTTTTCCACCAGTGGCGCAGAGCAGGTTCTAAGGTCACAGGTGCCCTCTCAACAGCTGCAGTGACAATCGAGTCTCTGCATCGCAGGGGCGGCATTTAAGATATGCCCCCTGTACCAGAACTATGATGGATCATAAGTAACCTGTGATGGTGTCAGGATAAAATCTAAAATAAAGCTATGCCTGAGTTTAGGTATAGTGTATGGCGCTACTTATGGTCATGGCTGCCACATTCAAAATAATATCACACATGTTTCAGATCCTGTGAGTCAGCTCTGCTGTGGAAGATGATGTGTTTTCTGGCCAGATGCGTTGAGATTGCCAAATGGCAGAACAGGAACCTGAATGGCCATTCCTCTTCTTTAATCTCTTTGTGAGGGCAGGCAACACCCTCCACATGAAACAGCCACACAGCAGCTGGCCTGGGCCCGGTCATTAAAGGAGCACACCATGGTGCTGCATCTCTAAAGTCCTTTGTTGTTAGTGAGAGGAGAAAGAAGCAGGATGAGAGTAGACAGGAGGGCTCTGTTCAAGGGATAGAGACTTCCACCATTTTGATTCTCTCTGCCTCTCACTCTCCTTCCTGTCTCCTCCACTTCCTCTGGATCAAAGCACTTTGGGTGCCACCTCGTTCAAGAGCATGGATTAGACCACTAAGGCAGGCTATCTTTAATATAATCGCCTGGTCCATTTATGTGGACTTTTACTTATAAAAGAAGGGGTCTTCAACCCCTCTTAGATTCACTGTGAAACAACACCTGAAAAGAATTCACTGGACCTCTTGCGTGAAAGTTATACTTTCCAAAGCCCTCAGCCCGAGGTGAAGGAGCCATCCAAGGCAGAGGAGAGCTTTGCCACTTACACACTGCCAGGGCACATTGGAGAGGGGGGGGACTTGCTGTGGACAATGACCCGCCACACTGCACCAGCATCTCCTAAAGCTAGCAGAGCAGAACGTGACCAGAACCATCCTGTCCTTGAGACCTCCTGAGTGGGCATCACAGCATCTGGAGGACCGGACCAGCTGAAGCTCCCTGTTTTGCTGCACTGAACCAGTCACACCGCGTTTACCGCCTATAGAGCTAGAGGGAAAATGCTGGAACTGGCTTTAGCGCTCCTGCATTGATCCAAACTATACCTCCTGCATCTCGAACCAGCTCGATGCTGCTTCATGCCCTAGCTGAGCCCGTCACCTGCTTGGCTCGAATCAACGGCTCACCGTCGGGTTCAGATCCAAAGGGCTGGAGAGTCACATGCCAACTCTGGCCAGCGGGTTGCCACCACTGCTCAAACCAGCTAGCCCTCAAGCAGCCGCTGCTTCACCGACCGGTACATGGGAGCACCCTGATCATCAATTCCAGCATCACACCTCAACCCTTCCCAGCAGCTAAAACCCGACTGAGCCTGGCCCAACCTCAAAGAGATCCTGGGGAATGCCCCAACCTGCATCTCAAAAAAAAAAATTACAAAACACACAGAGCTGACACATTTACCTCTGATCAATGCCCACTTGCTGCTTGGGCCCACACGACCCACCATACCGGAACTGAGCTCGAGCCACTTGCATCAACGTTCAACACCGGGTGCAACACCGTCAACCCACCAAAGAACTGAAACCAGGTACTGATGACCACAAAATGCCCCCTCGGTCCACTTGGGCCCTAGAGAAAGGCTAGGTCACCATTGCACCTTCTTTCACCCGAAGACATATCGTTTTGGTGGATGGTATTTTTCCCATCACCTCTCATGCCTATTCACGCTCAGAGTGCTACCTTCTTTAGTCTGTTGCATCTTCTCTGTCCTTACACCGGGGAGGGGCAGGGGGGTTGTACAGTGTTTTCTATTTAGTTCTATTGCAAACAGTGTGTTTAATTAAATGATATATATTTTTTATAGAACCCTTATTGGACATTCCCTTTATTTTGGACTGTATTGCTGTGTTGTTTGGTTCACTACTGGATCACATGCACACCCCTTGTAAGAGTATAGTCTTACTTCGGCCCACGTTACCACAAAAGGAGAAGGAGGTTTTTCTCTTAACTGTTCCTGTTTTACCTTTATGATTGTGTTGGCTCTTGGTTTGTGGAAGTGTGAGGGCTGAGTGGGCATTCATGCACCTACTCATCCTTGATTTCCTGGCGAGCAGAATCATCCAATTCGCCACAGCAAGTCACTCGCAATCTAGGGTTTTTAGTTGGTCCGGGAACACTTCTTTCATGATAACGTTGTCTGGGTTCTTTCAGCTGGTTGGTTTTTTTGGGCTTGGTCTCGGTCGATGTCTTGGCCCTGGATGAGACGAGGACCTCACAACCTCTGCTCTCTGCTCCTCCTGCTCAAACTCCTACTCGATTTTGTTTAGCACCTCCTCACAGCACAGATCCTCTACCTTTATCGCACTCCAACTCCAGGCTCTAACTCCCACATTGAACATTGGATGCTTGGACCTTTTATAATAATGTTAGGCCACACCCTGGGGCCCTACATTGCAGACCACACTCAGCTGGTGAGCTGTGTGATTGCTTTCCAGATTTCAATCCCGCTATCTCAAGGAACTCTGTGGCTGTGTTTGGCACCGCGGGCCTAGCCCTCATTAGGGTAACCCGCCCTCTTCTTTGTCAGTTTTGTCTTGTTGTCGGCGCAAGGCAGACCTGTAGCTTCCGCCATCCTGCCGGCAAGGTCACGCTGCTGCCTACTCCAATTAGCATCCACGAACCGCCAGTCTCTGGGCTCATGGGTGCCAGCATGTGCGGCCTCCGGTGGTTAATGAGCTCTATGTGATTTGGTTCAAAAGAATTGGTAGAGGGAGATCTTTTATTGTCATTTCAACACAAATGTATGCAGGGGGAGACCCCCTGCGGGCCCCCACCCTACCCTTTTCACTACCCCAACCCACCCCCGCCCCCACATACATTTGCACTGAAATTTGTTCAAAAAGATTTGACGAATTCTCGCTCGACCAATTCTGCTGCAATAGAATCTACCTAGCCCAGTTATAATGATTCCTCGAATTAAATCAATGTTGAATGCCAGATGCCAAAGGTTTGCGATATCCCAGGCTTGCAGCTTCACACACCAGCGCCTGGTTAAACTTCTCCTTGCTGGCTGGTGCTCCATGGACCGTGTCTAGGACATCTTCTCGGGTGCTGGCTTGAGTCCAACAAGTCACAGCGTGGAAGAGTCTGCACTGTGTCAATGAATATCAGAGCTCTGGTACATGTGCAAATATCTAAGTAATAAGTTGTTTGTGGCATTAGATCTATGTGGTTTAGCAGGTCCATTCTGAGGTCTTTACTATGTTTTATCAGAGGGTAACACAGCAGGTTTCTACCCACTGGGTGTTGTCTCTCTGCCAAGGTCACCCTCACCTCTGCGTCCACCAGATGATTTTCCTCTGCTGGACCTTTGGGCTCCTTGATACCACAACAGGTGTCCCTAGTTTGGGGGTCTCCACTCCTTGTACGATCCTGCCCTATTCTGTCTCAGGGGCTGCTACGTTCCCACGGAGGGGTAGCTTTCTTAAGGCCGGTGATAGACTGGAGAGCTAGAGACATTTTATTTTTACCCCCTCTGGGCGCCACATCGCATATATATATAAAGCAGGCCCCGATGCCTTTATGGATTTGAATCCGAAATAAAGTGTA
Organism: Ambystoma mexicanum; assembly: GCF_040938575.1. Lineage (NCBI taxonomy): Eukaryota > Metazoa > Chordata > Amphibia > Caudata > Ambystomatidae > Ambystoma > Ambystoma mexicanum. Next base: position 91,430,649 of record NC_090932.1, read on the forward strand.
TGATGGTGATGTCATTGTGAAAAATCAGTTTAACAATGAAACTTTTAAGTTTCAAAGATGTAATGATCCAGGAACACTGAAATGCTATAGACCTTTTTCCACCATTGCTGGAAGTTCACCTCCAGTTCAGAGCCACATCAGCAAGGCATTGTGGGTATGCAAATTAGCCCAAAATCAAGCCTTCGCTGGTGTTCCGCTATTGGAAAAAACCTTTGTATATTACCATGAAACACTTGTAAGGAAAGCAACACCACAGAGTGTATTTCATGTGTGATATGAACACTGCAGGGGAGGGAAAGGACTGCAACCACCACTCAAACAAACCTGTGATACACAGCAGAATTGAATGCGCGAAGTGGGAGTTAAATTGGCGAAAACCTATTTAGAATGAAACAGGCAGAAGTTTCAATGTTAAGGTTCAAGTTTCAGAGCTTGTTCTGGGAGCGTGGCTCCAATCTGCGGCCCATGGATAAAAGGTTTGCAAAAAGGCTTTTTGCACGTTTCAAAGGAAGTCTTTAGTTCTACAGCAGGGAAACAAAGACAGCACAGAGCACTGCTGGGTAATGAGCCCAGGAGATTGATTGCCTGAGACGTGTAATAGTGGGCCTACCCATTCTTCACCTCCCATGCGGACTGAGGCAGGTACCCTGTCACTCCCCTTCAGCGCCCCCTCCCATTTCCACCCACCAGAGTGTTACAACCTTCACCTCCTTCCCATTATCTTAGTTGCATGCATTCAAATGTCTTATAAACATGGCATTTCTTTTCAGGAGAGCGTGTGCTGCCCTTCTCACATGAAGAGTAAAGTGATACAACTTCAAGAGGTGGGCATGTGGGACTTGGTGGGGGACAAGCACACAGTAGCACAGCCTCCACATTTCTGGCACCGCCCCCTTCTCACTGGTGCTCCTACCTAGTGCTCAAGTCGAGGGTGGACGGAGTCCCCCCACTTTTTCAGAGGCCGACTTCGTCCCCCTGGTATTTTAGAGGCGTGTGTAAAACAGGAAACATTGACTGTCTTTTTTTACACCAACCTCTGGACGCCAGGTTCAAAGGACAGGCACTTAACCCCTGCATCATATAGCCTGATGAAATACAACGCACAACTAAAGGTGAAATGTCACATTGCGGACTGCATGTTCCAGGGAAAACATTGGTATTAGTTCTTGGAGTTTAAAACATGCACACCTTTTAACGTTTTCAAAACACTATTACAAGAAAATATCCTCTCTTGGTTTTTTGTGTCTTTTAATTTTATGAAAGGCAAATGCAATGCGCAGTTTGTATGGTTATGCCTATTTCACCATGATATGCTAATTTCTGCTGATGCCACATTAGGACTTGACCACCACCCCTCCTACCTTCCTTCCATAACTGAGGCACGCAGAAGACCTCATCAGTCCCATACTATCATGCAGAGGAAACAGCCCCACCGACAGACTCTTGTTAGTTTGGCCTATAAGCAGAAACGATTGCATTGGAGTAGGAGGGATACAATTTAATTTTACATTTTTAAAGCGCTCACACAAGCATCGAGGCGCTGTTACAGAAATTGTTTGTTTTTTCGTTGCGTAATTGTTTCTTTTGTCTTAGGTGCATATTTATAATGCGCTTAAACACCCAGGAGTTTCTAAGCACGGACCGGGGATCGAACCTGTGTTGCTGCATGTGGTCTTGCTTCCAAGGTGCGCACGTTGCCACTGAGCTATCCTCCCAGGACTAGCAAGTGTTGTTTGGGTATGTTCCCACCCATTGCCTACCCATGGCCATGCTAATCCCTGTGGCCGATCCCACCCATTCCTGCCTCTGCCCGCCCAAAACACCTCCTCATGGGATCTCTTTGAGCTCCTTTTAATCAAGTCTTACCATCAGGCTTTACATTTAAAGTGCCTGCTAGTGTTTGTTCAAGCAGTCTTCTGAGAGTTAATGGCTTAATTGGAGTTGAAACTCCCCTACTGGTGTAATAAATATGTCAACCAGGTCTGCCTTCAGCCACTCAATGTATAAGTACTCTACATGTCCTTCAGTGAAGTCCTGTTAAAAACAAGCATTGACAAAGCCACTGAAGCCCTGTTTAAAACAAGCATTGACAAAGCCAAAATATTTGGCTTGTGCATACATTTTAAGCTTTTGTAAGGCACTTCTATTAGATATCTAGGTACTGAAGGGCGTGGCCAGCGCTGATGGCGTAAAGACGTGTCTGTGAGGAGCTCCCGTCTCGATCCTGGCCTAGATCCTTAATTCGATCGATATTTTTGACCTGAACAAGATCCAAACCCATACTCCGGTGGGGGAAGCGATTCTGGCCCTGCTCGGCGCAGGAACGAAGAGAAACGGAGCCGGCGTCCCTGAAAATGCAGCATCCGAACTGGTACCCCCGGGAGAAACAAGATGGCGGACGGCGCCGAGGCCTGAAGGAAGAGCAGTTTAAGCCGGCAGCGAGGCAGCGGGGAGACGGTCCAACGGGCGCTGCCTCCTTCGTCGCGTCGAAGGAGTCCCTGTGAGTAGAGCGGAAAGACCCCAGTGGAAACCAAGCGCAGGACCGGCCACCCTTGGATCTCCCTCCCCCCCAGAAACCCCCGAGCGCACAGGAGAGCCTCCGCATTACCCAGGGGAGCGAACGGAACTACATCCGAGGCCCTGGGACCGCTGCAGAGGAGACACAGGGGGTGAGCAGACCGCTGCCATTTCGAGGGAGACCCGTCGGTGAACTGCCAGCCGCGAGTGCGGTGGTGCTCCGTGTGCCGGAGCGGCAGCAGCGTTAGCGGACCCTTGCCGCTGTCGTTACAGTGAACTGCACGGGGCCCTCCTCCCTCCCTGAATAGGCAACCAAGCGGTTGAAAAGGGAACAGTCCACGCTCGGACGAGCCGGAAGACTTGTAGACCCTAACCCAACACCTGGGAGCAGGAACTCGCCCGTGCCGCAGACAGCAGGGCCCAGCAGGGTTACTGGACAGTGGCCCAGCGTGCTGAGAGATCGCAGAGCACTCCATTGCCCAACTGGGAGAATACCCTGCGCAGGAGCGTATACTTAATTGCACCCCCCTGTGTTCTCCGGTGCCATCACTGACTATCACTGAGCATCACTGCATAACGCTGACCTGTGAGGCTCACCTTGTTACACACTGTCTAGGGGCTCATATCTGCCGTCACAACACTAGGAGGGACTAATGTCTACTTCACGAAACAAAAACAGGGGTGCAACAATCATGGACTCGTTCTCAGGGGCTAAACCTAAACAGCCCAGCCAATATGAGATCCCCACACAGACGGAACCCCCTGCAACAGTTGATGACCCCAGCAACGCCCAAGTGCTGCAGGCCATTGCTACACTCCAAACGTGCATGGAGACCAGGATAGATGAACTTAAGGTGGACATGCAGCTCATCCGCCAAGATGCCCGCAACCTAGCGGAAAGAATAAACACGGTGGAAATAAATCTGCAGGACACCACATACACTGCCAAGGACTTAAAGCACAAAGTTATCGCACTTGAGAAACAAGTGGCTCATCTCGAGGCGAGGTCTGAGGAAGCAGAGGGAAGGGCCCGCCGCAGTAACATCCGAGTCCTTGGCGTTCCGGAAGGGATGGAAGGTACTGACCCCACGGAATTTATTGAGTCCCTATTAATGCAAGAGGTTGGAGCTGGCAAGCTTACACAGGGATTCTCCGTCGAGAGAGCCCACCGCTCCCTACAGAAACGACCCCCACCGGGATCACACCCACGCCCGATGATAGCCAAGATCTTAAACTTTCGCGATAGAGAGACGATCCTCAAATTCTCGAGGGACGGAGGCGAGATCAGACGCAATGGCTCCAAGATCGTTATCTACCCAGATTATACCCCGCAAGTGCAGCGCGCCAGGAACTCATTTATACCTGTCAAAGCCCAACTGCGGAAGCTTGATCTTAAATACATGCTCCTGTACCCCTCGCGCCTTAAGATACTATACAAAGGCAAAGCTGTCTTCATGGAGACTCCGGCAGCAGCCACTATGTGGATGGAGCACAATAATTTGGCTGAGGGAGAAGATCACGCCCTGACGCCTAACGGCTGATCACAAACAGATCTCTTTGCTGTAATGATCAATTAGTTCTTTCAAGGACGGGAGCTATATGGACTACCCACAGACATTGTCACAACCCACCCCACCCCAAGCATGGCTGGCCTATGGCCAACACCACATCCGCACCTCACGACCCGGATCGGCCAATGGGTAGCGGAAGCCCCCGAGCGTTGTCCTCCCAGAACGGCTGCTGGGGGCAACACACAGTTATCTTTCATATTCGATCCACCTGTTCGAGTGGAAGTTAAATTTGTTCATAAGTCTCCGTTTAATACATCAACACAACAATCATGGTCAACAGGAAGATTACAATGCGCATTGCTGACGGCCGACCCAGGGGGCAATTGCTCAGCACACGAAGCCGGCTTGAAGACGGACGAAACTGCCATGAGTTCAGCGCTCCAACTCCTCTGCCACCATCATGTCTACACGCCTTAAGATCGCCACTTGGAATGTGAGGGGTTTGGGTACCTACTTACGCCGCAACAGAGTTAAATCCTATCTACACAGGAAGAAGATAGGGCTGGCCCTATTACAAGAAACCCACTTAACCAAGGAATCCACCGCGACGCTCCAATCATACTGGGGTGGACAGGGGTTCGGGTCCGCCTATTCTAAATTCGCAAGAGGGGTGTTCACTTGGATCAGCCCTCACATCCCCTTCCAGCTTAAAAAAGCTGAACAGGACCCGGAAGGAAGGTACGTGATACTCTGGGGCCACATCGAACAAACAGAGATATGCATTGTCAACTCATACCTCCCCAACAACAATACCCCTGCGCACCTCGCTATGTTGTACACAAAGATTACACTGTATAGAGATACATTCTTTATCTGGGGAGGCGATTTTAATTGCGTCAGTGACTCAGTGCTTGACAGATCTGCTCCTCCCTTGGGGGGCCCGTCGACCGCTACCACCGCTATGAATGTCATGCTGAACCGCCTAGACCTGGTAGACATCTGGCGGGAGCAACACCCAGGGGATCGAGGCTATTCCTTCTACTCCTCGCCACATAATCTTCACACCAGAATTGACTACCTCTTTACCGGCAGAGAAAGCTTTCCCCAGATTGTTTCTTCCAATTATTTGGGCCGCACCATCTCTGATCACTCTCCCCTGGTAATTGAATGGAACATCACTGGCCCCAGACCTCCTATACCTGCATGGAGGATGCCCACCGAGGCACTTAAAGATTCGGAGTTCAGGGAAGATCTCAGGGAATCCCTAGAGAACTACATTCGTGAGAATAAAGACAGTGTTGACCACCTAAGCACAGTCTGGGACACTCTCAAAGTGGTTGTAAGGGGAGAGGTCATAGCAAAGGCTGGAGGAATGAGGAAACGCCTAAGAACTGAACTTGAATTACTAGAAACTGAAATAGAACAGCTAGAATCCAACACCCAGGACCCCCAACCGCAGGAAGACAGGCTTGCCAGTACTAGGGCCACCTGCAAGGAAGCTTGGGACAGACTGGCCAAATTTGATTACATCACCAGAACCAATAAAGCACACGCCCAAGCTGATAAACCTGGTAGACTGCTCGCCTGGCTGTGTAGGAAAGAACACCCTAAACATTTGACTACAGCCTTAAGAGATGCTGATGGCACGCTACATCGGACCCAACATGGGATTAATGACACTTTCGGGCAGTTTTATGCCCAACTATACTCCCATAATGACATGGTGCCCCCTGAGGAAATTTCAAACACCTTGGATGAAATTGGCCTGCCCCTACTCCCGCTGTCACATAAGGAGGCTTTGGATGCTGATATCACCATAGATGATATAACCGATGCCATCAAGTCTCTGGCCACTTGTAAGGCCCCGGGCAGTGATGGGCTACCTGCCGAATTTTACAAAACCTACGAGCCGGAATTGACTCCGCTGCTGCACGAGGTGTTCCTAGAAGCCTATGAGTCGGGTATCCTGCCTGGGAGTATGCGTGAGACTTTGGTGGTTCCGCTCCTCAAGCCAGGTAAACCTGCAGATGACTGTGACTCCTATCGCCCTCTTGCGATGCTCAATTATGATGTTAAAATCCTTACAACCATTCTGGCTAAGCGGCTGTCCAGGGTGATCGGAGGAGTGGTGCACCCCGACCAGAGCGGCTTTGTGCCGGGTCGCAACACCACTGCCAATCTTCGTAGGCTACAACATGTATTATCACATTCCACTCATGTAGGGGAATATTATGCTTTGCTCTCTTTGGACGCCATCAAAGCGTTCGATTCTATTTTCTGGGAATGGCTGATTGCGGTGCTTCGGGAGTTTGGCTTTGGAGAACGATTCGTTAGATGGATCACAGTTCTCTACACTAAACCACAAGCACGAGTAATATCTGGCTGGCTCATCTCCACGGCATGGGACATACAAAGGGGCACAAGGCAGGGCTGCCCGCTCTCCCCTATGCTATATATACTTGGGCTCGAACCCATCGCCATTTTTTTTAGGAAACAGTTCTTCGATGCTGGTATAAGGCTAGACGGGGTGGACCACATAATTTCCCTGTTTGCAGATGATGTCCTCCTTTATGTGAGGGACCCGCAGTTGAATGTCCCAACCATGCTGGAGGTCCTCGGCAACTTTGCCAAGGTATCAGGCATACACTTCAGCAGACATAAGTCTTGTCTGTTTCCGTTGGGTGCCCTCCAAAACACACACGTCGATGACCTCCCCTTGCTGGGTATAAGTTGGCGCCCCATCACGTTCCGCTATCTGGGCATTAATATCTATCACACGCCCGAACTTATGCACGTCAATAACACGGCAGCGGCGCTGCCTCCCTTGCGCAAGTCGATTAGGTTTTGGGCTCGCCTCCCCCTATCCATGATGGGTAGGGCTTCCATCATCAAGATGATTGTTCTCCCCAGATTTCTTTATGGTTTCCAAAACATTTTTTATTATATTAGGACACCCTTCTTTCGCCTTTTGGGGAAGATACTTAAAGACTTCCTGTGGAGAATTAGTAGGCACAAATTTGCATTATCCACGCTGACCCTACCCTATGAGCAGGGAGGCATTCGGCTCCCTGATCTGGAACGATACTACCTGGCTGCCCAACTAAGCTTCGTGGCTAAATGGCTAGCCGATGATGACACCCCTGAAACAATGCTTTTACAACGCTCAATTGCTCCGATCCGGCTAAACGAACTCATCTGGGCCCCTCAATGTCTTGTGAATGGGATTCCATATTTAGCTACCCTGGGTCGTCAGATATGGCAAAGGGTTAAAATTCTTCTCCACTTGAAACATAGATATACTCCGGACACACCGCTCCTTGCCGACCTGTGTCAGAACTCTGTAGACCTTGCTTCCATTAGATACTGGGAAAGGCTGGGAGTGTACACTTGGGGGGATCTATATAACGAGGGCTCCTTCCGGGATTTCTCCTCCTTGCAGTCTGTCGATGGCGTCCCGGCTGGCCAATTCCTTTGGTACTTAAAGATCCGTAAATTTGCTCGGACCAAATGGGACGCGTGGCCAGAAGAACCTGAAACTGACCCCTTCATAACACACCTATATAGTTTGGGAGATGGATGGAGGCCTGTGTCCCGTATATACAGCCACCTAATCGATAGGCCCAATCCCCGCAGTCGGGATCTCAAACTCAAATGGGAAGGAGACTTGGGACATGAATTGTCTGAACCTGAATGGGGTAGAGCACTAGCGTTTCCCAACGTGGAATCTAGAAACTCTAGATTTAAATTGATTCAGCTTAATATGTTATACCGCTCGTACCTGACACCACTTAGAATAGCCAAAATATATGAGCTACCCCAACATAACTGCCCTTGGTGCGGCAGAGATGAAGCAAATCTTTTACACATGTTCTGGGGATGCGTCCAGGTCCGGCAACTCTGGGCGAGAGCGGAACTCCTCTGTAGCGAGGCAGGCATGACCAGATATGAGTGGACCCCAAAAGAGTGCCTTCTTGGAACGTATCCCAGACTGGCCAAGTTCAAACACTCAGTTAAGCTCATGGACCTAGTATGCATTCTGGTCAAAAGGACCATTGCTATGGCCTGGAAGCGACCTGGAGGCCCACGATACCAGGTATGGCGTAACGAACTGGAGCGCTGGATAGGGGCAGAAACCTCTGCTTGGGAGGATGGTGTTACCACATCCCCCGAAGACACGAGCTTGGCACTTTCTGCCTGGAAAACTCTCACCTGGGCCTTACTTAACCCCCCCAATGACGATAAACCCCCTTGAGTAACTTGCCCCTATTGATACATGCTATCTGACACGGAATACTTGCGCAGTCCCTAACCTGAACTTATTTGTTGCCTGACCTCCCCACGTTGCTTACACTACTGACCATACGGAGACTTGTTAATGTTGTTTACGTTTTGTTGTTTCTGTTTAATTGTTAATTTCTATTTGGCCTATTTTGTTTAATCCTGACTTATACCACTGTGATCGCACAATGCTACGATGCAACTGTCTCTTATATAAATGCCAATAAAGAAATTTGAAAATAAATTAGATATCTAGGTACTTGCACCATTGTGCACCTACTACCAACAATGGGTAGTTAATACCACTTCGGCTGTGCCTGACAAGGGCCTTTCCCATGCCTACACAAACGCCCAAACTGTTGGCATTACCAATGCTTGTGTATACATAGCTGCCAGGTTTCCCAGTTCCATGCAGGACTCTTCGAGCCAATCCAGTCCCACCACTGCAGGCTGGGAGTTGTAGGCCCATCTTTATAATGAGGAAAAGGAGACTACAATTTCCAGCATGCAATTGTGTTGGGGTGGTCAGGAAAGGTCCTCATGATTGTGAGGGGTTCATATTGCGCACGCCGTATTGATGACAGAGGGATGAGAGCGAACTGGGCGCAACGTTGCAAATTCATATGTATTGAGTGCAGTTAATAATGAATGGGATGTTTCTTTTAGTGTCACTGTTGTTTATAATGTATATTTTTATTTTTTATTTTATTCGTCACTTGTTAGGCACTTATACAATTAGCAAAACATTCAAAGCGCATATAAGATCTTACTTGTATAAGATCTTAATACATATAAGATCGTCACAAACATAGAAAGATACAATATTAAAACTGCAAATGCAACATGAACACACACTACACATGGGGTGCTTTGCAAAAAACATGGTAGTTGGGCCTCTCTTGCAAAATACATTTTAACTTTTAAACTGACTATCTCAGGTTTCCAGACAGCAGAAGACGAGTAAATCAGTATCTTTAACCTTCGCGGTTAGCTGCTGCACATGAATTTTAAGTAGAAGGGGCAATGGTTGACAGAAGGAATAATGAGTCATCTAGTAAGAAGGTCAGCTTGCAAACAGGACAAAAGATTATGATTTAACAGTTCCGCAAGGGAACAGATGTTATCTTGCTCATTGTATTGCAGTTGAGTAGAGCGGGTTGATCATTTGTTTGGGCTGGAAATAAAAATATGGCCCGAGGCGAAGGTGTCCGATGGCTAATGGTGTTTACAGGTCAAACCAGAGGCTGTATATTCTAGAATAGTTGTTGCATCAGAGGCGCCTGGAAGCTGGGGTAGTTGAGATAGCAATCAGTAGTTCAAAGAAGATCCTGTTTATTCAGGTCTTCCTCATATATGCTAAAATATGTAAGTAGGCCATGTACAATTACACTTAAAGTTAAACAGGGACGTAATTTCACCAAAATGCCAGGTGTAGTGGAAGTGACATCACATGACCCTTAAGCTCTGATGACATCACAGGAAGTGATATCATTTTACCCCACCCCAAAGTGACATCACAGGAAGCAATGGAAAATGACCCAAGTACACTATGAAAAATATGGTTACAATATCACTGTAATGTGATATACATTTCATACAAGAATTGATCACCTTATGTATCATTAATATCAGTGTGTATAGGCCCATATTAACAAATTACTGCGAGTGCAAGCAGACGTCTAAGGCCAAATGATAATGATGTGCTATTATATAGCACTGATGCTTAAAAGATTGGTATAGAACAAACATACATACAAATGCTGAGTTGGCCTTGCCGGGATTCGAACCTGCAACTTGCAGATCATCCACACATCGCATTAGCGAGCACTCAACCCACTGAGATATCTTACTTGCTATAGCTATCTTACCAGCTATAGTAAAATGAGCAATTATGTCTGAATGTTCTCAAAGTCAGAAAGCAAATTACACCCTGTAATGGATACTATTAAACGGGTAACTGAGATTTAACAGCAGGCCAGTCCATCTGCATGTCTGGTGCAAAGTTGGCCACATGTCAAGCCTGTGTGGATCTACTTTTCAGGCTTCAGAGGATGGCAAAATACATACCATTGGGAGGGTTCATAACTGAGTATTAAAGAATTTAGAGTAGTGCAGAGAAAGCAGCACTCTCACACTGCATCCCGTACTCTGGGCCCTCGTTACCTCATACATGCAAACATTCTGAACAGCATGCCATGGAGATAGGAAATATAGACACATTACAACAAAGCATTAATTGTGGCTCAGTAAAATCAAGGGCCCCTTTATGTGCTAAGGTCAAATATTTCTACACTGTGCACAAGCTTTTAGGCACAAGATGGAATGTATTGTGATGATTGTAACAGAGACAATTACAGAAAAAAACATGCTATAACTGCAACTTGCGAAAAGCAAAATACATAGTCCGAAATGGATTCTTATTCTACTCTAAATGCTTTTTGGACGTTTTGTGTCTGCATAGTGAATCTGAGGTGTTTAAGAACAGACTAAATCAGTGACTCACCCCCTGAAGTGTGCCTAAAATAAACCGGTAATCAGTCTAGCTATTATTGTATATGATTCCTGAAAGACCATTTTTTGTTATTCCTATTCTTTTTAATTTAGGGTCACTGCTCTAAGTGTTAGACTTGTGGAACTCCCTGTTTTTTAAGATGCCAGAACACGAAAGCCAGCTACGCCAGAAACAAAGAACCACATGGTGCTGGCCACAGCCCATGAGCTTCCATTATAAAAAAAAAGGTTTTTTATGGGTAGGAAGGCAGAACACAGGGGTAGCAAGGGAGACCTCAGGGGTTGCAGGTGCGACCCCTGCTGACCCCCAATTGATATCCCTGTATGTAAAGGCCCTAGACCAGTTATTGCTGGTAATTAATTATTTTTCAATACAAATGTTTAACCATGTACTGACGTCATGGCCTACTACGGACGAATCCTAAGAAGAGGTGTGTTCAGAAAATGATCTGAAGATGACTATCAAGATAAGACTGGCCAATGAAAATGGAAGAACTGGGAAAAGATGGGATTTCTTTGAAGATGTTTCTGTCCAATCATGTTTGGGGGATGGACAGCAATAAAAGAGCAGGGAGTGTTTTAGCTGTTGTAAACATGCATAAAGGATGTCAACTGATGTGGTATTGTTGAGATTTGGCTTGGTTTGGTCCTGCAACACCACCTAACCGCACCCCGGAGCTTTGTACAATAAACTTGCTTTATGTACAACCGTGTGCTCACTTCTTAAGTGGGCCTGTTTGGGTTAAGATGATTAAAGGCCCATCCACACATTTGGAAGCAAAAATGAGGGCTGGCTCGCGGTGTCACGCATGGAACCGGGAAACTTGGCAGGTTGGTGTATATGAGTGTAGCCTCATTTATTTTAGATATGTCGTGCAAGTTTCCACTGGTGCACTGCAGACATTCTGTGCGCCGCCTTTGCACTTTGATTTAGGGAAGCTTTGTGCGATGCTACATTGCAACCTAACAGCTGCTTTAGAGGGCTGGGAAGAGGGTGTTTCAGGGAAAGGTTTGCAGCCAAGTCCACCGTGCATGCTGAACCCTCGAGTCAAATAGTGCAGGACTAGAGAAACATTGGGGGATGGGCAGAGGACATGCATAGCTAAACAAACAGGCCGCATTATGGTTTTTGATTGAAAGAAGTTGTGGGGCGCCATAGCAAGATTGAGCAAGCATTGGCAATGCCAACGGTTTGCGCTTTTGTGTAGGCATGGGATAGGTATTTTCCTAGCACTGCCATAATGGTACTAACTGGCCAATAATGGTACCACCTGCAAGACAGCCTGAGTGACTGGCCATATGATAGCAGTGCCAGGCAAATGCCTATGTATTACCTAGGTACACATTGGAACTGTTGGCTTTGCCAATGCTTGCTTTTTAACAGGACATCAGTGCAAGGACATGAATGCTGCACATAAATCAAGTGGCTGAAGGCACACTTGGTTAAGTTAACGTTTTTCACAGCAACAGCGATTTTGCAGCTACAATTAAGCCATTAACTCTGAGAAGACTGCTTTGAAATAACAGTGCAACAGACACACAGGTCTCACCCTTGCCCATTCACCCTTCATCGGGCAGGCTGGGCAAAGTAGCTCTTGTTGATAAAGCGAACTGGAGCGAACCATATCGCATGACCTCTGTTTGTCCAATCGGGTAACTTGGTGGAGGGAACACACAGACGTGTAAGGCATGATTTGCCCTATCTGTTTCCAGGGGACATATCACGTCTTGTTCTACATCTTTGACTAGTCTCCCCACTAATTTGAAACTTTGTAAAGAGGCAATTATTGTCATTGAACCAAGTGTAACAGAATAAAATTGCCTAATTGTGTGTATGTGGTTTCCTCTTGTTATGTGATGTTAAATATGAGACTGGATTTCAGGAAGCAAAATCATTTTTGTGTGTGAAGTTAATTTTGGCTAAATGTCTATCCCTCAAGGATGCAACTCAAATATGGTTACATGTCTAGATTTCTCCAACCAAATTACAGATGTGCTGTGCTGCGCATGCCGCAAAACTTCTTTAGTGCACGGGCTTGTGCCCGCGCCGCAACCACAAAGACTGTATCAAAGATGTTTTCTGCTGAACCTTCTGCAAATGGCTGTGTTTCTTTTTCTTCTACAAAGTACCTTTCATTGACACTATTTTAGCTTTGACTCCACAAAAGAAAGAGTATTGGTCGCAAGGCTGAGAACAATCAGCTGTTTTGGTTGGCATTTGCTCTAATCAATTACAAACAGTAACTCTTCCCTTTCTTTTCTTTAAAGACTTTATTTTGCCTTCACTCTGTAGCAGACCTGTAAAAAATGTACATGATTTGGAATCGAGGGCTGGAATCCTGACGGGTTTTCAGGATATCCCTCATCAATATTGATGAGGAAAAATGTGCACACATTTAGAATAATTGTATGCAAAATTATCTCATGGATATTAATGAGGGGTATCCTGAAAACCTGCCATGCATCCTGGCCTCGGGGCCTGGAGTTGGACAACCTTGGGTTAGCCAAACTAAACAGGCGTTTGTATTTAGCCTTGAAACTGACACTGTTTATAGTCCCTGAGATTCTCTGAACTTTCAACTCCTTTCAGCGTTCAAGGAGTTCGACCTGGTTGAACTGGTCGACCATCCAGAGATTTGAGTTTCGCTCGACCCAATTAGACCCCACTTCCTATCCACTCAGTGCCCTCTTCTCTGAAACATCTTACCTCCAGATTTAAAATCTAAACATTTCACAGGTTCAGAAGGGCCATAAAAGCATTGCTTTTCCCTTAACTCTTAAACTCAGAATCTTGATTATACCAAATAACATTTATTTGCCCTCAACCATGGCACTGTTATTCTCATTGTCTTATGTGTTCCTCAACACTTGTTGTCAGGGCCTGGAGTGCAATTTTATGTCAAGACCAGAGGCTCGGATTATGCTTTCTCTCTTTACTTTAAACTCGAGCAACATTAAAAGAAATTACAAACCATATAAAAAATTACACATTAAAAACTACATTTCCCAGATATAGTCTTTTTGTGTGTAGTCCATTTTTAATATGTCAACCAAAACCACATGACATTTTCAACCAATCTCGTCGCTCCATGTCCCTTATCCTCCTTTACATTCCTCTGTCCTTCCTCTTTCTCTGCTGCTCGGGCAGCCAGTTAAGTGTTTGAATTTATTTATGAGATGTATTGTATTAGATGACTGAGAAACTGCTTAGATAGCTTAAAGTATATTAAACAGCACAAGCACGGCGTGTAGGGGCTTGGTGGAGTATGTCGGCATGCAGTACGAAAGTATTTATAATACTGTGATGAAGGTTCACGACGGGGCTGACGTGCAAACGTTCCTGGCTGTTCAGAGGGGGCACTACAGTCAGGGAAGTGATCCTGAACGCGACGGGATCAATTAAGGCTCTGGCGCTAAGTGATTGAATTCCGGGCCGTTGAGAGGAGCGAGGAAGCAACGCTCCGGGCAATCATACACTGAAAAATATAATCATAATGAGCACAGAGAATGTGCGACAGCGTAACGGAGTGAGATCCGCTCATACGCTGACAAAGAAAGTCAGCGTGAATATATCAGAGTGGCACCTTGTGGCCAAAAACATTCCCGACAGAAAATAAGTTGGTTGAGGTGAGATTCACCTACAATCAGGCAAAGAAGGCAGCAGCTGTCAACTGAAAAGTGCTAAGCACAGAGTACGGGCACAGACCAGGATAAACTGGTGCAATAAAGTAACCCAGGCACACGTACGCTGCACATTGGAGACGGGTATAGGCCCATGAACTCTGCAAACACCCACTAGCATATAAAAGCACAGCTCCAGTGAGGAATTCGAGGAACCCCATTCTAGCAGGCAGTGGACAGCATCCAACAAAGGCCAATCAGAACAGTGTGTACTGAGAGCAGATTTGGGGGGGGGCTATCCCAAGGTAGGAGCATGGTGGAGGACCTTATTACTTTCTCACAAGGGATGGAGGCCCTGAGGGGAGAAGCCCCAGAGAGAAAATACCGAGAGGGACAAGGGGGAAGAAAGAAAGCCCGAGAGGCCCGCAGCAGCCGAACCACCCGGTCACACCATGCAAGAGGAGAGGTGGTGAGAAAGAAGTGAGGTCATGGGTGAGGAGAGGCAAGGGATACATGGATGATGAATCCTATTCAGAGGACTTGGAAGAGGAGGAGTGGGACGATACGTCTGAGGACAGCTCAGAAGAGCATAATATATCATGCACGAGCACTTCAGACAAGTGTAAGGCTGCCAAGAAAAGGAAAAGACAGAGGGAGGAGGAAGATGTGGGTGAGGTATTCGACCCGGATTCTCTCATACAACCCAGATTGGCGGAGTGGGAACCCACCACCAAGATTTCCAATTATATAAAGAAGAGATTTCATAACACCCTGACTAAAGAGGTCATGAGCAAACTGAGGGTGGAATGCCCCAGGCCCCAAGTTCCAGAAGGCATGGCGGAAACTTGATGAGAAGATGCTATATTTCATGGGTCACTACGGCAGGGACATCAAGAAGGGGATAGATAGATCCTGGATGTCCTAGGCCCGATAACAAAAGTCTGGCAGATGGCAGAAGAGGCAAGACAGCCGGAACAAAAGGTAGACCCAGAAATACTAGCTGGGTGGGCACAGAGGGCAATATGCCTGCTTGGCAATGCTAACAACACCCTGACAATGGAAAGACGTTGGTCCATCCTCGTCAAAATAGACACCAAAATGAGAGAACTCACTACAGCAGAATCAACATCCAGCAGTAATGGAAAACTGTTTGGAGATGCGATCGTGCGTTTATTAAGGAGATGGTGAAGTTTGCAAATATTTACGCCGCGATAGACAAGGCGCAAGCATCATTAAAAAGAGTCTTTGGACATAGGATTTTTGGCACGGCTGGCAGAGGAAGGGGCCGCTGAGCCAATCGTTTCTCCTCGTACAGGCCCAACTACAATACCAGAAATGACTGGAGAAATCAAGAAGAGCACAGACCAAACCCCTTTTTTCAGTCGAGAGGAAGGGGTAGAGGCAGAGGCTGGCGAGGCAATAGCAGAGGTCAACAGGGGACACACAGGTGAGACTGGGCACAGCCTTACACAATCAGCCAGCAGAAACAGGGACACCAGCGAGAGGGGGAGAACAGCACAGTTCTTAGAATGGTGAAGAGAGTTATCAGGAGATTTATGGGTCGAACAAATAGTACAGGGTTTCTACCTAGAATTCTGTCAGGAACCAGTACAAACAGAATACCAAGGCCCATAAGGTTCAACGAAGAAGACGAAAAAGTTATTAAGAAAGGAGATAGTACAACTAGAGAAGAAGGTTGCCATTGCTCTAGTGTCCGACTCCTCGAATGGGTTTGTGAGCAATAGGCTCTTGGTCAAGGGCAAAAGGAAGCAGAGACCAGTGATAAACTTGAGAAGGTTGAAAGCATTCATAGTATACAGGCATTTCAAGATGGAGGATATCCATCTCATGAGGGACGTGTTGCAGAGGGAGGATTGGCTAGTCAGGATAGACCTCGAAGATGCCTACTTGATGATCCCAATAGCAAAGGAACATCAGAGGTTCCTCCAATTCTGGTGGGGAGGCCAGAAGTGAGAATTCACATACCTCCCATTTGGTCTGGCATCAGTGCCTTGGGCCTTTACAAAGTTAATCCAGACAGTAGCGAGTCAACTCAGAGAACAAGGCATCAGATTGATAGTATACGTAGACGATTTCTGTCTGATGGGACAAGACAGAGAAGACTGGTAGAACAGTCAGAGATGACAATCCAGCTATTGCAGGATCTGGGCTTTCTAATAAATTGGGAGAAATTTGCTTTGGAGCCAGTACAGACAATAGAGTTCCTAGGCTTCGTGACAGACATGAGAACAGCCACGCTCAGCCTACCAATAGACAAAGTGAATGTGATCAAGAAAGAGATCAGCTCAATAATAGCGAAAGAAGAGTTATCGCTCAGGGAGCTAGCCAGATTAATAGGGAGACTCGCATCATCCATTCAGGTGATCTTCCCGGGGCACTATACTACACAGCTCTTCAACACCTGAAGATCCAACACCTGAGAAAAGGGTTATCATGTGAACAGAGAGTGCCAATCTACTCGGAGCTGGGGACAGAACTATGGTGGTGGTTCAGACACATGGAGACCTGGAATGGGAGAGCGATATTTGGCTCATCGCCGGACCTCATCATAGAATCAAATGCTAGCCGTTGGGGCTGGGGGCCCGTTGCAGAGAGATGACAATGGGAGGCAGGTTGTCAGGGAAGGAACTGGAGCTCCACATCAATTGTCTGGAGCTGATGGCGCGGTCCTTTGCAGTGAGATGCTTGACCCAGGACAAGGTGAACTGTTGTGTACTACTAAAGATGGACAACGTCTCTGCAGTACGATACATAAACAGGCTGGGCGGGACAAAGTCCAGAATGCTGGCCGAACTGGCAAAGGATTTCTGGCACATGTGCCTAGAGAACAAGATCAGCATTACAGCAGAGTATCTCCCAGTTCTGCAGAACAAAGTGGCAGACTGAAACTCGAGACATCTCAGAGATGCCAGCGATTGGCAGCTAGCCAGGGCAGGATTTGTGTCATTAATGAAAATGAGGGAACCATGCAAGACGGATCTGTTTGCATCCAGGCTGAACACTCAGCTGAAGCGATTCTTCAGCTGGTGGCCGGATCCAGTAGCGGAGGCAATGGACGCATTTCTACAAGAGTGGGGACCGGACAACGAATATGCTTTTCCCTCATTTGCAATGATTCCAAGAGCAATAGCACAGTTCAGGAGACAGCAGGCGACACTAATATACGTAACAGTAGACTGGAGGAGTCAGGTATGGTTCCTAGACCTTCTCGAATTGTCAATCTACAAACCATTCGTACTGCCCAGGTTTAGGGAACTGATTCAGTATCTAGTGGGTGAGAATCATCCACTGAATCAGGAAGGGGAATTGAGACTGATTGCGAGGGCGATATATGCGCAGCCTGGCAAAAGTCAGGACTTTTGGGAGATACTGAAAAATTCATTGAGTAAGCCTGGCCACCTGGTACCAGAAAGGCCTACAGATTGGCCTGGACAAAGAAGAGTAGCTGGTGTGTGGAACGGCACATACGTGCCACTAGGACAGATGTAACGCATTTCCCAATGGCTTTGGCAGCACAAGGCAAAGCTTACAGAACAGTAAACACATGTAGATCAGCCACTGCCACCATCCTAAGATAGAGAATGTGGTGGTCGGGGAAAACCCTCTTGTATTTAGACTCCTCAGAGGAGTGAGACTTTTAAGACCACTGTTACCCAAATACTCACAGACATGGAACATGAATACAGTCCTGAATTTGTTTAATAACTGGCCAGACAATGAGCTCTTGATAAGAAAAGCAATATCGGCACAACTCACTACACTGATCTGCCTCATATCTTGCAAAAGAGTGTCAGATGTAAGAGCACTTGAAATAGACAGGAGATCCTTTAGCCCTTCGGGGTTCATGTTTCACATTAACAAGAGAACTAAGACGGCTATCAAAACAGTTTCCTACTCAGCTTCCAGACCAACCGAAATTATGCCCGGTATTGAAAAAGAGATAACGGGTACTCTTAGAACTAGTGGGGTAACACAATTGTTTATCTCACTAAGAAAACCATATAAGGCTGTAGCAGGGGCAACCCTAGCCAGATGGATTAGATGGTGTATGCTGCAGGCTGGCAGTGACATTGGAACTTACAGGGCACATTCCATTAGAGGAGCTGTGGTGTCAAAGGCATGTAATGCATGGCCTAGATTGGAAGACATCCTAAAGGCAGCAGACAGGTCTAGGGAGTCAACGTTTGAGCAATTTTATTTTAGACCAACAGAGGAGATGTCTGTGTTGGATGGTAAGTAAGCATTGAACAAGCATAATCCGAGCCTCCGGTCTTGGCATAGAATACTGATTTTCCATACTAACGTTATAGAAAGTCAAGATTCTATTAAAGACACAGAGGCAAAGTTCCCGCCCGATCAATCGTTATAGAGAATGTGTGACAGACATGTAATGCATATTTGTTGAATAGAATTTGTAACATGTAATGCATATGGCACATGGGATACTAACGTTGTGAAGCTTTGTGGTGTCATAACAATTACCCACCATATCACAGCTGCCCTCAGCTTGTGGTTTGATAAATCTACAGGAGGTGAAGACTACAGGATCATGAACAGGGAAAGAGAAGGGCAAGGAGTAATGCAGCATCTACGGTTGGGCTTCAGAAGTTGAAGTTGGAGACAGACAAAGAAATAGGAAGGACAGAGGAATGTTAAGGAAGATAAGGGACATGGAACGACGAGATTGGTTGAAATTGTCACCTGGTTCTGGTTGACATATCAAAAATTGACTACACACAAAAAGACCATATCTGGGAAATGTAGTTTTTAATGTGTCATTTTGTATATGGTTTGTAATTGTTTTCAATGCTGCTCCAGATTAACGTAAAGAGAGAACACATAATCCTTCGACTCCATGTCTTTAATAGAATCTCGACTTTCTATGACGTTAGTAAGGAAAATCAGTACTTTGCTTTAGCGTTGAATAGAGTTATGATTTTCTGCCCCTCTGGCCACTCATTAAATACCCATTTCGGGTGTGTAATGGTTCTCACATTCTCTCTGCATCATCATGAATCCTTTTGCTTCCCTGCCTGTCTAGCTCCGGGATAATTTACATGTGCTGCATTGCGAAACACAAAGAAGTAAACAAGTAAAGTAATTACCCAGGATACATGACACACATATATTGAATACTGAAGCACACTTGTTGTGGGGGACGGAGTTTGGAAGTTGAGAGGTCAAACAATAAAAGTGTAGGTGTGTGGGCAGTGGAGGGCATTGGTGGACCGTCTGCTACAGTCGTTACATGTGCCCCTTTTCCAATACACACAGGGACTCACTGTGGTCAAGTGAGCCTGACTGACCCCCCTCATGGAGCCATTCTACCTTTGGGTCCACAGATCAAGTACAGAGTTGCCAATTGGATCCAATCCAATCTGTAGGCACTTATCCAGTCCTTGTAGTCTGAGCTGTGTAATGGGGAAAGCAGAACTATACGTCCCAGAATGCAAAGAATAATACCAGGACTGGACAAGCCCCTACAGAATGGAATGAGTCATGTTGGCAACTTTGCATTTAGCCTCAAGCAAGGGACAGTTTGGACTAGTCCTATTAGCAACATTAAGGAAGGTGAGCCACAACAACACAGTAAGGTGCCAAAGAGCTGGTCTTTTACAATAGAAATGAAAACTCTGTTTTCATATGTAAGTGGTAAGATGGTGGCATGCAGGAAGCAAATTAAATGCAATCCGTGCTAGCATATTGGTAGCTTCCTTGCCTGGGGCAGTGTTTCAGCTCATAAGCAAACACATACATACATACACCAAACACGCACACCCATCCCCCACATATACACAAGCAGCCTACCCTCCCATTCCCCCACACAAGAATACCTTAGGCAATGCGTCTGCACAATAATACGCTTGGATACACACATACTATACACTATGGATGCAAGTAAGCTTAGACAACATGCCCAGAATGTGCATTCACACAAACCTCATGCTCTGAATCTGTGTGCACTCCCAACCACACACACCTGCAAAAATGCACACACAATGCTTGGAACGCACACATGACAAGTACAAACAACACACTTACAATAAACATACATGCATATAATGCACTCAGAATTAGGAAAGCACAATCTATACATACAATATAGCACAGAATATAAGTGAACAGAGACGGTATGCTTGAAATCTGCATATGCTAAAATAATGTGCACTAGGTGTATGCAAATAGCTCAGGGCCCTCTGTATAAATATGCATACAAACCACAACAATATATATATATATATATATAATTCTGAAAGGATGTCTGTGCAGTGGGAACTGGGCACACACATATTGTAACTTCAGACATCGTTATTCTGTAACGTGGTTCCCCTCTGAGCCCCTCATCTAAAATGTAACAAAGTCTTGATGTCCTGACACTATCTATCTGAAAGAGTATATATGGTTTATTGTTGCAAACACTTCAATGTTAGGGTGTGTGTTTTGAAAAATGAAATAACACCAAACCCAGTGTGCATCATGTACGTAGTGATTCCAGCAAACAACCTTCTTATCACAGACATATATGTCAATAAGATCTGTGATCATTCTTATGTTCCCAACATGCACTTTGATGTTATGCAAATCAGTAAAGAACACCCACTGCTGTTATTTCTCGCCTCACCATTTCTCATAGGGGTTTTTCAAAAGTGTGCAATAGGAAATATTGTATATTGTTAGTCTAGGTTTTTATAATGTTCTTTGCTCAGTAAGATAAGTGTAACATTCCTGTTAACATCACACAATGTACTGAAGTGATTATTAGCAATGAAATTACTATTTTAGTACAGTAAAATATACATTTATTCATAGCTCCTTTTGCCAAAATATTGTCTCTAAAAAGATGCTTCAGTCTTGGAAAGATCGCTCTCAGATGAAAACACATGCTCTGTTTGTTCTGTGAGCACCAAGGGAATGTGTCACGTTGTGTGCTGAGTCCACGTGAAAAGCATGAACATGTACTTATAACCCTATCAGAACATCGGTCTGAAGCTTTCTCAAATGATAGGATATTGGCTGATGACTTGAACGCCAAATGTCCTGATACTAAAAAGCAGTTGAAAGACGAACACTCTTCCAGCAGGTATACCTATTGCAACGACGATGCAGCACAGAATAAACACTCAGGGCAGCAGCCTGGGCGGGACCTTATTATGTTAAACTGGCATACAAAGTGTGAAATGTCAGGTGTTTGGACCTGGAGAAATAGTAAAATTACATATACTTTGAATTATATCTTTGTAGCATTCCCGATGTTCTATTTGGTATTGTACTTAGATGTTAAGGAAATGGCTGCCACTGATCATGCATTGTTGATAATTATTTTAGATACTATTCCGGACCTCAGATGAGATATTTTATGGCTAGATAACAGGTGTATTAATAATGGGATGAATAGAAACAGTTCCTCCCAGATTTATTTTTCCCATATGACTAATGTGGTCAAATCGCAAGCTGTGTTGTGAAAAGATTATGGTATTGACTACTAAATGGACTTAATGAAAGAAGAGTTTGATCCAGTTACAGCCAACTGCATGGCAGAGAGAAACGATTCTTTGATATGTGCGGGCTATTGTTTAGTTGTAGTAGATGTGTTCTCCGGGTGGGTGGGAGCCTTCCTGTGTAGGAGAGCAGATGTGGTTACATTGGCAACAATGTTGCTTGCTGAATTCATGCCATGATTTCAGTTACCCCTAGTTATAGATAGTATTTGAGGTACCCATTTTACTGGTCAAATCATTAAGGAAGTGTGTAAAGCACTAGGTATCTCTCAGCAGTTTCACTGTGCTTACCACCCCAGTCGAGCAGTTATGTAGAACGATGAAATGGCTACTTGAAATTAAGGCTGGCCCATGTGTGTCAGGAGACCGGTTGGAAGTGGCCAGAGGCACTGACCCTAGCACTGTTCACCATACGCAACAGCCCCCAGCAAAAGCGCAGCCTGCCTGCCCATGAGATCCACACAGAGCATCGGATGAGAGTAGGAACTACACCCCCAGCAGCTTCACAGCTCCCGAATCTGCACCTAGAGGATGACACTGTACCAAAGTATTACCACATGTTAGTCAAAGCTGTTCATTCTCTTTGTGCCCGGGTCCAAGCTGCCCAGCGGGAACCAGCCGCTGAGCCCTGAAGTTAAGTGACTGGGTACTGTGGCATGTCAGAAGGACGCAGACTCTTAGAGGACCTTTCAAATCTGTATTTAGTAAAGAATAAGAATAAGGCCTAACTTTCCCTATTGCTCTAGGGCATTCCCTGCCTAACAAACTAACTAAGGTGCTTGTCAGTCACCTTCTCAAGGAAGTCCAAACTCACTCTAACTGACCCTACCACTATTGTAACAACTAAGGACAGGAGAATGATACCTTCTTCTGGGCTTTACTTCTTGCAACCTTCTTCTTCCTCGTTCTTTTTAATAGCTGATTTTTAAATAGTCTTTTGTGACTTCTTTAATCAGTTTGTGTAACTCTTTCAGGATTTTAGTATACTTTTGTTCCTTCTCAAAACTTGTTCCCTTTGCCCTTCTCACATCATTTCTATGCTGATGATACCCAGCTCGTCCTCTCTTTCTCCTCCTTCTCTCCTGACATCCACCATAAACTTTCTTCTTGCCTCTCTGCTATTAAATCTTGGATGTCCTCTCACTTCCTTACTCTTAATGCAGATAAAACTGAACTCCTTTTCTTCCCTGCCAACACACTTCCTCCTCCCTGCCCTCCTCCTTTCATTCTCTTTCCCCCTTCCCAACTCCACTTCCCTCCTCACCCCCGCAACCTTGGTCTCCACATTGACCCCCACCTGTCTCTTTCTCATCACATTTCCCTCACTGCCAGATCTTGCCGTTTCCACCTCTACAACATCCGCAAAATTCGTCCTTTCCTAACATTCCAAGAAACCAAACTCCTCATCTCCTCTCTCCTCGTCTCCAGACTTTTCTACTGCTCTACTCTTCTCTTTGGATTCCCTCCTCTCACCTCTCCCCCCTCAAATCTGTCTACCACTCTGCATTCGCTCCCTCTGCCTCCTCTCACCTCACAACTCCATCTCCTCTTCTCTTAACTCACTAGGCTGGCTCCCATTTCACTCCCAGCTCAAATTTAACTTCCTCTGTCTAGTCTTCAAAGCCCACTATGGTCTTGCCCCTCCCTACCTATCCTCCTTTTCTCACTTTCTATACTCCTTCTCGTTCTCTCCGTTCTGCGGATCACTTCCTTCTCTCTACTCCACCTCCCCCGTGTCCCCTCCCATTTCCACTCCTTCCAACTTCTCGCTCGCTCCCTTCCATTGGAACCGCCTTCCCCTCCCCATCCGCTCCATCACCTCCTACGCCTCATTTTGCACTTCTCTAAAATCCTATCTCTTCCACTCTCCCACCTAGCACCCATTGTTTCCTCTCTCACTACTGAACCCACCTCCACCCACTCCTCCTACCCCTCTCTCACTTCTGTCCCTCTCTAGTTGTACTTAACCTCATCATTAATGTAAATTGTTCTTTGTACTGTTTTCTGGTTTACATTCATTGTCATGTATTGCTTGTTGTATTCACTTGTTCCTCTTGTAAAGCGCTTTGGATTAAAGTGCTATATAAATTAAAATAAATACAAATACAAATGCATGACTGTTGCTCTGTTTTGTTGTTTTTTCTGTGCCGGTTGTCCCCATATTTCCTTTTACAAATAAGCGAAACGAGGAAATGAACTTTCATTTTATTGAAGGAACTTTTGTTTTGTTATTTTGAATACATCAGCCAATCGAAGGCAATAAACTTTCAGGAGAAATTAGAGTTGGCCATCGACGGTCCTGATAGCTGCAAGTGGATCTGTCGACTCGTGCAGGGAAAGCTCGAGTGTGTGCTGTGCTCCAAGGTCCCATTTTACCCTGTGCTCACAACATGGGGAAGGGAGATCCAAGCTACTGCATCTTGACATAATAATTGTGAACACTTCTTTCTTTCTTGAAAACCATCCCACACCCTTTTTGTATGAGTTGTAAGGTTTGGCAATAGGGTTTTCTTAGTATAGGCCTTTTTATTTGACACAACGCCACTAGGACTGCCTTATTTTTCATTGATGTCCAACGCTTGCTCCCATCTTAGATTTAGGTTTAGAGTATGGAATGCGTTTCCATGCGCATTTCTTGCGCATGGAAACGTGATAAGAACTGCCAAATCATATAAGTGCTACAAGTGGATCACCACCTGCACATCTTCTTGCATAACCGAGACAAAGAACCGTGCACAGGTACATTTGAAAATCAACCCCATGTGATAAGGCTTTAAATTAGTTACATGTAGTTGGGCAAAATGTGTTTTGAACTCAGATGACGTTCATTAGCATTCCAAGATAAGCGCTCACTGCCAAAGTTATGACATTACAAACAAGAGAACATTCTATATCCAACCACAAGCCTGTGATACTTAAGTGTGATCCTACCTTTGTGTTAGCAGCCACTCTCAAACGGCAGTCCTACTTTTATGTTGTCGGCTTGTCCCTGCCATTGATTTTGAAAATCTGATAACTATATATTTGACTCCCCCTTTCAACCCTTCGTTTGAGGCTCCTTACCTTGCACCCTGAATCCCTCCCCACACACAATTACTAAAGCACAGTGAGGCTCGCTGAACTGCCACAACCATGATCCCCTGCTCTGCCCTTCTATCCCTTACATCCCAGGATACCTTCTGGGAGAGGAGCATAGATGGAGCTTAGTGTGAAGGCAGGAGGGTGCTCCCCCTGGTGCCCAGTGCACCCACCAGTCAAAAGATGCCTCTTCCACTGATGGAGCTCATTGATGCGCTCAAATTAAAGACACAGACAGGGAGAGAAAGAACAACAGGCTTAGAACCAGCCTGGATGAAAGACGCTTCACATAATACGAACTCTGGTAAGTAATTCTCGTCGGTGGAAACACGTTGGCCCTCATTACGACCCTGGCGGAGTGGGTTTACGCCAGCGTTATTCGCGGCGGACCCGTCCGCCCTACTACGAGTTCCCGTAGCGCCATGGAACGTTTTCCGCCTGGTTTTTCCGGGCGGAGAAATCCATGGCGCTACGGGACCTTGATGTTAATTACGCCACCGTATTTTGCGGTGGCGCAATTAACGCCTTCCCCACTCCCATTATACCCTATGGGGCAAAAATGGGAATGGGGAAGGGTAAAATGGGGAATGGGGATTTACCGCCCCGCCAAGGTCGGCATGGGGCGGAAAATCCGCCAACCTCCATGGCGCTATCGGCAGCTTTCCGCCGTGCTCCGCGGTGCATTTAGCACCGCGATTTCCGCCAGGGTCGTAATGAGGGCCGTTGTCTTTTGTGCTTAGATCCCCCTTTGGCTGACTCACACCCTAACACAGCCCTTTCCATGCGCCACTCTGCTATATCTGGTACTCTCGATGTTCTTGCCCCTGTCATGAGGATCCGCTTGAAGCCCAAACCCAAGTGCAATTCCTGGTACGATTCAGACCTCGTCACCCTCAAACGCAAGTGCAGGGTGGCTGAGCGGAAATGGCGTGCCTCAGGTACATCCTCTGACAAACTGGCCTGCCGCTCCAAAGGCAATATCGGCTCTCTGTCTGCACCCAGAAGAGAGCTCACATCCAAGCCTGCGTCTCTACGCCATCTAACAACTCAGCTGAACTCTTTAAAATCTGCAAGGAACTTGCCAATCCTGCTGCAATCTGTACCTCTCCTGTCCTTTCCCAGGCCCTCTGCACGACTCTGGCTTCTCATTTCATCTCTAAAACTCAGGACATCCTGTCCTCTCTCTCTTCCTCTTCCCTTACCCCCTCTACTCCCTGCCTTTCCTCTGGCCCTTCTTCGGCCACCTCTCCTCCCTCCTTCTCTGCCTTTCCCCTGTTCTCCCCAGATGAGGTTTCTATGAAAGTCTCATCAAAACATGTTCATCCCTGTTCCTCTAAAACCACCAAGGACCACATTGACTCCCTGACTCCTACTCTGGCTGACCTCTGCAACCACTCCTTCGCCACTGGAGTCTTCCCTTTCCTCCATAAGCACTCCCTTGTGCACCCTCTTCTTAAGAAACTCTCTGCTGACCTGTCCTGTCCGGCTTACTACCGCCCAATCTCCATCACTTCCTTCCTGGGCAAACTCCTGCAAAAGCTGACCATCTCCCAGCTTGTTCTTCACACTGAATCTGTTGGTTGTCTCCATGATCATTAGTCTGGCTTCAGAGCTGCCGGAAGCACGGAAACTGCTCTCCTGAACATCCGTGAAGACTCTCTCTCCAACCTTGATTCCAACCCCCCTGTGTCCTCATCTTACTTGATCACTCTTCTGCCTTTGACACGGTCAACCTTGCCATCCTGCTCAACCGTCTCCGTGATAACCTGGGTATCACCGGTCAGGCCCTGGCATGGCTGACTTCTTTCCTCTATGATCAACCGTCCCAGGTCCAACTTGGGTCCTTCCTTCCTTTATCTCTATCTCTATCTCTATCTCTACCTGTGGTGTTCCCCAGGGGTCTAACCTCTCTCCCTGGCTGTTCAACCAATACCTGGCACTTCTTGCCCACCGCATTGCCGCTCTTTGACCCAACTTTCAGCGCTATGCGGATGATATGCAGCTCACTTTCAGGCTACCTTTGGCCACCTCTTCTCCATCTCTCATCTCTGACTGTCTGTCTGCTATCCAGGAGTGATGTGTCACCAATGATCTCTGCCTTAATGCCAGTAAGACTGATATTCTCCTCATCGGCACATCCACTCCCTCCTTTCCTGTCACTCGCTGGCCGGCCTCTCTTGGCCCTTTTCCTGCTCCCACCTGCAAAGCTAAAAACGTTGGGGTCATCTTCGACTCCACACTCTCCTTCTCTCCTCACATCTCTGATGTCTCTAAGAACTCACACTACCAGCTGCACCTCCTCAGAGGTATTCTTCCTTTCCTCTCCTACCCCAGAAGCTCACTGTCTCCAGCGCTCTGGTTCTCTCTCGGTTTGACTATTGCAACAGCCTCTTTCTAAATCTGCCTGCTTCTACTCTTCTCCCTCTGCAACTCATCCAGAACAGGACTGCAAGACTTGTCCTTGGCCTCGATCCCAGGGATTGTATCTCTCCAGGACTGAAATCTCTGCACTGGCTCCCAGTGGCTGTGAGGATTAAGTTCAAAACCCTCTGTATTGTCCACAAGGCCTTCTGGGGGCTGGGGCCTCAATAACTTCAACTCTCTCTTCCTAAATATCTTCCTTCTCGAGCTCTTCGCGCATCCGCCTCCAACTCCCTCAGGGTTAGTCGTGCCTCCAAGCAACTAGTTGGTGGTAGATCTCTTTCTTTGGCTGGGGCCTCCCTCTGGAACTGCCTCCCTGCCCCCCTGAAACTTGAGGAGAACCATCTCCGGTTCCGGAAGCACCTCAAAACCTTCCTCTTTACCTCTGCTTTCTCTCCTCCTCTCCCCTGCTGAATTCCTGACTGAAACTGTACTGGTTACCTGGCCACCCTCTGATCTCGGGCCCAGGCCCCTCCCCTGCCAGTTACACACGTGTACTGTCTCCCTAGCTACCCCTGCACTTGGGGACTGTTTTCTGCGTCCCTGCTGTCCTCCACCAGCACTTGACACCTGATGTCTGCACTTACCCTTGCACTTGCCACCATCTAGCCCTACTTCTTATTGTTTTATTATTCTATTCCCCCTTGTACTGCACTGTCCCATTCCCACTCCGCACTTTTCATCTTTCCCCTTTCCCCTGCAATTGCGTGATCTGATTGACACTTGGCCTAGTAGGATCGCTGTCTCTGTCTTCCCTCTGTTCCCCCCATTGCCACGTCGCGCCTTAAAACACTTCTGTATTGGCGTGTTATAAATGCCGTATTATATCATATCATAACGATGTACCTGATCAGTAACGCACACCCAGCTGAATTGAAGGTTGCCTTCTGTTTTCCAGATCGTGGTGAAAAAGTGCCTCAGGAGTTATTGAATATCAATTTGATTGCATGGTTTAAACACACTGGTGTACAGAAGGCAGTAATGTTTCGGTGTCAGAGGTTGCGATACGGAATGTAAATTAGAAGTGAGATTATGTGTAATATTCTTTAACTAAGTAATATGGTTAACTAGACTCCCCTTGGGTTATAAATCAATACAAACTAAAGTCTTTCTATTTTACTCTCACCCTATGATGATCTTGGAGTGAAACTGGTATGTTTGGCTCTATTTTCAGGTGAAAAGGCTAATTGACCGGCATTTTGACACACCAGTATGAATGGAAAATACAGACTGGTGGTAAGCATGAATCGAGTCATTAAATTACAAGAGGATTGCAAAATAATGATGGGCACAGCACTAATTGAGGCTGTTTTACATCGTTGTACAGGCAACTGGAAACAATAACACAGTGAGAACAAGGCAAAGACTGTGTGAATAACTGTTCAGCGTCGAATATATTGTTTAATAGATTTATCCTTTTAAGTATTCTAACGCTATATAGTTTCTAGAATCCCCTGAAGAAGTTCTCAAAAATATTCTGAATTGGTGTAACGAGAACGAAACATGTTGGGTTATATTATTAGCTAGATGAAGAGAGCTTAATATTAAGGGGAGAACTCCATATGTGAACTACAATACAGTGGTTCTGTACAACTGAAAACAACTGAAAACACTAACCGTATAACATCATTCATTTTATAATTCTGTTATATCTTGATGTCGATGCACAAGTCATTTTTTGGGATGCACATATCACTTTTGATAAATTGGAAATATGTGTTTTTAGAGAAATATATTTTTTGATTAAAACACTTTAAAAATTTTTAAGGTGGTCTGCCTATGATTGATTAATTCTATAAGTCAGGAATATGTGTCCTGTACCGATCAGAATGTATACTAATCGAGGTTGCGTCTGTACGTTGCCTTAACAACAATGTTTATTCCAGAGGGGTCTTTGTTGTAATTACAGTATGTTTCTCAGGGACAACCCTCTCTGATTTGTTTCCCTGAAGTCTCCCCTAAAGTTCAGTGTGTAGGGAGAGAGAATGAGACATGGAGAGTGGGAGAGAGAATAAGTGTTAGACCAGCATATAATACGCAGGGCACAGCTAGTACTTCCTATAATTATTAGGAACACACACAATGAGCAGCACATTCTCACACACACAACACACACGCAGTCTCTCTCTCACACACAATCACAGGAGCACACACACACATACACAAACACAGTCTCTGTCTCTCTCTCAAGCACACAATCTCAGGAGCTCACACGCAAACACACAGTCAAACACACACAAATAAGAAAGCGGAAATTAATTGGAAACAATCCTTTTTACTAAGAGCTTAGATTACTACCTATAAATAGGTGAACTGTACCAAGTGTTGGGAATGCCAATATGCCGGCACAAACACTCAAGTATTTCAGTGATAAAAAGTAAATCACACTACAAATGAAACCTTCATTCACACTGCACAACTGCAGTACTTCACAAGAGTCCCTTTAATAATGAGGTACCTTTCATCAGTGCTATACTAAGCAGTGTGAAGTTGTGCTGTAGTCTCATTTAAGGTTTAATTGCACCTCTGAATTGTTCACCTTCCCCCTCAAGTATAGGATTTTGACTTTTCAGAGTACCAGTCCCCATGACGTCACATTCCGCTGCTCCCCAGTGTGGTTCGCGATCCTTGAACATCGCCTCCCAAATCAGAGCGTTGTATGCAGCATGATGCTAAATAGTATATGCGTTGAGGGGGCGCAGGAAGTGTGTCGCCGGCCTCTGAAGTGGAATTCTTTCCCACTCCCTTGGTGATGGCCAGAGCTGTCTTGTTAAGATTGAGTCACACAGGGCCTCGCTTAAGACTCTATTAATTTTCTAGCCCACTGACTCCAGAAAGCAAACATTTCTAATGCTGCAGAATTATTTCAGCCCTAGACGGGAGCAGACATCCTGCGGGGGCCGCGTCTGCCAGGGCGGCGGGCTATGTTAATGAAACAGCGCTTGTCGAGTCCGCTGGAGGACATCTGTGATTACCAAAGGCTTTCATGAGGTGGACATGTGCATGGTCCTCAATGATTCCTAAAAGCTTTCATGAGGTGGACATGTGCATGGTCGTCAATGATTCCTAAAAGCTTTCATGAGGTGGACATGTGCATGGTCCTCAATGATTCCCAAAAAATGTTCATGAGCTGGACATGTGCAGGGTCCTCACAAATGCATAAAAGGTTTCATGAGATACCGTAGCACAAGGTCCTCAACTTTCACAAAAGGTTTCATGAGGTGCCTGAGTACAGGGTGATCAATGATTAAAAGGTTTCATGAGGTGCCCATGCAAAGAGCCCTCAACAATACATAAGAAGTTTCATGAGGTGCCCATGCAGAGGGCCCTGAACAATTCACAAATGTTTTCATGACCTGTCCAGGCATGGTGTCCTCAACAATTCATAAAAGATTTCATGAGGTTCCCAAGCACAGGGTTATCAATGATTCCTAAAAAGTGTCAATAGGTGCCCATGCAGAAGGTCCTCAATGATGCATAAGAGGTCTCATGAGGTGCCCGAGCACAGGGTCCTCAGCAATTCGCAAAGGTTTTTATGACAATGCCCAAGCATTGTGTCTTCAACGATTCATAAAAGGTTTCATGACTTACCAAGCACAGGGTCCACAATGTTTAAACGGTTTCATGCAGTGCCCATGCACAGGGTCCTCAACAATTCATTAAAGGGTTCATGATCTGCCCAGGCATTCTGTGTTCAATAATCCATGAAATGTTTTATGAGGTGCCCATGTAGATGGTGCTCAACGATGCATACAAGGTTTCATGATGTACCCATGAACAGGGTCCTCAACAATTCATAAAAGGTTTCATGAGGTGCCCGAGCACAGGGTCCTGAGTGATTCATGAAAGGCTTTATGATGTGCCCATGCACAAGGTCCTCAACGATTCATAAAAGGTTTCAAGTGGTGCCCATGTACTGTGTCTTCAACAATTCATAAAGTGTTTTCATGACGTGCCCATTGATTGTGTCCTCAACGATTCATAAAATGTTTTCATGACGTGCCCATGCATGGTGTCCTCAACGATTCATTAAATGTTTCATGACGTGCCCATGCATGGTGTCCTCAACGATTCATTAAAGGGTTCATGGCGTGCCCATGCATGGTGTCCTCAATGATTCATAAAATGTTCCATGACGTGCCCATGCATGGGGTCCTCAACGATTCATTAAAGGGTTCATGACGTGCCCATGCATGGTGTCCTCAACGATTCATTAAAGGGTTCATGACGTGCCCATGCATGGTGTCCTCAATGATTCATAAAATGTTTCATGACGTGCCCGTGCATGGTGTCCTCAACGATTCATAAAATGTTTCATGACGTGCCCGTGCATGGTGTCCTCAACGATTCATAAAATGTTTCATGACGTGCCCATACATGGTGTCCTCAACGATTCATTAAAGGGTTCATGATGTGCCCATGCATAGTATCCTCAATGATTCATAAAATGTTTCATGACGTGCCCATGCATGGTGTCCTCAACGATTCATAAAATGTTTCATGACGTTCCCATGCATGGTGTCCTCAACGATTCATTAAAGGGTTCATGACGTGCCCATGCATGGTGTCCTCAATGATTCATAAAATGTTTCATGACGTGCCCATGCATGGGGTCCTCAACGATTCATTAAAGGGTTCATGATTTGCCCATGCATGGGGTCCTCAACGATTCATTAAAAGGTTAATGATTTGCCCATGCATGCTGTGTTCAATAATCCATGAAATGTTTTATGAGGTGACATGTAGATGGTGCTCAACAATTCATAAAATGTTTTCATGACGTGCCCATGCATGGTGTCCTCAACGATGCATAAAATGTTTCATGAGGTACACATGCACAAGGTCCTCAACAATTCATAAACTGTTTCATGAGGTGCCTGGGCACAAGGTCCTCAATGTTTAAAAGGTTTCATGAAGTGCCCATGCACAGTGCCTTCAACGATTCATAAAATGTTTCATTAGGTGCCCATTTACATTTTTC
Organism: Ambystoma mexicanum; assembly: GCF_040938575.1. Classification (NCBI taxonomy): domain Eukaryota; kingdom Metazoa; phylum Chordata; class Amphibia; order Caudata; family Ambystomatidae; genus Ambystoma; species Ambystoma mexicanum. The sequence goes on from NC_090932.1 coordinate 91,463,087, forward strand.
TCACAAATGCATAAAAGGTTTCATGAGGTGCCCAAGCACAGGGACCTCAATGATTCATAAAAGGTTTCATGATGTGTCCAAGCACAGGGCCCTCAATGATTCAAAATGGTTTCATGATGTGCCCATGCAAAGGTTCCTCGATGATGCATAGGTTTCATGAGCTGCCCATGCACAGGGCCCTCAATGATACATACAATGTTGCATGAGGTGCCCATTCATGGGATCCTCAATGATGCATAAAAGTTTTCATGAGGTGCCCATGCACAGGATACTCAACAATTCATAATAGATTTCATGATGTGCCCATGTATGGTGTCCTCACCAATTCATAATAGGTTTCATGGCATACTCATGCCTGGTATCCTGAACAATTCATAAAATGTTTTCATGACGTGCCCATGCATGGGGTCCTCAACGATTCATTAAATGTTTTCATGACGTGCCCATGCATGGGGTCCTCAACGATTCATTAAATGTTTCATGACGTGCCCATGCATGGTGTCCTCAACGATTCATTAAATGTTTCATGACGTGCCCATGCATGGTGTCCTCAACGATTCATAAAATGTTTTCATGACGTGCCCATGCATGGGGTCCTCAACGATTCATAAAATGTTTTCATGACGTGCCCATACATGGGGTCCTCAACGATTCATTAAATGTTTCATGACGTGCCCATGCATGGGGTCCTCAACGATTCATTAAATGTTTCATGACGTGCCCATGCACGGTGTCCTCAACGATTCATTAAATGTTTCATGACGTGCCCATGCATGGTGTCCTCAACGATTCATTAAATGTTTCATGACGTGCCCATGCACGGTGTCCTCAACGATTCATTAAATGTTTCATGAAGTGCCCATGCATGGTGTCCTCAACGATTCATAAAATGTTTTCATGACGTGCCCATGCATGGGGTCCTCAACGATTCATTAAATGTTTCATGACGTGCCCATGCACGGTGTCCTCAACGATTCATGAAATGTTTCATGACGTGCCCTTGCATGGTGCCCTCAACGATTCATTAAATGTTTCATGACGTGCCCATGCATGGTGTCCTCAACGATTCATAAAATGTTTTCATGACGTGCCCATGCATGGTGTCCTTAACGTTTCATAAAATGTTTTCATGACGTGCCCATACATGGGGTCCTCAACGATTCATTAAATGTTTCATGACGTGCCCGTGCATGGTGTCCTCAACGATTCATAAAATGTTTTCATGACGTGCCCATGCATGGGGTCCTCAACGATTCATTAAATGTTTCATGATGTGCCCATGCACGGTGTCCTCAATGATTCATTAAATGTTTCATGACGTGCCCGTGCATAGTGTCCTCAACGATTCATTAAATGTTTCATGACGTGCCCATGCATGGTGTCCTCAACGATTCATAAAATGTGTTCATGACGTGCCCATGCATGGTGTCCTCAACAATTCATTAAAGGGTTCATGATTTGCCCATGCATGCTGTGTTCAATAATCCATGAAATGTTTTATGAGGTGACATGTAGATGGTGCTCAACAATTCATAAAATGTTTACATGACGTGCCCATGCATGGTGTCCTCAACGATGCATAAAATGTTTCATGAGATGCACAAGGTCCTCAACAATTCATAAACTGTTTCATGAGGTTCCTGGGCACAAGGTCCTCAGTGTTTAAAAGGCTTCATGAAGTGCCCATGCACAGTGCCTTCAACGATTCATAAAATGTTTCATTAGGTGCCCATTTACATTGTCCTCACAAATGCATAAAAGGTTTCATGAGGTGCCCAAGCACAGGGACCTCAATGATTCATAAAAGGTTTCATGAGGTGCCCAAGCACATGGCCCTCAATGATTCAAAATGGTTTCATGATGTGCCCATGCACAGGGTCCTCAATGATGCATACAATGTTGCATGAGGTGCCCATTCATGGGATCCTCAATGATGCATAAAAATTTTCATGAGGTGCCCATGCACAGGATACTCAACAATTCATAATAGGTTTCATGATGTGCCCATGTATGGTGTCCTCACCAATTCATAATAGGTTTCATGGCATACTCATGCCTGGTATCCTGAACAATTCATAAAATGTTTTCATGACGTGCCCATGCATGGGGTCCTCAACGATTCATTAAATGTTTTCATGACGTGCCCATGCATGGGGTCCTCAAAGATTCATTAAATGTTTCATGACGTGCCCATGCATGGTGTCTTCAACGATTCACAAGAGGGTTCAAGAGGTGCCCGTGCACAGGGTTGTCAACAATTCATAAAAGGTTTTATGAGGTGCCAATGCACAAGTCCTCAAAAATGCATAAACGGTTTCATGAGGTGCCCATGCACGGGGTCCTCAATGATGCATAAAAGGTTGCGTGGGGTGCCCATGCATGGTGACCTCACCAATTCATAAAAGGTTTTATGAGGTGCCAATGCACAGGTCCTCAAAAATGCATAAACGGTTTCATGAGGTGCCCATGTACATGGTCCTCAACAATGCATTAAAGGTGTCAGGAGGTGCCTAAGCACATGCTTCTCAACTAATCATAAAACGTTTCAAGATGTGCCCATGCACAAGGTCCTCAATGATTCGTAAAAGGCTTCCTGGGGTGCCCATTTAAGTGTTTAAGTGCTGCACATTTTCTGAGGAAGCAGCGTGAGACTGTCGGAAGCGGCTGTGCGTCTGGTGCGGCTTGACAGCTCTGATGGCGGTGGGTCCTTTCCTCTAGCTTTCCTTCCTCCATGTTGGAGGTTTGGTGGCTAGCGCTGTGAGCGAAATGTTGAGCGGCCAGCTGATATTCAATTAGGCGGCTGGCCGATGGCCCAGCTTGGGTGTCTTTGAGCGGGCCTTCCCCGGTGCATGGCTGAGGGTGATTGGGCCTCCTGACCATCTGACCATCAGGTGAGAGTCATGTGCTAGATTCGATGCTGCATTGACTTGGCACAAGCGATACAGGCGGTGGTGGAGAGATGAGCAGGTAAGTTCAGAGGGGAACTCTGCGGCATGATAGGCTGACATGTAGCAGGTCGGTGCCTATTTCCCCATCTGCCGTTGTCCCACTCATTTCAGCGCACATAGATTGCTTGTGCCTTGCTTATCCCTTGCGACCAGTGTGGTTTGCATGTTTGCAGCCCCTTCCGCCCAACACTTTTATGATACTACATGAAACGTGAATTTTATCTTCCAAGTAGGGTGTTTTACTGGCTGGGGGATTGGTTCTTAGTCATGCTTGTCACTAGAGCCCATTCTAACAGTGGGATATGTAAGCCTGCGGCAAAAGTCGCTAATACCTCTGTCCAAGCCAAACTTAATGGTCCAGGCACATGTCAAGGATCTCCCCGAATAACGCCCAATCATGCCTTTCTGAAGCACAGGCACTTATCCACCAGGCCTAGGCCCACGGGTGACAGGTTGTCTGAAGTTCTGGCATTGAGTGCCAGAAGAAGGTAGCGTCTCCAGGACCAGAGAGTTGTTTCTATTAGCAATGATGATCTTGGCCAAAGTATGAACCAATCGATTCCCTGTATGGACTTGGAAACGACAGATGCTTTTTTCTATTATGCCTTTGGAATCTTTAACGGATAATGCTGATCGGCCTTTGGGGAATGTCTCCCTTAATCTTCTCCAAGCCAAATAGCGACAGTTGACACACAAGTTGAAAAACTTAGTCCCGAGCAGTGGCACCATGTGACAACAAACATCATACAAGAGCTTAATCTGTATTGGCAAAGGTTGTATGCCTGCGATTCCCGATAAGACCTTAGCTGCCTTTGTCATGGACAGAAGAAACTTTGTGATCTCGGATGTGGAAAAACCGTCAGAGTTTGAATCTAGGGAAGCTGGCCTGGTTACGTTCAAAAACAGGACCGGGCTTCATAAGATCTTCGGATTTTAGGATTCTGTGCAGGGTGGAAATTGCCAGTTGTCTCAGGGTAATAGAAACTGTGTCCTGGTGAGTTGTGGCAGCAACAATCTACCACATTTCTTGAGCATATTTAAAGACCTGTCCAATGGGCCCTCCAACCTGAGACTCATACTCGATTTGGTTTTTATGAACTCTAAATAGTTTTATCTTATTGATTTCCCTGTATTTTGTATTTTTTATTCTGTATTGGCTGTTTTTGTTGTTGGTGCCTTTATGCCTACGGGCTTATTTTTTTACCGCTATATAAATATATTAAATAAATAAATAAATAAATAAAAAGGTACATGATCCTCAACAATGAATAAAAGGTTTCATGAGGTGCCCACGAACAGGGTCCCCAACGATTCATATAAGGTTTCAAAAGGTGTCCATGCTAAAGGTCCTCAACAATTCATAAAAAGTTTTATGAGGTATCCATCACAGTGTCTTCAACGATTCATAAAAGGATTCATTATTTATTTATTTATTTATTTGCATTTGTATAGTGCACTTGCAGCCCAGGGGCATCGAGGCGCTGTTATGTTATTATTATGTACCCATGCACAGGGTCCTCAATGATTCATGGTTTCATGAAGTGCCTATGCACAGGGTTTAAAGGACTGTTAAAGCATTTCAAGAGGTGCCCATGAACAGGGTGTGCAAGAGTTTTTGCTGCCCCAAGAAAAGTACAGTGCTCGTGCCCGCAGCTCTTACACTGAGCCCACATTTGCAGCCTAATTCATGGAATTTTTTTCATGCTGAATAGTGTCATTAGGCACTTTTCACATTTGCAGCCAATTAATGGATCGGACTTTGCGTGCATTCCCAGGACTCTGTGCGGGTCCATCACATCTTTGCGTGCAGTCGAGCGCTTTGCCTGACACTTCACTCCACGCAAAGTGCGGGACGAAGTAAAGAAATAAATAGGGTGCAGAACATGGAAATTCTCCATTCTTCCAGCAAAAGGAGCAAGATCAAGAAATAACGTGGGCGTGTTGAGGCATGGACCACGCAATGAAATTGCATGACCCGTCAGGCGCAAACCCAACTGAATTCATGGATTTCAGCACACAACTTCACGTCGGGTAAAAGTCACATGCAAATCTTGTGAGCACATTGCCACGTTTTGCCTGTTTTGCTTGATTCTTCTACCCTGCTCCTCCTCCCTCTCCACCCTAATTCTGCAGGAGTCTGTCCTGATACATTCTGCTTTGACCATCACCGTCGTGTGGCCAATGCTGAACTTGACTTATATGGACTTCATTGTTTCACGGTATGTCACCCTTTCTCAAATCTCATGCTGCACTTCCTTTGCATCTTGTACTCATGGTGGCCCTGAATCATGCTGTTCCCATCTTCATCTTATATCCAAGCTTGCAACATTATGTGTTACTACTGACTTCTGCAATTGTATTCGCTCTCCCCTCTTGTGTCTCCACTCTTATTGACTACTTACTCTCTGTTCTCTCCTCTCCTTCTCTCCCTTTCTCCCTTTTCCTATCTCCTCCCCTCCTCCCCTTACTTTCCTCTATGCATTTACTCTATCAGAATTGTCCCTGGACCTAGTACGATAGCAACCTCGTCTGTCTCCTTACCCCTCCCCTTATTTGCCCCTCCCCTCCAGCACTATCTGAAATGTCCTCAGGACTAGTAGGATAATCGCTTGTTTTGTTCCTCCCCTCCCTTTCTGCACCCATCTCCCTCACCTTTTTTTTTCCTCCGGCTCTACCAGAAATGTTGTCAGGCCTAGTACAGTATTTGTCAGTCTGTTTCCATTTCCTTCCCACTCTCCCCCTCCCCTCCTTATCTATGTCTTACCTCTTGCACTATCTGAAATGTCGTCAGGCCGAGTATGATAGTTAATTTCACATCCTTACTGTTCATGGCCTGTAAGAATGTCATTGTATTTTCCCTTGTTCCCTCATTTGCCTTGAAGCGCTTTGAAACACATCGTGTATAGGCGCTATATATAAATAAACTATCATATCATATCATATCACGGGATTGTAGGCGCAAAGCAGTACGCGCATAGGGTCCAACATGCAAAGATAAAGTTTACATAGCAATTTAGGGGTGATGGCACATAGTTTAGGTACTGCTTGGAGTTAGTGGTGATCGTATGCAGATTAGCGGGGTGCTGCCTTGAATTACGGGGGTTCACACGCAGGCTTAGCTGGTGCTGCTTTGTGTTATGCTGAATGGTACACCGGTTATCGAGTTGCAGTTTTGGGTTACTGGGGTCCGCACATAGTGTCGCAGGGATGCTGCCTTTGGTGCGGGGAACGGCCAGCAGTATCGCCAGGATGCTTGATGATGGGGATAAGGTAGGCACGAAGGTTGGTATATTTCGCTGGTGTTAGTTTGCATGGGGGCATGTCGTGGGCATTCCGGGCGCTACTCTATTTTCTTTGCACGTAGGGTTACTTTGCAGTTACAATTCCATGAAAATGCAGTGTGAGAAACCCGAGGGTATTCTCCGAGGTAGAGCCCAGGAAACCCTTATCCAGGTGGCCAGGACACGGCCGCACTGTTGGATCCAGTTCCTGGGGGTGAACCAGTGGGGGAGGATCACCTGGGTGACAGAGACCGGGGTTTTGCTAGGGGGAATATCCAAGGTGAGGGGTGGTATCATACCGAGGAGGAAGGTGAGGGGGACGAAGTCCCTGAGGCTTTCCTTGGTTAATCCACTTCTACCTCCCTTCCACCCAAAGAAACTCCCTTAATAGAATACAATCACCCCTTCACCTCTGGCAAACCAGCTAAGAGCCCAAACCCTGATAAACCAGGAAACTACCTCTCTTAGAACCCCTGTTCTCCTATATCCTACCCAAATACTCTCAGTAATTTTTCTTCCGATCCATCTGATTATTTCCTGCACTCACAACCTGCTCTGATAAAGCACTACCGTTCCCAAAATCCCCCTCTTTTATTTTATGAGAAAAGTCCCGATCATTCCCATTCACTTCACAAACTCTACCCATCTCCCCCTTCCAATGTTGTTAACCATCCGGACATGAGGGTTGTAGTTCCTTATAATACCTCTTCCACATCCTACCCCGTAGGCTACTGTGACACTCCAACCCCCCTTTTCTGACTCGAACACTGACATGAAAACCAAAGGACTAAGACTAGAATTGTGTACCTATTTCCCGACACAAGAGTCCGGCAATTAACTGGAATCACACACACCTGGCAGCCCTTTCCTTTCCCCACAAGGATAATAGGTGGAACAAGAGAACAAAGTATGCGCAAGGCAGACTGCATGACAAGACGGCTATCCAGGCCCGGCAGTTCAAGAGAAGGAGCAGGTGGCAGATATCAAGAGGCTGACGAGGAGAAACACAACCTTGACCTTTTCGACAAAACCCTAAGAACCCTGAACTGAAAGAAACGCAAGACCGAGGACAATAGCCCAAGTGTGCTGCAGCAGATGTCAAAGGTACACGGAGCGCATGGATGCCGATAAACTGGAGCGAGGGAGACTCCTGCTTCCGTGGTACCAGCCTTGACTCTAGTAAAGAGGAACACCAAGCAGTTCATCAGAGCCGGTGAGTCAAGGGGAGGGTCGATAAGAACCGTCCTGTGGTGAATGAAAGTCACAAAGTGCACGTTGGGAGAAGTGCAAAGAACTGTACATGTGTGAAGGGAGACCAGCTGTAGAGGGAACCACATCACATGGGTGCTAACTTGAGAGACTCTGCTCGATCCGATACTGAGTAAAACTACAAACACCAGAAGGCCACAGAAGAGCCTTCTCGATTCTCTGATTGGCTGAAATGTCATTTACTTAAGTCAATCACAGCACATGCAACGTTCCAGCCCTGTGATTGGCTGAAATATTCATGCACAAAGCCTGCCTTCTACTTATCCGATTGGGTGAATTGTAAAGAAGACAGTGCCCAGCCTGAAATTTCATACGCAAAAGCGGATGGCCAATTGTACACTCTTTTCACCGCTTATTTCTGAGGTACCATGGGTGGCATTTTGCTCATCCCCAGTTGTTGCAATATGGCAATGAAGTAGGGGTGTACCAACATTCATCTTTGAGTAAGTATTCAGCCAAATGCCTTTGCATTGCAAAAATGACTTTTTCCAGACTTTGCACTGCAAAAATACATTTTGCACAGTTCCATGAATTAGGGTTTGTGTCGTCAATGCAGTCACGTTTCAGCAGAGCAAAATCACTTTGAACCCTGCAAAACATTCCATGAATCGGTCCCTAGGTGTTCATCATTTTCCCTTATTGTATGTGAAATTACTTTCCCTTTTTGTAATCAAAAATGTCATTATAAACGCATGGCAGAGATAAAAAAAGGAAGTGTGCAAAACTTTGTCCATGGCTTTAGGCATCATTAATCAATAATCATTAATCAATAACACCCATTTGCTAGCATGACATATGCATCAAGCACTTTTTAAGGTAAGCAGCTCTATAATGGTCCTCTCGGTTGGTCACTATATTCAGTTTTATGGCAGCAAAAATGAGCCAGGTGTGGTGGAGAATAGGTTGAGAGAAGCAATATGGGTAGAGGCGATGAGCCGTAAGAGATTTTTGGAAACATAAAAATGAGCACAGATCTTTATATGAGAGAAATAGGTCTGTGATACAAAGGCCTTATGCTCGAATCACTAAGTACTTAATGCAAACAGAGCTTGCTGCTCATTTCGTTTTTCATAGCACTCTCCCTAACCTTGCACGGTTTGTAACCATCACCGTATCTGCTGATGTGGACAGCCTGAGGATTTGTATATGAGGATAAAAATGCTATGACAGCTGTCATGATATCTGACAACGGTGGGATAGCGGAGGGCAGTGGCGTCACTAGAAATCAGTTTTAGGAGGGGAAAACCGGGAGGCAAAAATACAACATGGTGGGGCGAGGCGGTAGCACGCAAACTAAGGGTCAACAGGCCAAACTGTACCTATATTTTACCAATCTGGTTAAAATAACGTGTCATTAAGCATATTCAGAGTAGATTTAATGCAATAAAAGTTTTGCACCGAGTTAATATACATCCTAAAAGTTAAGTCATGTTCAGCAGTTGCAAAAATGCCCTTGCAGTCAGCAAGAGACTGCATTTTTTTTTTACTTCAAGCAGACATCATCCCCAGTACAGCTTCAAATAATGTGTAGTTTGAAGTGGTATTTAGCAGAAGAGATATCACTTCCGGCTCAGCTTTAAATAATAGCAAGTCAATAATAGTCTGTTTAACAGAAGAGATATCCCTCATACCTTAGTTTCAAATGATAGTCAAGGACAGTCTGTTTAACAAATGAAATATCACATAAAGGCACCAAGTAAAGAGGGTGTTAGGGGTTCGACCATCCGCACAAGAGTGTGCACTCTCCTGAGCTTTTTTTGATGATTTGTTAGTAAATTGAATGATGCGAGATCAACCTCTGAAAATGTGTGGGGCTAATCCGCACACATTTTCTAATGCTCGCCACACAACAAACACATTGTCTAGTGTACTCTGTGGGGCACAGCCTACAGGCGCAGTCCTCCCTGTCACATTTATTTGACAGGTGACAACGAGGGGTGCGCAAAACCATCCAGAGGAGAAGGGCAACACCTTCCTCCTCCCATGGCCAGCTAATTAAATATCAAAGGCTCTATATCTCTGCCCTGTTCTATTGTCTAAGTTCTGTGTGGTGGCGGCACATACTGATAAGAGTTAATTGAAGAAGGCCTGCGAATAGGCCTGGTCACAGAACTTAAACAATCGGCAGGAAAACTAACACCTCTTTGATATGCAATGTGTCACCTTGAAGCTAGCTCCCACCCCTCTGTATGAAGGACAGTGAATGCCAAGTCCAGGTCCACTAGTTACCATAGGCAACCCTTGCAGACCACATATGTGATTTGAGGGAGACAGAAGTCTGTTCTCAACACAAACTTCAAGGTAGGCTTGCACTATGATCAAGAGCCACAAAGAGGTCAGTTAACCAGAGAGACACTTGGGTTTACAACAGACAGGAAGCTGGGTGGGATTTAGGAGTACATGTTGTCACCTATTACCTTTCCTGTTGCAAAACACTCTGGTCCTGACCTCACGCATAACAGAAGATTGTTGGTGGAGACACAGGATTGGTTCTTTAAAGTAGGCTTAGCTTGCACCAATCACTGGGGCCCATTTGGCTTTAAAAGAGGGCTGAGCAGATTATTTGAAGGCTTCACCAAAGAACTCAGCATTGGAACCTGGCTGAAGGTACAGTCTGCCTTACATCTTCCACCAGTGAAGGAAGGCCAGGATTTCCAAGAGGCAACAAGATCCCTCTCCTAAACATCTCCCAGGGAACAGAGGGAGATACCGGTGTCAGACGACCTATCCAGCTGCTCCAGAACCGGTAGCCAGCCAACACACAGCGTGACCTGCTAGGTCCTGCCAGTAAACTTCCTAGGTGGGACGTGCCAGAGAGTCCCTGAGGAAAGGACAAGGCCATTGCCTGCGAACACTCCGTTTTGGGCCAACCGCCTTGAAAGGATGCCACGAGCCCTGCCAAGAAGGTAGGAGGAGTGCCACACAATCATTGACCAGCGTCCATCTTTTAAGGGCATTTTCAAGGCAGTCACGCCCTCGAACCATGACTGGCTGCACCACTGACTGTTGTCACGCTGCGGTCACTCAAGCCTTCCAAGACGCCTCGTCCAGTGTCCCAGATCCACCAACCTACACAGAGACAATTATTCTTGACCCTGAGCCGCCATGTAGGACAGCCTACAGCTGTTCATCCAGTCTCGCTTGGCAAACTGCCTGCTGCCTGATACCCACAGCCTTCTCCCATCTTGAACTCTGTTGCAGGAGCTACAAAGTGTCCTTGAACCGACTCAACACCGTTGAGCATCAAGAACATCTCAAGCACCATATACATTGTGGTTCTGTCCCCCTGGTCCTTCTCCAAAGGCCCCTAGTGACATTTATGACCCCTTGCTCCTGAAACCAAATAACCTTGAACAGTTAAGACTGATTGCTTTACCAACTACCCGCCTGTCAGTATCCAGAGTGCATCCCTTTCCTTCATGAAACTGTCTGTCCTCTGTGTTCCTTCACAGTGTGGATTGTATTTTGTAATGTGCTAGAACAGTCTGTTGTAATAATAATAAAGTATATATTTGTATACAACATTGAATGGACAGTACTTTTTATCATTGGTTAATTAATGTATTTTCGCGGTGTTCCAACTAACCAACAATCCACGACCTTGCTGAGATAAGTCTGCCGTTCCATTCATGTTAACAAAAAATGGACAAGGAGGTTTACATTTACTTGTGTTCCAATCTGTTCGGATCCTTTCTGGTGTACTAGAGGTGTGGGCTGACTGATGGTTTAGAGGCAACAGCTTCCTTGGTTCTTTAGCAATGGTTGCTGGAATCTCACTTTGCCCCCTATAGAATTGTTCACAGTTTTCAATTTCTGGCTGTACACCCCAGTGGCGGCTGGTGAATTTTTTAATTGGAGGGGCATACAAATTTCCCCCAAATATAGTGTGATGGAGCGTAGCAAGGGAGCCCAAACCAGTTAAAAGGTGTTGGGGTGCTTCCCAACCAGAGAATTATTTTTAAATAATGGCTTAACATGGTGTAAAGATTGGGTAAAATGCCAAATAGTTTGCAAATGGTTTTGTACTGTAATGCATGAAATAAACCAATAGATGCAAGTCACTAACAGCGCAGAGGAGCATTTCGCCAACACATTTTCAGGTTGCTTTTGCCCACAATATATGCCAGCATTAAAACATTTCCACACTGGCTGTTCCAATACATTTCCATGCTGGCTGCACCAATATATGCCAGTATACCCATTTAAACACATATTCATGTTTGCTTCACGCATAATGGCAGTAATGATACTATAGGAAATCATGTCCATGCTTGTTCTGCCAAAATATGGCAGTATCCCCATGTAAGAACATACTCCAGTTGGCTTTAACATTGAAAATGCCCTGCCACATTATGAAAATATGTCCAAACTGGCTGCATTAAAGTGACATTCTAGCTATTTATTTTAAAATATTTTTATTCGCATTTATATTATACATCACCAATTCAGTGTTCACTTAGTGGCATTGGTCAACCTGTACATAAAAAATGGAAACTATCAATAACCTGTGCAAAAACAAAACAACCAGTCTTCACTTGCAGAGTTATCATGTTGGGGCTCCCAGCCCCGCCTACTTAACAGTCCAGGCTCTGGAAACTTTTGGGTGGCGTACTGACCAGCTCTGTCAGGTCCAGTTGCCCGGCTACTGGGGTTCAGGCGGTATCAATGACCTACTTCATTTCCAGTGAACAGGGGTCTCTCACGGGGGTTTGTCGTCCGATGAGTGGAACATGTCCCAGATTAGGGCATTCCGGTCCTCATATGCAAGGCTTGCCTATCCTCCTGCTTTAGCCACTCCCTCTCCCCAGGCTTTGGTTTCTGCCCCTGTCCAATGCTCCAATTCCCTGTGCCACTTGTCAAACTGCGGGCCCCTCGCAGATTTCCATGCCATAGCTATGGCTCTTTTAGCTAACACGCACACCCTATCCATGAGTTTCACTAGATGTCTCACTATGCTTATTCTTGGGTAGGCCCCCAGGAGGCACTCTTTCAGAGACCAGTCATACCTCACCACCCTCGCTCTTCTACAGATTTGTTCTATTTTGGACCAGAAATTCTGTATCTTCAGGCACCCCCAGAATAATTGCAGAATTCCAGCCCCTTCTGAGTTACACATGGGGCACAGGGGGTTTGTGCTCTTGCTGAATGTGGCTATCCTGTCTGGTGTCATGTATGTCCTGTATAGGATCTGTAATTGGATTAGTCTGAACTGGGCGTTTCTTGACACTTCTCGGGGGTATACTAGGATTAGGATTCTCTCCTATTCCTTTTCCGTTATGCTGTTCCCCAAGTCCGACTCTCACCTCTGCTTCAGTGCGTCACTTTTAGGATTGGGCCTATCCGCTAAATGAGCATATAGCCTGGACACTGGTTTCTATCCATCCCCCAGATTATACAGTAGTGTTAGCAGTTGGTCTGGCTCAGGTTCTTCCGGCCACTCTTTCCATTTCACCCGAACCCTCTTCCTGACTCCCCTATACCACAAAAATTGGCCTTTGGGGAGACCTTCTTTCTCCACCAGAGACTCAAAGTCTCTGAAGGCCCCATCCTCGTATGCGTCCCGCCGGGTGTAAATGCTGTGTCCTTCCCATTTTCTCATCAGAGCCAGGTCCGCTTTCCCCCTGGACACCACAGCTGCAATTGGGATGTCTGGGGAGTAGGGGTGTACACCTCCTGCCAGTTTCAGGGCCCTGACCCAAACTTTCCTGCCCAGTCCTACTATCATCGGGGTCTTCCCCAGACATCCCACCGGGACCCATAGGGCTTCCTTCAAGTTCACTGGTGCCACTAGCCGTCTAAGCAGTCTAGTTTCCGAGGTGGTCTCGTCCACTAGCCACTTGGCCACGTGGCTCAGCTGACCTGCCAGAAAGTACCTTTCCAGGTCTGGCAGTTGGACTCCGCCTGCTTTATATGGTAGCGTTAGTGTACTAAGGGATAATGTATGTCTAGTGTTGAACCATAGCAGTTCTCTCAGCAGCTTTTCTAGTAGTCGGAAGAAGGAGGCCGGGTTGAGATAATGTACATTGTGGAAAAAATAAAAGAACCTCAACAGCACTATCATTTTGACCACCGCAGCCCTGCCCATTACAGACAGTGGAATGTGGCCCAGAACTTTGTTGATTTCCTTAGCCCCTGCACATCAACCAGGGTGTTACCTCCCGTGCATCTGCTCGGGTGTGTGCCAGATGTTAACCCCTAGGTATCTAAACGTGTGTGGCTTCCATTGGATTCCCACAACTGGAAGGTCCACTTCTTCGCACCCAGCCAGCCATGCCAGTGGGAATATGCACAACTTCTCTTTGTTAAAGGCGATCCCTGACACCCGGGCAAAGTTCTCTAGGACCTCCAGGATTGTTGGTACGTTAAGGTGGGGGTCCCTCAGATACAGCAATACATTGTCTGCGTATAAAGCGACAAGGTGATACTCTCCCCCTACTCTGATGCCAGGATCAAACACTATTTCCTAATGTATGTGGCTAATGGTTCTAGGCCCAAGATATAAAGCGTTGGGGATAGTGGGCAACCTTGCCTGGTGCCTTTCTGGATGTCCCACTGTCCTGACACTGTTCTCCCAGTCTTTACCCTAGCCACCAGTGACTTATGTAGAATTTTTATCCATTGGATGAAGTGTTACCCCAACCCGAATTGCCCCAGGACCTCTAGCAACCATTCCCAGTATATGGAGTCAAACGCTTTTATGGCGTCTAGGGATATGACCGCATATGATTCGTGCGAGTCCTTTGTTTGTGCACCTATTTGTTGTAGTCTACGTAGGTTCGCAGTTGCATTCCGACCTGGTATGAGCCCGTTCTGATCCTCATGCACTAGTGTCCCTATCACCCCTGCCAACCCCTTGGCCAATATGGTTGTTCATATTTTAATGTTATAATTGAGCATGGCCAGTGGTCTGTATGAGCCACATTCGTCTCTTGGTTTCCCAGGCTTGGGTATCGGTACCACCAGTGTCTCCCTCAGGCTTCTCGATAGCATCCCTTTTTCGTATGACTCTTTGGACACCTCCAAGAGGGTGGGGGCCAGGTCCGCGTCATATGTCTTGTAGAACTCAGGGGATAGTCCGTCACTGCCCGGGGTCTTACTCGTGGACAGTGATTTGATTGCCTCAGTTATGTCCCCGACAGTCAGGTCCCTGTTTAGGGTGGCCCGTTGGGATTCGCTCAGTGTTGGCAGGCCTATCTCATCCAGCGTGTCTAAGATATCGCCTTGCGGTCCCATCGCTGCGTGGCTGTACAGCCGGGAATAGAACTGCTTAAATGTGTCGCTGACATCCGACTGCGATGCTTGACCCTGCCGATGGGATCTTTAATTTCGGTGATCAGGTGCACAGCCATGACAAGCGTCTGCCTGGTTTATCTCCCCCTGCGTGTGCTCTAGTAGCTTTGGCTACGTAGTCAAATTTAGCTAATCTGGCCCACGCATTTTGGCAGTCGCTTCTAACTACGGAGAGTTCCTCCTCAGCCTCCCTTATCCTCGGGGTGGTGGCTTCCGGCTGTGTAATCTGCCTCCCTCCCACCTCCAATTAATTCCTCAGTGTTTTCCTGATACCCCCAGCTCTAGCAATGATTTCTCCCCTGACTACAACTTTCAGTGCCTCCCAGATCGTGTCCCATCCATTCACGCTCCCCACATTGATGTCTAGGTATTCTTTTATTTTGTCTCAGAGACCCTCTTTGAAAGCGCAGTCTGTTAGAGCCTCCGTTGGCATTCGCCACATTGGTATGGGTCGTTTAGGCCCCTGTATTTTCCACACCGTGAGGAGCGGAGAATGGTCCGATATTGATCTTCCCAAGTAAGACACTGACTCTACCTGGGGCAGGTGTTGCTTGTCGATTAACAAATAGTCGATTCTGGTATAGAGTGCATGGGGAGATGAGAAGTAAGAGTATTCCCTGTCTTTCGGATGTTGTTCCCGCCATACCTCTTCTAGGTCTAGGTTCTCTATTACCTTATTTAATGAGGAGTGGGTCGAGTTGGGCGGTAGTGTTGGGGGATTCGATCTGTCCAGTGTGTGGTCGCGTATGCAATTGAAATCCCCCCTGCCCCCCATATGAAGAAACAGTCTCGGTAGGGTGTTAGCTTAGCTCCCAGCTTAGTCAGGTATGCCGAGGTCCCGTTTTCGGGGAGATAGGAGTTGACACTGCAGATGTCTAGTTGTTCGATGCTGCCCCTCAGTATCAAGTACCTCCCTTCTGTGTCCTCCTCTTTCGGCAGTAATCTGAATAGTACAGCGCCGTCTATCCATGTGTATACTCCGCACGCGTATTTAGAGTACGCAGTGCCAAAACCCTGTCCCCCACACCACTCCGTCACTTTTGCAGAGCTCAGAGCGTTGAGATGTGTTTCTTGTAGGAGTGCAATGGAGACGTGCTTCCTCCTCAAATAGGATTTAATCCTGTTCCTGCACATGTAGGAGCCCATCCCCCTGACATTCCATGTCAACGCCTTAATGTCAGCCGCCATCTCTGTGCCGTAATGTCCATATCAGCAGTTCAGGTGCCCACTGTTCCCATGTACCTGTCATAATGAAGACTGAGAAACATTCTAAACAACAACTAGTTAAACTCAACCAACTGCACCTAGCAGTTGCGCCGTGTGGGCAAAGCTCAGGTGCCCCTGCCAGATCTCAACCTTTCCAGGATGTCTCGGGCAGGCTGTGGTCAGGCAGCAATGGGCTGGCACCAGTCCTTTCACGGGGCCGTGCAATCCTGCTTGGGTCAGATGGTGTGACAGGTCCCCCGTCTTCTAACAAAAAAATTGGTTTAGTCGTTCCCCTTTAAGCAACCATCTGTTCTCAGCTGGACATTTCTTCGTTCGACAGATGCGTGCGGATCATGCAGCCGCTTCTTCTCCGCCTGCCATGTTGTTGTGCTCGAGCCACATGTTGGCTGCTGCTGGCATTTCTAAGAAAATAGCTCGCCCTTTACATATCACTTTGAGCCTAGACGGGTACATCAACATGAACTTGAGATTCAGCTGACACAGCCTGGCTTTGACTGGGAAAAAAGAGTTTCTCACTCTCTGAACTGCCGGGGTGTAGTCTGGGTATATGGTGATCTTGGCATTGTCCCTGTTTATTACCTCCCCCTTACGTGAGTAGCATAGTATGACTTCCCTGTCTTGGAAGTTGAGGATCCTTGCTATGATCGGACGGGGGTACGAGCCGGGTGGTGGTTTTTCTGGAGGGCCCTGTGCGCTCTTTCAACCGCGAACCCCTGCGAGAGTCGGCCAGCACCAATTTCCTGTTGTAGCAGGGTTTCTACGAACTCCAAGTAGGCGAACGTTGTTGCACCTGGATCGACCGTCCACATCTTCGGCCCTTTCTTCCAGTATCCTGTTGCATCTTTCCAATTCCACTACCCTGTTTTGTACATCTTTCAATGTTGTGGTCATTTCGTGTTGCTCCGACTCCATGGTTGTTACTCGTTCTGTGAGGTTGCATATGTCTTGGCGCATTAGCTGCATGTCTGATTTCACCTCCTCTATTTTAGTGTCGATGAAGGAGCGCAGCCCTGATATGGCCTCCAGTATCTGTTTGATTTTAGCGTGTTCCTCTGAAGATTGTTGGGTTGGTCCAGACTCTTTGGTCTCTTGTCTCTGTTCCTTTGATCTGACTGCGGCAAAGGATTCCATGATATTGGCTTTCTTTCTTCCCTTGGGTGGGGACACCTCCATGTGCCGTGGGCCGGGGCAGCTGTGGGCTACCAGCCGTGGCTGCACGCCCTGTAGTCTGGGGCTCTGCACGTGTGTGTGCTTCTGTAAACTTCACCTTGTAGTCTCTTGGTCTTGGCGGGCGAATGCGCCGCGGGACGCGGCCTGGCAGGCGCCGCCCCTTAGTGGGGGTTCCCGGGCCCGAGACTCCCCCTCCCTCCTTTCCTCCTCCGGCAGTCCCACGGGGGCGTGGGAGGAGGGGCCAACCCTCGACCACGGGGGGGGCGGAGGGGGAGGGGGCCGCCCCGGAAGTGGCTGGGGAACATGGACTTGATTGGGGGAGGGGGGGGGTTGGCGGGAGCAGGAAGCCGGGGGGGGAAGACCCTACAAAAGGGTAGGATCGTCACACGAGCGATCACTTCCCCCGGTTCCTGCTCCCGCCACGTGTGTTCCGAGAAGAAGCACATTTTTCCTGAGAAGAAACCGTCGTCGTCGTCGTCGTTGCCGTCGCCGAGGTTGCTGGTCGTGGTTGTGGTCCGTTGCGGACAGGCGTTCAGTGAGGATTGGTGCGGTGGACTAGGAGGTTCCAGCGAAGCGGGTGTCGGTTCCAGGCGGGCATAACAAGGTAATGCGGGAGGGTTGCAACAGTATGGCGGGGGTTTCCTCGATTGACGCTCGCCCAGGCAAGGGGGGGGGGATGCTGTCGAGAGGGAGATCCCTGGGGCAGGCGTGGGTGCGGTGTTTTTTGTTTTTGTGGGCCGTGGTGCAGGTGTGGAGGGAGCGGGGTGGTTGGGATGCATTGGTGAGGGCGGACGGTTCGGGGGGAATGTGTGCAGCGGTTTGATCGGGCACGGTTGTTGAGGGTGCGTTGAATTGGCTTCCTCCTGTTTTTGGCTTCTTTCTCTGTTGCTTCGCATTGATGGTAGCCGTGCCTGTTTGGAGCCTTGGGGAGACGCCTTGCCTGTGCTGTTCGCGGGATGCCCTGGGAATCATGTGTTTCCGCTTCTGGTAACAGTTCAACGGGGGTGGCGGGCGACCCATGGTTGCAGGGCGGGTGTTTCGTGGGGCAGCGTTCTGTGGCGGAGGAGGAGGGGGGTTGGGAGGTCTCTGGCGCCGTTGGCCCCCACTGTGGGGCGGTGCCTGCCGGGCCGCGTCCAGCGGCGCACTCGCACCGCCAGAGGATGCACCCACGGGTGGAGATGGCGCGTCTGGCGGGGGGGGTCCGCAGCGCCTGGGGGTGCTGACGGGGGGAGCTCGCGAGACGAGGGACGAGAGATCCCGCCTTTTCACACCGGGGGTGGGCGCACAGGGTTCCCGGGCCCCCCGGTGCTTTCGGATAGCGGGCACGGAGTTGTGGGGGGTGGGGTGGAATTAGTGGAGTGGTGTCAGGGCAATGATGGTATTGCTTAGAATTGTAGGCTGTTTGTTAACAACATAAAGAAAAACTACATGTGATCTGAAGGAAATTCATGAATATTACAATTATCTGCAAATTGACTTGTGGCCTGCATCACATTTGAGTAGAACTGGGACAAAGAAGGTTAAATGCATATCATGGAAGTCCAGCAGCAGTACTGACTCGTGACCATTTATGGACTGCTGCTCGAAACAAAACAGCAAACTAGTCATAGTAAATCTAAAGCTGTGGGTGGGAATTCTGCATCAATATCATGCTTCTGCAGAAATATTTTCCAAATTGACAAAGTGGCCAATGCTGGGATCAAATTCGCTAAACTTGGCGTGATTAGCACCATGCTCAGCAGAGCGAGTCTCGGTAGCAATCATCAAGGGTCCTGACTCGTACCTGGAAGGTGGGGGTTCAAGCCAAAACTGTGAAGTGCATGGACTGGTAAGGCTGGGGCCCGGAGTTTTAATCCAAGGTCCGGAATATGCAGCGCATGTTTTGTTCTGAATGGGTGGGGTGGGGGAGGAGGGGGGGGGGGGGGGGGGGCGAGAAGAAAAAAAAAAAATTCATGTTACCTTTTTAAGTATAAGGAATCGGAACATTTTTCTTAAGTCATGATTATGTTTTACCGCATTTACCCGATTTGTCGCCAGGTTCACACTCCTCTACAGGCGGCAGGGTTTTAAGTTGGTTGGGGGTTGTCCGCCGTTCCGCGCACAAAATTTGCCTAGTTACGGTTTTCGAAAGGAGTCAGGTACAGTACTATTTGCCGCGCCACTGTGACGATATTTGTTTGTTTTATGGCGCCGGTCCCGGCGCGAGTTTGACACGATTCCGTATGTAAGTTTAACGAATACGGGTGGGCGCCGCCAAAGGGGAACGGAACGTTCGTAGGACAATGGTGTCGTTAGCAGTTGCTCCCACGTCGATAGCAATATCGGTTTTTGGGATGGGCGCGGCTACCGCGCGAGGATTTGAGGATGTTCTTGGTGGCTTGCCCACCACGCGGTTTAAGTGGCCCTGTGGCCTAATGGTTAAGGCACCACCCTCCGAATCTGGGGATGGTGGGTTCAGGTCCCACCTGGGTCCTCATGTCGGGTGGGGGTCGGATGGCTAGGGGGAGGGGACAGCCAGAGTATGAGTTACAAACGATCGCCATCAAATCTGTGACACATACCAATTTGTCTCCTAGATCAGCATGTCGGTCCAGGCTAGCACGGGCAACTCGGCCCCTGACGTCATCGAATTAGTGCTACTAGAGGAGGGACTTCAAGGGCAGGAGGTTCCGGGATCGTCAGCCACCGGGAGGGGCATGGATGCCCAATCTTGGGCCGAATTCATGGCCCTTACAGAGATTATGGGATGGCAGCCAGCCATGGCTAGGATGGGCGGCCCGGCTATGCCACGACGCGATGCAAATATGGGGCCCGCTTTGGAAGGGATTAATGCGGACAATACACACGCAGGCACGACGAGTGGCGAGAATCCGAATGGGGTGGAACAAACATTGCCAAATAATGGCCAGGAGCCAGGCCTACCTCGGAAAAGGACGGCCAAAACAAGCGGGGACCACATCACAAAAAGACAAAAAGGGACTTGGAAGAGGAATTGGTGGCATTAAAAGCGCTCCTTGTGGCCCCCCCTCCGGCCCCCATCGTCTCCCCCAAGAGCGTGCCACACATTCCACAACCGCTTATGCCGGCAAACACTGCACCCATTAAAACGGCAGTTCCAACGGACATAGGGGTGCGCCCAACGGAAAAGCCGGTCCCCCAAAATACAGTAGAGGATGGTGAGTCGGAACTAGTACGCACCATTACTCGGGTGGTATCGGGCCTACTTGAAAAAACAGGCATGGGTACCCCCAGAGTAAACAACACAGGCTCAACCACCACGGGCGCGAGCACCATCTGGAGAGGAGGGCACCTAGGAGCAGCCAGCGGCAAGGCGTCAGGCGGCGCGGCAGGAGAGGGTGCAACAGGCATACCGGCACCCCCAGAAAAGGGGGGGGCAGGCTCAGGGCTCTATGCTAAGTTACCGGCCGCAACAGGGGATGATTATTCGTCTTGGCTATTGCCGGGAAGGGTGAAGAAACAGATTTGGGATGGAAAGTTCATAGACCTGTTGTCTTTATTGGAACACGAAATGGAGGGGGAGGACACATTGCACGATATAGGGGGGAGGGAGACGGTCAAGGCCAGGAAGAGAGTGAGGCCGGCAAAAACCTTGGCCAACTGGCTGGCAGCTTTTAAAATATTGGCCCAAACCATCCACCTGAAAGACCCGTCGCTAAGCCCAGCATGGATGGGCTATAGGGCTTGTGTCACACATGAACACAATATACTGGGTGGCAACGAATGGTTCCTGAGAGATCAACGCTTTCGCCTCAGGATGGCACATGACACCGATCTGAAATGGGTCCACAAATCAGTAGAGGATTGGGTGGGATCTACCAGGGGGACCATTGAACAGGCAGATGGGTCCATAGTCTTCACGGGGGGGCGGGGGAACCAGATGGTAGATCTCAATGAGGGTTTGATGCTGCCAGGGAGGGGCTTACCCATGGGGCCCTCACTTAACAAACCTGGGCCTGGGGGAGGAAGTAGGGCAGAGTCCACAAGCTGGGTCAACAATGGCGGGATAGCGCAAGCAGGGCGGCGGGACTAGGGGTGGTACCAACGGGTCCTGCACAAGGGACGGTTAGGCCAGGGGGTGGCGGAAATCCGGCTCCTCCAGCAGGGAGGTCGCAGCTCTATTGCCGAATTTTTAACGAGGGGGGACTCTGTAATTGGGGCCCGAGCTGCAAATTCCGGCACGCTTGCTCACTATGCGGGGCTCAGGGGCATGCAGCACGGAGTTGTCGAGGACGACCAGCGACGGCCGAACCAGCAAAACAGACACGTTGAGTCCGCCGCGGGGGTGATGGGCGCCTCTAGATTACTAGGGTATCTTCACATGGCTGAGCCTAGCAGTCTGTAATTTCATTATGTCGAGCAGTGTGTAATTCATTAAACTTTTATGTCTTTAAGGTGACTGTGTGGCTGGTACTTCACGAAACTTGTGGGCAGGGGCATGGACGCCGACGGGACCGAACGTACAAGGTTGCCACGGTAATGGAGGGTGGGAAGGGACAGACGTGGTGGAGGACGGGGGGGCAGAGTAACATATTATATCATAAAGGGTTCCCCCATCAAGGTGGCGAAGCTCTTGGCTTGGTTATCACAATATCCCCTGACCCAAGGAAGGAACTTATTGGCGGAGGGCTTCACGCTGGGATTTCGCATCCCTTACAAAGGGGCCATGAGGTCCAGATCAGCAGCGAACTCGAAATCAATTAAGGAATGGCCTGTGGTGGTGAAGGGAAAAAAAAAAAAAAAAAAAAAGGACAAGGGCAGGTTCCGCCTCATACACAACCTATCGCACCCAAAAGGGGGGTCGGTGAATGATGGGAGGGACGTGGCAGACTGCTCAGTTTCTTATGCATCGTTCGACCAAGCAGTCAGCCTCGCACGCCTAGCCGGCAAAGGGGCACTGTTGGCTAAAGTTGACATTGAGGCGGCATTCAGATTACTGCCGGTGCACCCAGACAGTTTTTTTTTCCTACTCGGTTTCCAATTCGAAAATCAGGTCTCCGTGGACCTTTGCATGCCAATGGGGTGCAGCATCTCGTGCGCATACTTCGAGGCATTCGGCTCATTCCTCGAATGGGCACTGGGGAAACTGGAAGGGAGGGGCGGAAAAACGCATTACTTAGATGATTTCTTGTTTGTAGGGAGCCGCGGCACAAATATATGTGCCTCTTAGGAAAAAGGGGGGAACTCTCTGCCGCCGGCAGCCCGCAGAGAGTCTTGGAGGAGTTACATTGCGATCCCTGTAGCAAAGCGCTGTCAGGCCCATAGGGGAATGCACAGCCAACAGATTAGATCTTACGGTGCCCCAGGAGTACTAGACTCAGGGGAGGCCCTGGGAAAAAGGGGAGGGAGATAGGGGTCTTGGAAACCATTCCAAACCCAAAAAGAGAGGGGCGGGGGGGGATCAAAAGAACGAAGCTCAAAAATACAACAAAGGTCTTCAAGGGAAGCCCGCCGGGGAGGGAAGGAATTAGAAGAGACTACCTACCCGGGCTCAGGTAACATCAACAGTCAAAATTACAAGGGGGAGGCTTCACTGAAAGGGGGTGACATGGAGGCAAGGGGGGGGCATAAGATAGGGCAGCGAGAGGACCAAGGGGGAGTACAAGGGGGGGCGACAATAGGCGACCAGGGTACGGGCCATTGGGGATGAGGGTCTCGAGTTGAGGCTGTGCTAGAGAAGAAGGTGGGACAGTGAGTCAAAGTAGTATGGGACACTAGTACATATGGACATCGCAGGACGATGACTTTTCAGGCAGGGAGAAAGTGGTGGGTCGGCACCGGAGGGCGGTGTCGGCCCGGTGTATGTATGGGGAGTATGAGTTGCATTGGGACACTGTCGGTGGTGTCTGTATAGGAATCTTGCAGTCGCAAGGCGCCAAGGGGCGGCCTGCGGTAGATAGAAGGGGACGTTGGGGACTCAGAGAGGGGAGGGGGCGGGCAGAGCTGCATTTGGGTCAACGGACCAAAGTCAAGAGGAGAACAAACGAAATGGATGGGGGCAAGTGGCAATCAACGACAGATGACCAAGGGGTAGAGAGAAGATAGACAGGGCCGGGGTACCCCGGAGGCGTCCGTACGACGCCGACGGCCGGGGGAGGGGGGGAGACCCTAGGTAACCTCACACGGAGTAGAAGAACCTGTGGTGTGGTGAATTACGGATCGTATGTAAGATAACTCCAAGACTTTATGCAAAATAAAGCTGCTGTGGCATTAACACTTCCAATCGTACAATTTGTCTCCGCCTATTATTTCTTGCACACGGAATGCTGAGGAGGGAAGGCCGCACATCAGAAAGGGGGGGGGGGTGGGGGAGGGGCGGGGGTGGATGTGCCGGCCCACACGACACCGGTCTAGGGGTTGGTTGGGTGTGCAGGGGGGGGGTGAATGGCGTTAGGATGCCCCCGCTATGGCGGGCGAAGGCGCCGCGGGACGCGGCCTAGCAGGCGCCGCCCCTTAGTGGGGGTTGCCGGGCCAGAGACTCCCCCTCCCTCCTTTCCTCCTCCGGCAGTCCCACGGGGGCGTGGGAGGAGGGGCCAACCCTCGACCACGGGGGGGGCGGAGGGGGAGGGGGCCGCCCCGGAAGTGGCTGGGGAACATGGACTTGATTGGGGGAGGGGGGGTTGGCGGGAGCAGGAAGCCGGGGGGGGGGAAGACCCTACAAAAGGGTAGGATCGTTACACGAGCGATCACTTCCCCCGGTTCCTGCTCCCGCCACGTGTGTTCCGAGAAGAAGCATTTCCCACCCGCCCTCCCTTTATGAAGAAATGTGATTTAATGAATTTTGTTTCCTTTCAGGTCGCCCGGCGGAGTTACATTGCGATCCCTGTAGCAAAGCGCTGTCAGGCCCATAGGGGCATGCACAGCCAACAGATTAGATCTTACGGTGCCCCAGGAGTACTAGACTCAGGGGA
The DNA here is from genome assembly GCF_040938575.1 of Ambystoma mexicanum. NCBI lineage: Eukaryota > Metazoa > Chordata > Amphibia > Caudata > Ambystomatidae > Ambystoma > Ambystoma mexicanum. The sequence goes on from NC_090932.1 coordinate 91,487,201, forward strand.
GGCCCTGGGAAAAAGGGGAGGGAGATAGGGGTCTTGGAAACCATTCCAAACCCAAAAAGAGAGGGGCGGGGGGGGATCAAAAGAACGAAGCTCAAAAATACAACAAAGGTCTTCAAGGGAAGCCCGCCGGGGAGGGAAGGAATTAGAAGAGACTACCTACCCGGGCTCAGGTAACGTCAACAGTCAAAATTACAAGGGGGAGGCTTCACTGAAAGGGGGTGACATGGGGGCAAGGGGGGGGCATAAGATAGGGCAGCGAGAGGACCAAGGGGGGGCACAAGGGGGGGGCGACAATAGGCGACCAGGGTACGGGCCATTGGGGATGAGGGTCTCGAGTTGAGGCTGTGCTAGAGAAGAAGGTGGGACAGTGAGTCAAAGTAGTATGGGACACTAGTACATATGGACATCGCAGGACGATGACTTTTCAGGCAGGGAGAAAGTGGTGGGTCGGCACCGGAGGGCGGTGTCGGCCCGGTGTATGTATGGGGAGTATGAGTTGCATTGGGACACTGTCGGTGGTGTCTGTATAGGAATCTTGCAGTCGCAAGGCGCCAAGGGGCGGCCTGCGGTAGATAGAAGGGGACGTTGGGGACTCAGAGAGGGGAGGGGGCGGGCAGAGCTGCATTTGGGTCAACGGACCAAAGTCAAGAGGAGAACAAACGAAATGGATGGGGGCAAGTGGCAATCAACGACAGATGACCAAGGGGTAGAGAGAAGATAGACAGGGCCGGGGTACCCCGGAGGCGTCCGTACGACGCCGACGGCGGGGAGGGGGGGAGACCCTAGGTAACCTCACACGGAGTAGAAGAACCTGTGGTGTGGTGAATTACGGATCGTATGTAAGATAACTCCAAGACTTTATGCAAAATAAAGCTGCTGTGGCATTAACACTTCCAATCGTACAATTTGTCTCCGCCTATTATTTCTTGCACACGGAATGCTGAGGAGGGAAGGCCGGCACGTCAGAAAGGGGGGGGAGTGGGGGAGGGGCGGGGGTGGATGTGCCGGCCCACACGACACCGGTCTAGGGGTTGGTTGGGTGTGCAGGGGGGGGGAGGTGAATGGCGTTAGGATGCCCCCGCTATGGGCTCTGCTATTTATTGCTTGTTAACTTGTGGGAGTTACTCCTCCCTGCAGTAGGGCCAGCCGGAGTGGTCCGCTTCTTCTACTCACTGTACTATCCAGCGATTTGCACTGGGATAGGTGGTGCCGACTCTCTGTTTTGTTGTGCCCTTGAGATGTGCTTCCCAGTAGTTGCTCTTCTTGACCCAGTTTGGGGTGCAGTGTCACTTAATGCGGTGTGCCCCCCTCTCGCTCATGCTTGGTTCCGGCGTAGCTGGGTTGCTGTGTGGTTTGGAGGGGCTGGTTAGTGTTTTGGTCTCCCACTTGGTGCAGGCGCTCGATTTTTGGGTTCAGCCATTCCTGCCCCGCCGTCTATTCCTTGCTTTAATATAGCGCCTTGCTCCGTGGGTGGCTGCACAGAGTTGTGTTGGTGGCCCGTTCACCGTGCTAACCGTGCTCACCTCCCCAAGTGCAATGCCTGCAGGCCTGTCGTTGTCTGCCGGGCATCCGCTAGTAGGCACAGCGTGGTGCCATATTGCGCCCGCTTTAGATGTTGTGTACTCCTTGTACATCTGCTGCTCCCCCAGGCGTTGCCCCGTTGTATGGGCCCCTCACTCGATCGCGCTGTTTACCCAGCTCGCTAGCAGTTTGTTGTCCCATGGGGGGGCAATGCATTTGCCTCTGTGGCCGTTGTTCCAGTCAGCTGGTATTGTGGCCGCAGTCCGCCCTGCCCAAAAGATTAGGTCTTGTATGTGGCCCAAGGGCCTCACGGGGTGACTCTGCCCAGGGCTTTCTTCAAGTCCAGCCCGCCATCCACCAACCGCTGCCTGCCCCCTCCGCACCTCTCACAGGGTTGTGCTGCTGTAAGGCGGCTGGCGGTCCCCAGCCTGCAAGGCTGCCCCGCATCCCCGGGATTTGCGGCCCCCGAGGTGCCTGCGCTTCAGCCTCGGCCCCGGAGTCTCACCTTGTGTCTGGTTCATCTCTTGTCCGGCCGTGGGTCTCGTGGACTCTCACCTTCCTCCGATGCTGCCTTCTATCAGGGACATTGGTTCTTGGCGTATCACTGGAGCAGCTTTCGCAGAATCGCCAGCTGCTCTCGATTGTGCCCGCAGCAGCCGGTGGGCGTCCTCCTCTCCTTCTGATGCAGGGATGTCCAGTCACCGGCCCATGCTCCTCTAGTTTTTCAGGGCGTCTCCGCCAGGCCCAGGGACGTCGAGTCGCTTCCGCCCGCGATCTCAGGCAGGTCCGCTGTGGCAGTGCCTTCACCTTGCTCACTCCCGGTCCCGGACCTTCGCTCACTGTGCGCAGCTCTCCCGCTTCATTGGCCTCAGGCCAGGGTCGGACTGGGACAGGAAATAGGCCCGGACACTGAAAAAAAAGTGGCCCACCCCTCGCCTCAAAAAAGTGGCCCACCCCTCGCCTCAAAAAAAGTGGCCCTCAAACCATCATCCGTGAATCCTGTCAATTCACGACTTTACAGAAAATGCTACTTATGGAGCGTTCATGAGTTTTCCACATTACATCCCAGCTCATAAAATATCGTAACTTTGCATACAAGAATGGATCACGATATGGATCATTAATATCTGTGTGTATAGATCCATATTGTCAAATTACTCTGAATACAAACAAACGTCCATGGCCAAATGATAATATGTTATTGTATAGCACTTACGCTTGAGCGCTTTTTTATAGAACAAATATGCATACAATATCATCCAACCTGTCTTGGTACACATTTATCGCCCTCAGGATGAAAGGCTGAGATGGCCTTGCTGGGATTCGAACCTGCAGATCACACACACATAACAGCAGCGAGCGCTCAACCCACTAAGCTATCATATCGGCTATAGTAAAATGAGCATCTGCAGGTCTGGTGCAAATTTGGCCGCATTTCAAGCCTGTGTGCAATGCATCTACTTTTCAGCCTATGTCTGTGTCGGGGGGGAAATTCTGCCGGGGTCGGCCGGGCCGTCCGCGGACCTCCAGGCAGGGAGGCCCCAACTCCTCCCGTGTATATCCCAGATGAGATGAGATAGAGTATGAGACGCACACAAGGAGCAAGGTGACTCTGCTGTTTATTAGACAAACGGCAGGGATGGGTCAAGGAGCGTACGCGTTCGTCCTGACACACACACAATCATGGGGCTCGCAGGCCCTTTTTACTGTATTATGACGCGCTACTTGTGTCACTTCAGAAAGTTAACAAAAAACCTATCGCCACTCTTAATTGGGTGTTCGAGTGGTAGGGTTAGTATAGCACACATATAGAGAAAGATATTAGTGGACAAGGTGTAGTCAGGTGGTATATCTGGGTTGTCCCTACAATTAGATACATGAGAATTGTTACATGAAGACTCCTGAGGATTGGCTAAATTTGCTGGCGTCAGTGATAAGAGCCCCATGTTCTGATTGGTGCGCCCGTGAGCTTCCCAGCCTGGGACCACCGTCGTTCCCAGCTCTCGGTGTACCTGTAAGTTGCAACAATGTTTCACTATGGGTACATGCAGACAATGTGAGGACTTATTCATAGCTGGACGGGGGACCGCTCCCACTGTTGCAGATGTCCATTGAGCCTTTCAAGTGTATCTGCCAGTGTCTCGTAGCGAGGGATCCAGACGCCTCTGTTCTCCTGGGTTTGGCATCTCGTCAGGTTCGGCTTTGTCACGTGGGGAGGGACCGTGAAAGAGGCAGAATTCTGCACAATTAATATTGTTTTTCTACTGCGCGTCTGGTTTAATTTGTCGGTGTGACTTTAACGTTGGTGCGCGGAGTACGAGGTTGCAACATCGTGCCTTTGATGATTTGCTCTTGGAACGTGGGTTTGCAACATTGCGACCTTGGCTGGTTGCTTCGCCGAGCTCATTCTGCAGGATCAGCAACTGACTCTTGCCTTGTTGATGTCCACGGGAGCTCTTGTTTGAGGCCTACTTGGGCCTGGTGCATAAGTTGTCCGTTTGGTGCACAGGTGCTTTAGGTTATAGGAGCATATAATTTCATGACCAGTATTATCTTCATTATACTTCTCATGGCGGTAACTGGTTTCAAGAGAAGCGTGAGCAAGCTAGTAAAAGAGTTCATGACGCGTCTTGCGTTTCTGCGTTCTGAAAGCCTATGTAAAAATAATAAAGATGCACGTCCGTGAATATGCCTGTCGCCTACGTCATAGCACTGAGTATATTCTTCGTGTAGGTTGGTGTGGGAATGTCCAGTGTGTACATTTGTACAGATGTGCTTCCCGTTGTCTAGGTCGTCATGGCATCTCTAACGACGTGTAGAGTTTAGTCTAGTTGATCCGTGCCGCAGGTGTCGGCATGGCCAGTGCGGGCTGCTGGGCAAGCAGATGGACACATCCGTATGTTCCTGTACCAGGGTATCTGGTCGTCTGGTAAATGGACAAACTCTTCTCGTGGCGGGTGTTTGGGTCGTGACCCTCTAGGCCAAGCGCGAGAGGCGAAGGACGGGAGCCTGGTCTTCCATTCTCCCACTTCAGTCCCCCCTCTGGTCGACTTGTCGACCACAAACATATCCTTCTCGTTATCTCCTCTTACTCGCCATATCTTAGTTATTCCTCCGAGATGTCCATAGTGGTTTACATGATCTTCAAACGACCAATACATATATTCACAGGCACCTCCAGGAATACAGTATACCCATCTTCCTATGTAGCTCCTGGGGTTTCTTGGGTTCTCGATCTTCACTGATGGTGGATCTAGATGGTTGGTAATTATTTGGGTGCGCAGCTTCTCCCTCTCCTGTATTATTACACCTGTATGCTGGCCGTCATCTGCTGGCATCAAGGGGTGCATTCCCACCATTTCCAGCAACTCGTCAGTAGTGCGTGCCTTTCGTGCCTTCCAAAATCTAATTATGATCAGGGTAGCTCCAGCCAATATAGTACAGCCCACTATTATTTTCAGTCCATCTGACAGCCAGGATGGCATCCATGACCATAATAGTGAAAACCAGCTCTTATCTTTGTTCACACCGTTGCTTTCATCCATCATTTTGGAGTGCATCTGGGCCAATTGCGAAACTGCTTCTGTCAGTGTACCATTGTCAGCATCATTGGCAGGTATGAACGTGCAGCATGATTGTCCTATCTTTGCACAAACTCCTCCTTCCATTGCTGTGAGAAGGTCCAATACATATCTGTTCTGGAGTGCTACCATCCTTACAGCTCGCAGCTCCTCTTTTATTGCGTTGAACCCATTTACTGTAGAATTGATGGTCATCATTAGTTCCCATCTAGTTATTTGGAGCCATTTTGCGTTTGCGTAAGCCTGTAGTCCCGGGTGTATTATTGAGGAGAAGAACATTGCTGCTCTGCTAAATAGCCTGTGTTCTGGCGGTATTGATGTTAGTGCCGTTTCCGACCTTCCCCACAGGTAATTTCCTGTCAGCGGCTCTCCTTGTCTTTTTCTTCTATTTAGGACAGTGTCGTTGCTGTTGGTCCTGTTCCCTTGCTCCTCCTGAAGTGGTGCAGATCTCTTTCTTCTCTTATCCCCTTCATTCATTCTAGGAAATTTCGCCACATTGACGTGCTTCTTAGGTACCACTAGTGATGGTACATTGACGTGTACCATTGTGCACACACCATTCCGCAGGGGAGGCAGTGTATGGTATGCCTTTTCTCCACAGGCCCAATAATGGTCCATTATTACTGCTGTTCCCGCTCCCCCCTCAGGTAACTCCGTCACACTTGCGCAATTGGTGTTATATCCTACGTCCACCTCTCCTTTATGCTGGTAGCATACCTTGGGCGCAGTCAACGGTAGTATCGTTATTGGGTCTTCATCTTCTTCTACCCACGTGAGCATTGGTACATACTTGATCCACGTCGTCCAACATCGGTGATTGTGTGTCTCGATGGTTGAGATAGTTTCTTTTGTTACCATGTTGCTGCCAATCACTCCTATCTCCCAGCTGTTGTCCAGATACACCTTTCCTGTTATCGTCAGTAGCGGCCTCTCCCAGCATCCTTGTTTACCCGGAACTTCAGTGGCGTACCAATCACATGGTAGATACTGCAGTGTTACTTTCTGTGTTTCTCCTTTTGCAGGGCCACTTGTTATATATTTGAATGCTTCAGCATGTAAACTGGTCTTGTGATAACTCAAGTAGGTCTTGAGGAAGTTGTTTTCATATGGGTATGAGTCTCGTGTTTTCCATGTCATGTGCACTACAGTTCCTTGGAATCTTCCTTTCGTCTGGAACAGTGCCAAGTATATTATGCACTGCGCTGTCTTCTCATTTATTTCTGTGGCAACAAATGTTCGTGAAGCACTCATGGCGTATGGTATTAATGAGCAAACGTAGCAGCTATCCTCAGTTGTCTGCTTACCAATGCGGGTCATGTGTTGGTACCATATGTTGTTTGTGACGTGTGCTGAATCTTGTACATAATTATCAATACCTTTATTGTCTGAGTATGTGCTGCGTTTAACTCTATTTTGCTTGGGTGCAATGTTACTACTACCACCTGACGTAACACCTGTTGCAGCAAGGAACGGGGGTATATTAGGTTTGGGTGCAGCAACAAAATTGATAGCACAGCTGTACTGCCAGACAGAGGCAGCCAAAAATCCGGTGATCATCAAAATCCCTATTATTTTTATTACAACTGCTAATCTCACCGGCATTTTGCTCTTACCTTGCTGCAGTCCTGGCAGCGTATTCTTGCGACGTTAAAGTTGCCCGCCTAAAAATTCTCAGAAATGCTCGTTTTTAGATGTTAGTTTTGTTTTATTTAAGCTCTCCCTATCAAATAGTCATTCAGTGCCCAGGCGAAGAGCTGCTCCCACGCTACTCTAAGTGATTGGTCTCTTAGGACCGGCAAGTATGGGCGGAGGTGGGGCATGTAATATTCTATGGCCAGGAGGAAGGCTGTGTAGTAGACACGTACCCTTCTTCTTTTTAGGTATGTTGGCCTTTTTATTTCGTATACAAATTGGTGTGACAATTCTTCTGGGTAGTTATCGTCTGGGAGTACCATCTACGCCTGGACAGTGGACTTGTTAGTTAGCTTTCTACTTAACAATACAATAATACGCAGTTCCTGTATGTGCGAGAGAAAAAAGAGAACATTCACGTGTTTACATGTGTATTTGTGCGATAGAACATTCAGTTTAAGTTGCATTTATATAATAATACGCAGTTCCTGTATGTGCGAGAGAAAAAGAGAACATTCACGTGTTTACATGTGTATTTGTGCGGCCAGTGTCTTTCAGTTTAAGTTACAACTGTCCTTGGCAGTCAATGGTCGGGTGGGGGGTGGGGTTTTAGCGCTCAGATGGCGGAGGTATTTTTACTCTTTGAACGTGTGACCATGGGGTGGGCAGTGTAGTGATCACCCCTTTCTTCGTCAGTTGTTGTCTCTGGGGTAGCTGGGTAGTGACACGGTAAGGGAACAATTGGGTCGTCGTCTGTGGTAGAACTTCCTTCCGCTGTCGGAGATGTTGTTGCTGTTTTTCCAATGGACCTGTCGTTGGCGCTGGGGCGGGTCTGCAGTTTGTATATCTTTACATCATGTAGGTGGTTCCAGGCACGCTTGTCCTTTAGTTTTACTGCTCTTGTTGATACGTCTTCTACCAGATGTGGGCCGGTGAACCTTTTGTCGTTCCACCTTCTATTGAAATTGCGAAGTAGCACGTGGTCACCTTTGGCAAGTTTGCACAAGTTCTCTTTTTCTAATTCTGTACTGGCGCCTTCTTCTTTATTTCTGGTGGACCCGCCCCGCGTGCGCTCGAGCTGTTGAGACACAAACACAACACTAGTAATCAAAGACGACACATATTGATACATTTCATCACCTAGTACACTCGCTGAACTTTCGTGGTCAGTGAATGCCCTTGACGTTGGCGTTAGGGGAAGGCGCATTTGACGTCCAGTAACCACCTCGTGTGGGGTGAGGTGGTGGTCGGACCCTGGCCTGTTCCTTAGTTCGAATAAGGCTAACGGAAGGCAATACAACCAACTTTTCTTTGTTGTTTGTTGTATCTTTGCAATTGCCTCCTTCAATAAGCCATTTAGGCGTTCACATACACCGTTAGCCTGTGGGTGATATGCACATGCAAATTTGTGCTTTATGTTCAGCAGGGCTGTGATATGTTGGAACATTTCGTTTGCGAAATGTGGGCCGTTGTCTGATCTTAACACCTCGCACACTCCCCACCTGGGGAAGACCTCCCTTACTATGAATTTGGCTGCTCTAAATGCATCTGGGTGTGAACAGGGCCCTGCTTCAATCCACCTAGAAAATGGGCATACTACTACAATCATGTACCTATTACCTTGACATATGTTGATCATATCAACATAGTCAATGTGAAGGTGCCGAAAAGGTCCTTCTGGCCGGGGTATGGTACCTCTTATCACTTTTAGGGTATGACCGGCCGTAAACTGTTGGCAGGTGAGACAATTGCTGATAAAATTTGACACATGACAATTTAACTCGGGACAGAACCAATCTTCTCTAATTCGTGCTGCAATTATTTCCTTGCCTGTATGGGCTGGGTGATGTAATTGGCTCAGGGCGGTATTTAAAAGTGCCAACGGTATTACAACTTTCCCAGTACCACCCTGGCGCCATAGTGCGTCGGTTGGTGACATTGTACATCCTCTTTTTACCCATATTTCCTTTTCGGCCATTGGTGCTGCTGCTTGTAATTCCATAATCTGTGTGGCTGGGAGATGGGTGTACCCTTCTCTTATTAACATCTCCCTAGCCATTCCCCTCCCTCTCCCTCTCTGTGAGTCTGTGGGGTTCCATATCTCACCAAAGTATGCAGCATATTTCGCATGTGCGTCTGCTGCTGCATTCCCTTTTGAGACGTGGTCTTCACCATTGGTGTGTGCGGTGCATTTTACTAGGGCTAGCTCTTGGGGGTCGTTTATTACTTCAATTAATTCAGCCAACAAGAGGGCATGTTGCACTGGAGTGCCATCAGCTCTCCTAAACCCTCTTCTCCTCCATTTTGATAGCCCTGAGTGGACAGTGGATGTAACATATGCACTGTCGGAATATATTGTTACACGTTTGTTAAAACTTTCCTTTAATGCCAATATTAGTGCAACTAGTTCAGCGGCTTGAGCAGAGTAATGCTGTGGTAACTGTACACACTTCATAGCCACACACACCGGAGCCTCCATCATTTTTACCACTGCTGCCCCAGTTCTCCGTATCCCATCTCCTTGATCAATAGTTGATGACCCATCGATAAACAAAAGCTCACCTCCCTCTAGTGCATTTTCTTCAACTTTTCTAGTACCTGAATATATTTCATTTAGTTGGGTGCAGTCGTGGGCGTAATCTCCCTCCTCAATTATTTCTGCTAGAAATCTTGCAGGGTTAACAGAGCTACATCTAACAATCGCTAGTTCAGCCCTAGACAAAATGATCTCATAACCTGATGCCCTTTGTGTCGTTAGTGTTGACTTGGGTTTATTCAATATTGCAAATAGTGCATGTTCCACAAACAGTGTAGTTGGGCACCCCATGGTTATTGCTGATGCCTTTTCTACTGCAAAAGCAGCTGCAGCGAGACCTTGTTCGCAAGGGAAGTGGCCTAACATTACGGGGTCTAAGTGACCGCTATAAAATGCTACTGGTTTATAGCCCATGCTTGTTTTTTGGGCCAATACTGCTTTCATTACTGCTGAGTCGCAATGTGAAAATATAAAAAAGCGTCGCTCATAGTCTGGGGATGCCAGTACTGGAGCTGTTGATATCGCGTCCTTCAATTCGTCAAATGCCTCCCTCATTTCCATAGTCCACCCCAACTTTTTCTCCCCTTTATTTGCTTCCTTCAAACCCTCAAGCAGGGGTCCTATGTATGAGCTGTAATCAAATACCCATGCCCTACAGTAGTTGCATAACCCCAGAAATTGCTGCAGTTCTCTCACAGTCTGTGGCATGGGAGTGCTTGAGATGGCCTGTGCTCTTTGTGGTGCAATCTTTCTTCCATGTTGGGATATCAGTTGGCCAATGTAAAGTACCTGTTCCTGACAGTATTGTATTTTTTCCATGTCTACCTTATACCCCTTTTCAGCCAATATAGTCAACATTTTTAAAGAGTCCTCTCTGCATTTACTTTCGTTTATACTGCAAATTATTATGTCATCCACATACTGTAACACTGTGCTTTCCACCTCAACGTTACCCAAATCCATCTGTATTACTCTATTGAAAATTGAGGGTGATTCACAATACCCCTGTGGTAACCTGGTATGTTTCCATTTTGTATTTCGGTAAGTGAAACTTGTCAAATCTTGTGAGTCGGGGTGTAATGGTATTGAGAAAAATGCATTTTTAAGGTCTATTACTGTAAATCGTGATGCTTCTGCTGGAATGCCACACAATATTGTGGCCGGGTTTGCTGTTACTGGATATTCTGCTTCCACTATGTTGTTCAAGGGCCTGAGGTCCTGTATGAAGCGCCAAGACCCCCCTTTAGCCTTGCGCACTGGGTACACAGCCGTGTTACATGGTGATTCTGAGGGGACCAATATGCCATTGTTTATAAGGGCCGTTATAGTTTCATATATGCCCTCATCTGCCTCTTTTGACAATGGGTACTGCTTTACTCTTGGTAGTATGGCACCTTTTTTCAATTTTATCCGTACACCCCCTATGCTTTTTATGCATCCTACGTCATAAGGGCTAATGGTCCATAATGATTTGGGCACCTTTGACATATCCTCCTTAAAGAAAGGGACTGGGGTGCATGCAGGTGCCTCAAGTGCCATCGCAATTTTCTGCGCTATTTGTTTGTGAGCCACTCTTAACCATATTTCTACACTCATCATGAACACCATTTCCCCCTCCTCCTTTTCTTCAGAAAACAGCTCCTCATCTGACACCTGGGTCAACCTACATCCTTCTGCTAGTGCTATCACTGCCCTCCATGCTCTTCCTTCTTTGTCTTGGGCGTGCACAGCAATATACTCAGCTGTTGCAATAATGCTCTCAATGTCTATTACAAACACCTTTCCTTCTTGTTCATTAACAGGTGTTTCTGGTCGGAACAGATAAGCTGCTGGCCTCCTCCATATTTTCCCTTCTATCCCTGGCATCCATGCAAATGCCATGTCTGTTCCATACTGGAATAGCTCGCCATCTACTGGTTCCGCCCTAATTGCTGTCTGCCCGCAGTATGCTTGCATAATCTGTCGTGCTGCTAGCATGTTAATCCCTGGAGTAGAGCAAATTATACCATCCTCTGTAAAGGATATTGTCATATTTAACCTATTCATTATGTCCCTCCCCAGTATATTTACTGGTGAGGCACTATAATACAAAAGTGGAACTGACAGATCATAATCTCCGATAGATAAGGGAACGTTATCAGTAAAAGGAACCAATCCTTTAGCCCCAGAAAATCCTTGGGTGTTCATGGCTTCGCCTGACATCTTAAATTTACCTTCCCTTATGCAAGACCGGGTTGCCCCGGTGTCAACAAGGAATGATAACTTTTTGTCACCTATCGTTACCTCTATGCGTGGCTCCTCCGCACTATTAGGTGTTACTGACAGGATGGGACACACCAAGGCCGTCTGTGGGCTGTCCTATTGGGGGTACAATGATTGGCCATTCCCTGTGTAAGGGTTGTGTCCCAAGACCGTCACCCTACCCAATTGCGTTTGTTCAGTTTGGGGTTGTTGTGTTAGCGCTACTTGTTGTTGTGGCAGTGGCTGTTGTTGTGTTAATTGCTGTTGTGGCAGTGAATATGTTTGTGGCTGTTGTTGCGTTATTTGTTGTTGTTGTATGCCCTGCTGTTCTTGTGGTGGCCTAGGTTGTGCCTGCTCATTCCATGCTGGTGTTCCTGGCCTGACCCTACACGTACGTGACATGTGTCCTAGTAGTCCACAACTCCAACACACGGGTGGTTCTCTGCTCTGCCATGGGAAGTTCCCTGTGTTGTCCTGGTATACCGGTTGCCCTGTGGGGTAGGAATTTCCAAGTCCCCCCACCTGCTGTTGGGTATTATATCCGTATCCTCTCCCTCTCATAAATCCTCCTCTCCCCCTGTTATAACTATAATACCCAGCTCCTTGCATTGGGTACCCTCCTCCCACGTTTGGTGCGTGTAATTGCAGTGGCGGCACTTGCTGTATTATACTTTGTGGAGGTGCTATTGGAGCTGGATCTTGTGCAGCCACTACTTGTGTGGGGCTTTGGGCCATTGGTGTGGGCGCAGTTATTAGTGCCCCTTCCATTGTGTATTTAGTGAGTTTTTTCTGTACTAGTTTGGCCTCTTCTGTTTTCCTGTCCTCTTCCTTTTGTTTCATTTTTCCTTGCCATATCCTGCAATGATGTACTATAGTCAACTGTATTTCTGGCCATGGTTTTGCTTCCATTCCCACTACTTTCTTTAGTTGTTTCTGAACTCCTTCTGGGAGCCCTTGTACTAGTATATGATAAAATATGGCTGGTGTTTTATCCCATTGTTCTCTAGTTTCCATGCGCCACTTCTCTTGAATATCCTGGATATAATCGACAGGATCCTCATTCTCACGCATCTTACGGGAAGTAATTGCTCCTATGTCTGATGTGTCTGGGTACTGTACTCTCAGTGCCTGCCATAGCGCATGTCTGCAGTTTGCAAATGGCGCCCCATCATGCGATGTGTTCGTTATTGTTACCCCATGGAATCCCGCTCTCTTCCAGATGTCGTCCGCTCTATCCCCTAATATTGATATTAACAGGCCCTTCACATCTCCCACTGCTAGTTTCTATCCTGCGGTGTGTTTTTCCATTTCATATATCCACTTACCCGCACCTCCACTTAGTGATGGGAGCCTACATTTTATATTTTCTTTATCCGTATGCTTCCAAGGTACATACTGCGGTCTAACCCCTCCTCTCTCCAACAGTGGCATTAAGTTGTGTCTTGTGTCACCCTTTATGCTCCATAATATTGAGTCCTCACACCCCTCCTCTTCCCCCGTTTCCTTTACCACTTCAAATTCTTCCTTACTACCCCTGCTCCTACCTACCTCTCCGTCCTTTCCCCTTTTTTCGTCATTTCCTGTGTTTAATATGGGTATGTTTATTTGTCTGTCTTGCCTGCGGCTAGGGAGGTCTCTAAGCCGACATGCATAGGGAGTCAATTCGTCCATGAAGGGCGCAAGCTTTATTGTGCGCAGCGAGCGTGTGGCGGTTGAGCATGTAGGGTGCGATGGGGGAGGGCGTGATGGAGATGGCGATGATGTGGCTTCATGGGTTTGTTTCTCCACTAGTTGTTGCACCCTCTCCTCACTTTGTTCCAGCTCCTCCCTTCTCTTACTGATCCATGGCGAGTCTATGTTTGTTCTAGTGAGGTACAGCTTATCTAAGCTTTCCCTTTCACTCTTTCTTCCTACCCTCTCTACTCCTTCTTCCTCCTCACTGCAAAAATCAGTCATAAATGGTATCCCCCACTCTGCCTTTTTCCCTTTTACTGTTACTGTTTCTAAGTCTATTAGCTCCATTTCTCCTCTTCCTTTGTTACCAACTGTTCCCCCTGGTGTTGATGTTGTTGCTACTTCTCTACTTCTATATACATCCCCCCATTTTTCACTCTCCTTATTACTCCCTCCTCTTTCCCCTTCACTCCTCTCCTCCATCTCCCTACTATTTTCCTCCCTTTTCCTTTTTAATTCCTCCATCACTTTGTTGCTCATCTGTTCCAATATTCTTTCATCTTCTTTCTTTCTTTCCCATTTCACCCTTTCTCTTTCTATTGCTTTCCCCTCTTCATATTTCTTAGCTGCCTCTGATACTACCCTCCTCCTCCATATTTCCAATTCCCTTTCTTTATCTTCTTCCTCTTTCTTTTTTTCTCTCAACACTACTCTTGACACCCTTTCTGCTGCTGCTTTTACCCTTTCAGCTTCTATCCTTTGCTCCTCATTTCGTTCCCTTAATTTGTCCAATTCGTCTTTACCCTCTTTCCTTTTCCTCACTCTCTCTTTTTCCCCCTTCTGAAGCTGTTTTATTAATTCATTCTGCTCATCCCTTAGCTTTGCCAATTTTTCCTCCAAAATCTCTTCTCTTTGTCGTAATAGCTCCTCCCCCTTCATCTCACTCTCCCTTGTACTATCCTCGTCTGTTCTCTTTACTGCCTCCCTCTCTTCTCCCGTTAGTGAACCCCGTAATTTTAATAATATCTGTGCAGCTACCCACTCATCATGTCCTATCTCTACAATCTGCTCTTCTCCAATCCTCCCCTCCCCCACTATCATCTTCCTATGAGCCACATATGGTGGAGGGCTGTATGCCGGGTTCGAGTATCCTTCAGCCGCCCTTAACTGTCCTTCTATTTCTCCTAATTCTCTTAAAGGGTACAACCCTTCTCCCTCTGTTTTCACTCCCGGTGTTATGGGTATCTCGTTGCTCGGTTCCTCTTTTATGTTTTCTAATTTATCAATCTTTTCTCCTCCCTCTCCTTCATTCCCCGTATTCTTTGTCCTTTCACACCCCTTTTCCCCATCCGTTCCCTCTTTCTTAATCTCCTTTACTTCCGGTGTTTCTCCCATAGAGAACATTCCATTTGGTCCTGGTCGGGACCCCTGGAACATCCTCCATAAGTTAAACACCTCCATATGGCTCGCCAACTTCTTCCCCTTGTATGTATTGTGCAGATGGTTTAGCAATGAATGTTGGGCATATGGATCGAAACTACCATTAGGCGGCCATGGTGTTAACATTTTGTTATCCGTCCCCTGGGTCCACTCTATGCTGTACTTAATTAATTTCTCCCTATGGGGTGGCAGTGTGGTGCATATGTGTTGTAGTGGGGTAGTGAGGGTGTTCCCCCACCCTCCCGACCCTGTCCCATATGACATAGTGGTGCCCCACTTGTTACTCCTCCCTTCACTATCAGTTTGCAATTTACAACCTTATATTGTTTACCTGGCCCCGTAAGTGTGGGGACTTACGACAATCCTTGACAAATTATGCAATAATAATAATTAATAAAAAACAAAAAATAATAAAACACAAATATATATATGTATAATTTTGTATTGTATATTCCTTCCCCTACGGCCCCCTGCGGCCGAGGCGCACGCAGCCCCCTGTGGCTGCGTACCCCTTACGACGATCTTATACAGTTGTCCTTATTCCTCGTTCTCCTCCCCCTTTTACACTTGCCGTGGCCGGCGTTCTCCGTGCGCAGCCACGCCCCTCTCCCCTTCTCCTCTTCCGATCCACTCGTTTATCGTTTATCTTCGTATCCGCTCCCTTATCATGTTTCTCTTCCCCACCACTTTCAAAACCCAATGTTCCTTGTGCTCGCGATATCCTATTAAATCCCTACTGGTGACGTCACCGATGTCTTTACGCTACTGGTACATTCTCATTATTAATTTCAAAATACACTTGCAATCTACCCCCGCTAACCCTACAGCTGTCTTCCTGTCTCTCCTGGAACAAGGTAATCTCATCAATAATATAATCGGACTGCGCACGCTGCGTCGCCTCGCGTGTGATACGCCCCTCAACAGGAGGGCTTAACCAGCCAATTATCTTCCGTATTGGGCAACTATGCAACTAGCCACCGCCTACAGGGAAACGTCATCTACCTATCGAGTTTCTTGCTCGAACAATAGGGAATCTCGTCATCTACCTATCGAGTTTCTTGCTCGAACAATAGGGAACCTCATCTACTCATTGATCAATAAATGCCAAATCGTAGGAAACCACACACACCCACCCCTACACGTTAGTCGCGATTTAGGCCAACCAGTGTCTACGAGCGGCCACACGTGATGTTTCGTGCTCCGCCCCCCTCTTTCGCGTGACGTAGCCGACTGCTCTCGCACTCGCCTCGCCACCATTCATTCCATTAGCAACACTCAGTTGTTAAACCTTCGCCGCGCATCTGTACAATACCTCCCTCCTCCCTTATTTACTTCCTCCCCCTCCCTCACAATTTCTCATTGCTCGTTGTGTGTGTCATGCTCACCAAGTTCTCTCGATGCAGGGCCGCTCGACTGCGTGCACCCCTCCAAGCGGCTCGCCACCTCCCCTCGTCTGGACCACGTCTGGACACTCGCCAACCGCGGGCGGGATACTTCTCAACCGGCTCCCGAGGGCCAATATCCGGATTGCGCTGTCCGGTCTTCTCGCAGCTCCGCGATGGTCCTGTAGTCCTCAGAAGGGGGCAACGGCAGAGGGGGCCGCGCCGCCGGGCCTCCTCGCAACGGGAGTGCCTGGAAAAAGTAAAAATAAAAAGTCGATCTTAAACAGATCTCAGCAGTGCCTCCAACTTGTCGGGGGGGAAATTCTGCCGGGGTCGGCCGGGCCGTCCGCGGACCTCCAGGCAGGGAGGCCCCAACTCCTCCCGTGTATATCCCAGATGAGATGAGATAGAGTATGAGACGCACACAAGGAGCAAGGTGACTCTGCTGTTTATTAGACAAACGGCAGGGATGGGTCAAGGAGCGTACGCGTTCGTCCTGACACACACACAATCGTGGGGCTCGCAGGCCCTTTTTACTGTATTATGACGCGCTACTTGCGTCACTTCAGAAAGTTAACAAAAAACCTATCGCCACTCTTAATTGGGTGTTCGAGTGGTAGGGTTAGTATAGCACACATATAGAGAAAGATATTAGTGGACAAGGTGTAGTCAGGTGGTATATCTGGGTTGTCCCTACAATTAGATACATGAGAATTGTTACATGAAGACTCCTGAGGATTGGCTAAATTTGCTGGCGTCAGTGATAAGAGCCCCATGTTCTGATTGGTGCGCCCGTGAGCTTCCCAGCCTGGGACCACCGTCGTTCCCAGCTCTCGGTGTACCTGTAAGTTGCAACAATGTTTCACTATGGGTACATGCAGACAATGTGAGGACTTATTCATAGCTGGACGGGGGACCGCTCCCACTGTTGCAGATGTCCATTGAGCCTTTCAAGTGTATCTGCCAGTGTCTCGTAGCGAGGGATCCAGACGCCTCTGTTCTCCTGGGTTTGGCATCTCGTCAGGTTCGGCTTGGTCACGTGGGGAGGGACCGTGAAAGAGGCAGAATTCTGCACAATTAATATTGTTTTTCTACTGCGCGTCTGGTTTAATTTGTCGGTGTGACTTTAACGTTGGTGCGCGGAGTACGAGGTTGCAACATCGTGCCTTTGATGATTTGCTCTTGGAACGTGGGTTTGCAACATTGCGACCTTGGCTGGTTGCTTCGCCGAGCTCATTCTGCAGGATCAGCAACTGACTCTTGCCTTGTTGATGTCCACGGGAGCTCTTGTTTGAGGCCTACTTGGGCCTGGTGCATAAGTTGTCCGTTTGGTGCACAGGTGCTTTAGGTTATAGGAGCATATAATTTCATGACCAGTATTATCTTCATTATACTTCTCATGGCGGTAACTGGTTTCAAGAGAAGCGTGAGCAAGCTAGTAAAAGAGTTCATGACGCGTCTTGCGTTTCTGCGTTCTGAAAGCCTATGTAAAAATAATAAAGATGCACGTCCGTGAATATGCCTGTCGCCTACGTCATAGCACTGAGTATATTCTTCGTGTAGGTTGGTGTGGGAATGTCCAGTGTGTACATTTGTACAGATGTGCTTCCCGTTGTCTAGGTCGTCATGGCATCTCTAACGACGTGTAGAGTTTAGTCTAGTTGATCCGTCCCGCAGGTGTCGGCATGGCCAGTGCGGGCTGCTGGGCAAGCAGATGGACACATCCGTATGTTCCTGTACCAGGGTATCTGGTCGTCTGGTAAATGGACAAACTCTTCTCGTGGCGGGTGTTTGGGTCGTGACCCTCTAGGCCAAGCGCGAGAGGCGAAGGACGGGAGCCTGGTCTTCCATTCTCCCACTTCATCTGTATTAGAAGTCACTCAGTATTCAGTAATGGTGTGACCAGTGTGACCTGGAGATAAAATGGCCCAGGTGTGACCAGGCTATTAAATGTCCCAGTGCGCCCAGGAGAAACAATGGCTCCCATGCCACCAGGATATAAAATGCCCCCAATGTGACCAACAGGGTGCCTGTGTGACCGATATATAAAATGCCCCCAGTATGAACAGGCTACAAAATGACCCGAGTGTGACAGGATATACACGTACGCCAGGGTGATCATAATCTAAAATGGGCCCATTGGAATAACCATGTTATAAAATGGCGCCTATTGTACCCAGATATACAATTCCTCATAGTGATGCCAGATTCTGCCCGTTTCAAAGCACTGTAACAGAAAAGTGTTGCTTTTGCTTACTTAAATGGTATTTGGTTCATCACCCTCTGAAGGGCTCAGTTACCATTGGGAGCTGTCCTGCAGAGTGAA
Source organism: Ambystoma mexicanum (assembly GCF_040938575.1). NCBI lineage: Eukaryota > Metazoa > Chordata > Amphibia > Caudata > Ambystomatidae > Ambystoma > Ambystoma mexicanum. The sequence goes on from NC_090932.1 coordinate 91,505,534, forward strand.
AACAGATACCTTGGAAGGCTTAACTTGCTGAGCTATCTAGATTGCAGCTTTAAAATAAAGTGCACTTGAAAAATCCTGTTTTACTTAATTTGGCGAGCACTGGGCTTTAAGTGCCAACCCCCAAACGTTGCCTTGACCATGCGTGGCTTTAAATGCTTTGATCGAATATTTCCTGTGTGGGGCGGCATTGCTTCCACTTGTCGAGTCAGCCACTGGTGCTTTTGGGAGACCAAGGGCCCGATTCGTGGCATATTTTGCCCTGTTCAAAGTGAATTTCCACTGCCCACGCCCTGATTAACGGAACTGTGTGAAGTGTATTTTTGCCAAAGTCTGCGCATAGTCATTTTTGCAGCACAAAATGACTTTGCATGGAAAAAATACACTTTGCACAGTTCCACGAATCAGGGTTTGTGCCGGCAGTGCAAAGTCACTTTTCAGCATGCAGAGTCACTTTGAACCGTGCAAAATATTCCACGAGTCGCCGCCAAAAGTCCAAACGTCGCGGCATTCGGGAAAACGAGCATTAGTTTGGTCAAATGCACATTTTTTAATTAGACAGCAGCTTGCTGATAATGCCACGTGCCTCGGAGCGTTTGCCTTTCTTGCACAGCAAATATTAAAAGAGAAAGCTGAACACACACATATGTTAATCACTTGTTGCTGCTCTTGTAAAGTTTCTGCATCTGTTAGGGAACTTTAAATGGTTACAAAGAAGTTTGGTTCTGTTCTGTCTTAATACTAAAATATACCTCTAGGTGGCCAGGCAATATGCTGTGCGCTTCTATGTGCTGTAACCAGAACAAGGGAGAGAGCATGTTGAAATGCGCACCCAATTTGACGCCAAAAGGTGCCTGACTCAGAGCCCCGCTACGGGGAGACCTGCTGCCTCGCTCCAGGTGGTCCCTGTTGGCTTGTACCCAGTCAGCTGCACCATTCCCTGCAGCACGCTGTACTCCCGCTCTGTGTGCATTCACTGCTCAGCTCACTCACAGCGTGTGAGCGCAGAGAGCTGACCTGTACTGTGTGTACACTGGAGGCACTCCAGCTCACTGGTTTCACATAGTACCAAAGTCGAAGGCACTGCATTTTACATGTCATGCCCATCGTGAGAGATTTGTAAGAGGGCCCTGGTTGCGCAGCATCTTGTTGTTCACAAAATGAAAGCCACACGCGTTACATTGGGTGGGGATAGCAGCTTACTCTGCCTGCTATCTACATAATGGCTGCACCTGGCACTAGGGGCACTAAATCCGCTGCCTGCACCTTGCACTTCCTCCTAAAATAAGAAGAGGTACGGCGTTCAATGTATACACTGCACACATGCACTCTCCGATCGTAGCATGAAACATTAGAGCTGCACAGCATGTAGGAGACACTGCGTTTTACACTGCCTGCTTGCAGTCACCCAGTGAGATGCACCAGAGGCACAATACTTTGGAAACAGCATCCCTACCACATTGCCAAACTCTGACACTGCAACTTATAGAAAAATACCTGTGCACTCTCACAGGCGACTGATTCTCATGGCCGGAATATAGTAGGTGTAAAGACTGGAGGGGGGTGTCTGTACTTCCACTCTCTATATGGTAGAGGAGAGGCAAAGAGGACCCCAGCCAAGATTCTCTATTATTGGTAACGTAGTCGAGCAAGCAAGGCCTAGCTTCTCAGGAGGTGATGCAGGCTGGTTCTTAAGTAAAGTGTAGTCCCCGAACCCCCACAAAGGAATGTCCGCACACTGTATTACTGAAAACACAGTCTTTATATAATTAATATTCAAAGGTATGTACACGATCACAATAACGAACTTTCTACTCGGAAATCAACAATGATAAATATATACAATTCTAAAGTGGTACCACCAATGTTATCAAATCTCATTAAAGTGCATCAACTGTACGGTTAAAATGTCACAAAGATAAATAACAAGGACACCAGCAATAGAGATAGGAAGGAACGCAAGATGGTTGAAACAATAGGCAGAATACTGGCCCCTACCACTAGGCACAGTTCGGTGTGGAGATCCCCCCACCTGGGCAACCTGTAAAATAAAGGTATATAGCACAAGCCCAGTCCATATATTGTTCAATAGTCTTATTTCCTCCTATTAATGTTTTACCCCCCCAATGTACCTGGTGGAGTAGAGTTCTTCGAAGACGCGTCGAAGGATCCTTTTTGAGTGACTCCCTTTAAAGCAAGAGCCACGGATTGTCGAGAGGCATCGAAGATGGTGAACTTGTCGTCGACGGCGGCGATGAGAAGTTCAAGGGTGCCGAGACCCGGATGTCGAACCAGGTGGTGCTCGTCAGCGACATCCTGCAAGGATGAGGTGTGCGGGGCACCTCGGCGATGGATTGTTCAGGACCGCAAAGAGTTTCGGAAGAACTGTGGCCCAACAAGGGCATCGAGTCGTCGAAGGCTTTGTGGCCTTCAGGTGGCGGGAAACCCACCGGCGGATTCTCCTCGGCGCGTTGGCCGTCCTCGACTTTCTCCGGCGGGGCAAAGCGGTCGACGTTGCGGACAAGGGAGTCCTTGGATTCAAATGTTCTTAGGCAAAGGAGCGGGCGGCTCCGGTCGTCGGCGGCACGGCGTCAAGTGGTCCCCACGGCTGGGCAACACAACTTCAACGGGCCTCCAGCGGTTACACAAACCTGCAAACCCTGGTCAACGGCAATAGACTACGACAGCGGCGAAGTCCGGGTGCTTTGCTTCATTCTCCTCAGCGGTCTCGTCTCGGGTCGGCAGCCTTTCGAGGGTCTGACTTCCAGGGAGCTTCGGCGAAGGTTAGCGGTGCTCGATGGTCCCTCGGAGCACGGGAAGAGTCCGCGTTACCAGGTCCTCTCTCGGATCAGTCCTTGACGAGTTTGGCAGCTTTCAGATCAGGTCAAAGCAAATGCAACAGCCAGTCTTCGTCTTCCAGCTGGGCGTCGAGGATCAGCAGTTCCAGTTACTCTTCAAGTGTAGACACAGATTCTGAACAATTTCCAGTGGTGAGAGGTCCGCAGATATACTATCTTGTCTCTCATCCACACTGCTGGGTCACTCTAAGCAGCCAATCATACAGAAGGGAATTCATGCAGTCAGTCAGCCAATCAGGCACACAGTGCATTCAGGCCATCCTCCTCCCTCTCAGACACTCACAACAAGGAATGTGGATTGGGACAAGTACCCAGCCATTCAACACTACACAATGCATTCAGGCCAGTTTCAGGCAAGGCTGTCTCAGTCTGTGTCTCTCATACCAGAAACCAGACAGCCACAACAAAAAGTGTATATTGGTCACACACTCCATTCACCCAGGTCCCACCCACAGGGCGTACCCACAACATACAGTCACTGGGAAGGCTCCAGTCAGTCTGGACTGGACTTCACAACAACACCATATATGGAACTTCCACACAACAGCCAGTGAGGGGGAAGAGACAGAGTCAGAGCTTCCCAGGACTTCGGGAAAACAAGGTAACAGGTAATAGAAAGCAAGAGGCCACAGGGACCATCTTGTTTTCTATCAGGAATCAACTGATTCCAATGGCAGGGCCGGGGTATCCCAGAAATGGAGGATACCCAGCGCACCTGTCAAATTCAGCATGGAGCTGCCACCAGCCCATACCCTGCTCTGTGGGCCACCCACAGGTGCCCAAAAACACTAGGGGCACAGGGTTGTACCCCCACCCATGGGTGCCGTAAGGGTATCCCACGGGTCTGTTCACCAAACCAAAAATGAGTGAGCTGCACCACCAGTAGTCCCACATGAACTCCTGCGTGGAAAACACGACAGAACACAGGATAAAAAGGCAGTAAAGGACAAGGATACGGAGGCCCTGTCCCTCCGATGCATTTCCAGCATCACAGTCGCCCCCCCAGACTGAGGTGGAGGGTGCCTAATCTCCCACGGGATAGACACCCTCAACCAGAAGGTCAACATACCTTCTGGAAAAACCATCTGCATTATCGTGACTCTTCCCTGGTTTGTGCTCTATGGTGAAGTGTAGCCCTTGCAGGCTAATGGACCACTTAAGCAGTTTCGGGTTTTCACCCTTCATCTGCATAAGCCACTTCAGGGGCTTATGATCTGTTTGGACCTTGAAGGTAGACCCCTTAAGGTAGGGCCTAAAATGCCTAAGGCTCCAAACTATACTGAAACATTCCTTCTCAACAGTAGCCCACTTGTCTACTGATGAAGATGATGGGATGTTCCCTCCCTTTGTCATCTAACTGGGACAAGACAGCTCCAATTCCGGTGTCGCAGGCATCTGTCTGGACGATAAAGGGTCGGCTGTAGTCAGGGGCACACAACACAGGTGCCCTACACAGACTTTCTTTCAAGCCATCAAAGGCCCTTTGACAGTCTTCCGTCCAATTAACCTTCCCAGGTTGTTTGGGGGAAGTCAGAGCGGTCAGTGGTGCAGCTATGGTTCCATAGTCCGCCATGAAATTGCGATAATACCCAGTAAGGCCCAAAAAGGCTCTCACCTGGGTTTGAGTAGTGGGAGTCTCCCAGTCCTGTACATTCTGTACCTTACTGGGGAGAGGTTGGATTTGACCCCCTCCTACCTCATGACCAAGATATGTGACTTTCCCCCTGAGCTATCTGGCACTTGGTGGCCTTGATAGTGAGGTTAGCCCTTTTCAAGGCCTGCAACACCTTACCCAGATGTGTCAAATGCTCCTCCCAAGTGGAACTGTAGACGGCAATGTCGTCTAAATAAGCCAGACAAAAGGCTTCCAGCCCACTGCGAGCATGATTGACCAATCTCTGGAAGGTGGCAGGGGCATTCTTCAACCCAAAAGTCATGACCCCAAACTTGTAGAGTCCCTCTGGTGTTGAGAACGCCGTCTTTTCCTTGACATGGTCCGTCAGAGCTATTTGCCAATAGCCTGAGGCGAGGTCAAAGGTGCTCACAAATTTGGCAGCACCTGTGGTGTCCACGAGCTCATCATCCCTGGGCAATTGGTGCGCGTCAGTTTTGGTGACGGCATTGACTCCTCGGTAGTCCACGCAGAATCTCCAATCCTTGGTACCTGCCTGGGAACTTGCCTTGGGGACAAGGACCACGGGACTGGACCAGGGACTGGTTGAGGGTTGAATAACACCCCGATCCAACATCTTGGCGACCTCAGCCTGGATGTGGTTCTTAACAGTGTCTGACATACGGTAACTCCTGCTTTTGACAGGCACGCTGTCACCAGTGTCAATCTCGTGCTTACACCACGGTGTAAGGCCTGGTGTCAGCGAAAACAGAGAGGCGTACTGCTGGAGCAAAGTCCTGCAGGCCCTCTGCTGCTGTGTTGTCAAATCTGGAGAGAGATGCACTCCCTCCACTGAGCCATCCTGAGGGTTGCTATACAGCAAATCAGGAAGGGGCTCACTCTCATCCTCTTCTTGCTCTGAAGCTAGCAAGAGACATGAGACCTCTGCTCGCCTGTGGAAAGGCTTGAGTCGATTAACATGGAATACCTGCGGGGCTACCCCTGGGATTCCCATGTCAACCAGATAATTGACCTTGCCCATCTTGGAGATTATCCTGAAGGGTCCAGTCCATTTATCTGCCAATGCCCGAGGCTTGGTAGGCTCCATCACGAGGACCTCCTGTCCCGGAGATCAATCCACTTGCGAGGCTTTAAGGTCATGCCAGTATTTGTTCAATTCCTGGCTGGCCTTGAGATGTGCTGTTGCCTCACCCATCATCTGTGTCATCCTCCGTCTGAGGCCTAACACATAGTCCCCCACTTGCTTGGCGGGACCTGGAGGGGTGGCTTCCAAACCTTCTCTGATCAAGGCAAGGGGCCCCCTCACGGGATGTCCAAAGAGTAACTCAAAGGGGCTGAAACCAACACCCTCTTGAGGTACCTCTCTGTAAGCAAACAGCAGGCATGGCAGGAGGAGATCCCATTTCCTCCTTAGGGGCTCTTCCAAAGTACCTATTATGCCCTTGAGAGTTTTATTAAATCTCTCAACCAGACCATTGGTCTGGGGATGGTAAGAGGTGGAGAACTTCTAGGTTACTCCACACTCTTTCCACATGGTCTTCATGTAACTAGACATGAAGTTGGATCCTCTGTCAGAGACAACCTCCTTAGGGAATCCAACACGGGTGAAAATGCCCAGGAGAGCCCTGGCAACCACCTTGGCAGTTACAGTCCGAAGGGGTATAGCCTCAGGGTACCTGGTGGCATGATCTACCAAAACCAGGATGAACCGATGTCCACCTGAAGTGGGAGGGTCCAGGGGACTGACAATGTCGATGCCCACCCTCTCAAATGGTGTGCCAACCACTGGCAATGGCTGCAGTGGGGCAATGACACTGCCTCCAGTCTTTCCAGACAACTGACAAGTTGGGCAGGTCCTGCAGTGGGACTCCACTGCTACTCCCATCCGGGGCAGTAGAAATGGGCAGAGAGCCTCTGCTTAGTCTTCTTGGTACCAAGATGACCAGCTAAGGGCACCTCATGCGCCAACTGCAGTAGGAAGGGCCTGTAAACCTGGGGTACCACCAACCTCTTGAGGGCACCAGGTTCAGGTTTAGTGGGCTCACTAACAAGGAGCTCACCCTCCCAATAAATCCGGAATGTCCTAGGCACTTCTCCTCGTGCCTGGGACAGGGCCTGTTTCCTCAGACCCTCGAAAGAGTGGCACTCTCTCTGTCCTTTACAGAAGTCTGCCTGGGAGAGTCCCCCTTCAGCTAACAAGCATTGAAGATCGGGATGATCCTCCGGGTTGAGAACCTCTCCCACAGCAGAGTCTTCTGGCTCTTCTCCCACAGGAGTTGAGACGGGGTTTACCACTAGATCCAGCCCGTCCGGAGCATGGATCCCAATGGGTGCTGTAGGAACAGCAGGAAGAGAAGGAGCTCCCTCCACAGAGGGGGCCTTCTTGTTCTTCCTTCGTCTTGCCTTAGGCCGTGCCTTTGGCTCTGGTACCTGACTCACAGCCAGACCCGGGGTCACCTGTGACCTAGTGACCACAGCAGCAGTCATGGGAGGACCACCCGAGATCAATCCCAACTCTACTAGATCATTACCTAACAGAATGTTAGCAGGGACATTGTCCTGAACCAGGACAGGAAGCTTTGCCGTCTTGTCTCCAATTACGAGTGTGACTAAGGCTACAGGTGATAATTTGGGAGGCCCACCAGCTAACCTGCTGGTTCTCAGAGGAGCACCTACATAGTCCTCTGGCTTGAGCAGGGTCCGGTCCACCACTGTCATGCTTGCCCCAGTGTCTCTCAAACCAGTAGAAGGCTGGCCATTCAGGAGGACACTTCTCAAAAATCTACGGGTGTTCTGTGGGATAGTCGCCAGTACTTCCGCGTACTGGTCCCAGGCCCCAAGGGACACTAAGGAAATCTCTACTGGAGCACCAAAGGTGATCCCTGTGGAGGGGGGAAGGACAGTGGCCTCCACCTCAGACATGGGGTAAGGGTAGGTCAGGCTGACAGCCTGTACTCCAAGTGCCTTACCTTTACACTTGGAGTCACCCATCTTGTGATGCAGAGCCCCACAATCCCAACAAGTGCCGGGTGTGCGGGGAACGGTACTGGAACCACTGGGGGCCTGCTTTGCAGCAGGTGGACCACTACTCTTATTCCAACCCACAGATGACCTATCCCGACTAGATTTTTGGGTCTTAGGAGAGGAGGGTTTAGGTTTACCCGACTGTGACTGCTTTTGGGACTCCTCAGTTTTCTGAGAGGCCCCCTTTTCTCTGTCCTTCCCAGTGGAGTCCTTAGGGGACACCCGGTGGGAGTCCCACTTGTCAGCCAGCCTAGCCAGCTTAAAGGGATCCAAATGTTCTGGTCAGCAACATACTGACGCAGCTCCGGTGAACAGGCTTCAGAAAAATGCTCAAAAAACAACAGGTGGGACAATTCAACAAACGTTTTCACCCCATCATGTTCATGTGCGCAGCACTCACCCAGTCAACCCAAGACACATTCTCTCTTTTCTTAAAATCCCTGAACCTTTTAAGGTATTGGCTAGGTGTCTTGCCAAACTTGGCAATTAAAGCAAACTTCATACACTCATACTGACCCCTGTCTTCGACACTCAGCTTCAGAATACAGTCATACCCAGTCTGAGGCACTCTGCTTAACAAACACTTAGCCCAATCTCTTTTGTCAACATCATGAATTGCACAAGCCATTTCAAACACTTTAATCCATTGGAGGATATCAGAACCCTCCACAAACACACGAACCAAACCTTTCATAAACTTGGTGGCTGGGGACCTGCCACTCTGAACTGGTTTAGCTGAAGTCTCCACTCTAGCTTTCTCTAGCTGGAGTCTTTGGTGCTCAGTGTCCCTATCTTTGAGTATCACTTGTAGCTCCAATTTTAAAAGTTCAATCTTCAGGGCCTCCCCCTGAAGAGCAGTGCTGGTGTTCGGAACAGGGGCAGCAGGAATGGTGGCATTCCCAGAAACAGATTCAGTAGAACCCCCAGGGGCAGAGTCCTCATTGGTTGCATCCCCCCCCTCTCATCAAGAGTTTCACCATCAGTCTGGTAGTCCGCCAGGGCAGCTATCAGCTCAGCCCTAGACTTATCCACAAAGTCTAACTCCCTGGCTTCACAAGCACTCTGGAGAGCCTCTAAGCTCATCCTAGTCAATTTAGCATTTACAATAGACTCCATTGCTTGTAATGCAGTTATTTTGTACACAACCAAACCTTAATTTAATAAAGTGCAGATATTTTGTAAGTGGCACGGTTATACATTGATTCTTAAAACCCTAAGCATCCCACCGCTGCCACCAGTGTAAAGACTGGAGGGGGTTGTCTGTACTTCCGCTCTCTATATGGTAGAGGAGAGGCGCAGAGGACCCCAGCCAAAATTCTCTATTATTGGGAACGTAGTCGAGCAATCAAGGCCTAGCTTCTCATGAGGTGATGCAGGCTGGTTCTTAAGTACAGTGTAGTCCCCGAACCCCCACAAAGGAATGTCCGCACACTGTATTACTGAAAACACAGTCTTTATATAATTAATATTCAAAGGTATGTACACGATCACAATAACGCACTTTGTACTCGGAAATCAACAATGATAAATATATACAATTCTAAAGTGGTACCACCAATGTTATCAAATCTCGTTAAAGTGCATCAACTGTACGGTTAAAATGTCACAAAGATCAATAACAAGGACACCAGCAATAGAGATAGGAAGGAATGCAAGATGGTTGAAACAATAGGCAGAATACTGGCCCCTACCACTAGGCACAGTTCGGTGTGGAGATCCTCCCACCTGGGCAACCTGTAAAATAAAGGTATATAGCACAAGCCCAGTCCATATATTGTTCAATAGTCTTATTTCCTCCTATTAATGTTTTACCCCCCCAATGTACCTGGTGGAGTAGAGTTCTTTGAAGACGTGTCAAAGGATCCTTCTTGAGTGACTCCCTTTAAAGCAGGAGCCACGGATTGTCGAGAGGCGTTGAAGATGGTGAACTTGTCGTCGACGGCTGTCTTGAAAAGGGGAAAATCTTCCTCGGGACCAGCCCTTGAGAGCAAAAATTACCCAATTCAGCCCAAAATACAGGTTCTATCGTGCTGAGCAGTGAACTCATGCTAGTGAAAAATGACACCTTCAAAATGTTTAGCATTTATTAGACAAAAAAGCATAAACAGTGAATTTAGCAACACTTTGGAATTCAAGTATTAGCGAAGATCACAAAGCTCATTAGAGCAAACACAAAATATAGAGAAACATAGAACTTAGAGAAATACAGAGAAGCACAGTCTTATGCCCCTTTAATCAGCGCTGGGAGACCCTGGCCCTCATAAGTTAGCTTTTGCCAGCCCCGCTCAGATGACAGCACTGCAGGGTGCCGACAGAGCATCAGGTTCCGGACACTCGCTCTTGCTCGAACCAAGTCCACGGATCGATCTCCCACCTAATTCATGTGGGCATGCATTTTTGTAATCTCGTGCTGTCAGTCACCATGACGCACTATCCTCGCACAAGAAATAAGTTTACTTATGGAAAATCCCAGCTCAGTGAATTTCCACTGTGCTCCTTTCTGTGCCCCTCCCTGCTTGGAGCTCATTTGCAAAAGCATAGGAATGTCTTCTTATCAGTGTGATTGCAAGGCCGTCTCAGGGAAAGAGGATTTGTTTACATAGCCATGCATAGCTACAGAAAGGCAGAATATTCTAAGGGAAGCCGAGATGAATTAACCCCATGTGACCAAACTCTAAAAGGCATGCACTCATAGCTTAGTGCCCATAGCGCTTCAAAGATCTAAGCGCTATATAGGTGCTATAATGCTCCAAACTCTCCAATAATGTCTCTATTAGCTACAGAACTGGGGCCTTTGCCCTGTCTGTCTATCTACAATGCATAATGTGACCTACCACCCCTACTAGGCCTGCATATTCCTTGTAGCTCACTAGTGCATAATGGAGGCGCTACCACAGATTACTGTCAACATTACTTTCAGCATTTAGCACATACTTTGAATGAACTATTGGCTTTCAGCGGCTAATGCTGTCATCTAAAGCCCTAATTAGCAAATTGGAACGTTGTATATCATGACATTCCACCCCTTTTCAAAGTGGGGGGTGACAATGCTGGCTAATACCCATCAACATAGTATGTAGTGCAGTGATAAATGAGGTGATTAAAGACCTTGGGGCTTTGCAGGAGGTTTAAGCAAGCTATCTTCTAGCGGTTAGTCAGTGTGGCATGCAAGGTTAATAAAAACACTACCTAAACAAAAATGTACACAAAGTGAATAGGGACATTTACCCTAGCCAAAACCTGGCCTACACAAAAATACCCAAAAAATTATCATATAACTAATTGTCAGTTAAAAAGCAGCATGTAGTTAGAATATCAAGGCAATCCGGTGTAGTCTAATCTACAATGCTCTATTGCATATATGCATGGTTACCAACTCTAAACCTGGCATCCTTTCACTCTAAGGGCCTACCCTCCCCCCTGTTACCAGGGGATTCAAACGTGACTATGTGCTGTGTGATTAGACACTTCCCCCATGTTAGTAGAACCCAACCAAGAACCATCTAATTTCATGAGCAAGGTGAACCCAAGGGCACCAGGTTATCTAAATAAAAACAATTCTACTAATTTGCATTAAAGCATGGGCATGTGTTATTCATGCAATCAAAAGCAAGCGGTTTAATCCATATGTTTGCTGGTAACTGTAGCTCTGTGTGCCAGTGGGTTGAGGATAGTCGCCCCCATGCGGAGCGAAAAGCCAACACCTGCTGATTTAACAATGTTTGCCATAAAATGCATCGTGTGTATTTAGCAGTCTTGTTGACCTGCCCTATGGCAGAAAAAATGTCTTCATAGCTAAAGTTTTGCCATCTGCAGTGGTGGCCAATACTTGTAGCGGTGTTGCACAGGGTAGGGCTTATCAATGGGCCCCACTAGGCCAGAGGTTTTGTAGCAGAGCTGGCATCAGAACCCAAAGTGGCTAGCTTATTGCGCACAGTTTCTATCTCAAAATCGTTTAAAGCTCCTGTTACCCCCCGCTGCTCCCGCAATTAATGAATCTAGCTCCCTAGCTACGTGCACTTTGGTGATGGGCCATAGAAATTGACTCCATTTGTAGCAGCTTGGTAGTACTAAGGAAACATTGCCTCGTGATGAATCTATGTCTAAGAGTATCACTGTAATAATAGAGGTGTGCATTACCAGCCTACAATTTAAATGTTGCTTTACTACTGGGAAATCTAGCATGTTCAAGTTTCTACCTTGTGTGACTTGGAGAATACCCTTCTCCAAGTGGGATGCCTACCATATACAATATTAGTTTTAGATACAAACACCATACTACCATCCGGCAGTGGCTGTTTCATCGTACAATTGTATGAAATGCATTTAGTCAAGTTATAGTCCATAAAATCTTGGCGAGAACACTCGCTGCAGTTCTTTGGTCAGAAAAAACATGAAACATCAAACAAATCGTTGGATCCATTCACTGAAACGTTTGGGCCTAGGATTTCATAAGCACCAGTCATATGAGTCAGTGACAAAAGATGCCCGACAATGTGCCAGGCCAGTACGCTAGCAGTTCCATGTGGATACTCATTTGTAGCGCTTTTCTAATGAATTACTCTAAATGTCTACAATCAAAAGGTGACTCTCTTTGCATCAGTGTGCTGGAGACAGCCGTCCCCACAGAAACATGAAACTGGTTGGTTTAACAAAAACCGTGTCACACACTGTGTCATAAAATCAAGTATGGCGTCTCTTAATTTCATTTACCCGCCTTAAGGCTGGCTGTAAAAGTATCCAATGTTTCAAAGGTTACCATCTCAAATTAGAGCTCATATATTCGGCAGCATTTCTTCAAATTAAGAACCTTAACCTACGCACAGCTAACTTTGGTGTGCGCACTCATTTTATCTCAAAATATATTACGCTCCTGCTTGCATAACCCTGCTGCCCCCACAATTCATAAATCATACTCCTGGCTACATTTGCTGTAGTAATTCTAAAAAAAAAAAACTCTTGTTAAAGCAATTCAGTTGGAAGAGCAAAACATTTTGTTTTTCACAGATTCAAAAAAACATTTTTCAATGTGTTAGCATTCAAGTGCTGTTTCACACAGCTGTTTGGGTTACATGTTGTCAGTCCACAACCCATTACGGTTGCTTTGTCCACAGTCCTTTAGACAAGAAAGGCAAAACATATCAACCAGGTTATTTCCAGCAACTGAATCATTTGAATGTGCATCATCAAATGTTTGATAATATGCCAAGTCTGCACCGTGCCAGTTCAGCAAAAGTTATTACTCTGTTGGACACTTCTCGCAGGTTGCAGAAGAAATGTTCTCACGCGTCACGCACGTTAGCAGCATTGAGTGCGGTGCAGGACAGGTTCAAAGTTCACATAGCACCTCGCAGTGACCCGCTTTCTCTGAGAATGCGTCTGCTTGACTGATCAGAGTCACCCGCAAATTGCACACGTCTACCCCAATCATGGCACGCAACTGTCTTGGTTTATTTTGCCTAGGCAAAATACAAACAGAAATGTTAGAATTTCACAAAAGTACAATATCATTGTTATCCACGTTAGGATGTCATCAAAACTACAATATCAGCGTTATCCACCCCTTCCCTTAACACCACCCCCACCTTCAGAAGTCTCATCAGGTAACTACACACTTTATCATTGCTACTGCAATTATTTGTCACCCTTCTGTGTGTTACTGGGGGCTTATTTACACTCAACCATACGGGGTGTAACTGCCTAATCACCAACTCATTTGTGCAATGCGATCATAGTTGGTCAATGGTACTTCAGACTGATCTGTGATTTTACAAAAGCTAGATAATAACTACCCAGGTCGCACTTCTCAATGGATCAATGCTTTTCTTTGTCACCAAAGCGATCATGAATGCCAGGCACCAAGCGCCAACTTGCTTCCAGTGTTTTATAATCTTGATTTAGGTTGCCCTGCTGGCATCACTCCATTTTTCAAAGGTAAAGTCTTTTAGTCCAATACCGCCTGCAGTTGCACAAGCAGCTTCGTTTATTTTTCTCCATACAACCAGTGTCTTTAAAGCCTTTGGTTTTCCACTTGTCAGTTTGCCAAAGGGTGTCTGCTGATTTCTTCGGCCACCCCTTTGAGAGCCATAGTCTAAGTCAGTTTCTTTATTTGCTTCAACAAATCATTCATTCTTGCACTAAGCCGTGAGGCTTCTGGATCATGGCTAATGTGCAGTGTTCATGTTATACTCAGTTCTGCATGTTGTTTCTTGCAAAACGGCTACCTTTGTCAGTTTTGCTTCCATCTGGAACGCCATAATGTCTTTATCAGTTACTCCAGCCCTGGCAATGTAGCTTGTATTTTGTTTGCTGTGTATTTTCACTTCTCAAAGTGCCTAGAGGTTTCTTCTCCAGTGCACAGCGCTTTACTTCAGTTCACATCACATGGGGCACTGGGATGCAGCTTGCATGGCAATGTCTCTTCACTTCATATCACATGGGGCACGGGGATGCAGCTTGCACGGCAATGTCTCTTGAAATGGGCAGCTGTCTTTTCTTAGTCCATTCACAGGTGCACAGTTTCCCCAAATGTTCAGATGCGCGATGCGCCAAGCCTGCCATCTGCATGCAGCATTTCCTTTTCTTCCAGTGTTGATACTGGGCAAATTCCTTGCTTCTGATCAGCTCTGTTATTGCATGCCAGTGTCAGAAAGCATGCGTACATCAGCATGTGTGAGGTAGATTGTGCTCTTTTTCATCTCCTCGCTCACGGCAATTATTGCCTTCAGTTCAGTTTCAGCATTCTGGCCTTGCACCCCCACCTCTTTCTTTGCTCACACTGACAGTGTCTCTCACAGAGGATGGAATGCAGGAATGTCGGACATTGTTTATCATTCCTGTGCACATGGCAGCGCCATACGGCACATGGCAAGCTTGTCTCTTTGCCTATAACTCATAAGCTGGGGCGGCTTCAATGGAAGGCACTCGTTTCCGACAGTTCATCCAGATTAACTGTTTTCAGCGCTGCTTCAGCAACTCAAAAAAGATCCCATATCTGCCAGCTTCTGTAAACACCATTTCACTGGACAGTGCACGGCATCCTCCCACAGTCCTTTTTTACGCAGCCAGCCCATGACAGGAATTTCTGTGCAAGTTATCTTCAAGCCACAAGCTCTGCACAGCAACATCATTGTAAACAACAATTTCCAGTTCAAAAGGATCAGTTTTCATCATGGGGCCCAGTCTGATGTAATTCTGCAAAGCGTTCTTTGCCTACTGAAAGACAGCTGTTGCTCTAGGTCCCATGTAAAATCATGTTTCTTTCTGGTGACTTTGTAGTTTGGCTTCACAAACTCACTCCAATGCAATGTGCGATCTTTCAAAAGAACCCGCAACCCACTGAATCTTTGTGCTGTCTTATCACACACAGATTTTTCATTCTGTTGTACCATTGCCAAACTAAAACCAATTATTTCCTTTACAGCGCCAAACCATAGTGCATTTAGTGTCATTTTTAGTCCAGTTCCCTGCACGGTTTCTGCATGAATAACCCACACTCTGTATTGCTTGTGGGCTGTTAATTTGTCAACAACTTTTTTCACCATGTATCACAGTCAACAGGTCAGTATAATTTCCAAAACATACATCACTTAATAGAAACAGTACTTTAATCCATGGCATAGCGTGGGAACAGTCATACTCTAGGGGAATTTAGGGGTAATTTAGAAAATATAAATTGTCTTTTCCCCCAAACCATTGCAAACTGATTCTGCAATTCCAAATCAATACACAAAAATCAAAAATCCAAATACCATTCACTCACTTTTTTTTTTTCCAAGTGAGTCTCTCACCCATTTTAAGCATGGCACAGCTAAAATGCAATGTAGCCATTTTATTGTGTTTCCTTAAACAGAATGCACCACCAGCACATGGAATTTACATTTGCCAAAAAACAAGCCCTTTAGGCTTTCAACACAGATGTTACTCTTTCTCCTAAACTCGGCTCATTCCCACATTATCTTCAGGAATGTCAACACTTCAAAAAGCATAAATTTAAAAAGCAACCTTCGCCTCCTTACATTACAGCCCCCCACTCGTTAGCACACTGGGGCTGGATCTCAATGTTTAAATCACTATTCACAATTTGTATGTCAAATTCTTGCAACTTTTCTTCTCTTCTCTGCCCTCATGCCAAAATAGAGCAAGAACTTTCATCTCACTTTGCAATCCAAATTACAACTTTGTCAAGGGAAGCCGCATGAAAAATTTCTTTCCTAATTGAACATAAATCTTTCTTCACCATTCATCGGAGCGCTTTGAACATAGCCATTTCCCGTTTGTTCATCGCCTTCTGCTCCCTGGCTTCATTCCCAAGCAGTAAGTCAACCACGACTGATTTACTGAATGGGAAAGTCTTAACCACACAACCTATCGGCCGCGGCAGGCAGACACAAAAGTGCTGTCTATTGGGTGTCTCAGAGCTGCAGTGAGACGACCAAGGAAATGTGACAGCCTGCTCCTCAATCTGCACTGTGTTCTCTCACACAATTTGTCATTTCATAGCAAGGCACTGCTCTGCACAATCCCACCAAAGCTTGCCACCAAATGTCTTGAAAAGGGGAAAATCTTCCTCGGGACCAGCCCTTGAGAGCAAAAATTACCCATTTCAGCCCAAAATACAGGTTCTATCGTGCTGAGCAGTGAACTCATGCTAGTGAAAAATGACACCTTCAAAATGTTTAGCATTTATTAGACAAAAAAGCATAAACAGTGAATTTAGCAACACTTTGGAATTCAAGTATTAGCGAAGATTACAAAGCTAATTACAGCAAACACAAAATATAGAGAAACATAGAACTTAGAGAAATACAGAGAAACACAGTCTTACGCCCCTTCAATCAGCGCTTGGAGACCCTGGCCCTCATAAGCTAGCTGTTGCCAGCCCCGCTCAGATGACAGCGCTGCAGGGTGTCGACAGAGCATCAGGTTCCGGACACTCGCTCTTGCTCGAACCAAGTCCACAGATCGATCTCCCACCTGATTCATGTGGGCATGCATTTTTGTAATCTCGTGCTGTCAGTCACCATGATGCACTATCCTCGCACAAGAAATAAGTTTACTTATGGAAAAACCCAGCTCAGTGAATTTCCACTGTGCTCCTTTCTGTGCCCCTCCCTGCTTGGAGCTCATCTGCAAAAGCACAGGAATGTCTTCTTATCAGTGTGAGTGCAAGGCCATCTCAGGGAAAGAGGATTTGTTTACATAGCCATGCAGAGCTACAGAAAGGCAGAATAGTCTAAGGGAAGCCGAGATTAATTAACCCCATGTGAGCAAACTCTGAAAGGCATGCACTCATAGCTTAGTGCCCATAGCGCTTCAAAGATCTAAGCGCTATATAGGTGCTATAATGCTCTAAACCCTCCAATAATGTCTCTATTAGCTACAGAACTGGGGCCTTCGCCCTGCCTGTCTATCTACAATGCATAATATGACCTACCACCCCTACTAGGCCTGAATATTCCTTGTAGCTCACTAGTGCATAATGGAGGCGCTACCACAGATTACTGTCAACATTACTTTCAGCATTAAGCACATACTTTGAATGAACTATTGGCTTTCAGTGGCTAATCCTATCATCTAAAGCCCTAATTAGCAAATTGGCACTTTGTATATCACGACAACGGCGGCGATGAGAAGTTCAAGGGTGCCGAGACCCCGATGTCGATCCTGGCGGTGCTCGTCAGCGACGTCCTGCGAGGATGAGGTGTGCGGGGCACCTCGGCGATGGATTGTTCAGGACCGCAAAGAGTTTCGGAAGAACTGTGGCCCAACAAGGGCGTCGAGTCGTCGAAGTCTTTGTGGCCTTCAGGTGGCGGGAAACCCACCAGCGGATTCTCCTCAGCGAGTTGGTCGTCCTCGACTTTCTCCGGCGGGACAAAGCAGTCAACGTTGCGGACAAGGGAGTCGTTGGATTCAAATGTTCTTAGGCAAAGGAGTGGGCGGCTCCGGTCGTCGGCGGCACGGCGTCAAGTGGTCCCCACGGCTGGGCAACACAACTTAGACGGGCCTCCAGCGGTTACACAAACCTGCAAACCCTGTTCGACGGCAATAGACTACGACAGCGGCGAAGTCCGGGTGCTTTGCTTTGTTCTCCTCAGCGGTCCCGTCTTGGGTCGGCAGCCTTTCGAGGGTCTGACTTCCAGGGAGCTTTGGCGAAGGTTAGCGGTGCTCGATGGTCCCTTGCAGCATGGGAAGAGGCCGTGTTACCAGGTCCTCTCTTGGATCAGTCCTTGATGAGTTCGGCAGCTTTCAGATCAGGTCGAAGCAAATGCAACAGCAAGTCTTCGTCTTCCAGCTGGGCGTCGAGGATCAGCAGTTCCAGTTACTCTTCAAGTGTAGACACAGCTTCTGAACAATTTCCAGTGGCGAGAGGTCCCCAGATATACTATCTTGTCTCTCATCCACACTGCTGGATCACTTTCAGCAGCCAATCATACGGAAGGGCCTTCATGCAGTCAGTCAGCCAATCAGGCACACAGTGCATTCAGGCCATCTTCCTCCCTCTCAGACACTCACAACAAGGAATGTGGATTGGGACAAGTACCCAGCCATTCAACACTACACACTGCATTCGGGCCAGTTTCGGGCAGGGCTGTCTCAGTCTTTGTCTCTCATATCAGAAACCAGACAGCCACAACAAGATGTGCATATTGGTCACACACTCCATTCACCCAGGTCCCACCCACAGGGCGTACCCACAACATACAGTCACTTTGAAGGCTCCAGTCAGTCTGGACTGGACTTCACAACAACACCATATATGGAACTTCCACCCAACAGCCAGTCAGGGGGAAGGGACAGAGTCAGGGCTTCCCAGGACTTCGCGCACCTGTCAAATTCAGCATGGAGCTGCCACCAGCCCATACCCTGCTCTGCGGGCCACCCACAGGTGCCCAAAAACATACACTAGGGGCACAGGGTTGCACCCCCACCCATGGGTGCCGTAAGGGTATCCCACGGGTCTGTTCACCAAACCAAAAGAGAGAGAGCTGCACCGCCAGGAGTCCCACATGAACACCTGCGCGGAAAACACGACAGAACACACGATAAAAAGGCAGTAATGGACAAGGATACGGAGGCCCTGTCCTTCAGATGCATTTCCAGCATCACAGTAGGCACTGCATATCACACTGCCGGAGACTTGCACATTGCACTACAAGCACTGCTTCATACACTGCATGCTACCATACCAAGTGCCATGCTCTACGCGAGGGACACAACATCATACCCATAGCACCCGATTTTCACCCTGCTTTAAGTGCAAGACACTTTACTTTGTGTGCTCATATCATGTGGAACACACACTGTACTGGCACACTTTACAATGCCCGTGCCTATAATACTGCAAGGAAGGCAGTGCACCGAGGCTCAAACTCGCTCGCTGCTTGATGCCTACACACTGCATGCACTGAATGTGACACTGCTGCATGAGTCATGACTTCAGCACACACTGACACGCTGCTCTGTGCACTAGCTTCTCATGGGGGAAAATCTTGCACACGACCGACCAGGCAAGGCCAGGGTACTTACAGCTTCGTTGCCCACAAGGTGGGCCCGCCAGCTCTGGGCATATCGCCTCAGTACTGCACATTATATGCAGTAAGTGTTGGAAATATAAATAAAGAAAGCTTGTGAAAAAAAAACAGTCTGATACTTGGGAATATCACTCACTATGTCACTTTGTCACACCTGTGCCTCCCTGTGCTTAAACCACTACCTTCCTGCTCATATGCTAAGTAACACATGCATGCTGTATGATGGGTCTTCATTTTACACTTGTGTTGCATCACTCGCTGTGCTCGACTTCGCAATGTTTAAGCGGCCTTGCCTTGGACAATCGACAATGCGAGGACGGCCAAGTGTTTGTCTTTCACTATGTTCTAATAGAAGTGCACTGAATTGTCTGGAGTGCACATGCAATATTTAAGCTTCAAAGTTCCAATTAGATGCCATATTTACGCACACATATGTGCTTGCAAGAGGACACGTCACGTACGCCCCGATGGAAAGACAATGAACACTATTCAACATTCGGCATAGCCACTTAAACTTTGACCCACTCTGTGCTTCTTAAAAATGCATTCTAATGCAATGTGGTTCGAGGATGCAAAGATAAACCAATAAATATTTAAATGACAAAAAGGGGTTTCCATCAAACAATGCAGTCAGACTTCTCCCAAGGTCTCGGGGCAACGTACTGGATGCAAGAGGACATGGAGCAACACAGGTTCGATCCCCTGGTCCGTGCTCAGAAACCTCTGGGTATTAAGCGTGTTATAAATAACCTATCATATCACTAAATGGCATTGTTGGGCCATTTCAGACCATTATGCACCGAAACGCACTGAATGTAATTGTAAAATGGTTTTTGTGTTCTGCAATGCAGTGGTCTGTGCCAAAAAATACTGGGGCTGATTCATGGAGCCTTTTCCTATGGGAATCTGCCATTATAAAACACTATGAATCAGGCCTACTTTGCCTAAAGGTCAGTGCGCCCTGTTGGCTCCTGCCAACAGCCCGGGCACGCTAAACGGGGACCTGTGGCAAAACAGCCGCGCCAGCCGCCAGAACGTCATGTTCCTAAATTATTGCGCCTAAAGGTCCTGCTCTGGATATAAGCATCAGAAAGACGATTACATGTCATATATTATATATTGTGGAAAATGATATCCCTATTCTCGAAAAAGGAGATGGGTATATTTATTAGGAAAGTGAACCGTAATTCTCTCAGGATGAATGATAAATGAAAGTACAATAATTGAAATTAATTTGGATACTACTAATTCAAAGTAATGGGGCATACTGGTATTCAGACACAAGCTGTAAATGCCCCCAAGACTCTAGCGCCTTAAGGATGAGAGCAAACGTGGACTCCCCTCGCTTTTAAGAAAAAAACAGTGTGCAAAGTCAAGACAGGTGAATCTCTCGGGTCAGTAGTTACCACGCTCAGAACTTCTCCCCAAAAATGTAGGGGAGTCGAGATGGGGAAATGGTGGGTGGCCCGCCCTGTAGCAGCACCTTTTGTACCGCTTTGGCCTCCGGCTCCTGGGGCGCCTCTGCCTCTCTCACGGACCGTGTCGGTCCCTGCAGTCGCTCCCCGCTTCTTTCAAAGTCTTTCCCTCTTCTCTCTCGTTCTCACTCTCCCCGTGTCTCTGTCTCCTTATTTCCATCTTCCACTGGCTGCTGCTGCTGGGGAGGGAGGACTGGAGTGTCTCTCGGGACGGACAGGTGCTGACTGTTTCTGTTTGCCGTGGAGTGTGGCTTGGCTCCTCCTGGCGCTGTCTGGCTGCTGCTGCCGGTGTCAGTGTCACTCACTGGCCCAAATCATCATGCCCAGGGACGTAGGAGAGGGCCCAACCTATCCTCTCTCTCTAGTCACGTCACGTAGTCCAATTGCGGGCGAGTGGCGACACTGAGTCTGGGACGCGGCCTGCCCTGAGCCACAATTCCCAGGGCCCGGGCCCGGCCCAGCCCCCCAAGCAAAACAGTTGCTTTCAACTTTGCACAAAGGGAGTTGTTACTTCCTAAAGTTGAAAGCAACTTGTTGTTACTTATGATAAGGTGCCCCGCCTCTGCCGCCCGGGGAGGCCAGACTGTGTGCTGCCTGTGCCCCAGGGCCCAGGCCCAGCCCCCGGCCCAGCCCTGGCAGCAGGAGGCCGAGGGGGCAGCCAGGCAGGCAGGCCTGCTAATTTCTAATAGCATTTCAATCAGAACGAGCCGGGGGCGGCCCGGGCCCAAGGCGAGTGGAGTGAGCACCATGGTCCATACGCCCATCATTTTCACGACTGTGAGGCCTGGGGGCCCTGAGGCCTGCCTCTGGCATCTGCATGATGCATAATGCATGATGCATCATGCATGCATGCAAATTTGCAAATGATTTTATCAAATCATCAAAGCAAGGTAACAACGTGTGTGTTGTTACCTTGCTTTGATTAATAATGTATGCTGCACTGACAGGCTGACAGCCCTCCTGACCCCTGCCCGCCCCCCTGAATGGTGTCAGTTTCCTTTCCGCTAGCGAGGCGAGGGCGAGCCCGGCGAGGCAGCAGCAGCCAGCCTGGCCCAAGTACCCCCCCCTCCCCCCCCAGGCCCTGCTGAGTCGCGCGTGATGCGACAGCCGACAACAAACATTCCATAAAAATAAAAAAAACACGGCCCAGCTTGGGCCACCCACATGACCCGACGGACCCATGCCCATGCTGGCACTGCACACTGACTGACTCACGAATGCAGCGCAGCGCCACGCCATGGCACTACAGTGGCTGGCTGCCTGCGAGCTATGAGAGTATAATAATAATCATTCAAAAAACCGGCCCAGGGACGGCTTCAAGAAAAACCGGCCCCCAAGGTCCTCAAAGTACATCGGCCAGGGGCCGATCGGCTGATGCGGCCACTCCAACGCTGCCTCAGGCCACAGCACTACCCACCATCTTGGCTGCCTTAGGGGCTCCGTTTCAGCAGCTTGGCATGATGGGTTGCAGGCTTCGATTTGCTGCGTGTTTTTCACACGATGTGCAGGATCGGTTCTGCTGTGTGAACGTTTGCTGATCTGCTCTTTACTCAAGTTTCGCCATAGTTTTCAAGGATCAGTAGTAGGATCGACATGGGAGCTCAGACACAGCACATCTTCACATCGCACGCTCAGGCCATGCACCCATGACATTCTAGCTATATGATAAAACTTTTCATGCTTGCTTTATCAAAGATGCAAAATACAAAATGTCATGCAACAGTTGAAATTGCTAGTATAGCTGCAACAAAATGCCAGTCTAGCCACACAATAACACTTATCATGTGTGCTTTATCAAAGATTCCCAATACAAATGGCATACCACAATAAGAAATGTCTAGACTGGGTTATCGAAATGCCAGTCTAGCCACGTAATAACACTTATCATGCTTACTTTATCAAAGATGCCCAATACAAAATATCATGTCGCAGAAAGAAATGGTTATACTGGGTGCATTGAAATGCCAGTTTAGCTACATAATAACACTTACAAAGTGTGCTTTATCAAAGATGCCCAAAACAAAAAAGCATGCCACAGTAATAAATGGCTAGTCTGGCTTCATTAAAATGTATGTAGATAGCCTGCTTGGCTTCAATAAAATGTATGTAGGTAGCCTGCTTTTAACAGTGATGCCCCCCACCCCAGTGATAGTCATGACCCATTGATTCTGGTGGTGTCCCTTTCAAGCCCGAAGAAAAAACTCAGGTTAAGCAAATCATTCCGGCAAATGCGCAAAGGACCGATGGGCGAAGGAGGCTCCTGAACAGTTTATTTGCCAGAGGCGGGGCAGGCCACCAATTAGGGGGGGGGCAAAGCAGCCAATGGGGGCCTCTACCCCCCTCTAGGGACACTTATGGTGGAGGCCCCTGCAACCCCTGCAGTGAGGGGGGGGCATAGCTGCCATATGTCCTCGCATGGGGTTGAGGGGAGCCTCTCAGATTTTAAAAATAGTTACTCTTTGAAGTAACTCTGACTTCAAAAAGAAATGATTCCCATTAATGTAAAGGAAATAATTAATTTATGGAAGCAGAAGGACTTCAAAAATAAACTTTATTTTGAAGTCACAGGGCTCCGCCGCCCACTGTGAAATGGAGGCCTCCAGCTCCATGACGGGAACAAGCATTCCTGCTGCATGGAGCTGGAGATCTCTTCCCTATGGTGGATCAACAGATTGAAAGGTAAAAAAAAAATATTTTGTATAAATGTGTGTGTGTGTGCATGCACGTGTGTATATATATAATGTAATGTGTGTGAATGAGTGAGTGCATGATATATGGGTGAGCTTACTGCCCTTTATTACCGTGCATGCAATGGATGGGTTTGCAGAATAACTGACACCAAATAATCGAACCAACTCAGGAAGATGGCAAATATACTGTTTTATTATCAATTATCTAAAACAGGGAGTAACAACGGACATCAATGAAAGTTCGCTCGAGTTTTCAACGGTTTTCTCATAAAATCATCCGTATATGCAAAAAATATGTCCGAGGTGACGTCATACTACTTGGCAAATAATAGAAAACCTATCAAGTGTTGGGATTGGTTAAGGGAGACTTCTAAATATACTTTCTATAGGGACTAGCACTGCGATTGGCTGCCCACTGCCAGGTGGACAACGTATGCCTACCTCTAAAACATGTCATCTTCAACACTATTAAGTACACAGTTTATCATTGGTCTTCAGACTATAAAGCCCTTATTTATACGGCCTTCAAAATTGGTTGGCATGCTTGTGCCATGTCTGGAACATTCGGTTCACTTAGCAGCACATAAGCTCAGACCCAGGTTCCAGGAGGTGGACTTGACTTTCCCTACCCAACCAATTAGCCCAACATCTCTGATCACCCATGCCTTCTGCCATGAAGATTGTTTTTGAACTTGGCCTTGCAAAATATCCTTGACTCTGGGTATATGGAAGTGCAGGCTCTTGAAAGCACCAACCTCATACACGTGTCCCAATAATTACAAACCCCATCAGGGAATAAGAGATAGGTTGCAAGGAAAACAAAGTTTATACAATATCAATATGCCAGCAAAGAATTATTCTGTGCGAGAGCGCTCTACCAAAAATTACACGGGCAGCACATTAAAAAGGGCAAACGCATCATCGATGATGATTTAGAATAAGGCAGAGGTCATGTTGCTGGTTGGTGGGGAACATAGAGATGCACCTGCTCCATAGGGGATGCCAGGTCGTTGCTCCCCAGTCGATCTTGGTGCATGTCCGTCAGCTGGACTCACCTTTGCGGTGAAGGTCAGTTTATGCAGACAACACATTTCTAACTAATCTAAGCTAAACAACAGGAACTGGTAATTTGTGAATGGCAGATACATGAACATCATATACAAGTGGGTCCTTTGAGAAGAGGGGATAATATATTGACCTGCCGACCTCCACATTCAGGGCTTCATTAATACCGCAGCTCCAGCACTCATGTGTCTCTCCTGGGGCTTAATCTACTGCCTATCTTCCCTGGTTCCTCATGACACGAACAGACGTGTGTTGCTACTGGGAGGATATACTGCTGCCCGGGATTAGGTCTGCGGTGGGTGTTTTGGAATGGTCAAGGCGAGGGAGTTAGATGTTTATCAGCATGAAAGGAATTGGGGGGTCGGGACCGGTGGGCTCTGGCCTGGCGGGGTGGGGGTTGAGGGAGCACAGGCAGTTTAGTGGGGATGGATGGGTATTTGTGCTGTGGCCTGTCTCTGTCCCACGCTCTCTGCAGTGCGCATTCTTTGAGGTAAACGATAATAGGTATTTGCAACATTGAGAGGACAGGGAACAGATGGACTTCCATGGGAACAAGGCTCCTGCAGAGCTGGCCTGATGTGTTGATGGCTTGGCCCCTCTGTGTGAGAGGCAGGGAATGCGAGCACCGCAGCCTCGCGGAGTTGCAGTTTTTGGGCCTAGTAAAAAATGGCATCAGGGCCAAGATACAAAATTGAGTCCTATTGTCAAGACATGAGTGATGTTATTCGTCTACTTCTCTATGTTATAGGGCTCTTACCCTTACAGTGGAGGAGGGGGCCTCTCCTTCCTTGGCTTTGATGACGTTTATTCTCATTCGTGGTGGCTAGGGCGGTGGGATAGGACCATCTCCTTCCCAACACTCTCACTATTGTTGTTCTAGGACTCCAAGCTCAACTGTATTTCCATGCTTGGTTCACGTGACAGGAGTCCATGATTTGGTCAATTTTGCAGCATTTAAATGTCTTAAATGAATAAAACCTGGCACTCGTGATGTTCTTTCTTTACGCCTTAACAAGGGATGATTCATCCTTCGCACGTTCACTGCTTTCAAGAATAGATAACCGACCATGGCTGCTTCAGTTTGATACCAGGTCAGACAGCCTCGCCATGTGCTTCCACAATCTCAGCTTATTCTTGCGGCGATACAGTTCTCGCTTTTTCTCTCCATGACTCCTGGCTTACTAAATTCATGATACCGATGTCCTGCTCCTATAAAATGGCAGCTTTGCCTGCAGTCTATTCACTACGTATAGCCAGCTTCCATGATGACTTAGTCTACTTTCTGCAGTACTTCGCACACATGCAATCTTCTTTTTCGCATATGAAAGCATACTCGAGATAGAAAGTGCTCCAGGCGTGCGCCAGCCGAGGCGCAAAGCAGCAATTGCGCGGGCCGCGTATTCATGGATTTTCCGAGGCATCAGTAGCCGTGGCGCAATGAACATCAAGCAGCGCCAGTAACGCCCCCAACATGCACCTGTGCGCAGGAAAATCCCAGTGAAATGCCAAATATGGTGCAAGGTCCAGCACCATCCGTGGCCCAGCACACAGCCCCCCCATCGTAACAGCGTGAAAAATCTGCATGTACCCCGGTCACACCAGCCAAATTGTGTGAAAAGTCCTGCGCATACCCCGTCCCGCACCCCAGCATAATCGCATACCCCGGTTGCACCAGCCAAATCACGTCAAAAGGCCACCGCGTACCCCTACTGCACGACAGTGTAATCGCGTAACACGGTCGCACCAGCCAAATCGTGTGAAAAGTCCGACACATACCCTGTCCCGCACCCCAGTATAATCACGTACCCCGGTCGCACCAGCCAAAACACGTAGAAAGGCCCGCGCGTTCCCCGTCCGCCCCCCAGCGTAATCACGTACCCCGCTCGCACCATCCAAATCACATGAAAAGTCCTGCGTATACCCCGTCCCGCACCTCAGCGTAATCGCGTACCCCGGTCGCACCAGCCAAATTGAGTGGAAAGGCCCAGGCGTACCCCGTCCTCACCCCAGCATAATCACATACCCCGGTCGCACCACCCAAATCACGTGGAAAGGCCCGCTTGTACCCCATCCGCACCCCAGCGTAATCAGGTACCCCGGTCGCACCTGCCAAATCGCGTGAAAGGCCTGCGCGAACACCGCAATACACAAATCCCCTGGAAGCACACGCCTCCTGACGGGACAGCCACACCTCAGTAGCCATCAACCGTGACCATACCCCGAAGCAGCCCACACCACATGGGTTCCGCCCATCACCCGTGACCATACCCTGCAGGCAGCCCACAGCACATAAGATCCCCCCATCACCCATGACCATACCCAGCAGGCAGCCCACAACACATGGGACCCCCATCACACGTGACCATACCCTGCAGGCATCCCATACCACATGGGATCCCCCATCACCCATAACCATACCCCGCAAGCAGCCCACAACACATGGGACCTCCCATCACCCGTGACCATACCCAGCATGCAGGCCCTGCCACATGTCCCCACCCCCCACTGTCCCCACCCCCACCTGTGACAGAAACCTGCAGGTAGGCCCACCTCATGTCCCTACCCCCCACCTGTGACGGCAACCTGCAGGCAGGCCCCACCTCATGCCCCCACCTGTGACGGCAACCTGCAGGCAGGCCCCGACTCATGTCCACCCCCTCTGCCCCCCAACACACTGTGGACCGATAGACATGAATGCAACAGATGTTAAATGAAAAGCCACCACATACTGCACACTTCAAGTGCACCTTAACACCCATCCATTGTGCATACACACCACAACATGCCACATGCCAATGGAAGTCAAACATGACACATGCATGCATGTGTGCACACACATGTACAACAATGACCAGCATCCTGGACATAGAACAGAGTAAGCAAGAGCAAAACTTGGCCTAAACCATCAAGAACAGACACCACTTTGATTTTAAAAAAATATATATATGTATTAATAACAGTATTAAACTCATACTCATATAAAACTAATTTATCAATTGAGCACCAAATGAGCAAATAAATAAAAGGTTGTCAAAAACAAAATAAATTGCAAGTCAAACAAATGAAGCTGAAAGCAAAGATATGCTACATGTCCATAAAGTAGTGAAAAAATAAAAACACAAATCCAAAGAAAACCATTGCTCCATGGTGATATGAAAAATATCTGTTTAAAAGAGAACTATTTACAAAAATCCAGGGACAATTGTCCCAAACCATGTCCGAAAAAGAAGAACCAAAAAAACAAAGAACTATGTACAATACGTGGAGGAAAGTCACAAACTCCAAAGGAAAAAATAACAAAAGGAAACTTAAACCTAAACAACCATGTACAGTTGTAGTGGGCTAGTCCTGTGACTCACCATTTCTCCCCAAAGTCTCAGCCAGGGCATCATCGAACTCTGCGTCGATTTCCCCTCGAGGGCTTGCAAGGACTCCAACGTACCCCTCTCAAACTCCCTGCAAGTCGCCTCGAGGAACTCTGCCCACCACTCTGCCTGATGCAGGGTATTCTCCGCCCTGGCGATGGTGAGTTGTGCCCCCTGTGCCCACTGTCGCTCTGCTCCGATCTGCTGGCCAAGTCGGCCCAGCACGATGCCCTGCCCGATGGCCGATACCTGCCTCTCCTCCATTGGAGGCCCTGAGTCCTGTCGCCTCCTACGCTGAGCCTGCCACCGCCAAAAAGCCTGATGCCTGTGCCTCCGGGACAGCCTCCGGGATGATGACAACCCCCAGGGCTGTTGTGCATGTGCACTGCTGCTTGTTGCCTGCTCTTCCACCATTGCCACATGTCCTGTCACCGGATGGATCTCTGTGGTGACCACCTCTGCTGATCCTCCGTCGACTCCCGATCCTGGTAGGGATGTGGCCTCCACCAGACTGGCCGCCGGGGTTAGGACACGTGCACAGGGGCCCTGGTGGTATCTGGGCCAGAAGACGGCAGAGAGGACAACTGACGCACAGAGGAGGCAGACGAGGAGGGGGTCACATTAGTGGCCAGCCCATGCACCCATTGCGATACCAGGAAATGTATCAGCCAGTTCATGAGACGGCAGACCTCTTTGTGATGATGGGCAAGCTCCCGATTGGAAGCCTGCACATCATCACAAATCGATACTGGTTAGCAAAGGTTACACCCTGTACCGAATGGCGACATCCACTGGCATTGGTCTTTCCGTCTGGGTGGAAGTGACCGCCACCTCTGGACGGGTTCAGCCTGGGGCATGCCCGCAGGTACATACTGCTGCAGTCGCAGTACCAGGGACAGTATTAGGCACAAGCCCCTCCACGGCGACCTGCACTGCCTCCGGCCCCTGACCCTGGACTGCAGCAGTCATAGCTAAGTCACCACCCCCGCTGGGACGCATGGGCTGGGCTGATGTGGCCTCCTCCTCTTCCCTCCCCGGCAAACCTGGATGCCTCCCTACTTTCTTCCACAGTGTCTTGGCCCTGTGTGGGCTCACCTGTCCCTCCCACTGCTGAGGAGTCCTCCACCACCTTCACCTTCTTGGATGTGCCCTCAGCAGCTGCGGCCGTTGACTTGGACGCGGCACCAGTCTCCTTGCTCCCGGAAGATGACAATACCTGGGAGGCAGACTGGGCCTTGTGTCTATGCCTGGTAGAGGCATCCCTGCTGGCGTGGTCCACAGCGCCTTCTCTGCCCTCTCCTCCCATCGTCGCTGTGGATAGGGAAACATAGAGCACATACATCAGGGTACTTAACATATGTGTTTTTGTCACAATGCAAATGTACATCAGTGGCACTGTCAATGGTCACAACCATCCTCACCATCCACTACACACAGGGAAGTGCCATTCACACACATGACCAATCATGTCTGTCATTCACAACAGATATTCACATTTTTGGACAAGGCACTGCCAGATAATCAGAATTGTGCATTCAGCTCACACGCATCATGGGAAATACACATCTCATTCACACACATCACCTAACAGTCATGAGGCAGGCCATGGAGCTATCACGTCAGAGTGCACTCGAGGTCAAATTGGCAGCATGAGGCAATCACACAATCAAAAGCTCAAGTAACGTACATCACGGAGTGTTGTCCAGTAGCACACTCACTACTCAGACACATGCACATGTACACCACGCATGTCCATGATGTCGGCCAAAGCACCCATGTGTCACACCTCTGGCATGCCACAGTCCAGACTCCGGGATGCAAACATGTGCACGTCGTTACATGCTGACGCGCATCACACATTTCAACACAGACACCACTGATGTTGCACACACTTGAATGGACTCACATGCAGCAGTGTCTGGGACACGCACACAGACATCTGTACAGGAGGCATGCCAGACATAAGGCCAAGGTGCACACTCCAGCCACACGTCAGCATGCACATGCACTATGGTGGACAAGAACACATGGACACTTACCAGTCGACTCCAGATGAAGCACCAACTCCAAGACCTGGGCGTACAGCGCTGGGTAGAAGCGCTCCAGGACATGCATCTCATCGGTGGTCAACCGGCCCTGACGCCCCCAACAGTAATCACCAGCTATGTGGAAGCGCTGGGCCTTGTTTGGGTCCTGGAATTGAAGTCTTACCAGCACCTGTGGACATGTGTGTAGTCACGGGGTTCCACTCCTTCTGCGTTGATGGCACCCATGATGTCCGCCCATATCTTCTTCCGTCCTTCATTGCCGACTTGCGATGGTCTGGGGAAAAGGGCATCATAATGCCCCAGGACTTGCTCCACCAGGATGCCAACTTTCCCTGGGTGAGAAGCTGACAGCCCGCTGCCTCTCTGCTGGGGGTTTCTCACTTGCGTCAGATGGTGCTGTGTCAGACATAGCAACCCCTGAGTCAGGTGTGGGTGGGCAAGGTGGTCCTGGGGCTGGGCTGTGGAGCAGTGGTATGGCATTTGGGAGTCTTCAGGATCAACTGAGGTGGTCACAACAACAGGATCCCTGGCAATGGCTGATGAGCAGGCACAAAAATGCAGGGCACGTGGGCAGCAGGCACACAGAGTGGGCAGGCAGCAGCAGATGGCTTGTAGGAGGCAGCTTGGGGCAGTTGGAAGCTGGTAGATTGGCCAGTAGGCAGGAGCGTGGGTCTTCTGTGTTACTCGCGTGGACAGCCGGAAACAGAGTGACTCTGCATGTGCGGAAACAGCGCGTAAGCCTGAAATCAGAGGAAAGGCCCTAAGCACGTAACTTACGTGACACGCATTGAACGGTGGGCGTGGCATTCAGGATCGGGATAAAGTAGAGCGTAGGAGAGCACCACACACTTGCCGAGTTGTAGAGGACAGACGTGTGGACTTCATTTCCACGCGATCTCTTCACTGCGTGAAAGCCTCTTCTTTTGGTGGGGGATTGCCTCCGCACACAAGGACGTGTACATTTGAGGCTATGATATGATATGGTATTTGTAACGCGCCTATACACAAGTGTTTCTCTGCTAACAGAGAGTTGCATATGCATTTCGCAATCTGTGGGTGCCCCTCTATGTCGCGTAACCCCTTATTTAACATGACTGTAGCTTACGTGTCCCTCAAGTATGTATTTCTTGTTTTGCTGGGTGCCACAGCGTACTGCGTTAGGTTTTTTCTTTACATGTGGGCTGCAAAGGAGTCGCGTACACTTTTTTTCATATTTGGGGTACCTGTGCATTACGCGGCCCATTTATTTTTCCCCAGGGGTTACATTGAGCCTTGCTGGGGCACACTGGTACCTTTGACATCACGTGCACTGCCCCCTCACTCAGATTGCCCAGGACAATCGATAGCTGCACCTCCCATTGCACCATTCCATCTGTGCCATGACTGGAAGGGCAACTAGTGGGAAGGGAGGCAAAGGTGGCTGGGGTGGTAGAGGCACCCGAGGTATCGGAGCTGGCCAAGGTGGCAGAGAAGTCCGACCCCGTGCAGGGAGAGCCATGCCCCCCACCCAACAGGGTCAGGAAGCTGCAGGGGCAGCTATAGCAACCACCACCCAGCCTCCAGATCAACCAGCCATGCCTGTGGTGCTCTCAGCCCCGGTCCATGGAGACGCAGGGGCAGATGCCATTCATGCACCAAGGGGGATGGGGAATGGTGTGCAGCATCATGGCACCTGCATCCAGGGTCCAGATGCAGCAGTGTTACCTGCTGTACGCACCCCCCAGGGTCAGGTTGCTGCAGGGGCAGCTGTAGCAACCACCACCCAGCCTCCGGGATACCCAGCCATGCCTGTGGTGCTCCCCACCCCTGTCCACAGAGATTATGGGGCAGATGCCATCCATGCATCGAGGGGGAAGGGGAATGCTGTGCAGCGTCATGGCACCGGCAACCAGGTGCAGTCACCTACAAGGGCACCTAGAGTCACACCATCAGTGGGTGATGCCACAGCCCAGGCCACCAGTGCTCCCAGCCACTCGGGGTGTGCACAGCCTCGTAAGAAGACAAAGCGTGAAGTAGGCAAACAGGCTCAGTCCCAAGGTACGGCACAGGAGACCTGCACTTCGAGGAAGAGGAGCTTCAGTGATGAGGAGCTCCAGGTCCTCGTGGCCTACATGCAGCTACACCAACGTGACATGCTTGTGCAGGCAGGGAGCACACATACGCCTGCCCAGTGTATGGCCCACTGGCAGTGTGTCGCTGACCTCATTAATGCCTTGGGCCATGAGAGGCGCTCAGCTGCTGATGCAATGAAGTGTTGGTATGACCTGCGGTGCCGAGCCAAAGGTAAGATGGGTGCCAACTACTCCTCTACTCTGGTGACTGGAGGTAGGTCACCTGAAGAGCATGATGAACTCACTTCACAGGAGGAGATCATAGGTGTTATGATTGATGTGGAGCAGATCCGAGGCGTGGGAGACCTGCCAATCTATGAGGCAATGTCTGGTAAGTGGTGATGCGTGTGTGTCCAGGTCGTGTGTCTGTTGCTTGGATGAAGTGCCTTGGTTGTCTGGCAGTTCCGGACGCATTAGAATGACTGCAATGGGTGAACCGTGACATGGTGGACTGACAAGTGCTTGTTGACCTGCAGACTGCATACCCACAATGTGCTGCACACCGTGATGAACCCCATCACCACACCTGCTCACTCCTTCCATGTAACTCTGTTTAGGCTCTCTTGGCCCTCTTCCTGCTCCAACCTGTGATGGCGGAAAGCCTGTCACAATCTTGGACTCCACACTGGCCTTCTCTCCGCACATCTCTGACGGGTCACCCTGCCAGTGTGAAAACATGAAAATAATATGATGCCGGGAAGCCCAAAAGAAACACACCAACACAGGTTACAAAGAACATACAAGTCCTTTATTTAAAAGCTACAACAGTTACCAAAGTCAATTGACAAACGGATAGCTATTCGGCTCTCAGAGTAACGTAACGAACTTCAACGAAGGTTTGATGCATTAGTAAGAGAGACCGTACATTGGAATACTTGGGTCTTTTATATGATTTGTCCAGCCCTTGGCCAACCCTCTCGCGGGTTAACCATTCCTGGGATCGGGCCTAAGGGTTTCTAGCCAGGTCAATCCTATAATTTATGCTTTTTGATCAGTTTCACTGTATATTTACACATAGGTCAGCAATAGGACAAGGTCTCAGTTCGCGACCCCAACAAGTGGCCTGCAGGCATATTAATTATTCGTGTGTACGGAGGTCACAACGGCCAGAATTTTACTCAGAATGTCATTCGGCCTCCATTTTGATGTTCAGGGTGACTTCCACAGTACAAGAGAACCTAAAATGGCGGCTTAATCCAAGATGGCGACTTACATTACTTTCTCTAAGGTCAAGACCTTGCCGTGGAGTTTATTCGCATCATGTTTTAGACAACTTGGCGTAGGCCAATACACATACAATTGCTGCGATAGGAGGCATAATATTATTTCAATTCCGACAGACCCTCCTTTTGGCCTATGCCAAGTGCTAATATCATTTCTAATACTTTTGCAGATAACTCCATGCATTGTCGTCCATACATCCTGAATCTGTAATGTCTATAGCCATTAGGTCGTTCATCAGAACCTCTTGTAACACAAACTCTTTAGATGCTGTATCTGGGGCATACATTCTGTGCCCTACTGTGCTCACTGCTTGAGCACAACATCCCCCTAGCATTACACATATACTAGGTAGACATTGAAAACAGCAACAAAGGAATAGCAGGATCCCCAAAATAACCAGAATGACAGAAAGCACCTTCCAACCCCAAGATCGTAAAGAATCCCAGAACCAGGCGCTAATATTCCAATCTCCCACAGGAACATGCACTTCAGAACTAAGGATGTGCAAGTTCTGTATTGCTTTGAAAATTGTCGGTGAGGAATCTGGTGCGAAAACACAACAAGCGGACCCCAGTAATTTGCATACTCCACCACGTTCTGCCAAAATGACATCTAATGCCATTCGATTTTGGAGTGCTACCAGTCTAATTGCCTTTTGATCTAGTGTCATATTGTAGAGTATGTCCGTGGTCCGGTTGATTGTTCTCTCCAGTACTCTTGCTAGTCCCCTAATATTTTCAGAGTTTGCTATCTGTCCCCAAAAGGGCACAACTGATTTTGCTATATCTCCCAATACTTGCCCAGGGGTATCTCCGTTCTCGTCCCGCCGTGGGCGAGCCTTAAAAACCTCCAATGTACTAGCTATAAATACCCCAGGTAACAGGATTCCTAAATAACAGGTTCCCTGCCAATCCTTGGGCAACCAGGGAAATGCTGAACTACCACAAACAAAATAAACAGGCCCCCCTACATAGAGAGGCCTGTTCTCTCTAGTCAAATTTACAATGTTCATACAACCTTCAAAATCTCCCATTGGTCGAGTGCCATTTCTTTGTACACAAAAGGGGACTGAATCAGGGCTATGATTTATAGAGTAGGAAGGAGCCACGGCGTCCTTATTGCCTATCAGAGCCATTTTGAAGGAAATTAGAGTTTGAAAGGGAAGAGATAGTTTATCAGATGGCCTAATAGAAGCAACATTAGGTTTACTTCTATTTGCAAAAAGCGAGCATCCCAGGGGAGTCAATTCTCGTTTCTCAAAATCATTTAAATTAGTTCCATCAAAGTTCCCTGAGATGCTATCATTCCAACGGCCAAAGAATAGTGCTCTAAGAGAGGCATAGCAAGCAGTCGTTAAAGGTAAAGGGTGAATATACCATCCTAGCCCCTTGTTCCCATGTTGCGGTAAATGAGTACAAATCCAACAATTACTCTTATTAAAAATGGCATGCGTTGCATTCATTACTATCATTAAAGTATTATTATGATACTTTCGTCTATGCTGGGAGTCTCTAGGTGATAGAGTGTGAAGGTGTACAGAGGGAGTCAAAGCAGTAGGTACAATCTCAATTGGCAGTAGAGGTTTTAGAGGGTAAATTTCTTCGAAGTACCAAAGTCCCACAGCAGTAATCACACAAATACCAATTATTATTAACACAACACAGCAATAAGTTTTCGGGGCCCAGGCACATTGTTGGTTGTCCGAGTTGGTCACCCCCCTATTTACAAGTCCAGTGCGGGGAGCAGCGGTGGAGGTGGCAGGCATTGCAGTTTCTCAATCGACGACCCCAATGTTCGTTGCTGGCGACACTACGGTCGCGCGACTTCTTAATCCTTCCCAACCCTAGCCAGCAGAATCCCTTTTTTTCCCTTTTGTTCGAAAGGAACTTTCTTTTATAAGAGAAAACTTTCAATCACTTCTCCTTTCCAAATGCACGGAAAGACCCGTGCCGTAGTTCTATTTTCTTCGTCAAAGGTCGTACCTGGTGGTACCCAAAACTGTTTGATCCGAAAATAAGGTGTCGTCACTTCCTGAGGGAAGCGACGTATCGGAGGCGACGGAAGTCGCAGAACTTGAAACAGTGTTTTCTGGAAGTGACTTTTCAAAAGAGTGCGGAGACGAAATGGACTGTTCCCCAAGCTCCACGGGCTCAGAGAAATTCTCCGACGCACTCACAGCGCTGTTTGCTCCTCCAAGATCAGAGATTGTAGCATCAGCGAGGGGTTCTGCTTCTTCTGTAACGTGTGGCGTCGGGTGAGGAAGTTTCTTGACATGCAACGCGTGGATCCAGTGTTTTTTCCCAGCCACCCGCACTGCTGTCCGGGTGACCAACAGCACCTGGTAGGGTCCCCTCCAGCGAGGAGCGAGACAGGAAGACCTTTCATAGGCCTTCACTAGGACCCAACTTCCAGGCTGAATATCGTGTCCTGGGCCCGTGAACCGTACAGGTAAAGCTGAGTAAACCTGATGATAAATAAAATACAGGTTTTTAGTCAACTGGTTGCAGTAGTCTACAAGCTATACATTTTCCACCTCCCTCAGGGCTTTAGGCTTCGGAAGACCCCAAATGTTAGCAGGTCTCCCCATCACTACCTCGAATGGAGAAAGCCCAGTCTTGGTTTGAGGTGTAGTACGCATGGCTAATAATACAATAGGTAAGGCATCTGGCCATTTCAATTTGGTATCGGCACATGTTTTTGCAAGCTTATTATTTAAGATACCGTTATGTCTCTCTACCAACCCAGCACTTTGAGGATGTCTAGCTGAGTGAAATCGCTTTTCAATATGTAACGCTGTGCATATCTGCAAAATTACTGCTGCAACAAAATGGGGACCATTGTCCGACCAAATTACCCTTGGGAGCCCAAATCGTGGAAAGAATTCTTTTACCATAGTCTTTGCAGTGGTCATGGCAGTAGCATCTTTAACGGGGAAAGCCTCGACCCATTTACTAAAGGCACAAATAATCACAAGAACATATTTTAGATTGTTACACCATTCCATCTCAATAAAATCAAAGTGGATGACCTCGAAGGGAACAGAAGGGGGCCCAAAGCTTCCCCTTGGAGTTACTGTCCCCTTCCCCACATTGTGCTGTAAGCAAATCATACAATTCTGAACATATCGTTGTGCAGTCTTCAGAATTTTGTCATTCACCCAAACTTGTTCTAACATTTTCGTGATCTGCTGGGCACACACATGCATAGGACCGTGTGCCATCGTAACCATTGCCAGCACATATGAATCAGGGAGCAACCATTTTCCTTCAGATGCATC
Organism: Ambystoma mexicanum; assembly: GCF_040938575.1. Classification (NCBI taxonomy): domain Eukaryota; kingdom Metazoa; phylum Chordata; class Amphibia; order Caudata; family Ambystomatidae; genus Ambystoma; species Ambystoma mexicanum. The sequence goes on from NC_090932.1 coordinate 91,541,835, forward strand.
CACCCAACACCCATCATCATCTAGTTTCCCCATTCCTTCGGCCCACCTTTTAGACTCTTCTATTGTGGCATCAGTTTGAATATCTCACAGACCCAATACCCTCATCCATTACATAGGCATCTTTTGTTTCTCTTAGAGCATACATATCTGTGCTAAGGTCTGTGGCCGTTTGCCTGGTCTATCTGGTCAGCGAAAGCGTTCCCTTTTCCCACATCATCTATGACCTTCCGATGTGCTGCACATTTCATGATCGCTAACTGCCTAGGGAGTGAGAGTGCCGAGAGCAATTGCACTATCAGGGGACCATGCTGGATCTTGGTCCCATGTGAGGTTAGGAACCCTCTTTCCGACCAGAGCCTCCCAAAGTTGTGGGCCACCCCAAAGGCATACTGGCTATCAGTATATATGTTTACTATATGCCCTTCGGAGAGTTCACAAGCTCGGGTCAATGGTATAATCTCTGCGGCCTGCGCGGAGTTATACGAAATCCTCTTAGTTTCAACAACCGTGCTCAACGTAGTAACTGCGTAAGCAGCTGTACATGTACCATGAGGAAGTTTGAAGCAGGAGCCATCACAAAACAGCTCCCCTTCTGCATTGTCCAAAGGAGTATATATAAGATCTATCCTGCCCTTCGTTTCCTGTTCAGTGGTATACAGGCAGTCATGTAATTCTTTGTCACCGCAAACAGTATTTTGCGGGAAAGGTAGGAGTTCAGCCGGATTAAGAACACAACACCTCTTAATTTGAATGTGAGGGGCAAACATAATTAATTCATACCCTGTTAGCTGTGCAGAGGTTAGGTGTTGCGTTTGGGTTTTGTTCAATAGGATATCTACAGAGTGAGGTACCATCAAAATCAAATCATGGCCTAAGACTATTCCCTCACTCTGTTTTACAGATGCGGCAGCAGCAGCGACAGCTCGCAAACATCTTGGCAAAGCGCATGCGACAGGATCAAGGGCAGAGGAGTAGTAGCCGCACGGCCTATTCTTCCCTCCGTGTTCCTGTGTTAAAACAGCCAAAGCACATCCATCACATTCATGCACAAACAACACAAAGGCCTTGTCATAATTTGGAGTACCCAGAACCGGTGCAGAGCATAACGCGGTTTTGAGAAGCTCAAATGATCGTTGATGTTCCGATTTCCATCGCAGGGGCAGAGAAATGCCCTTCTTTGTGAAAGCCAACATCGGTTTTATCACTAGTGAAATGTTCGGGATCTACAACCTACAGTAAGAAGCCATACCTATTAAGACTCTGACTTCCTTCTGTGTATTTGGAACAGACATGCCAGAAATGTGTTTTATTCTTTCAGGTGTCAATCTTCTCCCCTCCTTTGACAGGAGGTAGCCTAAATAGGCAACCTCCTGACAACAATATTGAAATTTTTTGAGCGAAGCTTTATGACCATTTTTAGCTAGATGAACAAGCAAAAGTACAGTGCCTTCTTTACAAGCACTTTCAGAATCTGCAGCCAAAAGCAAATCATCGACATACTGAAGCAGTGTACAAGTAGGTGGCAATTCAAGGGTGTCGAGCTGCTCTTTCAAAGCTCTACTATAAATGCTTGGGCTTTCAGTATACCCTTGAGGTGCCCGAGTAAATGTAAATGAACGTCCCCCCAAGGTGAACGCAAACAAATATCTACTCTCTTTGTGTATAGGAATGCTAAAGAAAGCATTTTTTAAATCCACAACGCTGAAATGCGTAGCCGTAGCAGGGATCATTGTCAGTATCGTTGTTACATCAGGCACAATTGGAAATTGTGGGGCGACAACTCTGTTAATAGCACGAAGATCAATTATGAACCGGTATGGGATTGCATTGTCGCCTTTCTTATATACAGGCAAAATCGGGCTGTTACATAAACTACCTGCAATCTCCTCGATCACCCCACGATGCACAAAATCGGAGACAATGCACTTCAAAGCACGCTCGCCCTCAACTGATATTTTATACTGCGGAATGCGTGGTAATTTAACTCCATGTTTCAAAACTATTTTAACGGGCTCAATCTGTAGTACCCCGACATCATTGTCGTCAACCGCCCATAAACATTCCGGAACAACGCTAAACTCAGGAGGCAATGGTCGAGTCAAAAACTGAGAATTGGGAAGTTGCTGTGGTGAAACCGTCAATCGTACTCCATCAGAGGAACAATGAATTACTGCATTCAGTTTCTTTAACAAATTTAACCCCAGCAAATTCTCTCCACAGTTCGAAGTCAGAAGGAAAGGGCAATGGTGCGTAAAGGGACCCAAAGAAACAGACACCGGCGAAGAAACCGGACAGACAAATGGTATACCAGAAAACCCTACAGAAACATTTGTTTGCCCTGACAGTGGAATGTTTGGAACCCGGGAATGATCAATGGAGCACTTCTGTGCTCCAGTGTCTATCAAAACTGGTGTTTCCTATTCCCCACTAACAATTCAACGTAGGGGCCTTTCTGATTAACGGGAATAGGTGAAGGTTCCAAACCCTGCTTCGGGCAGTCCTAACGAAATAAAATGTCGTCGGAAGGTAGCTCTTCAGAAAGGTAGGCAGCAGAAGGGTGATCAAATATGTTTCTCGAGTCCACACTCGAAGTCTGATTTTCCCGTGAAAAAGGTTGCTGAGGATCTTGTAAAAACTGACCTCTATCAGGGCCCCCTGCTCCAAGGCGACTTCTAGGTCATCTACCCATACTCCCAAACGCATTGTTTGACCTTTGTCGAAGGACGGGGCATTGTGCTCGCCAATGACCTTCCTGGCGGCAATAGGCACATTGATTAATATTCACAGAACCCAAAGGAGCGTTTCCTTTTGAGGCATACTGACCTCTGGTCTTTGTCGTACCTCCTCTGGGGTTTCTAACAATTTGTTGTAATAATACTTTAGTCTTCAGATCTCCTTTCCTCTTCTCTATTTTCTCCTTTTCATTATTAACACGGTTCTCATAGTACTGAGCCATGTGCAAAACTTCAGATTGAGATTTTGCCTGCCAAGCGCTCTCAGAGGACATAATCTGTGACTGGATGTCGGGCAACAATCCACGTACAAATTTGTCCACGAACAACCTTTTCCCAGACTCTGTACCCAAGTCCTGTCCACTGAAGTCAGAAAATACCTGTTCGAATCTATTAAAGAATTCGGTGGCGCCTTCAGTTTTTCCTTGAACACAGGCCGTAAGCTTGTCCCAAATAATTATTTTCTCTGGAATTATAGTTTTTAATTTTGTGATAATTCTATCAGGCAAAGTAAGTATTACCTGAGGTGGTTTCTCACCAGCTGGTCTTTCCCCATCAAACCTGGTCATGTTAGCCCACGTATCTCCCAACCCTGGCACATCGTCTATTGTCCGAACCTGCTTCCATATATCTACGGGTAGGAGTACAGGGAATAGCAAGTCAATATCACTTAAGGTGAACACAGAGGACTGCAAGACGGACTCTATCTCTTTGTAAAACCCTGTCGGGTTTTTCCTGATGTCGGGAACTGATTGTTTAATAGTGTTCACTTCCTGTTGTGAAAACGGGACGTGAACAAATTGCGATACATAATGCGCAGGGATATCCAAAGTGGGTGCACCAGTCCCAGCGTTAGCAGGGATCTCAACCTTTGGGACAAATGTCGGAGGAACCTCTCTCATAGGCAACTGAGATATAGGTAATTCCGACCGCTTACTAAGCAACAGAGCCAGGTCGAGCGCTAAGGCAGTTGAAGAAGTGTCGGGCGAAAAAGCCGTTTTACAAATTCCCAACAACTCTATAGGACAACTAACCTTCTTCCTTACACATTCTTCCTGCAGGTACTGTACCATTACCTGAATCACCTTCCTTTGCATTTCTACTGTATACTGGCTATACGCGTCATATACTTCATCTGGCGGAATCGATGAATCCGAGATCCATCGAATCGCATCTTTGGTACAAATTCGTACTTCCTCAGGTGCCGATCTACGACACGGAAGGAACCGTTTCTGCACATACATACTGTTGTCTTCATCATCCTCATCTCGTGACTTTTCAAAGTCCCTCCTATACTCAAACAATCTTTCAACATGACCATGTACTTTCTTCTCTGTGTCCCTCGAAAGTGCTAAAGCATTTAGATCCCTCACCCCTTGTGGGAGATCCGAATTTTGTAATCTACCCCACATCACACATAAATGAGTCCCCAAACCTTCGATAAAAACATTGTTCTCGGGAAAACTATTCAAATTTGATAATGTGGAAAAAACATTAACTTGATCACCTTTCTCCATACAGTGCTTAGCCCATGCAAACAATTCCCGTTTCTTATCTGCAGAGACAGTATTACGAGTGACAATCTTTGACCCCGCACCTTGATCAATTTCAATCAATACGGGACCACTCGAGAGCAGAGGTGCGGGTAAATTTAATAAGGATGCAACTATCGGCGCAGGAGGAAGGGGTGGTGCGATAGGTGGAGGAACAACAGCTAGAGGAATAGGAACAATAGGCTGTACAGGGGGAACAGGAATAACAGCAGGGACAACAGCAGGAATCGGCAGAGCACCCGGGAGAGGATCATACGGAGGTGGCGCAGAAGCACCAGGCCTGTGTTCATTTAACAATTTTTCAATAAATTCCTCAGAAACATGGAAATCTTTAGAGGGATACATTTTCTGGATTCCGAGTGAAAAAGCCCTATCCATATTTTTAACTGACTCTGAATGTTTTTCCTTATCATATAACAACGCCTTTTCGGCATTTGTTTTATGACGGCGTGCATGTTTATCCCTACTTTTAAGCTGCTGTAATGCTTCTTTTTTTCCAATTCTGCAAAACATCAAAGGCTGCAGGTCTGGCCTTCTTTTTTAGCAAAACCGATTCTAGGTATTCAATACGGTGGATCTCAAAACTACCATTGATTGGCCACTGAAATTCGGACGCATGTCTGGTCTGTCTGTGCCAAATATCATTAAATACTATACTTCCAATGCCATACTTACAGTACATAGTACATGCCGGAGACCCCTCCTGTGGTGCCGGGCGGCTAAATTCCAAAGATTGTCGATCGCTGCGGAACAGAGCCCTAAAGCAGCTAGACAATTTCCCAGGCATTTCACAAAAAATTGGTGTTACCTGGTCAATAATTGTGTCTGCAGATACAATACGCCAAATTCAAATTGTCAGGGTTAAATTAAGAGCCAGGTCACGACTGCACCTGACCAAACCTAAGGAGGACCGTACGGTTTACCAAAGAACTTACCTAACAAACTTTACCTTGTGTTTGGTGGTTTCGACAAATCTGCCCGCCTCAAAAATGGACCCTCGTCAAGATGCCGTGTCAGACCACACGACTATCGTCCAAGGATCGGATCGTGCAGCGCTGCCGAGGTATCGCGTCTCGTTCAGTCGGGCCCGCAGTATCACACCGTCCGATCCCGGTTCGATAGTCTGCGTCAACCTTCAATGATCCGGCATCAATCTTGAGGGTCCCTGTTCGGGCGCCAACTGTGAAAACATGAAAATAATATGAGGCCGGGAAGCCCAAAAGAAACACACCAACACAGGTTACAAAGAACATACAAGTGCTTTATTTAAAAGCTACAACAGTTACCAAAGTCAATTGACAAACGGATAGCTATTCGGCTCTCAGAGTAACATAACGAACTTCAACGAAGTTTCGATGCATTAGTAAGAGAGACCGTACATTGGAATACTTGGGTCTTTTATATGATTTGTCCAGCCCTTGGCCAACCCTCTCGCGGGTTAACCATTCCTGGGATCGGGCCTAAGGGTTTCTAGCCAGGTCAATCCTATAATTTATGCGTTTTGATCAGTTTCACTGTATATTTACACATAGGTCAGCAATAGGTCTCAGTTCGCGACCCCAACAAGTGGCCTGCAGGCATATTAATTATTCGTGTGTACGGAGGTCACAACGGCCAGAATTTTACTCAGAATGTCATTCGGCCTCCATTTTGATGTTCAGGGAGACTTCCACAGTACAAGAGAACCTAAAATGGTGGCTTAATCCAAGATGGCGACTTACATTACTTTCTCTAAGGTCAAGACCTTGCCGCAGAGTTTATTCGCATCATGTTTTAGACAACTTGGCGTAGGCCAATACACATACAATTGCTGCGATAGGAGGCATAATATTATTTCAATTCTGACACCAGCTGTACCTCCTCAGGGGGATTCCTCCTTTCCTCTGATTCGCCCAGGAGCTCACTGTCTCCAGAGGACTGGTCATACTTATGGTGGGGTACTGCAACACTGTATGGCCAGTTTCTGTGCCTCTACTCTCTTCCCTCTGCAACTCATCCTGACCTGGGTGGAGGGGGTTGTCCTTTTGTCTTGGTGGCAGGTATTGTGTCTCCCTAGGACTGTGATGATGGCACTGGCTCCCATTGGCTATGACTGTTCATTGTCAATCGTTCTGTATTGTCCACAGGGCCTTATGGCTCCTGGTGCCGCAGTTCCTTCAACTCCATCTTCCTAATTTGCTTCCTTCTCATGGTATTTGATCATCCCTTTCATACTCCCTCAGGGTCAGTTACTTCTCAGAGCTATTAGTTGGTGGTTAATGTCTATCTTCAGCTGAGGCCTCCCTCTGCTACAGCTTCCCTGCATCAATGACACTGGAGGTGAACCTTCTCTAGGTCTGGGGGCTCTTATGATCCTTCCTCATGTGTTCTGTTTTCTCAGCCTCCTATCCCCTGCTGGAGTCCTTGATGACTGGGAGAATGCACTAGTCACCTGCCCACACTATGATCTCAGACACAGGTCTCTGAGCCACCAGTTGTACCCATGCACTTCCTCCCTGCCATACTCCACACTTGGTGGCTTTTAACTGTATCCCTACAACCCTCTAGCAGCTATTGACAGCTGATGTCTGCACATATATTTCCACCAGCCCACCGCATTTTCATTGATGATAATGTAGTTGTATTTATTTGGTATGCCATTCTCATTTACTGCACTGCCCACTCCCACTTCCAACACTAGGTCTCGACCTTCACCATGCCTATTCACTCGCGTGATGTCAATGTGAGCTGGCCTCATGGGATGGGTGCGTCTGGCTTCACTTGATTCCACCACCCTTGCATCGTTGCACCGGGTGACACCTGTGTGCATTGAGTTTGTGATTTACAATTCATGTCACATCCATTGTACATGGCTCTTGGACTGTAGTCAGCAAGTCACATCGAATGCAGTATTACAGATCAGGCATGGCTATGGTACATGGCATATGTGTTTTCACATCTGTGATGCTGGAGATTGAACTATGCCAGTCAGATGTTCATGTGTGTTGCAGGTGCTATGCACCATGCACTACAGGTTGCATTTAGCCCTTCCACCCAAGTCCATGGCTGCTTTCATGGTAGCCTTCACTTGCATTGACACTGCGTAGGTGCAGGAGTTTGTGACATGGCAGGTTGATGTGTTACATGACGACATTGTGATGCCTATGTGTGTGGTCTATGGTATGGACATGGCTCTTAATTTCTGGATAGTGTGCCACGACCAACCACCAGTGGAGGACATGGTGTGGTAGCCCATGAAGTTCCACTGGTCCTACAGGCCATCCTGGCCCAGACTCAGTCTGAGTCCGCCTCCGAGGAAACCTTAGGCTCTGGTGGTGAATCAGATATGGATGCGTCTGTGGTATCGCAGGTGAGTGCATCAACTGTAGGTGCTGTTGCATCCCAAACGTCTGGGGGGTGGAACCCATCACAGGTCCAGTCAGTGTCGGGACGTCCGTCTGTGGTGGGTACGGTTGCAGGGTCACGTTCCACAGTATTGACTCCTGGGGCAGCAGATCAAGGGAGGGATGCAGTCCTGCAGCCACAGGCAGCGTCATCACATCAAGGGCCAGATACCCTTGGACTAGGCAGGCGTGGGGTCCGACAACGTCGTGGCCGTGTGTTAGCTGGCGATACTGTGTGGGAGCAGTCCATGTATGCTTGATAGCAGTGGAGGAATAGGAATGTAACTGCACACAAAGTTTATCCTGAAATGCAGTCTGTCTTGCTTATTGTTCTTGGGTGAGCATAATTCGTGCTTGCCCTTTTTCTGTACCTTATTTTGGAGGCTGAGGGACCCTGTGTGTGCTTCACATGAATCAATGCCAGGCTGATTTACAGGAGGAGGCTGAGGAAGACCCCTGAAAGATGAGCAAAAAGCACTAGTGTTAACTCAGAGTTTGTCTCCATTAGACCAAAGATCCAGAGCCCCACACTACAGATCTTGGTAAGTACAATATACCAAACCTTTTCCCAGTTCACCCAGGTCTGTTTGAGCTTCCTCCACTGCACACAAACATCGAAGAGGCAGGCAAACAGACAGATTCTGCCTTCTAGGAAACCAATAGCATTATAGCTGGAACGAAAGCTCAGCACGTCAAGCACTGCCTCAGACATCTGTAATCAGCCTGCACAACACATGTTCTAATTACTGCATGGCGACTAAGCTTTTCATCCTTCAGAGGTAAAACAATTGAGTTAATTAAACTGAGAAATAACAAAGCCTATTGTTACAGCACTTACAAGTGGGGCAATCCCCCATTCAGCACTTTATAAATTGTGATATACTATGTGTGAGAAACCAGAGGGTGTCTCACGTGCTAGTCCCCAGGGATCTGTCTCTCAGGTAGCCAGGGCATGGCCATCGCCTTTGGATCCATACCCTGGGGGTGGACCAGTGGGGGAGGATCACCTGGGTGAGGGGTCTTCAGGGAGTGGGTGTGAGGCAGCTGATGCTGAGACGTGGTTTCCCCCCTTTTTTGTTCATCTACCCCATCTTATTTTTAAGGATACTCCGTGATCCCACCTGCCCCCCTTTTTACACAAATACTGGGCCGAGGAAGAGGGTGCCTGAGTGTAACAAGACTCTCATACATCGTACTGGACATGTCCCGTTAATCGGGTCAGGCGAAGTCAGGCACTTGACTTCAAGTGCATACACCTGATACCAATTAGCTCTCCTCACACAGATAAAAGGCAACACCTAAAGACGCACTCTGAGCAAGGAGGAACACAAGTACAAGCAGAACTTCTGGGATGAATGCACACCTAATGGAGCAGAGCTACTCTGGCAGACCGTGAAAGACACGTGGAGAAGCCAGAGCCCACAAGTGAAGATGGCATTGTGTTTCAAGGATGCCAGCGACCCTCCCGGTGAACTGTAGAGTTGGAGAGGCAAGGCCAAGCCTGTGGTACTAACCTTGACTCGTAAATTGGAAATCGCAAAACAAGAAAGAAGCGCACACAGCAGGTGAGTTGGCAAGCGACCTGAGAGACCGGTGAGTGTTAAACAAATGAAGTAGCATCATTATATTGTAAGCGGATTCAATTCAACACTACAGCTAAGTCAATGCCTAGTCTGGGATGCAGATGGAAACCCTTATTGATATATTTTTATGTCCAGTTTGTTTACTCTGGATGACAACCCTTATATAACACCCCTATATATATATATATATATCTATATATATCACTTTTATAATAAATTAATGTTTAATAGCACACTTGTGAAGATGATAGTGATCAACAATGGATAATGTTACAGTGGTACACTCTTTTTAATGGCTTAGGAGTTGATATAGAGAGGATAAAGTAGCTGAGGATGCTTTTATGGCTTCATTATATGCAGTACAGAAAATAAACTTGATGTGACTTCAACAAAAGACAATGTAATCACTTTTCTTTGACAATTCACCCCCCCCTTTATGAAAGGTAAAGAGATGGGAGGAAAGCATACAGTTCTCAGGAATGCAAACAATATAATTCAGTCCCCCCCTAGCAAGCTTAGAGGAAACAGGTGGGAGTTTTTAAACACAGGCAATATACTTTGATGTGGTTGCAATTAAGTGAAAAATATGCTAAAAAGGCTTTTAATTCCCTATAGGAGGTTCAGGGTGAGTGAGAGATACTTTAAATTGATTCCGGATCACTTTAGCAATGCTCTATGAATGATTGTCAGGTTGCACACGAATTTCAGCAAGGAAAGCAAGGACAAATATTTTTAAACATGGCTGAAATTAAGCAAAATGTCAAATTGCGGCAAATTTTGTCACGTGCATCGAGCGCAATTACGGAGGCACTATAAGGGGTAGCAAGTCGGTTCTAGGCTCGTTGGAAAGCTTAGCACAAACGGTTCTGGAGATACGGCCAATTTAGTAAAGGTCGTTTTTGGGATTTGAAATTTTAAAGCTCAGAATGACAGATGACAGTTTTCAGTTTTAAAGATGACAGAATGACACGATTCTAGGAGGCAGTTCTAATAGGCTAAAATAGTTTGGATTAGATTATTTTAAACTAAGAGATTGGTTTTGGCACAGTGCTAGCTGGGTACTCCCACTAGATTTTGGACAGGAATGCGACTTCGTCACTGATCGGGTCAGGATTGGCTGGACTTCTGCTAGCCGTTCTTCACAGCGATCTAGTCTCTGGTTCTCTCTGGTTCCGGATACAGCACTGCTTTCTGGATACTACTACAGGTTCTTGCAAAAGTTCTTGGCAAAGAATTCAAACAGCTCGCCCGGCTGTTGAATAGTTTGGTTGGTTTTGAGGCCTGCTGAAGAGGATTCAGCTTGTGGATTCAGGCCTCTCTGCTACAAATTCTGGAGTTAATTTCTGGTCGCTGGAGATTGATGGATTTGAAGTCTGGATCTCTGGATGTGAAGTCTGAAGTCTCCCAGCAAAGCGTCCCGCAAGAAAGTGGAAAGTGAATGTCGCTACCTGGGTTTCAATGTTCCTTTTATGTGTTTTGAAAATGGGTGTGTGCCTGGGCCTAGCTAAGCCTGCCCCTCTCACTTATCATTGGCCAAGCTTTCCTCTCTCCATTGATTGGGGGAAGGAAATGGAATGTCAGAGTGATGCTGTAGGTTTTATGGTCAGAGGAACCTCCCCTTGTCAAATTGCACACAAATCTATTTCTGACCCAAATACATATTTATCTATGTACCATTTTTCTAATATTATAGGTCCAGTTAACATATTTTCTGTAGCACCAAACCATCCGATCCCTGTCTTTGTACGATGTCGTGTCCACTTATGCCAGAATTCTCCCCTTTTCATCCAGATAACGACCTCTAAACCTTTCCAGATTTTACACAAATGTGCACCAGGGATATGGGTTTCAGATGATAAAGTGTCAGATTTTTAACATGCATACATTAGGAGTAAACCTTTTTTTCCGCTACTATCCCCAAGAACATACCACAGGGTCCTAACACCTCTTAAAATGTGCACAGAAAAATCACAAAAATGATGATGTTATTTATATAATTTTGACAAGTCCGCACTGTGAATTATCCATCTTTTTAAAATCATGCTCTGGCCCCAAAGGGGTGTGGTTTTCCAAAGCACATGGTGGAATTTCTGGTTTATCCACTTCCCCCAAGCTCAGCTTGCCCTCACAGGCACTGCCCCTCCCAGTTTCTCCCAAGAGGAAGCCACTTTACGGCCCCCCCAATATAACATTTGCCTGAGTCCAGGACAGGGCTTTGTTCAACTTCCTGCAGTCTGCAGGTACCACTCCCCTAATTCAATCAGAGAGGTGTCACCTCCTTTTGGTGGGGCAGCAGGATGCAGCCAGGCCTGGGAAGAGTTGTTGAGCCAGTTCAACTCCTGTCGGGGGTAGTTGTCAGGCAGAATTCAGCTCTCTTCCAGCCAGGCTTCAGCTAAATGTCACTTTAGTTCCCAGTTTTCTACATTCAAATCACACAGACAATTTTTACACATGCAGCTAGAACGCTGATTCTAAGTTCAAAACTATGACATTTAAACAATTGCAACCTATGTGACACTCACAAGTAGGTCACTCATTTATTCTAAACATTTCGATTTTAGTGGCTTTAAACCCAAATTCACTTAAGCTGCTGACATCCCCAGCTATTTTGTATATATACATTAAATAATTAATTCCTTCAAGTCATTTCAGAATATAGTTTTACATTGTATCCAACCCTTAGCAAGTCTTTCCTTGGCCTGGTTTGGGTTCATTTGTTCAGTTTTACACAAAAGTCTGGTGGTTTTAAAATGCCAGCTTTCTGATAGTGGTGAGCACCAGTACTGCATCCATTTTTGACATTAAGAAAATGAATTCCCCACAGTTCTGGGTTGCTTTTGGCAATCAGCATTGCCATTCCCAATGGTTTCAGGCTACTGTGTGTGTAGCCCAATTGTGGTTTTAGGCAGTGCCCTCCTGTGCTCACAACATAGGCAAAAATGGGTGGCAGCCTATTCTTCATGTTTTCCCTGTGCACTCTCTGGGGAGTTCTGACCATCATGATGTTTTCAATGCCAGTAATGCACAGTTTTATGGTAGGGCTTGGATGCATGGGTCAAAACATCCCACAATATCACAAGTGAAGTCTACACATGTGTGGATGAGATACGAAGAAAGCCAGACCTGTGAATGAACTTTAAAATAAAATGCAGATGTGAGATCAATGATACTAAGTAACGAAGGGGTCCGGTGAAAGGAAATAGCCTGTTCGAAAGTCTCTGTGAAAGGTACATTGTTTGAAGCTAAATGGCGAACAAACAGCAAAAGTGATATAAGGAAGATTAATTACTAGAGAAGGAAAGAGTGAAAGTAAAACAGTGGACATTGAGTCAAAGTGGTCCTGCAGTGGTCTGTAAAGAAAGCCATGCACTTTCGGAAGACTTTGACATCCAAAAGGGGTCTGAACCCGACCAAGGGAGGCCCAAAGTATAATATGCTTGGGTAAGGGCCCCCTTGCACCTTTGTGTTGAACTTTATCGGGAGAGGTCAGAGCTCGACAGAGGAGGGCCTACAAGAACTTTATGGTGAAAGGTCTGAGCCCGACAGAGGAGGATCTTTGTGAACATTTTGGTTGAAACATTATTTTGGAAGTCAGAGAAACAGACTATTGTGTGATCCAGCCTACAAGGCTTGCCTTACTTTGTGAGGCCTAACATAGGGAGCAGAGCTGGTTCAGCCACATTATCATTTGAACAGTGATTTTTCCTTTTGCATACATTTCTCCTTTTTACACTTTTTGTACATGAGATAGGGCAGGCATTCGTTTTTGTTAGCATAGGCCATTTTGACTGGTGCTCATGGAGTGAGGAGGCTGAAATACCGAGCTCCGGCCGAGCCCGTAATCTGATCCGGAATAGTGAGTCAGATTACCAGCAGCACCGAAAATTAAGCTGACCCATCCGAAGCTGGGACGAATCCCCCTCCTTTGCAGTTTTGTCCGACAAAAATCAGATATAGGGGACCGAGCAAGAAGCCTGGCCCGGCGTCCCCCCTGACCTCGGGCGAGACGCGCAAGATGGCGGCCGCGACGGCCTAACACTGGGGACCCGAGCAGCGAAGGCAGAGCAGCAACAGCAGCAGCGGTCGGCTGCGACCCTTCTTCGGCTGCCGCCCGGGGGAGCTCAGCGGACCGGAGGAGGTGAGACCCAGCGTGGACCTCTCGGAGCCCCCGCCGGCGGCCGCCTGAGGACCGCGGCGCCGAGCACTGCGCGCCCGCTGAAGACCGGGGTGAGGCAGCGGCCTACATCTGGGTGGCCTCGGGGGAGAGGCCCCTAACGCCGCCAGCATCTTGCAACCCGGGCCATCCAGGCCGCGCAACAGCGGGTGGGAGCCCTTTTGCGGAGCCTGTGGCAGAAGTCACCCGGAGAAGCGGAGGAGACCTGGGGCCTGTGAGACGCGCTGAAGGAGGTGGCCTTGGTCGGCGGTAGCCTTTGCAGATCTTCTCCCGACTAAACACGGTGAGACGCAACCCTGAGACGGCGCAGAGCGTGCATCAAGAACTACGACAATTTGCCAAACCGCGGGCCCATCTGGGGCTGGCCTGACCTTCTGGGCCCAGACAGCCTGGGCCGCTACCTCCTCCATCCTGAGGGCCCACGACCGACTGGCACACTGGGGCCACAGGCGCTGAGCGCCCTCCACCATTAGCCTCTACAACCAACAGGGGCGGCCCCGAGCGCGGCGTCCTGCCTACCTGGCCATACTGGGACACCACCCCCAGCCCATCACGAATGTGGGTCCTCCACCTCCGAGGCGGATAGGTCCCTGGGACTGCACGCCCGTCGGGGCCTCCCCCGGCTACTTGAGCAAGGCAGTCCAAGGCGAGGCCCTCCTGGGGGCCGCAACACGCCCCACAAACCTGGGCAGGACACTGCCCTGTCTCTGGCACCATCGAGCTCTGAACGGCAAGGACCTCGAGGCAGCACGCACCCGCTAGACCCGGAGGTGCACCCCAGGGGACTCATATCCTCCTAAACGCTGAGGCAAGCAATACCCCAGTAACTCGCCTCTTGGACCAGACCACCGACGTTGCTAAGGCGGCCTCTAGACAGTAGACCGTCAGCGGTGTCGGGCCAGGCACGGCGCACACCGCAAACACTCCCCACCACGACAACACGGAACATCGCAGGTGGGGTCACTGGCGAAACAGACCGGAGATAGACTGGAGGGGCCCACGCAGCAACCCAGTTTGAAGAGGCGTAATAGCCAAGCAAATAACACCACAATGTCCACCCTGAGAAACAAGCCCAAAACTGCTACAATGGACCCCTTCCTCACGACCAAGGCTCACCCTGCCGCCCAATCTACCCCAAAGGGGGCGGTGCCACAGGACACCCAGGGAGAGAGCCCTACAAACAGCCAAGTACTGAAAGCAATAGCGGCCCTAAAGGAGTTCATAGACACTAAGATAGGAGAGGTAAAGGCCGACATCCAGCTCATCCGTCAAGACGCTCGCAACCTGACAGAGCGTATCACCAATATAGAATCCACCCAGAAGGATACGATGGAAGACACGAAAGACCTTAAAGCCGAGGTGGCAGATCTCAGGAGGAAGGTGGGCATCCTGGAGGCAAGGTCGGAAGAGGAGGAAGGACGCGCCAGGCGCAACAACATCAGAATCCTTGGTGTCCCTGAGGGGACAGAGACTTCCGACCCGACTGCATATGTGGAATCCTTAATCCAGCAGGAGATTGGGGCGGAGAAGCTGTCACAGGGCTTTGCCATAGAGAGAGCCCACAGATCGCTCCAGAAGAAGCCTCCCCCAGGCTCCTATCCCCGACCCATCATAGCGAAGGTCTTCAACTTCCGAGTCAGGGAAGTGATCCTGAGATTCTCGAGGGAGGGTGGGGTGATTGACATAAACAACTCCAAAATTACCATCTACCCAGACTATACACAATCGGTACAGAGGGCAAGGAACTCCTTTGTCCCAATTAAGGCCAGACTAAGGCAATTAAACTTGAAGTACATGCTGCTGTACCCATCCAGACTAAAAGTGATCCACAAAGGGAGAGCGATATTCCTTGAAACCCCAGAGGCGGCCGCCATGTGGATGGAACACAACAATCTGGCCGAGGTCCCTGAAGAGCCCACCCTTGAAGACCGCGTTGCAGCCCGCAAAGCACGATAGCCTGGCGCCAGAGCCTCTTTCTCCTGATGCGCACACTGGACCTCACCCTAGAATGACACAACGAGCACGCTGGACACCAGCACGATACGAGAACGCAACATGATTACGGGGCCCGCCAGGCCTCCCACACATGAGCACGCAACGACAACCCCCGAAAGATCAGTGCAGGCCTGTTGCCAGCACGACCTCGCTCGCGCCAGAAACCCTGATGGGGCCAGATAGCGCAAGAGCACCTGAGCACTGCACTTCACCGGCAGGAGCTGGGTGCACCAGTTACAGTTATTTTTTATGTGTTACCGTTGAGACCGTCCCGCTACCCGGAATAACCCAAGTAACCAATGAGTACCCGACACCGAGAGATGCATCTGGCCGACCCGCAGAACTAGAGCAAGAAACGATGCACAGTAACACAAGATCATGCGGTGGAGAGGCGAGGGGCCGCCCACGACAGAAACTGCATTCAAGCGATGGCACCACAACTTAACATAATTACATGGAATGTCAGGGGGATGGGATCCTACGTAAGGAGGAACCGTGTTCACTCGTACCTGAGGTGCAAGAAGGTCTCGATTGCACTCCTCCAGGAGACACACCTCCTGGCAGATGCCACACACAAACTGGCAGACTACTGGGGGGGGCAGGGCAGTGGCGCATCTTACTCCAAATATGCACGGGGTGTATATACATGGGTGAGCCCAGACACACCATTTCACCAAATGGGAACAGAAGTGGATAAGGACGGAAGATATGTAGTGGTGTGGGGCATGATAGAGAACACACGGATATGTATTGTAAACTCATACTTTCCCCAGCATGGGGTACCCTCCCACTTGACACAACTATGCACTAGAATCGTGCACCACGGAGACGATACCTTCCTATGGGGGGGAGACTTCAATTGTGTTATGAATGAGGAGATGGACAGGTCTATATTGCCACAAACCACCAACAACTCTGTCTCAAGGGCACTTCGCAAAGCAGTGGAAGACTTGGAGCTGGTCGACATCTGGAGAAACCTTCATCCAGCCGATAGATCCTACTCATTCTTCTCATCGCCACATGGCCTCCACACCAGGATAGACTACTTTTTCATCAACGGCGAACTCATCCCACAGGTGCACTCCGTGGATTACTTGGGCAGGTCGATCTCGGACCACTCTCCTCTGCTCATGCAACTAAGTCAGAAAGGCCCCAGGCCCCCCATCCCGATGTGGCTTATGCCTATGGAGACCCTGGTGGATCCTTCCTTCAGGGACACCCTAGGAGAAAAATTGGAAGAATACGTAAGAATCAACACGGGGTCAGTCGAGAAGTGGAGCACACTTTGGGAGGCAATGAAGGTAGTAACCAGAGGCGAGGTGATAGCAGAAGCTGGCGGAATTAGGAAGCAACTGAAAAGGGAACTTGAGACTAAGGAAGAGGAGATTAGGCAACTGGAAAACAGCCCGACCCTACCCAGTGAGAGGGAATCCAAGCTGGCAGAAATCAGGGACGAATACCGACTCGCCTGGGATAGGCTATCCAAATTTGACGTTTCCACACGCACTGCTAAGGCACACAAGGAGGCGGACAAACCGGGCAGGATACTGGCCTGGCTGTGCAGGAAAGAGCAACCAAGGCAGGCTCTCAAGGAAATTAAGGACGAACATGGACACAACAGGCAATTAACGATGTCTTCTCAAACTTCTACGCCAAGCTCTATGCTCACGATGAACAGGTCACAATAGAAGACATTTGTGACACCCTGGCTGAAGTGGGTCTCCCCAAACTGAGCTCGGAGCAGCGAGAGATGTTGGGAGAAGCTATCACGACGGAGGACATCTCGGAGGCAATTAGGTCCCTCTCTACATGCAAGACTCCTGGAACCGACGGCCTCACACCAGAATTTTATAAAGCCTATGAGGAGATCTTAGCCCCGATGCTACACGGAGTATACGTAGAGGCATATGAGACCGGCATATTACCTGGCAGCATGAGAGAGACACTTATAATACCAATGCTTAAACCTGGCAAGCCCATCGACGAGTGCGACTCATACCGCCCCTTGCCATTTGTAAGAGGATTCAATTCAACACTACAGCTAAGTCAACGCCTAGCCTATAATACTGAATGAAAACCCTTATTGATATATCTTTAGGTCCAGTTCATGCGTTCTGGATGACTACCCCTATATAACACCCCTCTCTTGGAATCCCCTGACCCTACTGAGCCAAGAAGTAGTTCTGTTTTGCAAGTTTAAAAGGTTTATTTGATAATTTAAAATATATATATATCACACTTTATAATAAATTAATAATTGAATAGCACACTTAATCTGATATGATAAAGATCAACAACGGAGAATCTGGCACTAGCACACTTCTTTATAATTACTAAGGAGTTGAGATGAAATGGATAAGGTAGCACACTGGTAAATAGGTACAGAAGTATAATGTGGTAGAAAATGCTTTATGTAAGCTCAGGTGGATGCAATATTCAATGAATGCAGTACAGAAAATACTCAATATGATTTCAACCAAACAATGTAATCACTTTTCTCTGGCTATTCATTCCCCCCCCCTCTTTATGCAATGCAAGGAAATGGGAGGAAACACACAGTTCTCAGAAATGCAATCAATGTAATTCAGTTCAACCCAGCAAGCTTAGACAACAGAAAACAGATAGGAGTTTTGAAAACACAAGCCCAAATGCTTTGATATGTGCTAGCAATGGATGAGAAATATGCTAAATTGCTTTTAATTCCCTTTCAGAGGTTCAGGGTGAGTGGTATCTAGTTAATATTAGTCCAGGCTCACACTAGCAATGATGCAGGGATAGTTAGCAGGTTAAACGAATTTCTGGCAAATGGAAGGCAAGCAGCAGCAGTTTTTACATGTGAAGAAATTTGCAAATCACGGTAAAATTCGCGGATGCGCCGAGCGCTATTACAGGGGAACCACAAGGACTATCTCTATCGTTTTGGGGTCCTAGGAAAGCCTAGGATCTCAGCTTCAAAATGAAAGTTACTGCAAGTCTCTAGCACAAACGGTTGCGGAGATATGAACGATTGAATAAAGGTCGTTTTTCAGATTTGAAATTTTAAACGCACACTTTTTCAGCTTTAAAAATGATGGCAGGATAACACAATTGCTAAGCTGCAGTTCTACTTAGGTTAAAATGGATTGAATTATATTATTTTAACTAAGAGATGGGTTCTACACAGTTTTACTATGTACTCACACTATATTCTTGAGTGAAATGGGCCTCATCACGGATCTGGTCAGGGTTTTAAATTCGCCTCTGGTCTCTGCTCTTCACAGTGATCTGGGTCAGCTCTCTCTGGTTCTCTGGTCTGGGTCTCTCTGGTTCTCTGGTCTGGGTCTCTAGTTCTGGATAGATTGAAGTCTCTAGTTTGGCTCTCTGGAGGTTTGATGGAGGTAAAGTATGGATTTTTCCGGCAGAGCGTCCCGCTGCAGATGGAATTGACAGTCCCTATCTGTCCTGTCTGTCTGCTTTTATGTGTTTAGAATGTGGGTGTGTTCTAGCATCACTGACCCTACCTCTCTCTCAGCTTCTAATTGGTCAAACTTCCATTTATCATTTGATTGGGGAATGAACTGTGAGTCAGAGGGATGTCATTTTATGGCTTGCAGATAGGACACTCCTCTGTCAGATTGCACACATTCTATATTTGATAATAAAAGACATATTTCACAGTTACACAGTTGCTTGAAATTACATATACATGGTGTGGCTGAATTTAGCCATGTCTCTGTCCAAATCTGCTGTTTCTAAGAGCTTGCATTCAGAAATGGCACATATTTCACTTTTTAACTGATTTTTCAATTTCTGACATTGACCCAACTTTACATACATGTGTGCAGGGAGTAGGGACATTAACTGATGAAGTTTCAGATTTTTAACATGCACACATTTAGAGTAATATCCACTTTTCCGCTGACACCCCCCCGAACATACCACCGGTTCCTACCACGTCTTAAACTGTGGGAAGAAAAATCACAAGAATTATGGTATCATTTATAAAATGTTCACATGTCCGCACCATGAGTTATTAATCTTTTTCTAAACAATATTCTGGCTACAAAGGGGTGTGGTTTTCTCTCAGCACAAGGTAGAAATACTGGTTCATCCAGTTCTGCCAAGCCAGCTTGCTCTCACAGGCAGTGCCCCTCCCAGCTCCTGCCAAGAGGAAGCTACATTTTACGACTGCGGTAATAAAAACCTTTGCCTGAGTGAAGAGGGCTTTGTTCACTCTCCTGCAGAGCACAGGTAATTCAATTATCAGATAGATGGCATATCCTTAGTGTGGGCAGCAAAAGGAAGGTTGGCCTGGGAACACAGTTGTGACTCAAGTTTCACTCCTGATGGGGGTAGTTGCCAGGCAGAATTCAGTTCCTTAAGCCAGGTTTCAGATAAAATGTCACTTTTTGTTCCCCAGTTCCTGCATTCAAATAAAACTAAACATTTTCACATATGCAGCTAGAAGGCTGATTCTAAGTTTAAAACTATGACATTTAAACAATTGCAACCTATGTGATACTCAAAAGTAGGTCACTCAGTCAATTTAAACATTTAGATTTTAGTGTCTTTAAATCCAGTGCAACTTAAACTGCTGACTCCATAGCTCAGCCAGTTTTGTTATAAGCATTGTTCTGGGCTCTTCAGTTCCCAGATTTTGTAGGCACACAAAACTCCATTCTACCAAATGTCTGCTGGTGTTCAGTGAATATTTTGCACATATTGCAATGTTTGAAAATAGGCATTTTGACTTGCCTTCAGGGAAACAGAGTGGTTTTAAAACGCCGGCTTTTGGATAGTGGTGAGTACTGGTACTGCACCCATTTTTGGGATTTAAGAAATGAATTCCCCACAATTCTAGGTTGCATTTGGCAATCAGCATTTCCATTCCCAATGGTTTCAGACTACTGTGCGGGTAGTCCAATGGTGGTTTTAAAGCGCTTTGAAGCTAACCGGCGCTACTGTTTTTCCTTTGGCAACCCATTTCCCTCATGGCAACCCGGCCTTTCATTCTCGCACTGGTGTGTGGCAAGTGAGGCAACCATTTTAGTGTGCGCACAAACTGCGCAGCTTTCCTGGATTTCGGCGCACATGTGGGTTTTCCGCCATCTTGAATTTTTTAAGCCCACAGCACCAAATGTGGTGGTATGATAGCTTAAACGTGGGTCAGGACACCCAACAAGCCCCCCCCACGTGACTGCCCCTTGAATTTGAGTCGATGGGGAGTCGCGTGCACAAGGGTTTTGACCCATGCACCGGTCTGTCCGCATAATCTTCTTCCTCTTCTGTAGATGGCACAGTTCAGCATCTTCTTCTCCATCCGGTACTGATCGATGGTTCTCCTCGCCGGTCCTGATGGGAATATTGGGCGGTCCACTGGGCCCATTGAATCTTCGTTCCCGGTCTCCGGATCGCCCTCCTCGGCCCGTCTTCAGGTTTTCTTTCTCCTAGGACGACAAAGGAAGAGCGGCAATACCTACTCATAGACGTTTTTCCACCACTGTTGAGATAGTGGGGCAGCATATGCATTTCATCATAACGAAACATTACATTCTTATTTTGAAAAACAGTATGACTAAGAGACAGTTTCATACAAATCACAGTATGTTAGAGACTAGATGTGGTACGTTTTATGATTGGAACTGAATTAGTCTGATACAGTACCCGCTAGGATTCCAGAGGATTCCTCCAGTTGTTGCAGAGTGTGCCTGGGATGGCAACATTTCAACTGGTTTATGTGGACCCACTTGTCTTCCCCCTCTGCCGAACCGCCTTTGGGGATGTGGATCTTGTAGGCCACAGGGGAGATCTTGTCGATGATCTCAAATGGTCCCTTCCATGTAGGCAAAAATTTGCGCTGCTTTGCCTGGTTCCTTTGGAAGTTGTATAGATAGACCCGGTCTCCCACCTGATATTCCTTCCTGGAAGTTTTCAGGTCATAATGGGTCTTCATTCTATCAGCTGATCTTTCTAGATTCCGCTGAGCATAAGCAAAAGCATGTTGAAGGTGTTTCCTTAAATTCTCCACATACTCATGAGTTGTGGAGGCATTTATCAGTGTCTGCTCTTGGGTCTTGTAGAGCAAATGCTGGGGAAGCACCATCTTGCGCCCAGTCATCAACTCAAATGGTGACATTTTGGTTGCAGATGAAGGGGTAGATCTGATAGCCATTAGGACCAGAGGTAATCGGATATCCCAACTTGGCCCAAAATCTGCCACAAACTTCTTTAATATGCTCACAATTGTCCGGTTATATCTCTCTACTGCCCCAGAAGAAGCTGGTCTATAAGCAATATGCAGCTTTCTCTTGACCCCCAGTATCTCCCACATCTTTGTCATTACTTCACTGGTGAAGTGGCTACCTCTGTCTGACTCAATCCTTTGAGGTAGACCAAAACGGGAAAAGATGTGGTTAATCATCAAGGCAGCTGCAGTTTCTGCCTTGCAATTTGGGGCTGGGAGACATTCCACCCACTTGGTAAACAAGCATGTCAAAGTCAACATGTACTTATTCCCCCTAGCCGAGCGAATCACAGGGCCTACAAAGTCGATTTGTAAATCTGACCATGGCAGTGTCATCCCCCTCTTTTGGAGAGGCGCGCGGTGCGTGAGGGATGATGGCTGAAATTGTGCACACACAAGACACCCCTTCAAGTATTGGTCGAGGTCCTGCCCCATGTGTGGCCAGTATGCAACCTCTCTTAAGATTTCCAATGTTGTATGAAACCCCCTATGACCGGCAGTGGCCGCATCATGGGCGTGACTTAACATCAGGCTTCGGAATGAGGTAGGAACCACCCACTGATCGTGGCCAGCTTTGGATTTCCTTACCAACAAACCGTCTTGGATCCGGAACATTTTTGGACATTTCATCAACACTCTTAGGTCCTCTTTCCCAATGTAATCGGTATCCGTCAGGGGAAAGTTCTCAGGGTCCTCAAGGTGCTGGTAAAATTTACCAATAATTGGATCCCCCTTCTGAGCAGTAATCAAATCAGCATCAGGGGTCTCCTTACTCCATTGTGCAATTGAAAGGTCGTTGTGAGCATTTGTCTGGGACCTAGTGATGGCAGTGACCTGGATTTCCCCCAACAGGGACTCAATCTCAATTAGATCCCCTTGGATGGCCCCGGTTTTGGCCAGCTGATCAGCTAAGTCATTTCCAGTTTTGTCTGGTCCCTCTACTTTGGAATGACCCTTGATCTTTTTCCAATAGATGGTCATCTCATTCGATGTGACCAGATCATCAATGTTTTGGATCAACTTCCCATGTTTCAAGGGTTTGTTGTTAGCACATAACATGCCTCTGGTTTTCCAATTAACCAGGTGCTCCACGAACCCGTTCCGTACATAATCCGAATCTGTGATTATGACCAGTTCGTGGAGTTGATGCTGGACAGCAGTGAGGATGGCCTGATGCACAGCCATCAATTCTGCCACCTGACTACTTCGGGGACCAATTTTGTATCCAGCGGAGGGTTCTGGGGACTCATTCACCCATGCATTCCCTACGCCGGCCACTAGTTCTTTCTCCCCGTCGTTGTCAACATGGTAAGAGCATCCATCCACATACACAGTGGGCATTCCCTCACACTTGTCTTCTTCAAAGGCTTTGTGTGGGGAATTAAGGTATGCCTCCATGTTGTCCTTTATTTTTAGACCTTCGTCCTCGAGACAGTTTTCTCTGGCACAATCATGCAAGTCAGCCAGACCTTGCGCGAGGGGACTCTTCTTGTTTTGGCCATATCTGACCTCCACAGGAAAGCCTTGCATTGACAGAATCCAGGAAGTAATTCGGGAATTACTCACATTTCCGGCCCGGATTCTGTCACTTTGGAGATATTGCAGAGGCTGGTGTGGAGTCTCCACTATGATGTGTTCCCCCTGGATAAACGGGCGGTAATTCTTCAATGCCCATACCGTTGCCAGGAGTGCCTTCTCACAATCGTTGAATTTTTCCTCCACAGAGGATAAAGTTTTGCTCGCATAGGAGATTACTTTATTGACCTTGTCATGCTTTTGATATAATACTGCCGTCAAGCACGTATTAGAGAACCCTGTCTCCAGGAAGAACTCCTTGTTTCTGACCGGGTAAGCTAGGCAAGGCGCTTGTGAGAGGCTTCTTTTGAGTTGTTTTACTGCCTCGGCTTGTTCTGGACCCCATTCCCACTTGACCCCCCCTTCAGGAGATGAATCAGGGGTCTGGTGATCTCTGCGTAGCCCTCAATGAACTTTCTGCTGTAATTAGTCAGTCCAAGGAGGCTCCTTAGTTCCCGCAGAGTTGTGGGGTCTTTCAGTTTCTGAAGTGCTTCCACTTTCTTTTCCTGGGGAAAGAGGCCCTGAGGAGTAATCTCATGCCCCAAGAAATTAACACGGGTTCTACACCACTGTGCTTTCTGAAAGGAAAGTTTTGCTCCGGCAGCCCTCAACTGTGTCAGAACATAACGGATCTCCGCTATGTGTTCCTCCACAGATGAACTTTTGATGAGGACATCATCTACATAAGCCAGGTTACCCCTTGCACCCAAGTCAGGCATGGCCTTGTGTAGAAAAATGTTGAACTCATTACCGGAGTTGAGGTATCCGAAGGGAGTCCGGGTCCAAGTGTATTGCTGGCCCCCAAAGGTAAAAGCCAGTTTGTATTGGTCCTCCCTACTGACAGGCACAGTCCAGTATCCATTGGTCAGGTCTATTGCTGTGAATACCTGTGACCCCTGGATCTGGGCCAGCCCTTGGTCAATGTAGGGCAGAGGCCATCGGGAAGTATGGACCCGTTTGTTGAGCTCCCTGAGGTCGGCGCAGAGTCTCCACTGGCCGTTTGGCTTCAATATTCCCAGCACCGGATTATTGAAGGTGCTGTGGACGGGACGGATTATTCCCCGGGACTCAAGGTTCTTAATTATTTCGGTAAGGGACTCCATTGATGCGAGAGGCAAGCGATATTGCTTCACAAACACAGGAGTCATGCCAGGGTCCGTGGGGATTGTTGTGGTGTGGATGTCGGTGCGACCACAGTCATATGAGTCTACCGCAAAGAGATCTTGGAAATCCAAGAAAACTTGTTTCAACTTTTGCCTTTGTTCCAGAGTCACACAGGCATCAGCTAGGTTGACTCTCTCTTCCACCATCTGCCTGAAGCCTGGAAAGACTTCTGGTTTGGCTATCTCAGCGGCCTCCTCCAACTGGGTGGAGAAGTCCCTGGTCAGAGTGCTGATTTGGACCGGAGGCTTCAGGTGGGAAAGGCAGCCCTCATGTACCTGGAAAATCACCTCATCCCTCCTGAAGTCACAAGTCACATCTTCCTTACCATAGGGGCAGGAAGTGTACACCAGGAAGTTCCCCCCATGCCGGGTAAAAATCCTGTCTGGTGTTGTATTGTCATCACTGTCACTGTCAAAACAGTCCTTGGGGATTGGTCCTAACAGTTCGTTACCTAAATCCATGGAAAAATGTCGGTCATCAACCGCCATTCCAATAATGGTGCCTGCGGCTAGAGTAACACTCTTTAAGTCGCTGTTATCCACCTCTATTGGAATGGTGTCATGTTCTAGGTTGACTAATGGAGTTGGGTTTACCCCCAACCCTTGCTGTTGGAGAGAAGCATTTAGATGTATGTAAGCATCAGGGTTTTTCAACTCTTGTCCCCTTTTAACTTTCACTTCCAGGGAGAATTGTCGAGTCCTTTCTGGGATGGTGACTTCCTCTTTTACCTGAATTTCAACTGCATAAGGTAGCAATTGAGCTGACCTAAATGCTTTTTCTGGATCATCAAAGCCCATGGGATTATCCGCTAATCGGGACCAAGCTTTGAAGTTTATTAGGTCCAAACTAATGGCAAAGCGATTGAGAATGTCACTGCCTAAGTAAAAGGCGGCAGGGACGTCTCGCACGACCCAACAATTGTGGACTATGCTCTTGTTGCCAATGGAGATTTTGAGCATACACCTGCTTGGCAGGAGATGTTTGGAATTAGGTGCTTCCAGGTCCATTTCCCATTTGTCTATCAGTTTGAAGGTGGGAATGGCTGGATCTTTTGGGAGTTGGCGGAACATGGCTTCGCTGATGAAGCTCTTACCGTTGTTCACACACACTCGAGCGAGAACAGAGTCCTTCCCATCATTTAACTGAACAGGGATGAACAACTGCTCTCCAATTTGCTGAATATCAGCCAGGCTCTGAGCTGATTTCATATCTTTCTGGACTATAGGAGTGGGAGTTTCAGATTGTGGATTGGTATAGAATTTCAGAGTGTTTCCTTCCAGCGTGGAGTACCACTTTAGACTGGAAGGAAGGTTGATTTTCAGAAATAGAGAGGACCCCCCATCACCAGTCTGTTGTCCTACTGCTATTACTGTCACGTCTGGAATCTGGTTGTTCTGGAAGTGAAATTCTACTTGGTCAGATTTTTGTTCAACCATGTGGCAGGTGCCGTTTAAACTAACATGGTTGACACTCTGTTTTAATTTTATTGGTCGGCTAGTCTGGGTCCAGAGGACCTTGTTTACGCAATCTATTAAGGGTGACAACCTCCTCAGGAGGTCATTCCCTAGTAAACAAGGGGTGCCCTCTGGGGTCACAACTATGACCGGGTGTTTCAACTTATGTCGCCCAATTTTAATGTCCAAGTCTGCAGTCCCCTCGACAGGAATTTCCTTCCCGTCAAAGTTCTGGAGTTGCCCAGGAAGAGAGGTGAGAGGAATTTGGTAATTCCCTCCCCTTCCTGCATTCAGTTCGTCAAAGGCCCTTCTTGACAGAAGGGTAGCTTGAGATCCAGTGTCCACCAGTGCCGAGATTGTACCCTGCCCCTGTACTTGTACCGGGGCATAATATCTTCCCTCCTTCTCCTCAAGGGGGCACAGATAATGCACATTTTTGGACAACTGGTGGGCTAACTTTCTGGTTTTGGACATCGCTAGCGAAGAGATTTGGGCAGAATTCTGTGGAGAGTCTTGGGAATCTGAAAGAAAAAGTTGGCAACTGGAGATCAGAGCCATTGTGGGTTCCCCTGGCTCCGGTTCTGGGCCGCCCCCCCCTTTTTGGAGGCAGTCACCAGGATGGGTTTGAACCAGGGGATTTTCTTGCTGTTGGTTCTGGGATGAGATGGTGGGCGGCGGTAGCTCAGTCTCCACATCTCCCCAGTCTGGATTTGCATCCCTAGGGACCCATTTTTCTTTGGGGGGAGTTCCCCCCTCTCTGAAGGAGAAGATCCTTTTCCCAGGATCCTCTGAGGATCCCTCTCCCTCAAATTGGAAGATCTGTACCTCCTCCTCAAACTGAGTCTGTTTGGGTCTTTTGTTTCTCCTACCCCCCCTCTGCTCCTTAGGAGGCAGACTTTCAGGGGCAAGAGATTTTGTTTCCGGTTCCTGGGTTTCCAGGGGCTGTTTACAAGTGAGGAAGGAAGCTTCCTCCAAGGCTTTACACCCCCCTTCCCTTTGTGCCTCCTCCCTGGGAACCGGTGAGTTATCGGGGTGCTGCCCCCGTCATTGTTCTGGAGCACCAGGTCCAGAGTTGGGTGCGTTCTGCGCTGGCACGCCCATCTGAGGGTTCTGCTGAGCCCTCAGTATGTGACCCAGATCCCGCGCCATGTTTTGAACCTGGCGCTCTAACTGGGAAACCCGCTCAGGCTGATACGGGGCCCTGTTTTCTCCCCTGGGCTGATCCCGGGAAGGGTAGCTGTCCCTTCTTTGGTAGTACCCCTGGTTGGGAAGATTTGGGTACCCCTCCACCCTTGGCCTCCCCTCTCCCGGATTCAGTGGTCTGGGCTCGGGGAATTGGGGAAAGAAGGATGGATGATTTTGGGGTTGGAAGTCGGGTGGATATCTGGGGAAAAAGTTCTGCCCAGGGTTTGGTAAATTTCTGCCCTCCTGTGGGAAGTTTGGAGGGAAGTTCCCTGGGTTAGGTGCTTGGCTGGATCCCCCCCCCCTGGGCTGGAGGAGTCCACACATAACCCAGGATGGGTCGATTTCCCTTGTAGCGAGGACTTACATAGTCAGGAGAGCGAGGGACCCCATTTGTGGGGCTGCCTCCCTGGCTCCCTGTCTGGGACTGGCCCGAGGACCTTCTGGGCCTAGCATTATTAGGTGCAGGTAGGTTTTTAGGCCCCCCCATCTCCAAATCCAAAACGGGGGTGACCTTTACCTCTGCCACCTTGGCAGCAGCAGGGGTGCTGTTGGCTTTGGGGTTTTTCTGGGCATTGCTTTTATTTTCTATGGGCTTCTGCACCTCATAGATCCGGGTAGCCTGTTCAATGACCCAGTCTAAAGATCTTTTCTCATGAAAATCCCTCACGAGCTGGGTCATGATATATTTGGGCAAGGCATGGAAAAACGTATTTATAAACTCTCTACTATCTGTGCGCACCCTTCTTGTGGTCTGTGCAAAAGCACGCTTTAACTCCTGCACAAATTCTTGTGGGGCCTGATCCTCCCCACATTGTAAATTGTAGGCTGCCTTGCGAGCCTCTTGAGGATTTCTGTGAACAGAAAAATGTTTCAGGATGGCCGCCTTATAGGTGGACCATCTTAAATGATTTTGGTCCTCCAGCCCCGCAAAGAAACTGGAGTATTCCGGGGAGAAGGTCCACTTTACATATTGAATGCAGCTTTGGCTGTCCTTCAAATGGAAAGTCTCCATCATTTGTTCAAACAACTCTAAGTGCTCCCAAACAGAATACTTAGCGTTCTTATGGTAAGGCGTGATGACGCTCCTGATCGCCTTAATCTGCTTTAAGGGGTCCTTAAGCAAGGCCCTTTTTGCCTTATTGGCCTTTTTGGTTCGGGTAACCCTTGTCCATTCTTCCTCGGACTCAGAGGCACTGCTCCCAGAGGTTCCCGTCTGTTCTTCCAGGTTTTCCCGGATTCTGCGAGCCTGGGAATGGCTGGCAGAATGTGGGGACCTGGTCTCCTGTGTCCTGCGCAGTTCAGAGGAGTCTTCAGATTCCTCCTTGCTGCCAGGATTTGATGGGTACCCCCTCCACTGACCTAACTGGGCAGAGGTTTTCAGGATGCCCTTAATGGGCCTACTCTCCTGGGGTTCCCCATTGAACTGTACTGTACTTGGGTGCCCATACCCGGATGCCCACCCCTCCATTCCTGGGTGGTACTGGCCTATGAGCCCCATACTCTTAGCTGGATAGTAATCTGCCATCCCTGCGGCCCTGTGCTCATGTGCGCCAGGGGACATGGGGGTGGTAGAGTCCAGGGACTGGGGGAGATGAAGGCCCCTGGGGTTAGGGCTCCTGCGGTTATGGTCAGGAGTCTCTCTTTCCCAGCGGACCTCATCTCTATCCGCCCCTGCTCCCTGTTGCAATGCAAGAGCCTGCATTTGTGCTTTCAGTTCCTCTGTTAAGGCCTTACTCGACTCTATCAGTCTCTCCTGCATCGCTACCTGTTGTTGGAGCCTATCATTGTATTGACAGAGGGCCTCATTTTCCCTCTGTGCTTCCTGGTTGGTCCTGGAGAACTGGGCCAGTCTTTGCTGCAGGAGGGTTACCTCCTGAGCTGTGTCCCTATTGGCCTGCTCCTTTCTTGCTAGAGCATCCTCCACCCTCCTGGTGTGCTCTAGCAAGTTCTGGTGTTCTTTTTGGAGGTCACCCAGCCCCTGGAGGGCCAGGTGATTTTCTTCCATTTTCCTTTTTAAATGGCAGACTTCCTGGCCTATGGCGTCTCTTTCCTGACTAAGAGCCTGCATTTGTGCCGCCAGGTCGTCCCTTTGCCGTTGAAGGGCACCAGCTTTTTGGCGCTCCTCATCAAACTCTGCCTGGGTATCCAGGTCTTTCAGAATTAGTTTGTTGCTCTCTGCCTTCTCTCTATCTAGGTGGCTTTGCAGGGTGACTACCTGCTCAGCACATGCCCTATTGAAGTCTAGCTGTTGCTCCAGCTTTTTCTGGTTTTGCAGTAGGGAGTCCAAACCTTCTTGGTATTCCTTCTGCAAGGCCAGAAATCTGGTATCCTGTTCTACCTTTTCCTGTTGCAGCACATCCATATCCTTCTTTATTTTAATGATGTGCTGCCTACTATCATCTTCTGACTCCTGGCTCCTCTGCAGCCTCTGCTCAGAAGAGTCCAGATCAGATTGGGCCTTCTGTAATGCCATCTGTTGCCTATTTGCCAGATTTTGGCTTTCAGCACATCTATCCTGCATGTCTCCCATATATAGGTACAGGTATGCTGCTATCCTGGCAATCTTATTGTGTTCCTCTTTGGCTTTAGGAGCCATATATAGTTCACTCAGGGCCACATGTAAGGGACCCTGATCTCTATATATATCTGACCCTGTTTCAGTGACCTGTTGTGTGATGGCCTGCAACCACACATCCTGGCCCTGTTCGGTCCATTCACCTCTCACAAATAGCTTATGCAAGAGGTGCTCTCTGGCTATTTTCATATCTACCAAGGTCGTCATTCTAGAGATTGGTCTCTGTCCTGACTTACAGAAGTTAGTATTTTATTTTTGCAGAACAGAACTTTTCTTGGAGTGTCCCTTTTGAGGAATGCTTTACAGCGTAATGCAGCGTGGTGATCCGACCGGATGTATGTATCCCGTCAGTTAGCACACTGTATTAAGCTGCACAAGTGGTAAATCTAACCCAACGTCTCGGCTCGAGCCCCCAATTTGTAAGAGGATTCAATTCAACACTACAGCTAAGTCAACGCCTAGCCTATAATACTGAATGAAAACCCTTATTGATATATCTTTAGGTCCAGTTCATGCGTTCTGGATGACTACCCCTATATAACACCCCTCTCTTGGAATCCCCCTGACCCTACTGAGCCAAGAAGTAGTTCTGTTTTGCAAGTTTAAAAGGTTTATTTGATAATTTAAAATATATATATATCACACTTTATAATAAATTAATAATTGAATAGCACACTTAATCTGATATGATAAAGATCAACAACGGAGAATCTGGCACTAGCACACTTCTTTATAATTACTAAGGAGTTGAGATGAAATGGATAAGGTAGCACACTGGTAAATAGGTACAGAAGTATAATGTGGTAGAAAATGCTTTATGTAAGCTCAGGTGGATGCAATATTCAATGAATGCAGTACAGAAAATACTCAATATGATTTCAACCAAACAATGTAATCACTTTTCTCTGGCTATTCACTCCCCCCCCCTCTTTATGCAGTGCAAGGAAATGGGAGGAAACACACAGTTCTCAGAAATGCAATCAATGTAATTCAGTTCAACCCAGCAAGCTTAGACAACAGAAAACAGATAGGAGTTTTGAAAACACAAGCCCAAATGCTTTGATATGTGCTAGCAATGGATGAGAAATCTGCTAAATTGCTTTTAATTCCCTTTCAGAGGTTCAGGGTGAGTGGTATCTAGTTAATATTAGTCCAGGCTCACACTAGCAATGATGCAGGGATAGTTAGCAGGTTAAACGAATTTCTGGCAAATGGAAGGCAAGCAGCAGCAGTTTTTACATGTGAAGAAATTTGCAAATCGCGGTAAAATACGCGGATGTGCCAAGCGCTATTACAGGGGAACCACAAGGACTATCTCTATCGTTTTGGGGTCCTAGGAAAGCCTAGGATCTCAGCTTCAAAATGAAAGTTACTGCAAGTCTCTAGCACAAACGGTTGCGGAGATATGAACGATTGAATAAAGGTCGTTTTTCAGATTTGAAATTTTAAACGCACACTTTTTCAGCTTTAAAAATGATGGCAGGATAACACAATTGCTAAGCTGCAGTTCTACTTAGGTTAAAATGGATTGAATTATATTATTTTAACTAAGAGATGGGTTCTACACAGTTTTACTATGTACTCACACTATATTCTTGAGTGAAATGGGCCTCATCACGGATCTGGTCAGGGTTTTAAATTCGCCTCTGGTCTCTGCTCTTCACAGTGATCTGGGTCAGCTCTCTCTGGTTCTCTGGTCTGGGTCTCTCTGGTTCTCTGGTCTGGGTCTCTAGTTCTGGATAGATTGAAGTCTCTAGTTTGGCTCTCTGGAGGTTTGATGGAGGTAAAGTATGGATTTTTCCGGCAGAGCGTCCCGCTGCAGATGGAATTGACAGTCCCTATCTGTCCTGTCTGTCTGCTTTTATGTGTTTAGAATGTGGGTGTGTTCTAGCATCACTGACCCTACCTCTCTCTCAGCTTCTAATTGGTCAAACTTCCATTTATCATTTGATTGGGGAATGAACTGTGAGTCAGAGGGATGTCATTTTATGGCTTGCAGATAGGACACTCCTCTGTCAGATTGCACACATTCTATATTTGATAATAAAAGACATATTTCACAGTTACACAGTTGCTTGAAATTACATATACATGGTGTGGCTGAATTTAGCCATGTCTCTGTCCAAATCTGCTGTTTCTAAGAGCTTGCATTCAGAAATGGCACATATTTCACTTTTTAACTGATTTTTCAATTTCTGACATTGACCCAACTTTACATACATGTGTGCAGGGAGTAGGGACATTAACTGATGAAGTTTCAGATTTTTAACATGCACACATTTAGAGTAATATCCACTTTTCCGCTGACACCCCCCAGAACATACCACCGGTTCCTACCACGTCTTAAACTGTGGGCAGAAAAATCACAAGAATTATGGTATCATTTATAAAATTTTCACATGTCCGCACCATGAGTTATTAATCTTTTTCTAAACAATATTCTGGCTACAAAGGGGTGTGGTTTTCTCTCAGCACAAGGTAGAAATACTGGTTCATCCAGTTCTGCCAAGCCAGCTTGCTCTCACAGGCAGTGCCCCTCCCAGCTCCTGCCAAGAGGAAGCTACATTTTACGACTGCGGTAATAAAAACCTTTGCCTGAGTGAAGAGGGCTTTGTTCACTCTCCTGCAGAGCACAGGTAATTCAATTATCAGATAGATGGCATATCCTTAGTGTGGGCAGCAAAAGGAAGGTTGGCCTGGGAACACAGTTGTGACTCAAGTTTCACTCCTGATGGGGGTAGTTGCCAGGCAGAATTCAGTTCCTTAAGCCAGGTTTCAGATAAAATGTCACTTTTTGTTCCCCAGTTCCTGCATTCAAATAAAACTAAACATTTTCACATATGCAGCTAGAAGGCTGATTCTAAGTTTAAAACTATGACATTTAAACAATTGCAACCTATGTGATACTCAAAAGTAGGTCACTCAGTCAATTTAAACATTTAGATTTTAGTGTCTTTAAATCCAGTGCAACTTAAACTGCTGACTCCATAGCTCAGCCAGTTTTGTTATAAGCATTGTTCTGGGCTCTTCATTTCCCAGATTTTGTAGGCACACAAAACTCCATTCTACCAAATGTCTGCTGGTGTTCAGTGAATATTTTGCACATATTGCAATGTTTGAAAATAGGCATTTTGACTTGCCTTCAGGGAAACAGAGTGGTTTTAAAACGCCGGCTTTTGGATAGTGGTGAGTACTGGTACTGCACCCATTTTTGGGATTTAAGAAATGAATTCCCCACAATTCTAGGTTGCATTTGGCAATCAGCATTTCCATTCCCAATGGTTTCAGACTACTGTGCGGGTAGTCCAATGGTGGTTTTAAAGCGCTTTGAAGCTAACCGGCGCTACTGTTTTTCCTTTGGCAACCCATTTCCCTCATGGCAACCCGGCCTTTCATTCTCGCACTGGTGGGTGGCAAGTGAGGCAACCATTTTAGTGTGCGCACAAACTGCGCAGCTTTCCTGGATTTCGGCGCACATGTGGGTTTTCCGCCATCTTGAATTTTCTAAGCCCACAGCACCAAATGTGGTGGCATGATAGCTTAAACGTGGGTCAGGACACCCAACACAATGTTGAATTACGACAGCAAAATCCTAAGAACTATACTGGCTAAAAGGCTGTCTAGGGTGATGGGGTCTATAATACACGAGGACCAAAACGGCTTTGTCCCGGGACGTAACACCACAGCCAATCTGAGAAGGCTCCAGCACGTTATAGCTCAAACCGCAGGGAGGAAGGAAGATCTGGCGGTGCTCTCACTGGACGCCATAAAGGCGTTTGACTCAATATTTTGGGAATGGCTGATTGAGACTCTGAGGGAGTTCGGACTCGGCGAGCATTTCATCCGGTGGATCAAGGTGCTCTACAACACCCCAGTGGCGAGGGTAAAGACAGGGGGCGTGGTGTCTAAATCCTGGGATATCCGAAGAGGAACAAGGCAGGGATGCCCACTGTCGCCAATGCTGTACGTCCTTGGCCTGGAACCAGTAGCGATCTATTTCAGGAAGCAGCTCTTCGACGCAGGGATCAGAACAGGTGAGACGGATAACATTATCTCGCTGTATGCAGACGATGTCCTCTTATATCTGCGCAACCCCGGAATGAATGCACCGACAGCATTAGACATCCTCGACAACTTCGCGAAATACTCCGGGATAAAGTTCAGCAGGCAGAAATCATGCTCCTTCCCTCTGGCCGGGCTTCAAGGGAAGGAAACAGAAGAGCTACCTGAGATTGGGATTCAGTGGCAGACGGAAGCGTTCCGCTATCTTGGACTCACCATTACGCACACGCCTGCTTCCACACACGAAAGCAACACGGAGGCAGCAATGCGAGGGGTGCGCAAATCCACCAAATTTTGGTCCCGACTTCCACTCTCTGTGATGGGCAGAGCGGCTATCACTAAAATGATAATACTACCGAGATTCTTGTATTATTTCACCAACATAACGTACTATATACCTCCCCCCTTCTTCAGAAAATTGGAATCCCTTCTCAGAGACTTCCTGTGGGGCCCGGCCAGACACATGTTTTCGCTGCACACCCTCACCCTCCCGTACAAAGAGGGTGGAATCCAGCTGCCCGAATTAGGGGTGACATCACACAGTGCCCGAAGAAGTAATATGGAATTCACAAGTCGGGCCTCCTGACCCGCCCATGCTGGTGAGGCTGGGGAGACAAGTTTGGAACAAGGTACGCTCATCGCTCGGCCTGAGCCAACCATACATGCCTGAAATACCCTTGCTCGCTGGTGTCTGCAAGACACCCACCGATTTACCTGCAATGAGGAAATGGGAGAATCTTGGCCTCTACACCTGGGGGGACATGTTCGAGGATGGAAGCTTCAGGGAATTTGACTCACTACAGATGAAAGAAGGGCTTGCTGCTGGTCAATTTTTATGGTACCAAAGGGTGAAACAGGTTGCTAAGAAGACCTGGAGCACATGGCCTGAGGAACCGGAAACCCACCCCCTTGTGCAAGAGTTGCACAATTTAAGCGATGGCTGGAAACCCACGTCGAGACTGTACGCCCAACTGAACGACAGACGCAACCCGAGGAGCGTACTCCTGAAGGAAAGGTGGGAGGCAGACCTGGAGACTAACATCACGGAGAGCGAGTGGGACAGGGCCCTGATGCACCCGAAGGAAGTGTCCCGTAACGCCAGGTTCAGGCTCATCCAGCTGAATGTCCTCTACAGGACCTACATGACTCCACACAGGGTATCCACATTCAGCGGAAAAACCCTACCAGTGTGCCCATGGTGCACCAGCGAGCACGCAGACCTAATCCACATGTTTTGGACCTGCCCCAAAACCAAGAAACTCTGGTCCGCTGTCGAAAGGACTTGCAGGGGGGCCGGACTGGAAAGGTACGAGTGGACGCCTAAGGAGTGCCTCCTGGGTACATACCCCAGACTGAGTAAAATTAAGCACATAGTGAAATTAATGGACATGGCGTGCATCCTAACGAAGAGAACGATAGCAATGGCCTGGAAATCTCCCGGAGGCCCCAGATATGAACCTTGGATCAGGGAAATGGAGAGATGGACCAGCGCTGAAACCAAAGCCTGGGAGGAGGGGAACAACCGAGGAGGCGAAGATGTAAGTGCAACACTGGAATCCTGGAAGGCCCTCCTGAGAGATATGATCTTTCTGACGGACTTCAAGCCCCCTTGAGCGCATCCCTTGCCATGGACTGTTGACACGAAACAGATTTAAAAGCTACATCCACAACAACCCTGACTCTGTGACTCTAAGGGACAACCAGACGGTGTCTGGAGCGAGGCCTGAAGCGGAGCCGGCAGGTACCCGCATGATGGTGGGAGGCGGGACGGTCAAGTTACTGTTTGTTTCTTGTTATTGTTTTGTACTGTTTATTAGGCAACTTCGTGACACTCCGGATGTTGTTATGCATCCATGTTTAACTGCTCTCTGCCAATATAAATGCCAATAAAAACATTTAAAAATAAATAGGCCGTTTTGATTTGACGGACTCCACCAGGACTGCGTAATTTATTATTTGATTGTCGGGACTACGCCCTTCTTAGTTATAGGGCAAAATTGGAATTTCTCCAACCCCAACGTTTTCAATAAAGGTTTTACAAATTGTATCCATTAAGGCAGTGTCAATACTTGTGATACCATGCCTTCCCTACACATGGAAGACACTAGAAGGGTTATCCCCCCCAACATTACTCCTAGTGTTGCTGCTGCCATGTCCACATCTCTCTTTTTGTGAGTACTGTGAGGTTATCTCTGTGATGTCAACCAATGGAGGCTGGGGAACTCTGCGAGCCAATGAAAACTGCCCACTGTGTGATGTCACCACTAATGGTGGTATATGGGGGATCCCTCACAGTTCTCTCAGCTTTCCTCAGTCACCCAGTTACTACCCAGTGATGAAAGGTCCCCCCAGTATCACACAAAAGATAGCATCTTTGATGACAGAAGGGGAGTGTCCTTTACTGAATTTGTATACAGGAAATAGGCACAGGGGTCAGAAACCTTGAAGGAATCTACCCCAAGAGTGGTTTACTGTGCAAACAAAAGAAGCAGGACAAATGTGCAAGCAGCTACGCCCTGATCGAGGGACAACATATGCCGTAGCTGCACTTCAAACTCTCTTTCAGGGTTGCCAGCGGGCACGCTTTATCACTCCACTATGAAACTAGTCCTTGATCCCAAGATGGTGGACATGCTCTTTTAAATCTTAGTCCACGGGTGCCGCAGCAAAGGCTGAATCAACTCGTCAAAACAAGCACAACGCCTGGTCATAAGTAAAACTATATGGCAGACACCTAGATAGGATTCAGATCTATTCGGCGCACACCAATAAGAAGCACTGCACTTCATGGGGAAAACAGAACTATCAATGAGAACACTCTGGAGCAATTATTTCCAAAGCCTAACTCTAAAAAGAGTTGTATACAGACTTTTATACTGACTACTGACTTTGACGATGTTAGGACAGTGTTGCAGAACGTCCATTGTGTAGCACAGAGAGAAGGAGGAGAGGCAGCGAGTAAGAACCAAAATGACCAAGCCATATAGTTCACAAATAGATAGAGCTACAGAACAGGCAAGGCTTAGTTAGACCTCGTTACACTTAGTTAGCCCCACTAGAAACATCAGCATAATCTATAACACTTCTCACACCTTCTCTACTTTCATCTCCAAAACTGCAATGGCAGCTAGCCTCGACCTCCTAAATATTCCAAAAAGCAGGCAGCTCCTTCCTTTCAACACTTTCATGCATCTCTTAACCACTCTTGCCTTTTCTAAACTAGACTACTGTGCAAGCATCCTCTTTTTTCACCCCAACTATGCTTTCTGTCATCTTGAAGTGATAATTACCTTGGCAACCAGGACTCTCTTTGAAAACCCACACTTCACACGTACTTCATCTTACCATCACAGGCTGGTTGGCTGATGTTGCAATACAGGGCCAGATTAAACTGTCGTCTCCTGGTACACAAATCTATTCACAGTAAGGCACCAACTGATCTTTCCTCCTCTAGCCAACTATACAAGCCTTCTCATAATATCTACTTTGTCTCCTCAACTACCCATTCACCTCGCCCTCCCTGTGCTTCCATCTGCTTCCCTTCTTTCTCTTTTCTTGCTCCCCTTGCGTGGAATTCTCTTCCCCAGACATCAGAGAAACAGTGCAAATAGATTTGTTCAAAACCACATTGAAACCTATCTCCTCACCTCTGAGTTACCCTATTAACCTACCTCCCATCTGCCTTCAAAATAACATTGTTCCCTCTCCACTAACATGCCTCTGTCCCTCGCTTTCTCTGCCGCCACTCTAGCCCTTCATCCATCATTGTCACATCCCTAGCACAGCCAGTCATACCGTCTACCTGCACTTAAAAATATCTAATGTTGATTATCCTTAATCTATGTATTGTCCCCCATGACTGTTCCATTTACTCCCCTCCACAACCTGGTCAGAATGTCAT
Source organism: Ambystoma mexicanum (assembly GCF_040938575.1). NCBI lineage: Eukaryota > Metazoa > Chordata > Amphibia > Caudata > Ambystomatidae > Ambystoma > Ambystoma mexicanum. Next base: position 91,579,394 of record NC_090932.1, read on the forward strand.
TCAAACTCACCCCATTGTGACTCAAGAAACTCACTGCTTCCCATCAAATCTGATGTCTTATCTATTGTACGTTCTTTGGTGATCAAAAGAGTATTGTTCTTATCTGCAAATAAATAAATAAATGTGATACTTACAGAAGTGGTGCACATCATATAGCCTGGAGGCCAGATGCAGCCCTTTGGGACATTATTGTATGGCCCTCCAAACTACCTGCGCTTAATGATGAAATGTTGCCTTGCCTAAACTAACTTTGTGTGTTTGCATCCCGATAACTGCAATTTTGCTTCTATTTAAAACATGATTTAAGTGCCTTAATATGGGCATCATTATAAGTTGCCCAGTGCAGAATTAACGTGCCGGTATCAATGTATACCGGCACATTTTGCACAGGCCAACTACAAGTGTGCAGTGGGGTTGAGAGGTGGCGGTAAATCCAACACCATACTGGCAAAAAATGCAGGTCATACAAGACTCCTTGAATGGGGATTAACTCCGACAACCCGGCACTCATGATCCGGTAGTAATACCGCTGGACTGAGCGCTGGTAACAGAAATACAATTTGCTGGTATCCTGGTGGATTTACCACCAGGATACTGCCAAAGGTGCAATGACCTTCAATGTATGATATATGTTCCAGTTAAATGAATAGAGCACTGTATAAAAATGACTCCTCAAAAACATGTTTTTTTAACTCAAATGTGCGCATCAATACCCCTACCACCTGCTCCTCTCTATCAATGGTATGGCCCGCCATATGACACTTGTGTGGTACATTTGGCCCTCAAGCAAAATCAGTTGTGCACCCCTGGCCAATGGAAGACTAGAGAAGAGAGCCCGCTGGGGGCCCTGACCCAAAGGCTGGCTGAAGGCTGAGAATAGCCTGCTGTGGGCTCCAGCCTAGACACTGGCGGTAGCTTTCAAACCACCATTACCAATAAAAGAATTTTGCATCACTGAAGAAGACACTTGTCTTTGGTGTTATATTTAAGCACTATGCCCCGAGCAGCTGGAGTATTACTCAGTCAGGTAATGCCCCAGGGTCCATAGTTATAGGGCGATTAACTCAGTAATGCACCGCTGCGAGGGGAATATTGCTATTAGTATCCAAGCCCGCAAGACGGGGGTACTAATAGCATTCTTTTCTGTTCCGAAATGCGTTTCGGCGCAGAAAAGAAGAAAAAAAAGAAATGTCAGAGGAAATGGCTTCCAGGAAAGGGAAACGGGAGTCTGTTTTCCCTTTCCATGGCAGCCATAGGGAGCAGACGCACTGGGAACAGAAGTGTTCCCAGCACGTCCGCTCCCGAAAAAAAAAGAAATATGAAGGTAAGTGGGGTTGGGAGGGTGAGAGGACATTTAAAAAAATAAAAATTAAAACAAAAACATACCTGAATCCCTGGCGGGGGTCGAAGGCGACCTCCAGCTGTGTGGAAGCTCGGAGCGGGGATGGCCCCGCTTAGAGCCTCCTCATTGGCTGAGGGGCTACCACGCCCCCTGCCAGGGACAAAGGCATGGAGTCCGAGGGATTCCCGGCTGGGTAATGCCCTGGCGAGGGCCAATCAGAATGGGTCTTTCATTCTGATTCTCCCTCGCCGGGTACTAATAATGCATTCTCACTTTTACTTAGGTAGGGCATAAGAAAATCCAACCCAGTGTACCTCTAGGAGAAAAGGAGAATCAAATACAGTATAAAGAGAATCCTAGGGCAAGAGCGGTAATGGAATAGGTTTTGCCCTGGTTGGATTTCATTAAAGCTACCGAGTCCCAGAAAACTACTTGAGGTCAGGATTGCGTGCCATGGACAAGGCAAGGAAGCGTTCTGGCGCATTTCACGTGTTGCTGAAACTGCCAGTGATTTGAGGAATGCTGTCCTTGGTGTGGATGTCCTGGGAGCATAAGACGTATAAGAAGGACTGAACATGGAACTCAGGAAATAAGGGTTTATTGGAATAGGCTCTTCGCTTGACTTGATGTATCTCTCTGTTCTATGAATGTTGGTTTAGAATCCTAATTTTTTAGTTAGTTCCCCATCTAATAGGTATTTATCCAACCGCCTCCCACAGAGAATAAATGAAGGTGATGAAGCAACCCAACGTGGTGTTTGTTCTGTTGTATCGACTCCATACCAAGGGGCTCATTAAAAATTTAGTGGCGTTAGAAGTGCTGAGATGCCACCAAATGGATTTACTGTTACCACCATTTGGTCTGGCACAATTACCACCAGATTAGATGGTAGGTGGTGTTAGTCCATATGGATTTTGGTGGAATTAGCACTGTCGGTAATTCCGGCGAAGGTAACATCTGCTGATTTGGCATTTCTTGGCTGTAAAGCGGAGGAGTTAGTTCCAGCATTCTGCCGTAGGTGTTTCTTCCACCTTACCTCCAAACCCATAGTTTGGTGGTGTAGTGTCAAGGAATGCATCACTCTTAAGTGGTTTACCTTTCTTCCTGATTCCAATTCCTTGGGTTCTGTCTGGCTCAGCCGTTGTGTACAATGGTACAGAAAAGTATTCCAGAAAGACCCCTGAGTGGGTGGAAGCCCAGGACTCCTCTGAGACCTCTCCCAGCATCATGAGTCTGGCTTCCCCTGATTAGCGTGGTACCAGCCATTGTGTAGCTGATAAGGTAGCACAATTCGCAGGCAGGCGATGTTCCGGATGTGACTGGTTCAAAGAGGCTTGCCTGGTATTAAGGGGAACCTCCAGGGCTGCAAGACACAACAAACAGGCAGGCCAGTAGGATGCGGCTGAGGAGAAATTAGCATGACCAGAAGCAAACAAGGGTCAAGAAGGGAAAGAAGGCAAAAAGCAGGCACCTAGAAAAGGGGGACAAGCAGGAGAAAAGAGGCAGAAAAAAGGCTAAGGCCAAGACGGGAGCACGGGGATCAAGAGAAGTCGGGAGCACAGGGCACCAACATCCGGAGTGTTGAAATGCACAGAGGGCTTGTGAAGGGCGGTTTTTATGGTTTCCGGGGTTGCTGTGGCATGAACATGTCACCATGGCAACTGAAACACTAGATCTTGGCACTAATTGGCATGGGTTGTATAGCTCTGTGGCAATGCACTCGTCTTGCAGAGCAACATAGGTTCGAATCCCGGGTCTGCGCTTAGAAAGCTCTTTGGTATTAAGCATGTTATAAAAATACAATAAAACAAAAATGATTTTAATATTATACAGTTACAATTAATAACTTTTAATACATGTCAATTCATCACAGCTTAAACAATCATTTGTCTAAAACCACTTATTCTAAAATTAATAGGATCTGAGAGACATTTCTCCAGAATCTAGTAAAACGTATACTACAACCTTCATTAGTCCCTGAAACAAAAAGTGACCATAGATCATAAACAGTAATGCACAAATCGGCTCCCGCTGCGGAAACTGCTTGGTGTCACAATAGGCTCGATGCAGGGCAAGCACACAAAAGCTGGGAAACTGACTCAATTTCCCATTCACCACAAAGCCGGCAGGATCTTTCATTCCTCTGAATTTTATGCCAACCCCCACTAAACTCATATGTCTTCACTTCGTTAAATTTGAGACGCGTACAGTCCCAGACCAAAATGGTCCAATGAAATGCTTTATATATGCCGGGACAACCAGCTGTTCCAATATATATGGAATAAACTATTGACCAGTGGATTTAGAGGCAAGGTTGATAGTCAGCTGTTCTGCCACAAAAGATTTTAATAAAGATGTCATTGATCCTTTACACTCAGTCAGGGACCTGAAAAGGGGATCATGTTTTGATCTCGTGATCCACTGATCGTCTTCCTTTTTTATCCCTGCTAACAGGCTGGTCTGCATGTAAGGTACACAGCATACAGTACTGTGTAAACGAACCTTGTGAACAACTGTAACCTAACAAACTGTGTCTAAGCACTATTCTTGGGCCGCTTATTGTAACCCTCAAGCAAGCCTTCGTAAGTGTCCTTCAAAGCGCCTCGATGCCTGTGGGCTGTAGTGCGCCCTACAAATCCAAAAATAAATAAATAAATAAAGGTATTTTACTACACAATGCTTCAAATAGCAAGCCCATGTTTTTTCCCTCATGGGCCAACTTCCAATAGAAAGTTAGGCAATTGAGCATGACACGTTCTGTTATTGGGAGTATACCAAACTCCAAATAGAACACTTCAGGTGTAGTAAAACATGGCAGCCATAACAATGGTCATTATTTCTAGTTTTGAGATGATTTCCCAGTTTTCTAATGCCCATGCTTCAGGCAGATATACAATGAGGGGCAATATTTGGGTGGAATAAAGATGTGTCAGTATACCCTACTGAATAGCCACCTCCTTTATACGAGAGGGAGCTGATGCTGCCTACCTACAATATGAGCCGTTCTAACCCTGAGGCGGCCAATTTGACTGGAACCTTTAAGCTTAGTGTCCAGGGTAATACCCAGATATGTATATTGTGTGACTACCTCGATAGTCTCCCCATCCATCCCCCAGCTGATTCTTGCAGCTTTCTTTAATGCATGATTTAAAAAACCATGATTGTAGTTTTAGATGTGTTTATTTTTAATGAATTAGCAGCCAAATAGGTGGAGAGACTATGCAATGCAGTCTGACGTCCTCCTACGGTCAAGTCAAGGAGGAAAATATCATCCGCGTGACCCATCTACTGTAGCACATCCAATCCCAATGTAAGCGGCATGCAGGCCTGATCCGTCAAGGCTTTCCCCATATCAGATAAATACAGGTAAAAGAGCATGGGTGGCAAGGTGCAAGCCTGCTTAACCCCCTTTTGCGTGGGAATTCAGCTGGAAGTCCCCCCATTACCATCCAGCCTCACTTTAACCTGGTCTGGTCATGCAGCATCACAATCGTTTTTAAGAGGCCCAGAGGACTCCACCAGCGGAGTAACTTCCCCCAGAGTCTTGTTCTGTCGACAGTGTCGAAGGCTACACTACAGTCTATGGATGCCCCATTGACGGGTCTTTTACGTATTTGCCGTGCTTGCTGTATCACTGTCGTCAAGGCAAGAATATTGGTAGCAGTGCCACAGTCCTTGCGGCAATCGGTTTGGGATGATACTTTCTGCCTCAGCCCAGACACTGAGTTCCTCCAGGATAACACATGCAAAGACCTTAGGTGAAACATCAAGCATCGCTAAAAGGCAATAATTACAGGGGTCTGCATGGTACCCTTTCTTCAGTACTGGGACTAAAATGCTGTCGCTCCAGGATTGAGGAATGGACTGAATGGATGCAATGCAAATAAAAATCTAATGTAGGTCAGTTGCCCATGAGCTGGAGTTGCTTCTCAACAACTAATTGCATAAGCCATCGGGGCCTGGAGCTAGGGAAGATTTACTGTAATTGATCAATGTTTCCACCTCCTCTCCATTTTTGGTATAATTCCAAACCCCCAATGCAGAATCGACCCTCGACTGCGTGCAAAGTGCTAGTAGGCGCATTATCGATGGGGCTAGTGCCCTTTGATGGGACTATGCGCTTTCCAACAGTTGCCTTGTTTGAAGAACCCTTGGACTCTTTATTAGATCTTCTGTTATCTGAGTATATTTGGCTTTATGTATAACGTTTCGTTTTTTCCTTGTGAACCAAGTAGCCCACTGAACAGCAGGGATAGAATCCGAGAAAGGAGATATCAAAACAACAGCTGCCTCGGTCGGATTGGTAGTGCAGACCTCAGGGGGTGCTTTACATGACATTAACTCGATGTTTACCCCCCAATTCTCTCTATTCTGTTAGAATGACCCTGAAGAGTTGACTCCAATGGTTTTAGAGTCCCAGAGTTTTTGCTATTGACATTTTCCAGTTTTTTGAACTGGCTCAAAATGGCGCCATATTTGGCAAGGAGCTGCAATAATACATTTTCCAGGAGCCCAAACACAGTGGCTGAATCGCCACTGGAAATACTAATGTTGCTGACAGTAGAACAATTTAATGAATTACATATATTTACATATGTGTCAGCAAGCTATAAGCTAGGGTTTCTCAAAGTCACGGGCGGGCCATTATTGTTGAAATTAATTACGCTGTGGTAGTGTAAACTTCTACGTGCGCATGCACCAGATTTAAGAGAGGATAGTCCGATAAGGTGGCAACGTGGGTGGTACCTCTAATGCCCCCACACCTTGAGACTGATTAACCTCAGGTGCCATAGCCGTCTAGTTACAAGTGATAAGGAATTCGCGTCGGGGCCCAGATCTCCAGCAGTCCCAGAGATCACTGTACCATTCAATCCACCCCCCTAGCCCACGCCTGTGGTGCAATCCCGAGTGGGGGGCTCGGTAGCAAAAACCTCTCCTCCCACTGCAAGTCAAACCGATTCAGTAAATTTAGAGCTGAGACAAGGGGCTGGAGCTGCCAGCTCCACTGACTATAAAAAGCTCGATGTACAAGACAGGGGGCTTTGAAGCTATGCTCTGAGCTAACCGGGGGAAATATTGGTCCAGTGGGGGGCCAGGCAAGCAGCAGAGTTCTGAAGACACTGTCAAATGCAAGTAGGTTGTGCAAGAAATAGAGAATTGCAGTAATCAATAGCAGAGGTGACGAGGGCAGAGTCTACAGGAGCACAAGAAGGGGAGGGATAAAGTGAAAAACACGCCAAAGTAGTTTGAGTTGAAAGTAGCCCCACTGACAAACAGAGCTAATCTGTGGCTCCATCAAGAGGGAGGAAGAGAGTTTTACTCCCAGATCTTTTATGAAGGGAACGGGTGCAGGGAAGAGGCCAAGAGAAGGAGGCCAGAAATCAGACCACCAGAAAGAGGAAGCCAGGGAGTGGGGGTCGCGAGGGGGGGGGGGGGGCACTAGCAACACCTGCTGTAGAATAATGGCATACACTTGTTTCTAATCATCTGTCTGTATTTTAAATTGGGACACAAATTCTTAACAACCACGGGCCAGATTACAGAAACTTTGTACACGTGCAAAGATGCACCGTATCAGCACCTAGTGCAAATAACATTGTGGGCGTATTAGAAATACTTTGCACCATGACAAGTGCATTTTTCTTGCCATAAGAACTAGGGCAAAAATTCCCCTAAGGCAAAAATCGTACACTTTCAATGCATTTTTGCACCAGGGCAAACTTTGCCGTGGTGCTAATACAGTGCAATTGTGCACGTGCACCTGTGCAAAGTGTCTGTAATCTGGCCCCAGTTGTCTCTCCAAGACGATCAGTAGAGTAGCAGCTGTGATACAGTTGTTTCTTCCATCCTGGGAGTCATTATCAGTGTTGGCACTCATTAATTATATAATTGTAAGAGAGCATTACAACATTACGTGAATATAAATGTGGACAGAGGAAGGGCCCAAAGTCAGTTTTACATTGTACGTGGTTGTGGCTTTATTACAACTTGCGTGACTCTTTAATGTCAGCGTTTTCCCTGAGATGGTTTGTCTGCAACGATTCAAGGACAGGAGAAATGTCTTTCTGGGAAACTTTTGTAACTAGTCTTTTCATGTTAAAGGCCACAGTCAAGTGAACCTGGGTGTCTGAAACATGTGACGCTTCAGAATTTTTGTTGGGACTACAGCGCCCATGATTCTTTACTATTGAGTATGTTGGCTAGGGCTCATGGGAGTTGTAGTCCATAACATATGGAGAGCCAAAGGTTGCAGCCCCTGTCTGGTAAATGGAATTACAGGCATTTTACTGCACTGACAAATCCTGAGATTGGAGGAAAAGTCTTTAGCATATCGCTGGAAGTGTTTGCTCAAAAAAATGAAGGCATTATCGTCAGCAGAATTACCGTGGCCAGTAATTGTATACTCTCCAATATAGTCCCCCGGAACTCCAAACCGGGGAACAGCACTAACTCGAAATTTTGAGGCTATTCCTCCGTTTCCAACAGCGTTAACAGTAATCGATTTTTGGCAGGCTTAGCGCGTCCAATTCCGCCACCCTGCGCGGTCGAGGATACAGCAGGAAAGCCACTGTTGTTTAATTCCCTTCTCGTACTCTATGCTAATTTTGTCATTTATTTGCTAACAGTCGATGAGCACATTGCCAGTTTGGCGGTGCAGTACAGTTTTGGTGGCAAATAAATTAGTGTCCCTTTTTTGGGCAGTGACGTAATTGCTGCCCATTTTACGTCACGAACACGTTGCAAGATTGGAGCTGAAGCAGAAGATGTACCTGCAGCAGCACGCGCACAGCACATCCCCTGCTTCACCTCCAAACATTGACGGATTTACCGCATCAGAATTACCACGCGCTATAACCCTGATGAAATCCCAACGGCGTCCTGTGGAGTTCACACACGGTAATTAACACCACCTTACCACCACGGGGAATCCTGCAATGACTCCCCATCGCGAGGGGCGTTAGTAGTAAACCACCAAACGAGTAATGAGGTGCAGTGCATTCATTCACTGTCCTCTGCCCAGACTCCATGGGCTGCCCTTGTGCCAATATTGCACCAGTGTGCAACCATGAAGCAATACCATTTGCACCGGCGACTGATGCAGAAAGCCATTCATGCGGTTAACTGGCCGCAGTTCACTAGATAGTCCACGCAACTATCACTGCAAAACCTCCCTGCACCAGTGCACATTTTCCCAGCACTGGTGCAAAGCTGCCCGAAACCAGTGCATTTTCTTCAATCTGGTCCTTTTTTTCAGCACATTTCTGGTCGCGAAACCAGTATCAGTCATGCATCCATTCGGCAAAAGTTAGGTATACCCCAGGCATGCAAGAGGGTGAGTTCCCTTTCTGTACCCCAGGCATGCAAGCGGGTGAGATCCCTTTCTTTACCCCAGGCATACAAGAGAGTGAGATCCCGTTCTGTACCCCAGGCATGCAAGAGGGTGAGTTCCCTTTCTGTACCCCAGGCATGCAAGAGGGTGAGATCCCTTTCTTTACCCCAGGCATACAAGAGAGTGAGATCCCGTTCTGTACCCCAGGCAGGCAAGAGGGTGAGTTCCCTTTCTGTACCCCAGGCATGCAAGAGGGTGAGATCCCTTTCTTTACCCCAGGCATACAAGAGGGTGAGATCCCTTTCTTTACCCCAGGCATGCAAGAGAGTGAGATCCCGTTCTGTACCCCAGGCATGCAAGAGAGTGAGTTCCCTTTCTGTACCCCAGGCATGCAAGAGGGTGAAATCCCTTTCTTTACCCCAGGCATACAAGAGAGTGAGATCCTGTTCTGTACCCCAGGCATACAAGAGGGTGAGTTCCCTTTCTGTACCCCAGGCATGCAAGAGGGTGAGATCCCTTTCTTTACCCCAGGCATACAAGAGAGTGAGATCCCGTTCTGTACCCCAGGCATGCAAGAGGGTGAGTTCCCTTTCTGTACCCCAGGCATGCAAGAGGGTGAGATCCCTTTCTTTACCCCAGGCATACAAGAGAGTGAGATCCCGTTCTGTACCCCAGGCATGCAAGAGGGTGAGTTCCCCTTCTGTACCCCAGGCATACAAGAGAGTGAGATCCCGTTCTGTACCCCAGGCATGCAAGAGGGTGAGTTCCCTTTCTGTACCCCAGGCATGCAAGAGGGTGAGATCCCTTTCTTTACCCCAGGCATACAAGAGAGTGAGATCCCGTTCTGTACCCCAGGCATGCAAGAGGGTGAATTCCCTTTCTGTACCCCAGGCATACAAGAGAGTGAGATCCCGTTCTGTACCCCAGGCATGCAAGAGGGTGAGTTCCCTTTCTGTACCCCAGGCATACAAGAGAGTGAGATCCCGTTCTGTATCCCAGGCATGCAAGAGAGTAATATCCCGTTCTGTACCCCAGGCATGCAAGAGAGTGAGATCCCGTTCTGTACCCCAGGCATGCAGAGAGTGAGATCCCTTTCTGTACCCCAGGCATGCAGAGAGTGAGATCCCTTTCTGTACTCCAGGCATGCAACACAGTAAGATTCCTTTCTGTACCCCAGGCATGCAGAGAGTGAGATCCCTTTCTGTACCCCAGGCATGCAGAGAGTGAGATCCCTTTCTGTACTCCAGGCATGCAACAGAGTAAGATTCCTTTATGTACCCCAGGCATGCAGAGAGTGAGATCCCTTTCTATACCCCAAGCATGCAGAGAGTGAGATCCCTTTCTGTACCCCAGGCATGCAACAGAGTAAGATTCCTTTCTGTACCCCAGGCATGCAACAGAGTAAGATTCCTTTCTGTACTAGAGCCATGCAAGAGAGTGAGATTCCTGCATCTACCCCAGGCATGCAAGAGAGTGAGTTCCCTTTCTGTACCCCAGGCATGCAAGAGAGTGATATCCCTTTCTGTACCCCAGGCATGCAAGAGGGTGAGTTCCCTTTCTGTACCCCAGGCATGCAGAGAGTGAGATCCCTTTCTGTACCCCAGTCATGCAGAGAGTACGATTCCTTTCTGTACCCCAGGCATGCAAGAGAGTGAGATTCCTTTGTGTACCACAGGCATGCAAGAGAGTGAGATCCCTTTCTGTACTACAGCCATGCAAGAGAGTAAGATTCCTTTCTGTACCCCAGGCATGCAAGAGAGTGAGATTCCTTTCTGTACCCCAGGCATGCAAGAGATTGAGATTCCTTTGTGTACCCCAGGCATGCAAGAGAGTGAGATCCCTTTCTGTACCAAGAGAGTGTGATTCCTGCATCTACCCCAGGCATGCAAGAGAGCGAGTTCCCTTTCTGTACCCCAGGCATGCAAGAGAGTGAGATCCCTTTCTGTACCCCAGGCATGCAAGAGAGTGAGTTCCCTTTCTGTACTCCAGGCATGCAAGAGAATGAGATCCCTTTCTGTACCCCGGGCATGCACGAGAGTGAGATCCCTCTCTGTACCCCAGGCATGCAAGTGAGTGAGTTCCCGTTCTGTACTCCAGGCATGCAAGAGAGTGAGATCCCTTTCTGTACCCCAAGCATGCAAGAGAGTGAGATCCCTTTCTGTACCCCAGGCATGCAAGTGAGTGAGTTCCCTTTCTGTACTCCAGGCATGCAAGAGAGTGAGCCCCCTTTCTGTACCCCAGGCATGCAAGTGAGTGAGTTCCCTTTGTGTAACCCAGGCATGCAAGAGAGTGAATTCCTTTTATGTACCCAAGGCATGCAAGAGAGTGAGTCCCCTTTCTGTTTCAGCTGCTCTTTACTGATGTGCAGTATATTTCTGCAGACAATGCGTAAGACTGTTCCATGAAAACGGTATTGAGGAATCAGCGTAAAGATCCCAAAAATAAAGCTGATTTCCCGCCACCTGCGATTGATTGCAAGCTAATTGGGTATCCTACTTACCAGCTCTCTTCTCGCCTTACGGCCTAATTCACAGAAGGGTCTTATAATGGCAAAACCCCATCAGAAAACGCTCTCTGTATAGGTGTGTTCCTTACCTCGAGTCTGCCTGTCAATTACCTAAGTCTCTTTTTTTTCAATTTCAGACATGGCTAAAAAGTACAAAGAGGTCCCCGGATATAACCAACCTGGTAACAGAAGCATAGGCAGGGTTGTCTAACAAGCGAGGCCTGAAGCTAATGTAGTTCTGCCCACTCTAAGGGGGTCTCCCAGAAGGAAGGCGGTTTGTTCTGCCCCGGGCGAATGTACAGAAGCAGCCAAGCATAGCGAGGTAGCCCCAAACCAACCGAGGGGGATTTTGGGGGTCTTCTGCCCCCCAAGAACATTTTATAAATAATACATTAGAATGGTGGATTTTACAGTACAATTTCTGTGATCAATTCAGTAAAAAGCCACACCATTTGCAATCGGTTTTGTGGGGTAAGATATTGAATAAAAATCCATTAGGTGCCAGGTAACCAAAAAGGCATAGGAACATTTTCAAATGCATGTTCATAAGGCCATTGCCCACTGTATGCAAGTACTGCCAGTGCAAACATAAAGTCATACCGATTGCGCCCATATATGTCCATGCTGGCGCACCCATATATTCCAGTATCCCCACATAGGAACATACTCCCTCCTGTTGGCCTTGCCTTAATGAATGCCAGTATAAAAACAAAGCCATGCCACAGGAAAAAATACGTCCTTGCTGGCCACACAAATGCCCCCTTTCCTGTATAAGAACACTCATGGTGTTGTATTTGCCCCCAACATGAATAAAAACCGCCACCCCTCAGTAGGAAAGCATTGCCCTGCAGGCTGCACAAATCCCCATGTGAGGGCAATCATAATGTTGTCAATGACCTTGATGCCAGTAAAACAAATGCCGTGCCACAGTAAAGAAACATGCCCTGCCCTCCCCCACGTAAGAACACTCATCATGTAGGCTTTCCTCAAAGAGAGTACAACATTCCATGGCACAGTATGAAAAGATCTAGGCTGCCAGCCCCATTGTTCTACCCTCCTCCCACTACAACTCCTCCTCCACGTAATAACACTCATCAAGATGGCTTTGTTTTTTTAAAAAAAATGTCAGTAAAACATCAAATGCTCTTGTCAAAAAATGCTGATGCTCCAATGCTCCCTGGTTCCCACCCTAACATATGTGTATATATATATATATATATACATATACACACACACACACACACACACGTCACAAACTCATACAGCTTCTCAGTCAAGTCACGCGAGCACCCAGACCATTCCCACTGCATTCTCACTCACACCCCTGCACACCATTTGTTCTGTTTTCATTCAAACATGCATTTAAGGACACTCTATCGCATACACACATATACACGTGCACGTACACGGACACCCACTCACGTGCATGCACGCATACATTCATACAAACCTTGCACAAGACTCAGACAAAAATGCTATTTTCCCCAAACCCATTTCCCTTTGGACTCGAAAAGATGCAGCCTCCTCAGGTGCTTTCTAGGCTCTGGCTCGCGTGCTCCATGCAAACAAGAATCGGGGTGCAGAGCGAGCTCCCTGGTTCCCCATAAGCGCAGAGCAGCCGGGGAGCAACCCCTGCTCGCTTGTATTTAACCTATGACCTTCATTCATCGGTGGATTATTTTTCAATTCGTTTTTTGCAGATTTTTTCTTCTGAAAAATATAGGGCGGTGGCTATGGGTATATAAGGGGTAGGGGGCTTGGAATAGAATGTAAACTATAGGGAGAGGGCATGGGGAATATAATACCCCCAAAAACATGTTTTGATTAGGTTTATAGAGAAAACAATATACTGCAAAAACATTGAAAAATAATCTGGCGATGAAGGGGCATAGAACCACATTTGAATCCTATTTTATGGACTGTGCTTTATCAACAAATGTACTGCTGTGTTATCTTACGATATTGCACAATATTTAACAGCGATCTCACCTCATATCTCCCATTTTTATGTTGCTCTTTTGACAGTGATTATGGCCCCCAAAAATACACTCATGGCTACGAGCCCGGGTTTAAAGCTATAAAAGTGCATTCTCACACGGAATAACATGTTGATGCAGGACTGAAAGCAGCTGATTGGAATCCCTACTCGCGTATTGCCAGCTCCATTCCGTTGGGGTGCGTGCACTTCATTTCTTCCTGGAATCACATGAAGACCGATTCCCGCCTTCAGAGATTTGAAGATTATAAATCCCAAGTGCTGCCTGACCAGCAACTTTGTCATCTGTGAATGCCCACTCCAGAGCCATTGCTGGCAGGGGGGAATGGGGGCTGCTGAGGGGGCTTTAGTCCTGGGTCTTTTGGTTATAGCTCAGGATAGAAGCTCAGGGGCTAGAGTCAAAAGGCTAGCTAGCCCCCAATCCTGACAGTCCCAACATTAGCGCAGCCCCAGATCTTTTCCAGACCTAGCAACACCCCTGGCCCACTCAGTGCTGCCGAGTGGACATTTACAGATTTTGGGTGGGTCTTGCCCGCTCAAGCCCTGCCCTGTATATGCTTCTGCCTGGTAATATTATGTAACCATTCCCACTTTTTAAAAACATCTAACAGGGTTTTTACCATATACCCTGTATGGACCTTTGCTTTATGCAGTCATGACTATAAAAAGAAAGTATTACTTTTTAAAAATTATTATTATACCTCAATAAAAAGATTTAATTTTAAAAAAAGTATCACCTTCGACCTTACACCGAGATGCCGCTGTAAAGGCCTGGAGGGCTATTTTGGGCAAAGTAAAAGCCAGTTACTGTTACATTAAAAACAATCTCTGTTGAATCTAGGAGAAAGAGCAAGCCATATTAAGATCCTGAATAGGGTGTACTGGACTCCACAGAAAAGATATAAAAGGTGTTTATTAGAGTCAGAGGCTTGTTGGAAATGCAAACACAGAGTGGGATCTTTTGAACACATGATGTGGGAATGTGGAACTGTGAGGGATTTCTGGAGAAAAGTGACACTGAGTGTAAATAATGTTCTTATGATTGATGTGGAGTATGATTTTGAAAGTATTATTCTGGGGGAGGAGGAGTTAATTGCGGATCTGACATTTCCACAGAGATGTTGATTCTTTAGAGCTTTAATCTGTGCTAAGAAAGTTATTTTGAGGAATTGGAAAAATGAACAAACACCCCCTGTTTCAGAATGGTGATCGGATTTGGTGCAGATGTCAAGAATAGAAAGGTCAATCCTTTGTAGGAACAAGAAAAGGGACTTTTATGAAGGGATATGGGATAGATTCCTGGATCAGTGACCAATTTTACTTTTCTAACTTTGTATAGTTGGACTTGACTCTACTGTGATTTATGTATATATGTATATCTAAAATGTGTTGAGATTCTGAATGTTATTTTTCAATTGATAATAAATAGGTGAATACAAAAAAAACAACGATTGCTGGCGCGCTCGCTGTGCGATGGTGTAAAGGTATTGATGATGCAACAGAACAAAGGCAAGGGTGGGCATCGCTGCAGGAGTCTCAGGGGTTCAACAGCGCAGTTTGGAAGGTGAGATTGTCTGCAACTCACAGGGGTGAAGCTTGAACACAGCTTCCTATGTACCTTCACAGATCGCACAGCTGCAGCACCACCAACAAAGAAGCCAAGACTGGGGCCACCTCTCCCATCCTAACCTGGACAGTCAGATAGCACAGTGTGCTCAGCGCTCGTCCGTTGCAGGTTCAAATCCCGGCAGGGTCACTTCGGACATTCATGCTCCGAAGTCGATGAATTGAGTACCACTCTATGGGGTAATAATGTCTTCTGTTATTTCAGTGCTGTGAGGCCTATGGGTGTGTAGCGCTATATTAGAAATATATTATTATTAACCTGCAAACCCTATTTGTAACCCGCCCCTGTATCACTTCTCGCCATGTCCTCCCAAGTGTACCCTTAACAATGTATACTTCTAATTGTGCCCACATTATTGCATCCTATTACTGCACCCCACAGGGCACAATTGCACTATAGAAACCCCCATGAAATGCACACATACATGCATACATACATACATACGGTCAATTCAGCTGAGCACATGCATTCCTCTCCCATCTCTGAAAGACCAAGGCACTCAGATCCGGATTACACAAACTACACTATTGTGGTAAAAATTAGATGTTGTGTTAAACAGCCTTATTCGAAGAAGCTACACACACATTCGGACAAGCCTGGGTGCCTTGAGGCTGCTGTGGTGGTGATTAGCTGCTGTATTAAAAACTATTAACATAACATGTTGCTATAGTGCTGCTTAACTCCATAGCACAGTATTTCCCGTTCTGGTGGGAGTGTACACTCCAATGGTCCCCGCGTGGACTACTTAGCTACTAAACACAACTGAACAAGATTCGGAAAAGCCAACAGTTTTGACTTGTGTATAGTTATCAGAGAGGTATTTTCTATGCACTGCCATCATATGGCGGGTACTGACATCATTTGCCAGCTGTTTGCATCTCATGGCCAGGCAGTTTGGCAGTGTCTGGCAAATGACTGCT
Organism: Ambystoma mexicanum; assembly: GCF_040938575.1. Lineage (NCBI taxonomy): Eukaryota > Metazoa > Chordata > Amphibia > Caudata > Ambystomatidae > Ambystoma > Ambystoma mexicanum. The sequence goes on from NC_090932.1 coordinate 91,595,115, forward strand.
CCGTGCCTACATAAAAGCAGAACCTGTTGGTGTTGCCAGTGCTTCGCTGTAACCGACTTTCAGTGCAAGGACACACATACTGCTTATGAATCAAGTGGATGAAGGAATAATTGGTTAAGACAGTTTTATTACATCCGGAGCTGGCGCCTGAGCTATCCTCGGGAGGATAGCTCAGGGGTAACGTGCTGGCCTTGGAAGCAAGACGACAGGGAGCACCACAGGTTCGATCCCCGGGTCCGTGCTTAGAAACCTCTGGGTATTAAGCGCGTTATAAATAACCTATCATATCATATCAATGGGTGTCAGAAGGCTGCTTAGAAATACACAGCTAGATTCAAGGACATCCCAGGGATGTGTTTTGTGCTGAGAGGGGCGGGAAATTAGTTGGAAGGGCCATAGGGACTTGCATGGCCATGGGCACTCAATGGATGGATTAATAACCAAACAACACCAAAAGGCTGTGTGTCCCTCCTCACATCTCATCTCTCCCCTGTTTTCACTTCCAATAACAATAGTTTCAGCACCAGCTAATAGCCAAAACCACAAAAAGCGCACATGACAAGTAGCACATGTCACCAGCCAAATGTGCTTCCACCATATGCAATATTGTCTGTGCAATTTAGCACCAATGGGTCATAATTAGGCAGAAATGCAATTTAACAACGTCCCCCCTCCCCCCATCCAGAGCACTGTGCAGCTTTTGTAATTCCAGTTGCAGTATGTCTGAGTTGGGGTATTTGGCTGTTCAGGTGCCAAAATGATAGAAAAGGCTCTGAAAATATGGAAATATGAAGAAACCGGCCTGCTCTGCTCTGTGTCAGGAAGCAGGGAAAGGTTCACTCTGTCAAAGAAGCGCAAGAGGTTACTTCTAGAGGCCTTTTTTGGCTGCCTCGCTCATGCAGAGGAGACAAATGGGTTCCAGTGATACACACCGCACTTCTGCTTTCTACATTTCTGTAAACTTTGTGTATTTCTGTCTGCAGTGTGCTTATGCCCCTCTGAACTGTCACATGTACTCACTCAGAGTATAAGAAGGAAAGTCAAATCCCAGCTCGAATATATCATTTGGCAGTCAAATATGATTCTCCTCAAACTTCAGGGAAAAAAGGAATGTGTACGAAAAGCATATCCCCCCGTCCACCCACCGAGTAGTCAGTGGAAGAGACCTGTTCCCAGATATGATCCTATGAAATCTACATCATGTGACGGAATGAGTCTCGTTAGTCAGTAACCGGCAGGTTATCCTCTTCCAGAAGATTGACTCCAGCGATCTATGCTGCAAGACACGGCACACACCTGTCAGTGGGGCACTGCAAACCTACCGCCAAACTCAACATGATCCCAAAAGTGTTTACCATTTTGAGAGTACCTTAATTTCTTGCTGCATCATCTATAAGGCAGTCGACCTCAAGTCAACCAGCTACCTCACTGAGAATCTCAGCATCTCCGGTGGACAGCGCACCACCAGAAGCCAGGACAATTGTAGACTTGAAATCCGCCACTACAAAAAGGAAAGGACCAGAAAACAAGCCTTCTCTGCCTGCGCCCAAGACTATGGAACCTCCTCCCCCTCAGCATCAGACTCGCACCCACACTCCTACAATTCAGAAAATAACTCAAGATCCACCTCCTCAACTCATAGGCCATCACGTCGCCCCATGTACCTCTCCTCCCCGCCACCCGGTACAGCTGTACCTCTCCTCTGTGCCCCTCTGTATCATACCCACGGTGTATATCTGTTCTGTAGTTATCTCTGTAAAGAGCTACAATATGTGCCTACATTGTGTACACCTCTGTAAAGCACTCCAAGATGTGCCTACATTGTGTACACCTCTGTAAAGCGCTCCAACATGTGCCTACATTGTGTACACCTCTGTAAAGCGCTCCAACATGTGCTCCAATATGTGCCTACATTGTGTACACCTCTGTAAAGCGCTCCAACATGTGCTCCAATATGTGCCTACATTGTGTACACCTCTGTAAAGCGCTCCAATATGTACCTACATTGGCTATACCTCTGTAAAGCGCTACAATATGTGCCTACATTGTGTACACCTCTGTAAAGCGCTACAATATGTGCCTACATTGTGTATACCGCTGTAAAGCGCTCCAATATGTGCCTACATTGTGTATACCGCTGTAAAGCACTCCAATATGTGCCTACATTGTGTACACCTCTGTAAAGCACTACAATATGTGCCTACATTGTGTATACCGCTGTAAAGCGCTCCAATATGTGCCTACATTGTGTACACCTCTGTAAAGCGCTCCAACATGTGCCTACATTGTGTACACCTCTGTAAAGCGCTCCAAAATGTACCTACATTGGCTATACCTCTGTAAAGCGCTCCAACATGTACCTACATTGGCTATACCTCTGTAAAGCACTACAACATGTACCTACATTGGCTATACCTCTGTAAAGCGCTACAATATGTGCCTACATTGTGTATACCTCTGTAAAGCGCTCCAACATGTGCCTACATTATGTATACCTCTGTAAAGCGCTCCAAAATGTGCCTACATTGTCTATACCGCTGTAAAGCGCTCCAACATGTGCCTACATTGTCTATCTCCATTGCTTCTCGAAGCTAGGTGCACGCTCAATCAATACCATAATAAAAGAATAATTTAAGTAGCTCTTCCTTTATTGTTTTAGCTATTAGGTGGTGCCTCCGCGCCGCCTAGAAGGCAAAACTACTGCATTAGAGTACAGCTAGGGAGAAATTACATTTGAGGAGGGACACACATATGTAGCTGTTGTTTGGTTATTTACCCACTGATTGATGGCACATGGTCATGCTTATCTGTGTGGCCATTCCCACCCACTCCCTGCCCCTCCCCCCCCAAACCACATCCTCCTAGGATCTCTTCCAACTAGGTTTATCAGGCCTTACTTTGAGCACAAAGTGCCTGTCAGTGTTTTTTTAAAGCAGTCATCTGAGAGTTAATGACGTAATTGGAGTTGTGAACACACTACTGGTGTAATAAAAATGTCTCTACCAGGTCTGCCTTCAGCCACTCGAATATATAGGGTCTATGCATGTCCTTCACTGACGTCTAGTTTAAAACAGGCATTGGCAAAGCCAACAGTTTTAGCTCGTGGATACGTGTTTGGCATTTGCCAGGCACTGCTATTATGTGCCCAGGTACTCGCACCATTTTGCAGCTGCTACCATCGATGGCCAGTTAACACCACAACGGTAGTGCCTGGCAAGTGCCTTTCCCTTACTACACAAGAGCCAAAATTGTTGGTATTGCCAAGGCTTGTTTATAAAGCATTGATGCCGGGTTTCACCAACAGGAACTACCCGGCACATCTTAAGAACACATGTCCAGACCTAGGCGCTGGAGACCCAAGCATTGCAAACCTATAGAAAATGTAAGCATAATGCAGCAGGTGGGGAAGGGAAGCCATTTTGGGCTTCCCATGAGAGCTTCTTTCAGCGCAACTGCACTCTGATATTGTGCATCCCGTCACGGATTTAACCCCTTGTTCTCAGGTTCTGCTAGTAAAAGACCACTCAGGAGCCTGGTATGTGACATGAGCTTGCATGCAGAAGGTTTTGCTCATTTGGACCCGGGGCAGCCTGATCCATTTGTCCTTATGGTCATATGAGTTAGAGCAGGGAGCTGCAACCTGTGCCTCTTTGGATGTTTTGGACTATAACTCCCACGATCCCTCACCATTTGCTATACTGCTACAGGTTGATGGGATGTGTAGTCAAAAATGTTTGCAAAAGCAAAGGTTGCAGACTCAGAGCCAGAACCAGCTACAATCCATGCCACTCTATTTTTCAACCTACCCTCTATTGTAAGGATATGATAGGTTATTTATAACGTGCTTAATACCCAGAGGTTTTCTAAGCGCAGACCTGGGGATCGAACCTGTGGTACTCCGTGTCGGATCGAACCCATGTTGCTAAGTGTTGTCATGCCTCCAAGGCGAGCACGTTGCCCCTGAGCTATCCTCCTGAGACAAATAAAAAGCAGTACCACTGTTGTAGGTCCAAGCAGATCCGCGCTTGGTAGAAGGTCACATGAAAAGCCACGCAATATGGCGGTTTTGGTGAATAAATAAATGCTGCATAGTCAAGGTAACGCCCACCTTTGCTCATTTAAGGTGGTCCTGCAGACAGCCAGCCACAGCCTATCATTGTATGAAGCAGATCCGGCAGGGAACTGAGGGAAGTGGTCCCTTTAAAGTCCCCTTACCTGTAATTCATTTAAAGAAGGGGTGACATTCGCAGTATGGCATGGTCAACTGACAGCACCCCATCTTTAACCCTTCCGTATACCATTGATCCCTGCTGCGTTACACCCACCGAGGCCCGCCATTGCAAGCGGGTGGGCTGGCTTGCATTCAGGAGGACCGCGCTCTAAGATTTGAATTTCCGGGCAATTTCGTGTTTTTCGAAGGACAGAGACATTTTCCTTGTTGCTATTAATCCTCTTCGTGCACAGAGCGTGTCTCTTGCATCTGTCGCTGCGAGTTCTGGCATATTCCCGGGCTTTCTTTGCCATGGGACATACCCTGGACCGGTTTCCAAAATGAACGCGTGCTCTTTCAAAATTTATCCTCGATCATGTCTCGGGAACATTGGCAAGTGCACAGCAGAGATTCAGGGACTTTTGGGGTTGTTTTCGTTAGAAAAATTGTAACTTTGTCTCTTGCCATTTACTTACAAACACGCGCACCCACACACGCACCCCCACTCCCAAACACCAGCATAGAAACCCACGTACAGCCATGGATACCCACAAATACACACGCATCTGTGCACCACCACTCCAAAACACCAACACAGACACCCACGTACAGCCATGGATACCCACAAATACACACGCATCTGTGCACCACCACTCAAAAACACCAACACAGACACCCACGTACAGCCATGGATACCCACAAATACACACGCATCTGTGCACCACCACTCAAAAATATACCAACACAGGGGCTGGTGCACGACCTTACACATCTACAAATGCACAAGCATTCTCAAATGCCCACAAATACACTCCTGTAACCAAAGCCACATGGAGATGCATGCCCGAGCATAAACACACACACACGCACACACTTGCACACTTACATTCACACTCACACAAACAACAGGTAGGTGCCTGTAGACACACCATTATATTGAAAAAAAATGACAAGGGACTAATACCACTGAGTGCATCCAGTCTGCTCTATACATCGGGCCTCATTACAAGTGTGGCGGCGGCCCCGAAATTCCCGGAACACCACACTACAACGCTGCGGTCTGACCTGTCCGGCGTAACGGAAACCGCATGCAGAGTATTCACAGAAATACCAGCACCATTATCATCGGTGCCAGTGCTTCCGTGTACCCGTTCCCATGGGAATGGGGACTTACACTTTCCGCCGTCTGATATCTCGGGCTGTTGTGACTTGTAATGTCCCAGTGGCACCAGTATCTGAGGTTGCAGGAACGGTGTTACAAGTCCGGCAGCAACACGCCGGTAGCACCAGCGGGTTACCGCTGGACTTGTAATGAGGCCCATAGTCTCCAGGTTAGTCTTTGCTATCACACTCTGATTACTTACATAAGTCTTGTACACGTAAATAGGCAAGGCACAGTCACACACAAAAACACGCCCACAGGCAATCACACACATGCAAACTCACATCAGACAAGCATGCCCACTCGCATACATACATGTGTGGATAAATGCCGGTATAAAACTAGGGTTCTTCTGCCCACAAGCCACTGATTGAAAAAAAACCTAGATAGTTAACACATGCGCAATTAGAAGATTTTATGAGGAACCATGGAAAGCAGATTAAGCCATATGAGCACAGTCACATGCAACAGCGCCACCCAGTGATCATCACTGGAAGTTCACCTCCAGTTCAGAGCCACATTAGCAAAGCATTGTGGGTATGCAAATTAACACACATGCAAGTCTTTTGCTCCAGAAAAATTGGCTTTGTCTTATAGGGCAGTGCTATTTTATATGTCGTTTAATCAAGCCAATACAGACAGAGCTCAAGGCTGCGGATAACCGCATGCCGGGTTCAACCTCATTAGGGATTATCAGAGCAATGGCCTAAGAAATTGGACTCCAACCTGATAACTAATGAGTTTTTTAACCACAGAAGGGATCTGGGTGGTTGTCATTGCACCCAGCGAGCCCCACGCTACCCACCCCTAAACTGCCAGAGGTGCCAATTGGATGCAAGAATTCACAATAACCTTCTAGCAAGCAAAGATCATCAGACAGGATTTTAGGACTGATTTTCTATACTCTGGCCTGGTGGACATGATGTATAGAAGACCAACCTATATTGTGATAGGGATAACTCTGGGGAGCTGTAGCCAAACCAGTTCAAGGTAGCAAGGCGAGTGGTCAAGGCTAAGTCTCAAGAAGTGGTGAGCTTGCGAGGGGTCCACAATGAGCACACACAGCAAAAGCAGTCAAGCAACACACTTAGACAAACAGGTATACAAATACGTATTTAGTAATGGCCAGATAGCACAGTGAAAAATTACTACTAGCAGGTATTATTATCACATAACACTAAAATTAGATACATATATGCAATTACTGGTGTAGGGCAAAATAAATATCAAACCCCTGAAAAGAAAGGTACAGATTGGTATTAGCACTACAAGTCCACAGAGAATCAACCCTAACTTCAGAAGTCGTTCCCTAAGATTTATGGAGCCTTGTGCCCAAATGTTTTTCAAAGTTCCACACAGTTTATGAAGCTGGAAAAATTAAGGTAGGATCTCTGGGGTCCAGTGAACAGTTCCAAGTGTCAGGGGACGAGTTAAACTAGCTAACAAATGTGTTGCCAACTTTCTGAGTTCTTGTGTGAACAAGTAATGGCATAGCCAAAGTGTTAGGAAAGTTTTATAAAAGTTGGCAAACTTTTAAAGGGGAGTTAGGGGGGCAAGTAAGTGTCGGTATAACTCACCCTCCGTACTCTGATTCTTCATGAGACTTGGCAGGACAGTTGAAGAAAGTCCAAGGTTGTTTTTTCCAACCTCAGCCTCAGCCCCTGATCCACAGGGGTTGCAGGTTCAAGCAGATCTCCAGTCGGTGTCTCACGCTGGTGCCTGGACTCTCAGTGGAAGAATGCAGCAAAACTCGATGCATGGCCCCTCTCAGGACAGGAATGGACACAGGTAAGCAATTTCCAACGACAGCCAGCGATGCACGGCGACGTGAAGGGATTCACTCGCCGCGGTCCCTTTGATGCTAGAACCATGTAATTTTGCAGAGGTAAGTCTTGTTGCATAAGCCGAGTATCCCCCAAGTTCGAGGCCTGAACTCTGAATGGCAAAGTCTGCAGCAGAGTAGCCCAAACTCAGAGCTGGTCAGCCACAGGGCTGGCCTGGGGCATTTCCGAAGGCTCTTCATAGGACTCCGAGCAGACGTCGAGAATAGATGTTCCCTCCACTCCAAGCGTCGCAGATCCTTTGCAGGACTGCAGGAGATCTTCCACAGGACAGGGCTCTACCAGGGCAGCAGCAGAAGTTGGTTTCAAAGCCTTCTTTTGACGGATTCTCGGTCTCCTTGTAATTGTTGAAGCTGGACAGGAGTCTTGGCTCTTTCAGTTTCTTGCAGGATCTTTCCAGTGTGGGTGCAGGGGTCCACTTCTTATCCAAAAAGCCAGGTAAGAGCAGCAGCCCTCACTACCCAATGACAGATCTGCCCCACACACACACACACACCCCAGCAGGGGTCCAATCAGGACCACTGGTGACAAAACGCATTAATTCCACCCAGACACACTGGCACCAGTATGTGGATTGGGGCCAAAAATGCCCAGCCCACTTCCTGGCAGCAAACACACATAGCCCTCAAGTAGCCCACCTGAAGCCTCTGCTTTCCCGGGCACTGCAAGTCCATATAAGGATTTTCATGGCCTAACAGGCCAGAGAGAAGTCTGAAAGACAAGATGACCAAAGGACAAACGAATAATCTCGTGGCATGGCCATGTTTGACCACTCGCCACAGTGAGTAGCTGAAAGCGGTAAACGGGGTAAGGCTTAAACAAAATGCACCACAAAATGGTAAAAGGTCACTGCTGCCACCAGCTTGTCCATTTAGCACAACTAGAGTAACCAAAAATCCTCTGAGTGTTAGTCTAGGGCAAAACAAAAAGTGTACCCCATTGTACTGCATTGCAAGATGCATTGTACAATGATAAATGTTTACCACAAGTGATAACGAGTGACTAAAAGTAGTAACAAAGGAATTAGAGTAAGGGAACCAATGTTTCCCAGTACCGACAGCCTGAAGGACATGTCATTGTCCCCATAACAGATGAGCAACAGCCAGTGTATTGAAACCTAAGGCTTCACTGCACTGTAAAAAGAATAGGTCAGATACAAAAATAAAAGCAACAAGTTTGGGGTTCCATGGAAATGCAAAGAAAAGTGCAGTACAGAGGAATCTTTACTAACACAGATCCCGGACAGTTGCCCAATGGAAGAAAAGTTCACATATGCACGAAATGACATAGCCATGAATCCCCCAGCGATCACCCAATGAAGGCAAGCTTTACACCAGATGGGGCTTGTGATGGATTTCCATCTGCTAGGTGAACCTCCTTGGCAATCTTTTTAAATTTCAGGAGCCTGTCTGAATGGATTTCTCATGGAGTGTAGGTCTGCTAATCCGCCTCAATTTCAGAAAGTGTTTTGCGCCTTAAAAAGTGATGTGAGTGATGTCTCCCCAGGTGGGCATGACAGCCCACAGGGGGCATACGGAATCTCTGAAACCCATATACAGACATCTATGTATACTTTCAGCTGGGTTGAATCAATTTGGCATACCAGCAACTATTAGGCAACATGGCTACTTCTCTGGAAAGTTACTGACAGCAGAAGACGTGTGTGAATGGCATGCCATGTACTTCCCTTGAAATGCCCACCGGCTTTAGGAAAAGTGACTTCAATATATAAATGTGCACACTGGCACCACAAACCCTATCATTACTAAAGTATGTTGTTGATTAATAAAGTCTGCTAAGGATTAAGTACGCCTGACAGCAATTGGATATTATTTCTATTTGTTAAGCCTGGTGTTAATGTTGTTTGGTCATTCCAATGCTCTCTTACGCAGTGTCCTAGCCTGTTAAAAATTGGATGCTACAGCAACCGTAAAGGCGTGTTCTTCCAAAGGAGACTGTGGTGTTCCTAAGGGAAATTAAGTTATAACTATGCTCCATTTTATTGGTGTTTAGTTACCAAACCTGGACTTCCCCTCATTGACTGATCAGATGAAAGGGACATCCGTTGAAATGATTCCTCCTGTCCAAGATGATAGCATCTGGTTTTAGCTCCATTAAAAAAACTCCAGTATCAATGGCAGTTCGCACCTGTGGTCGTGCCCTGTGGTCGTGCCCTCCCAAGGTGGCTCTCAAATTTTGGCCAGTCAATCACATTATAAGATGGGCTGATTTCTAAAGACTGGGCAGAGTCAGAACAATTTAAATGGCGCTTCTACAAGGTAATAATAGACATAGCGCTTATTATAATTTCCCCGGTGTGAGTCGGCGTGGCTTGAGCCCATGGAGTAAAGGAGTGCCTCTGCAGAGCTCCCGTCGTGATCCTTCCCAAATCCTTCTAAGCAACGACTTGCATGGAATCTTGAACATCTAAGCACATCTCCAAGTGTGCAAAGCGCTTCTCCAGCTCCTAGTCTCTTAAGAGGTGAAAGAGGCTGTAAGCGAAGGACCCCACGCTGGCAAGATGGCGGATGCGGCCTCGGCCTGACGCCGCAGGAGGAAGGGCCGAAGCCGCTGGCGAGGTAGACTCAGCCGGCGAAACGGGGTAGGCGGGAAGCCTCAGATCCACGAGACACGCCGACCACAAAGAGACGACAGCCTCCGGAGAGCACAGGAGTTTGCTGACTGTGCTGGATAGCAACGTTGGACCCCCACAAGGTGCGGGGCAACGGCGGATCGAAATGCCCCAAAGTCGTGCGAAGTGAAGCTGGTGGCTGAACTGTGGCGCCACAGGCAATATCTGGAAAGAGTCAATAGAAACCTGGCCAAGGGGTGGTGACAGTGCTTTAAGTGGGCCGGGGCCTGCCAGGCCCAGGCCCCGGCAGTCTCCAAAAAGTGGGGCTGCCGGGGCCCCCCCCCCAGTCCCACCTTAACATTGGCGGGATGCCATGAAGTCAGGCGAGCTGACAAAAGTGCCAGCCAGCCACAGCATTGCTGAGGCTGGCTGCCACTTCCGTCAGTCATAGGAACTGCCTCTGGTGACCCCTCGATTTCTTACCCCACTGAAAACCCTGGGTGGTGAGGCGACGGGGAAGACATCTACAACAGCCAATGTAAAGCTGCGGCGCATTAATACAGGCTGGCGTCTAGAGAAATACACAACTGAGAAGCACCCAACGAGCCTGGGCTTCTCAAAGAACGAATCCAAGTCCTGCGCTGTCTGGAGGCCTGTGCAAGGGAGAGTTTGTGTGACGCTGTCTGGCACCCCATGTGTGGAAAGGGAGGAACATAGGCCCACGGAGACAGCGCAGTACGGACACAGTCAGTGCAGAGAGGGGTGCAGTGCAGAGCCAGCAGCCAGTTCACCCGTCCATGCTCTGGAAAGCCCCATACTACTGCGAAGGGGACCTGAGCGGCACGTGGACAAGACGGGACACACACGAATACTCACAGCGCATAAATATAGGGGAGTGCTCCGTGCGGCGCTGTCAGAAGTTGCAACATGGCAAAACAATAAATCCTTCAGTACAGCGCACGCACAAAAGGGAACGCACGGGGCGAGGAGAATGGGGCTGCTGTGCTAATACAACACGCGAGAAGCCAGACCTGTACCCAGTGCCTTAAGTGGCACTACAAATCGAGCCGGGGCTCATCGAGGGGGCGTGGCCTAACGGGGGTCTTCGTGGCCCATTAGGCCACGCCCCCTTGACGAGCCCCGGCTCAATGGGCTACTGGCACCCCTGCCTGGCAGCCTTTTGTAGAGATTAGCACCCTCTCCCCAATGGAGGAGAGGGTGCTGATCTCTGCATTTATTTTGTATAGGCTTGCCTGGCAGGGGACAGCGCCTCGCCTATTCAGCCTTAATGGTGGCGCTGCCCCTCGCCAGCTGGGGAGGGGCAGCGTCACCATTATGCCTGAAAGGGTGAGGCCACTGGAAGCAGAGGCCTTTTTCCTAAAGACTGAAACTCCCGCGAATCCGCGGGAGCTTCAGTATTTAGAAAGCAAGGCCTCTGCTTCCAGCGGCCTCACGTTTTCTCCATAATGGTGGTGCCGGCCCACGTACATCACTTGATTAAAGGGATGCCTCGCAGGTGCGGCGCCACCATTATGGCTAAAAGGCATTTTTTTCTGAAGCCTGAAGCTCTCGCTCACGAGCGAGAGCTTCAGGCTGTAGAAAAAAATGCCTTTTTGTGTAGTGGCCGGGGCTGCCAGGGGAGATTAGTGGGCCCCGGCAGGGCCCCGCCCCAAAACGAAATTTCGGAGCCTGCCGGGGCCCAGCCCTGGCAGGCCCCGGCCCACTTAAAGTCCTGCCTGTACCACGACAACGCACTGGACCCTGAGAGCGCGCACTGCAGCCCAAGCGCCAGAACTGGAATTGGAATAGTTGCCACGCAGGAATTCGGCAACTCTAGTCAAACTTGGCAGGGACGAGAGCACCAACAAAGAGCGCTGGTGAACGGAGAACTGGAGGGTCTAATTGAGCAAGCAGACATCTGTTGACTGCCAAGACAAACGGGCCCGCTTAAAGCGAGGGGAACTAACAGCAAATGGAACACTAAGGCAACCCCACTAATTGGTTAGACCGGCAGTGCTGTGCGGCAAGTAGACGACACGGATGACTGGACCCACTGGAAGTCCGCAACACGACGGATAACGAGGAGGGTGCACAGGCACTACAATATAGCGCCGCAAAGTAGCTGTGAGCATAAGTGAGACTGCAATTGCGACGTGGACAAGCCCACGTGCGGCCTACAAACAAGGAGGGCACAACACTCAATGGTCCAGAATACCACCTATACCCAGGGCCATTTTAAGCACTTTTGGGGCCCTGGGCACGGACATCTTTGGGGGCCCCCTCCACCAAACCAAACGAATTAAGGGATCAAGAATAATGGTCGCACCCCCCACCCCCACCTGTTGCGCTCACAACTTATAGGTTGATATGCTGTCTTGCAGCATAATAAACACGTTTACTCCCTTTAAGTCCCCTTACCTTCTTCATTCTTGCTCTAATCAGAATGAAAAACAGGTAGCATTTGAAGACCAACATTAGCAGTCTACGAATAGGCTACTGCTCTAGTGCATACAGGATAATTGTTATCAATAACATCCAGGAAGGTGTGCAGCCTGTAGTATTAATGCAGGACCATATGTAAACGGTACATGTCACCCATAATAGACAGAGAACTCACATTAGCTGCCTCACCGAATGCAAACGTGCTCATGCATGGACAGAGGAGACCAATCGGAAGGAAGGAGAAAGCTACACATACCGTAGCATGGATAGAGGATACAGATTAGAAGCTACCAGAAAGGTGTCTTTATCCAGACAGACTGAGATTAGAAGTGGGATATGGTTTTCAAATAGTGTTGCAATTAGATATCAAAGGAACAAATGCTTGTGGTGTGCGATATAGATATGCTCACTATTAAAGTGCAAGCAACCATATAGCTAGTGAAGATCATACCATGAGAAGGAAATCACTCTGAAGGGCTGACATTTTTGAAAGGTTTAGGGACTGGCAATATAAGATTAAATGAGATGCCCAGGATCACACATTGATTAAGGGCTGAAGGGGTAAAGCTGGGATTTGTGCCAATACTGCAATTTCTGCATTTGAACACTTTCTTTTCCAGTTCTTACCATTAACTAAAACAATCTCTTTTTATAAAAATGGACTTGGAATGTACAAAAATCATATTACCAAACATGACCATTTTTAACAAAATATTATAGAAGGGTTCTATGTAAAATGGGAATGGTTCTAGCTTCATTCTCTCCATCATCGAGGGAAGTATATAAGTACCAGCATACCAATCGATGTGATTTAACAAATGTATTCTGGGTTTGTCTTTTGTATTTTAAAGCTTTAAATACTTCCAAAACAATGGCTCGTGACATTTTCATTTATAAACGTGCATAAAAACCTTTGACTGTTACCAAAAAGCTAACTGTTTTTGGGTCAAAAAAGCAGACCTTGAAATATGCTTGCCTGAGGCCTACAACATCTGGTCCGCTCTCCTCTGTCTACCACCCCTTCCACTCAATGGTCTACATAAGAAGAGAGATCGAATAATGGGCTAAACGATGCCAGAAGCATGTAAGAAGGCAAACCTCACAGAAGACAGCACAGTAATGTAAGATATATGAGATTATATGACCAGGATCACTGTATCGTCTGCTGGCAAAACCAGGATACAAGCATGAACGCTTTAGTTCCATAGTCTTGAATTTGGATACTTATTCACCTCTTGGACTAACAGTTGATGCCATCATTGGAGGCGATTGCTTAGGTTTAACAACACCTCGTCTGAACAAACCAATTTCTAGACCTTCACCATACGGATGACATGTTCGTTTTTATAGCATTCCCTATCTGGTACAGGTACATTGCTGATACCAGCAGATGTTGTTCTGCAAAACCAAGTACATATGCATCCATTTACAAGCATAGGAAAGGCTCAGCCAGCCTTGCTGGAATATGATTTTCTAATTTTGCATATGAACACATTTCTCCGCAATGGGTGCTTCACACACTGAGCTAACTTCTGAACCATTGTCACACTCAATTTATCAATATGCATTTCACTGCTGCCTATTGCACATGATCAACATAATTCCCACAGGAAGGAAAGAATACTACAGAGTTGTGCCGTAAGGAACACACAAACTATGTATACCACAGTGAACACAGAAAGCAATAGATGATGAATTGATCAAGGCAGAATGTACTTGTGTAACGCTCACCTGACTCCCACGGAGGCGCTGGCCTGGTTCGCGCTGCTGTGACCTCTTCTAAGGTGATGCGCAGGGTTCGGAAGACGGACTGGACCGGGCCCCCAAATCTGGCTTGTCTGGCTCGCAGAAGTATCCTTCTGTAGGCGAAAATAGGGGATTAACTGTCTGCGGGGTAATGCAATCGGCCTCCCACTTTCCCCCCTCACCCTCCTCGAAACCCTTCTGTGATTCCCCGTAGCGTCTCACCTTAGGGTCTAGAAGGACGAGCTCTCCATCCTGCTTCTGATGCAGGGGCGCGTTGGTATCCAGTTACTTCACTGGATTTTCGGATTGGTGAGAACCAAACTTGCTTGGCTTTCAGGTAAGTTTTTTAATAAGAGGTTCCCCTTGTGTCCATGCATTAATGTACTAATGCTAGTGTCTTTTTCCCCATAGGGGCCGGGGTACGGAATGCCGGGGAACAGGCACCGACCCGAGATGAGAGGTGAAATCCTTGTAGAAATCAGGTAAGTCTTTAATGAGCATTTTTTTGGTAATGTCTTTTCATTCGCTCATTAACGCTGATGTCTTTTTTTCCCCTTAGGGGCCGGGGTCCGGAAATGCCAGGATGCGGCGCGGACCCGAAATGAAGAGGGAATGAATCAACAGGTAAGTCTTAACATGGAGATTTAGCTTTCCTTATTCCCTTCTCTCTCTCACCTTTTGTTCTTGTCTTTTTTCCCTAGGCGCTGGGGCGTGATGACGAACCCGGATGATCGCTGCTGAACATGGAGGCGCCCTGTAAAGGTGAGTGGAATGCGGCGCTGCAGCGATCGACACGATGAGCTTTTAAATAAAAGTCTTCCTTTTCAGGATTGTCGGCGAGATGTCTCCGGGATGCGGATAAGGACTTTTCCTTCTTCTGTTCTCTTCTTCTCTTCCTTTGCAGGTGATCCAGGATGCTGGCAGGCGTGGCAGAAGTCAGGATGCAGGAGCAGACACGGTGTGCATCCAGCTGCTAGATGCAGAACAACGCGAAGCATGTGTGGCTGTTCGGGTGGGGTTTAAATAGCCTTGGAAGAAGTTCCAGGTATGTATCCTTCCTCCAATCAGGTATGTATCCTTCCCCGACCACGCACGGATGGTAAATTAGTCCCACAGGTAAAGTAGTTCCTTTCAGGCCTCAAGGAGGCTGGGATCCTGCAGCATGGTCTGCATCAGGTAAGTGCACCCAAGCATTCCCATAATGAGCCTGGCGCCTATGGCGCCAGGACTGATGTCTTTTATGAGCCTGGCGCCATAGGCGCCAGGACACTGTCCAAAGGGCCCCTATATGGGGTTGCTGGGTCCTTCCTTGGGGACTGGATGTCCGCTTTCGGGGACGCAGGGCTTGAACCGGCTCCCCGGGAGCGGGCATCATGACAGCACTCCCCCCCAAGGCCCCTCCCAAGGTTGTTCCCTCCGGGGGTTTTGGTTTGTCTGGGAAGAGTCGGTGGAATTTCCTGACTAATCGAGGTGCATGCACATGGTCGCTGGGTTCCCACGACCTCTCCTGAGGTCCGTACCCCTTCCAATCAATTAGGTAGAACAGTTTTGACCTAAACATTTTTGAGTCTAAAATGTTCTTCACTTCGAATTCGGGCTCCCCATCTATTAGAATAGGTTCTGGAGGTTTGAGTATTCGGGTTCCGGGTACCACTGGTTTCAGAAGTGACACATGAAAAACAGGGTGAATTTGCATACTAGCTGGTAAATCAAGTTTAAAAGCCACTGGGTTAATTATTGCCGTAATAGAATAAGGTCCCAGATAGTTTGGGTTAAAATTTCGAGGCCCTTTGAGTGGTAAATGTCTGGTAGCTAACCACACTTGATCCCCAATCTGATACGGAGGTGCTTCACTCCGATGTAGATCAGCATTCTCCTTGTATTTTCTCTTGGCTTGTTGTAAATGCGTAGTTGCCTCTTTGAAGGCTTGGGTAATTGTAGAATGCAGATGTTCTACTGCAGGCATTCCGAGGTTCTGAGGTGAGTCAAAGTTTGAGGTTCGAGGGTGATGCCCAAACAAGGTATGAAAAGGACTGTGGCCAGTTCCAGAGTGTACCAAATTATTATATGCGTATTCGGCTATCCAAAGAATGTCTTTCCAGTTGCTTTCAGATTGCTGTAACATACACCGTAAGTGCTGCTCAAGGGTCTGATTTGTCCTCTCGGTCTGACCATCGGTCTGAGGGTGGTGACTGGTCGATAATCTTACGTCGATCTGCACCATTTGACAACATTTGCGCCAGAAGTGGGAAATGAATTGGCTTCAACGGTCAGAGATTAGTATAGATGGGAATCCATGTAGCCGAACAATATTTTCGAGGAATTCTTTGGCTAAGACAGAAGCTGAAGGTAAACCTTTCAAAGGAATAAAGTGGGCCATTTTGGAAAACAAATCCACAATTACCAGAATAGTATTGTACCCCGAACAAGGAAGCAGGTCCGTAATAAAATCCATTGATAGGGTGTGCCAGGGTGCTGGCGGTATGTCTAGAGGTTGAAGGAGACCGGCTGGTCTTTTCTTTTGACTTTTATTTTGGGCGCAAACACCACAGGACATCACAAAAGATTTAACATCTTTTCGCCAAGAGGGCCACCAAAATTGTCGTTTCACCTTTTCCTCTGTCTTGGCAATACCGGGGTGTCCCTCTATTAATGTATCATGATAACTGGAAATAACTAGTTCGTGTAATTCCTTATGTGGCAGGAATAAGCGTCCTTGTAAATAAGGTAAACCATTATCTATGTTAAAGTCTGATCCCTTTTGTATCCAATCCTGTAAGGTTGTAGGGTCCAGGAGTTGTTTCACTCTGGCTTGAATGTCTTCAAGCGTCTGTAACAAAGTCATGCCTAGAATCCTCTGTTCGGGAATTATTGGTACTGGTTCTGAGTTTGTATCAGATTCTCACATTCCAATTCGGGATAAGGTGTCTGCTTTGCCATTCTTGCAGCCAGGTCGATAGGTAATCACGAAATCAAATTCAGCGAAAAACAAAGCCCATCGGAGCTGCAGTGATGACTGAGCCTTGGCGGTTTTCAAATACTGTAAATTCCGGTGATCAGTGATCACTGTGATGGTATGTCGAGCGCCAAACAGATAATGCCGCCAGGCTTTAAAAGCGGACTTAATGGCTAACAGTTCTTTGTCAGTAATTAACCTCGGGTGCCGAGAATTTTCTGGACCAAAATGCTACGGGATGCAGTTGGTTGGTTTCGGGATCTCTTTGGGACAGGACAGCTCCCATGGCTAGGTTGGATGCGTCAGTCTCAACGACATAAGGGAGATCTGGACGTGGGTGTTTCAATATAGGTGCGGAGGTAAACTTAGCTTTTAAATCCTGAAAGGCCTGCTCGGCTTCTTCAGACCATTCAAAACGTTTATTTTTCCTCAAGAGTGCAGTAATGGGTTGTACCACGCGTGAAAATTCCGGGATAAACCTGCGATAGAAATTGGCAAAGCCGAGCATGCTTTGAACCCCTTTTACAGAGCTAGGTGATGGCCATTTGAGGATGGCATCCACTTTTCTTGAGTCCATTCGGACTCCTTTGGGTGTCAGGATGAAACCTAGAAACTCGACTTCTGTGGTATGGAAAACACATTTCTCCAATTTAGCAAATAGTTTGTGTTGGCGCAGTTTTTCAAGTACTGCCCTGACGTGTTTTCTGTGATCAGATTCCGAAGAGGAGTACACCAGAATGTCATCGATATATACGACTACACAAACATCGATGAGTTCCCGAAGGACATCATTCATGAAGTATTGGAAGGCAGCCGGCGCGTTACACAATCCGAAAGGCATCACCTGGTACTCGAATAATCCGTATTTAGTACGGAAGGCAGTTTTCCATTCATCGCCTTCTTTAACTCGTACCAGATGATAAGCCCCCCGGAGATCTAACTTGGTGTATATGCAAGCGTCCTTCACCTGGTCAAGGAGTTCTGGGATCAGAGGCAGAGGATAATGGTTTTTAACCGTTATCTGGTTCAATGCGCGGTAATCGATACAAGTTCTAAGGTCGCCTTCTTTTTTGGGCACGAAGAACAAAGCCGAGGATGCCGGGGACTTTGACGGGCGAATAAAACCATTAGCTAGGTATTGATCCAAATATTGTCTCAAATGCAGGTTCTCAGGTTCGGTAAGGGCATAAATCCTGCTACAAGGGGGTTGTGCACCGGGCACCAGATCGATTTGGCAATCGTACGATCTGTGAGGAGGTAACGTGTTGGCCTGTTCCTTTTGGAAGACGTCCTGAAAGTCTTGGTATTCCGGAGGTAGTTGCATGGAGGCAGAGGTTACAGATGCTAGATTAATCTTCAGGTTTTCTAGGTAGCAGGTTTGTGTACAATCCGGGAAGGTTATTCTCTTAGCTCGCCAATCAATTCGAGGATTATGTGTCTCTAACCAAGGGATTCCAAGAATAACCTGAAACTGTGGAGCCTTGATTACATCAAACACAACACCCTCCCGATGGCCGTCGGGACCAATAAGAGTCACCTCAGTAGTGGAATGTGTTACCGGTCCAGAGGCAATTTCAGTTCCATCGACTGTGGTGATGACATCTTTGCTGGTTTTAGGACGGAGAAGGAGGTTAATCCTAGAGACCAATTCACGATCCACATAGTTTACAATAGCCCCACTATCGATGTATGCCTTTATTGCATGCAACCGCTTAGGCTGTTCTGGATCTACGAGAACCACTGGCACAATGAAATGCGAGGTCTGAGAGTTAATTTTCAAGCTCGGCAAGCGGACCCCTACGCTTGTCGGGCAGAGTCGTTTCCTGAAACAGAGTCTTCATGGTTTTTATCAGCGGCTCCTACCGCCTTTCGGGGCGGTTTTGCCGGGCAATCTCGTAGAAAGTGTCCAGAATTCCCACAATAAAGACATCATTTTAACTGCCGCCTCCTTTCACGTTCCTTTTGAGTTAAGGGTCCTTTAACCCCTCCAATTTGCATAGGCTCAGAGACATCAACTCCCTTGGGGTTAGCATGGGTCTTGACCAACACCCGGGTCTCAAACCTGGACCGATCTGCTTTTCTGTTTTGAAGTCTGTGATCCAATTGGACCACTAAGTCTATATACTCTGTGCATTCTTGGGGCGGATTGACAACTTGGACCAAGACATCTTTAAGTTCTCCGCGTAGGCCTCGATAAAACAACGTGACTCTTTTATCCTCTGGCCATCCCGTTTCCACAATTAGTCT
The DNA here is from genome assembly GCF_040938575.1 of Ambystoma mexicanum. Classification (NCBI taxonomy): domain Eukaryota; kingdom Metazoa; phylum Chordata; class Amphibia; order Caudata; family Ambystomatidae; genus Ambystoma; species Ambystoma mexicanum. The sequence goes on from NC_090932.1 coordinate 91,614,291, forward strand.
ATTAAAGGTTCCAATATAGGATAGGAGGTCCTGATTGCCCTGTCGCAGGGATAGAAGTTCGTCATCCAGAGCCTTCCCCTGAGAGTGTCGAGCAAATAACCTTTCCATGCTTGCTTGAAACCCTTGAAAATCACAGAGAATCGGGTCATCTTGAGTAACCAGTGGAACTGACCAATCGGCAGCGCAGCCGCTGAGATATGACAATACAAAGGCTACCTTGGTCTGATCATTAGGGAAGGCCCCAGGTCTGCATAGGAAGTGCAAACGACACTGATTCATGAATACGGCGAATCGTTTGGGGTCCCGAGCAAAGCGTTCGGGTGGGGCCAGCGGCATGTTTCCAGGTAGATCAATCTGCACAGGGTTACTGGAAACCACAGGAGCGGGGTTCCCTCCGGAACCGGGTAGAGGAGGTTGCCCAGCTTGACCTTGCAAAAGCTGTCTGGCCAGGTCATCAGTTCTTTCCTTTGATATTATTAATTCCCTCCTGAGGGCATTAGTCTCTTGACGAGCGGCATGTACTTCGGCCCGTAATTCCCCCAGTAATTGGGCCAACTGATCAGTCTCAGAACTTTCCATAGCGCCTGGGTGGTTCTGTAACGTTCACCTGACTCCCACGGAGGCGCTGGCCTGGTTCGCGCTGCTGTGACCTATTCTAAGGTGATGTGCAGGGTTCGGAAGACGGACTGGACCGGGCCCCCAAAGCTGGCTTGTCTGGCTCGCAGAAGTATCCTTCTGTAGGCGAAAATAGGGGATTAACTGTCTGCGGGGTAATGCAATCGGCCTCCCACTTTCCCCTCTCACCCTCCTCGAAACCCTTCTGTGATTCCCCGTAGCGTCTCACCTTAGGGTCTGGAAGGACGAGCTCTCCATCCTGCTTCTGATGCAGTGGCGCGTTGGTATCCAGTTACTTCACTGGATTTTCGGATTGGTGAGAACCAAACTTGCTTGGCTTCCAGGTAAGTTTTTTAATAAGAGGTTCCCCTTGTGTCCATGCATTAATGTACTAATGCTAGTGTCTTTTTCCCCATAGGGGCCGGGGTACGGAATGCCGGGGAACAGGCACCGACCCGAGATGAGAGGTGAAATCCTTGTAGAAATCAGGTAAGTCTTTAATGAGCGTTTTTTGGTAATGTCTTTTCATTCGCTCATTAACGCTGATGTCTTTTTTTCCCCTTAGGGGCCGGGGTCCGGAAATGCCAGGATGCGGCGCAGACCCAAAACGAAGAGGGAATGAACCAACCGGTAAGGCTTAACATGGAGATTTAGCTTTCCTTATTCCCTTCTCTCTCTCACCTTTTGTTCTTGTCTTTTTTCCCTAGGCGCTGGGGCGTGACGGCGAACACGGATGATCGCTGCTGAACATGGAGGCGCCCTGTAAAGGTGAGTGGAATGCGGCGCTGCAGCGATCGACACGATGAGCTTTTAAATAAAAGTCTTCCTTTTCAGGATTGTCGGCGAGATGTCTCCGGGATGCGGATAAGGACTTTTCCTTCTTCTGTTCTCTTCTTCTCTTCCTTTGCAGGTGATCCAGGATGCTGGCAGGCGTGGCAGAAGTAAGGATGCAGGAGCAGACACGGTGTGCATCCAGCTGCTAGATGCAGAACAACGCGAAGCACATGTGGCTGTTCGGGTGGGGTTTAAATAGCCTTGGAAGAAGTTCCAGGTATGTATCCTTCCTCCAATCAGGTATGTATCCTTCCCCGACCACGCCCGGATGGTAAATTAGTCCCACAGGTAAAGTAGTTCCTTTCAGGCCTCAAGGAGGCCGGGATCCTGCAGCATGGTCTGCATCAGGTAAGTGCACCCAAGCATTCCCATAATGAGCCTGGCGCCTATGGCGCCTATGGCGCCAGGACTGATGTCTTTTATGAGCCTGGCGCCTCCAAAGGGCCCCTATATGGGGTTGCTGGGTCCTTCCTTGGGGACTGGATGTCCGCTTTCGGGGACGCAGGGCTTGAACCGGCTCCCCGGGAGCGGGCATCATGACAACTTGTCAAAACAGAAAGGCAATGGGTTTATGGACTCAGCAGCACCCCATAAAATATGCTGATGTGTGCTATTTAAGACTGGTTAACAATCTAATCTTACTTCTTCAGATCAGGTAGCCTTTTTGGGGCCCTCATCCAAGGTGGGGGCCCTGCGCAAGTGCCCCTTTTGCCCTCCCATAAAGACGTCTCTGCCTATACCACAACGACAGAGGGGCCCCAGGGTGCGGCACACTAATAGAAAAGACGAACTGGACCCATCTTCTACACCCGCACCTAACGCGTAGGAGGTGGTCGGCAACTACCGCACAGACAACAGCTGCAAGCACTGCAAGGTTCAGCAGACAGGAAGACTGCCGAACAGGAGAAGCCCAATCGCTAAGTAGCAGCCACAAGGGCTTGTCCCTGACTAAAGGGAAGAAGAAGTCTACAATTTGATATTCCTTCAATAAGGCAGCCAGAACCCACGACATGGCACAAGGGGGAGCTGCGGCAACTAACACAACGACAACACCAGAAGCCGGCAATAAAGACGGCCAGGTGCTGGGGGCAATAGCGGCATTGCAGACATTCATTGAAACAAAAATTGGCAAAGTCAAGTCCGACATGCAACTAATGAGGCAAGACATACAGAACCTGGTGGAGAGAGTAACCACAACAGAGTCCAGCCTAAAAGAAACCAGCGAGACGATGAAAGATCTGGAAATGAGGCTGAAGGACTTGGAGAGGAGGAAGTCGTGTTCAGAGAATGCAGAGGGTGCACTCGCCGCAACAATGTGTGACTTCTAGGTATCCCTGAGGGTCTTGAGGGCCCAAACCACACAAGCTTTGTGGAGACACTGCTGCTGCAAGAGGTTGGTGCTGGCAAACTCACACAAGGATTCGGTGTGGAGAGGGCTCACAGATCCTTGCAGAAAAAAACGTCCCCAGGGTCAAACCCTCGCCCGATGATTGCAAAGATCCTACATTTCCAGGATAGGGAAACCATACTGAAATTCTCACGAGAAGGGGGAAAGATACATCGAGACAATTCTACAGTGGCCCTATATCTGGACTACAAGCCTGCGGTCCAAAGGGCCATAAACTCCTTTGCGCAGATTAAAGCCAGACTCCGAAAACTAAACATCAAGTACATGCTGATGTACCCATCCAAGATAAAGGTGATGCACAAAGGCCGATCCTTTTTCCTCGAGACTCTGGCCACGGGCCACCATATGGCTGGAGCATAACAACCTGGATGCGGGGGGAGGAGGGGGGAGAAACAGTCACATGACTGGCAATCTAAACCTAGAGGGGGGTCAAAGTGTGGAAACTACACTGTTTATGGAATTGTTTATCATGTGGTGCCAATGTAGTTTAAATACCAAAGGCAAACATGTTGTTGAATCCTAAACTAGACGGGGCGATGCCTGGTGTAGTGACTAAGCTTCCCCTGGACTGTGAGTAGAAGGCATGAAATGTTGGAGTGAGTGACAGAGAATGCAGCCTGAGAGAATGTTGATGTATGAGTGGTGATCTGTGGTAGAGAGTTGGAGATGTAGACCCCCTGAGAGAGGTTGCCGCTGCATGGTGCATGTTGCCCTTAACTTATGTGTACCTGACCTTATGTACCTGATGTAATGTACAACAAACTTATTAAAGGAGTCACTGGTACATCCCAGGATGTCAGAGTCATCATTGGCCAGGACCCATCTTTACACCTGGTCACTTGCTTTAGGCTCACAGGTCTAACCCATGCAAAGGTTAAGGTCAGCTGGTTGCCGACACAGTTCAACCCACACAAGAAGGCCTGGATGGGTCGTGAAGGTGCAGGGGCACCTGAGCGCTGCACAAAGGAAGCCGCTGCTAGACGTGAATGAATGTTTTGTTCTAGTTACCGTTTGGATTGTTGAAAGTTCTTCACAGCGAAAGGTACACTGGGGAGGTGCGGTATCCTGTATGTCTGATGGAAATGGGAAGTTTGGAAACGCTAGCGCGGGCGACGGGGGTGGTTGCACGGGCGAGGCCCGATTGCGAGGGAAGTAGGAGGACACGGGAGGAAGCGATTATGTGTGACCATGGTGGGCACCCTTAAGGTAATAACATGGAATGTACGCGGCTTCGGCACATATTTGAGAAGGAACAGGGTGAAATCCTTACTCAACAGGAAAAGAGTGTCCATCGCACTGTTGCAAGAAACTCATATCACGAAAAGGGAACTAGCAAAGGTCAAAGAGAAATGGGGAGGACAGGGATACGGGGCGGCATACTCGGGATCTCATAGACATGTGCAGAAAACTACACCGCACTGATAGATGCTACTCATACTTCTCCTCACCCCACTGCCTATAAACCAGGATAGACAATCTATTTGTGGCTAGACCCCAGCTGGCGGAATTCAAAACGGCACAATACCTGGGTAGATCAATCTCGGACCACTCCCCACTTCTGGTAGAATAGAAGATGAGAGGTCCAAGGCCCCCCATACCACTATGGCGTATGCCCACTAACACTCTGACGGACCAGACCTTCTGAGACGGGCTCAGAACTAAACTAACGGAATACTTGAAGATATATACGGGTAGTGTGGACGAATGAGGCACGGTGTGGGAAGCAATGAAAGTAGTGGTAAGCGGGGAGGCCATTGCCAGTGCGGGAGGTATCCGAAAGACACTAAGGGAGGAACTGGAGAGGGGGGAAGAGGACATCAGAAGTAAGGAAGCTCAAACTGCAGGTACGATTGGCGGAAGCCAGAAATGCTTGCCAAAATGTTTGAGGGAGGCTGTCGACATTTCTTTTCAATCGGCATTTATTGTGATAGTGTTGTTTGCAGGTTTCCTACTCACATCTATTACAAGTATAGTCAGCCTCGGCCCCTGCTAGCATTGCAGAGAGGAAGAAGGCACTTGATTCACTTTTGACCTGTATCACCTGAATGATCCAAGTTGTGGGACAGGTTCAGGGATAGTGCTTAGAAGCCATTGCTCTCCCTCTTGCTTCTTCTGACTTTATTAGGAATTCACTGCAGGGTTCCTTTTTACTAGTCGCTCATTGCCTGATTTTCAGTGTAGGCTTCCCCCGTGAAGGTTGGATTTTCTACCTGAGTGGCCCGGCCTAGCTCCCCCTCCAATTGGTTGTCTTCGGCTTGATCAGCCAATCACGGAAACCGAGAGGCGGGAGCCGGCCCACTCTTCCAAGGCCCTCTACGAAGGTCCCTGTCCGCTACCAGCACGCTACTTGTGGTCCTCTCTGTACCCTAGCACCTAACTTCAATGATGCTGCCACCTCACTCTTCTAAGAAATTTCGACTGCCTTGACATTGTCACCTCCTGAACTACGGGTTAGTTCTCTTCTTCTGGACTCACTCCTATTCCCTTTTTGACTTTCACTGTCCCTTCTGCTTGTTTCTAGCATGTTACATTCTGATTTGCATTGCGTTTCTAGACCCTTCACTAACATCTGACCCCAATCGCAAAGTCAAATGTCGCCGTTTTTGGTTTAAGAGTCAAATCTCACGGTTTTTTCTTTTTGGTTTAAAAGTAAAAATCTCGCTGTTTTTGCTTTTTGGTTTAAGAGTCAAATCTCGCTGTTTTTGCTTTTTGATTAAAAGTCAAATGTCGAAATCCGCGGAGGTTGGCCACCAGGGGGCGCACGGATGAGCTCCTACTCCGTGTGAGCTCTGCTTCCTCAGGTACGCGATGTGATCTGAGCCCCCCACATCGCAACCCCCCCGGAAAACAAACAAAGAAAAGGACACCTAAAGACACCCCCAGGAGAAAACCCGACCCAAATCGGACCATGGAAAGGCAAGAAACCACTGTGTGAAGTTTCATGCCGCGGGACGGTGCAAAAGTGAAAGTAAAACTCTGATGGACCCACGCAGCAGCTCTGAAGTGGGCCCCCGGAGAGAGCGTACATTTGGAGAAGCGGCCCGAAGTGCACCCTCCCCAGCCCCCCCCGCGTGTCCCACCTAGACGCGGTGGGGGCCGGGTGAAGCGGACTGAAGGATATATGGATGGCTGGCCCGTGAGGATCCTCCCACTGTGAATTCCAGCCCCACAGGCTGCCGGAATTCGGAGGAGGCCCTGCCACTACTAAAAGTAGGCGAAACCCCCTGACACCCACAGAGCAGAGCAGTCTGCGTGGCCATGGTGCTTGAAGACGCAGTACCCCACGGATTGACGTCCCGGGCCCTGTGGGAGGAGCGGAGGGCCACAACACGGTGTCACCCACCAGAGGGTCACCACCCCCAGTACCCAGCGCTTTAGCACCCGATCCACCTCAAGTGTCACCCGGTGGCGAGCCCAAGAGAGAAGAGGGGCTGGGGCATCCATTAAGTAAAGAGAAATCTCCGAGGCCACAACCTTCTTATTTGCTGCCACGTGGGACAGATCTAGGACACCTCTGTTCTTAAGTACTGTGTGCCCCGCCTCAAGGGGGTATTTGAGATTTAACAAAGCATACCTCCGCACACCACTCCAAATTTACCCTGTGATTCACAGGAACAACGCATACACAGAGTGACTCCGCCAGTGCCACCAGAAGCCCCAGTCAATACCCATGAAACGTATGACGCCATACGTACCCTGAAAGAGGGGAAAAACCGCACCTCATACCATCCATGCGCACCCACACGGGACCCCACTAATGGAACCATAACTAAACTAAGGCGCAGCAGACCAAGATACTGCCCTACACCGGAATGAAAGAAAACACCAAATTCTCCTCGGACCCCCAACCAAATTTAACTACACAGGGTCGCCCAGAATAAAAGTCTTCTCCGAACCCCTGCAAGAAGAAAACACAGCGCCCATATAGGAATCAGGAGTCCTCTAAAAAAAAACCCTGATCACAGGTGGACCAGACAGTACGCAAGGCTAATCAAAGAGATCTACGCACCCCGCACCAGCCTGCTGCCCACACGGTAGATCGTATCACCGGCTAAGAACCTGGAACCATTCTACAGCCATCCGAGCACACTGTGGTCCGGAGGGTTGGGCCCCCGATCTAGGGGTGTGTGCCTCCTCTGACACAGTAATCACCCCATGAACACTAATGGGAAATTAGCCAGATACGCATATACTCCACCCCTATTGGTCTCAGAGAATAAGAAGACAATGTCGACGGATGCCTCGGAGACCGGTGCAGCAGCTACCAAGGGCGACATCACTCCCCTCCTGAACAAAATAAAAAACATGGGAGCCAATCTAGGCAGCAAAATAGACAAGATTACACAGAGAATGGAAAATATTGGAGAGACTAGAAGGGGTCGAGAACAATCAAGCCTCCAAAGATACCCTTGAAACCGAAATGGACCTTAGAATACGGGATATCGAGATAAGAGAGGAGGAATTTCGTCTAAAACTGGATGATTTAGAAAACATAGAGAGAAGAAACAACCTACTGTTTTTCGGCATTCCAGAACACGAAGGGGAAACAGAAGCAGATCTCATAAAAACAATCCATGACATCATCAAAATCCTGACGGCGGACGAAGATATCGATGAGCTCAAGACAGAGAGAATACACAGAGCCGGAGGTCCACCAGGTGGCCCAAGATCAGTACTTGCCAGATTCCATTGATATCAAGATAGAACCAGGATTCTGGAGAAAGCCAGATCAGGGGGCCCTTTCACCCTTGGAGGAGCCTGGATAACTATTTTCCAAGAACTATCCTCGCTTACCTTAGCCCTGAGACGCCTCTGTAATCCACTAACGAAGTAGCTCAAAGAACAAGCCACTCAATACAGATGGGGATACCCCTTCTCCCTCAACTTCGAACACAGAACCAAAAGAATACAGTTACGTACAGAAGAAGAGATCTGAGACTGTATAGCGGAACTCCTCGGAACAGACCCACGGGAGGGAGACCAAGGAGAACCCGAACAGAATAGAATGCAATGGGAACTCCAGGGACCAAGGAGAAAAAGAGTGAAGGGATCAAGAAAGTACAGACGAGGCAACAACACACCAGATAGTAATAAATGAAGGAAACATTCCAAAGGTCCCTATTTAAGAGACGGGAAACTGGGAAACTCAACGAGAGCGACCGTCAAGATCTGGTTAAACCGTACTTCCACGACGAGGGGCCTAACCCCTGAAGGGGTCCCCCCTGGTGAGAGGGGTGAAATAAGCAGCTGTGGCAGACTGCGAAATTGCATGTATTACTCGATATCCTTTTAAGAATGTAACTACTGAGCTTAAGTGTTCAGGGCGGGGGGGCGGGTAGTGGGCTCAAACGTTAAAATGTTTGTATTTGCATCTAGGACTGTGCGGTAACGTTTCCCACCAGTGGTCCTACGCCGGACTGCCATTCTTCATCCAGTCCGAATCGGACGCCACCAAAACAAGGATGACCCCAGATAGAAAAGTTAAAGAGGGAAAACGAGGACGGACGGAAGGGGGTAGCGGAACACAAACCGCTGAAGGGAGGGAGGGGGGAAGGGAGTTAAGAACATTGAAACCCAAGACGCTTAGGTACATTCAAAAGAAGACCTCAACCTCGTTGGCATCCATTGATAAAGAATGGGACCCAGTGAATGAACGGAGATAACACTCCAATGGCTAATATTTGCAACACAGTAAGCGACAGGCTCGGCATAATTAAGATTGGAACACTAAATGTCAAAGGACTCAATTCTCCCACCGAAAGTTCACTTGTGACCAGGGAATTCAAAAGGGCGGACCTCGACATACTCTTCCTACAGGAACCCAGATATATTAAAGGGGATGAAAGAGGGTTCTGTACACCAGAACCGGCGCCGAATACTGGGGCTCAGGCCTACTCAGGAAAGCTGGCGTAGGCATTCTAATCAGCCGAGGACTCCAATTCGAAGTTCTGAAAACTTGGGCAGATGTAAGTGGCAGAGCAATCATGTTGGTTGTCAAGATACAGGGCACCACCGTTACACTTGCATCCATATATGCCCCCAACTCAGGTCAGTCCAGGTTCCTACAACATATAGTCCCCAAAGTCATGTTTGAAGCAGAAGGCGAAGTGATCCTAGGAGGCGACTTCAACATGTGGGCTGACCCAACACTGGACAGACAACCCAGCAATCCACAGGCGAATAACCCACCCGAAGCCGGCCGCTCAGAAGAAATGGACACCTACAAGCTCAGAGACGCATGGCGCCATATGAACCCACCAAACAGGCTTCACATTCTATCCCGCACCGCATGCTACATATACCAGAATCAACTATATATATATCTCACACCGGACTTAATGAAGGCCATATCCACATCAAAAACATCCCCCATAACCTGGTCAGACCACAACATGGTCACGGTCACCCTCAGCCGGGTGGCGCTCCCCTGCAGAAGCTCGAAATGGCGCTGTAACGAAACGCTTTGGAAGGATTTGATTTTCCAGGAACAACTTGAGAAGGACATTGGCGAATACTTTGAACGAAACAACACAGGCGAAGTCTCAAAAAACATGGTATGGGAAGCAGGGAAAGCCACATGGAGAGGCATAACAATCAAGGAAGGAGCGGCAAAGAAGAGGGAGCGGTATCTGGTGGAAAATAGACTCAGAAATGAAATAGCTCAATTAGACCTTAGCACCCAATCTGCCGACACTGAGGGAAAGGTGAAAATAGCAGAGACGACCAGCAAGAGGGAAGAACTCTGCCAACTGGAAACTGATCAAATCGTGCGCAAACTCCAATACCTGAAGCAGAAACATGACGAGAAAGGGGACAAAGCAGATGCATTGCTCGCAGCCCGGTTCCGTGGACAACGCCAAGAAAGATGGGTATCAAACAAAGAAAACAAACACGACCCCCAAGGGAATCACCATGCCAACATCCCGGAAGCCTTTGCCGACTTCTCTAAGAATCTGTATACCTCAGATACCACATCAGATGAGCGGTCAATCACAGAATACATGAACAAGATAACAATCCCAAGTTTATCCCAAGAAATAGCAGATGCCCTAGATGCCCCCATCACTGACAAAGAAATAGAAGATGCAATTAAAAGGCTCGCAACAGGAAAAGCCCCCAGAAACGATGGCTACACGGCAGGATTTTACAAAACATTCAGAGATACCCTCCTCCCATTTATGGTTGAGCTCTTTAACCACATCCTCCAGACCGGCTCTGCACCCAAATCCTTCTCCGAAGTACTAATTACGGTCATCCTAAAGGAAGGCAAAGATCCCAAGCAGTGCACATCCTATCATCCTAGTTCCCTCCTAAATATTGACGCCAAAATTTACAGAAGGGTCCTCACTGCATGACTCGAAATGCATATGCCTGCCGTAATCCACAATGACCAGGTCGGATTCATCCTCGGTAGCCAGGGGGCAGACTCCTCCCGCAAGACCCTTCATTCTATACACGAAGCCAAGAAAATGCCTAACACCCCTGTATTATTCTCAATCGACACAGAAAAAGCGTTTAACAGGGTCGAATGGAACTTCCTGGAGGCAACATTAAGAAAGATAGGCGTCGGTCCGACACTTCGACAAGGAATCAAAGCGGTATACACTACACCTCGAACGTCCGTGCATTTAAACTCCCAGTGCTCTCGCTGGTTGCCGCTGAGCAGAGGCACGAGGCAAGGATGCCCCCTTTCGGCAATATTGTTCGCCCTATAACTGGAACCATTGGCTCAATCATTCAGGACAGACGGAGGCGTCGAGGGATTGCGGGTACACAGAAGAGAATACAAATTGGCCCTATGTACAGATGACATCTTACTCCACATAAAAAACCCAAAGAAGTCGATCCCATGTGTAATCCATCTCATTGAAGAATACGGCTCACTATCTGGCTTTAAAATGAATAGAACTAAATCCATCCTATTCCCACTACATGAACTCACCACGAAGCAAAAACTAGAACTCGAACAACTGGGCCTCACCATCGGAGGTCCGACACTCAGATACTTGGGTGTCAACCTGACAAGGGACTTTGCCGATATATACCAAGCCAACTTCCCCCAACTTCTCGCTGCACTCCATGCAGACCTCGCAAAATGGCGACCCCTGACGATCTCTTGGATGGGACGCCTGGATGCCATCAAGATGGTCAGCCTCCCACGCTTCCTGTATCCTTTCCAGGTCCTCCCGGTTACAATCCCAGAGGACTTCTTCAAACAAGTGAAAAGGGCAATTACCGGATTCCTGTGGGCAGGAAAGAAACCCAGAATACCCAATGAAACCCTCATATTACCCAAGGATCAAGGAGGGGTTGGCCTTCCTGACATAGAGCGATACTACCAGGCGGCCCAGTTAAGAATCCTCGCCCCTCACCTAAGAGACAGGAAGGACCTGCAGTGGGTACAGCTGGACAACGATAATCTGACCCCCGCGACCCTCTCAGAATGGCTATGGGTCCCCAGACCAAAACTCACCCGAAGACTGCGCGACCACCCAATACTGGGAACGATATGGAACATATGGAAGAAAGGAAAAGGAATGACCAAAGTTACCACATGGCCATTCCCCCTGAGCCACCTATGGGCCCCAGGCATCAGAGAATAAATCCCTGAACACCCCAGATATCAAACCTGGTTCGACACGGGACTCTAAAGGATCGGACAGCTAGGGAGGGAGGACAAGTTCATAGCAATCACAGAACTGGAAGAAGCCCTTCAAGGGAGGACAAGTTCATAGCAATCACAGAACTGGAAGAAGCCCTTCAACTGCACCCAATACCGACCTCCCTTTACCTACGCTTGAAGGGCGTCATATCCAAACGAGAATGGAAAACCAAGATACGCAGAGAACTTATGGCATTCGAGAAAATTCACGGCACAACCACCACGAATAAAGGCCTGATAGCACGCATGTACAGCGCACTGATCACCAAAGACCAGATCCCGAACCTTCGCCTGAAAGAAAAAGGGGAAACAGACTTCAACAGAGAATTTGACCAACAGGCATGGGACACAATCTGCAAAACACCTTACCGAATATCAATCGCTGCACAATAAAAACTACATGCAATAAAATTACCTCACAGATGGCGAAAATGTATCAGACCAGCAGTCCACAATGCTGGAGACAATGCGGAATGAACGCCAACTACTGGCACATGTGGTGGGACTGCCCCAAAGTCTGCATATACTGGAATGAGGTAATCGGATGGATTAAACAAACAGACAGCATTAAAAGCAAACCCACTCCCCTCCTGACTTTATTCAGCCTAGAAGAAGATGACGATGAACTAATCAGGGTAAAAGGACTAGAGCCGGCCTAGTCATCAAATGGAAATCCCCATACCTCCCTGCGAAAAAAGAATGGATCACAATTGCAACAAGCATGTACACGATGGAAAAAATCATGTCAACCCTCCACGGAAAAGCAGCACGCCACAAAGAAATCCGGAGTGACTTTGCCACACTATATATAGCAAACTGGAGACAAAGACAACGCGTAGACTCTGAACCAGAGACGTCTTTATGGGAGGGCAAAAGGGGCACTTGCCCAGGGCCCCCACCTTGGATGGGGGCCCCAAAAAGGCTGCCTGATCTGAAGAAGTAAGATTAGATTGTTAACCAGTCTTAAATAGCACACATCAGGATATTTTATGGGGTGCCACTGAGTCCGTAAACCCATTGCCTTTCTGTATTGACAAGTACATTCTGCCTTGATCAATTCATCATGTATTGCTTTCTGTGTTCACTGTGGTATACATAGTTTGTGTGTTCCTTACGGCACAACTCTGTAGCATTCTTTCCTTCCTGTGGGAATTATGTTGATCATGTGCAATAGGCAACAGTGAAATGCATATTGATAAATTGAGTGTGACAATGGTTCAGAAGTTAGCTCAGTGGGTGAAGCACCCATTGCAGAGATATGTGTTCATATGCAAAATTAGAATATCATATTCCAGCAAGGCTGGCTGAGCCTTTCCTATGCTTGAAATGTATAAAACTGGATGCATATGTACTTGGTTTTGCAGAACAACATCTGCTGGTATCAGCAATGTACCTGTACCAGATAGGGAATGCTATAAAAACGAACATGTCATCCGTATGGTGAAGGTCTAGAAATTGGTTTGTTCAGACGAGGTGTTGTTAAACCTAAGCAATCGCCTCCAACGATGGCATCAACTGTTAGTCCAAGAGGTGAATAAGTATCCAAATTTAAGACTATGGAACTAAAGCGTTCATGCTTGTATCCTGGCTTTGCTAGTAAACGATACAGTGATCCTGGTCATATCATCTCATATATCTTACATTACTTTGCTGTCTTCTGTGAGGTTTGCCTTCTTACATGCTTCTGGCATTGTTTAGCCCATTATTCGATCTCTCTTATGTAGACCATTGAGTGGAAGGGGTGGTAGACAGAAGAGAGCGGACCAGATGTTGTAGGCCTCAGGCAAGCATATTTCAAGGTCTGCTTTTTTGACACAAAAAATGGTTAGCTTTTTGGTAAAAGTCAAAGGTTTTTATGCACGTTTATAAATGAAAATGTCAGAACTGGAAAAGAAAGTGTTCAAATGCAGAAATTGCAGTATTGGCACAAATCCCAGCTTCACCCCTTCAGCCCTTAAACAATGTGTGATCCTTGGCATCTCATTTAATCTTATATTGCCAGTCCCTAAACCTTTAAAAATTGTCAGCCCTTCAGAGTGATTTCCTTCTCATGGTATGATCTTCATAAAAGACTTATTCGTGGTTTCACTAGGTATAGGGTTGGTTGCTTGTACTTTAATAGTGAGCATATCTATATCGCACACCACAGGCATTTGTTCCTTTGATATCTAATGGCAACACTATTTGAAAACCATATCCCACTTCTAATCTCAATCTGTCTGGATAAAGACACCTTTCTGGTAGCTTCTAATCTGTATCCTCTATCCATGCTACGGTATGTGTAGCGTTCTCCTTCCTTCCGATTGGTCTCCTCTGTCCATGCATGAGCACGTTTGCATTCGGTGAGGCAGCTAATGTGAGTTCTCTGTCTATTATGGGTGACATCTACCGTTTACATATGGTCCTGCATTAATACTACAGGGTGCACACCTTCCTGGTTGTTATTTATAACAATTATCCTGTATGCACTAGAGCAGTAGCCTATTCGTAGACTGCTAATGTTGGTCTTCAAATGCTACTTGTTTATCATTCTGATTAGAGCAAGAATGAAGGAGGTAAGGGGACTTTAAGGGAGTAAACGTGTTTATTATGCTGCAAGACAGCATATCAACCTATAAGTTGTTAACGCAACAGGTGGGGTTGGGGGGTGTGACCATTATTCTTGATCCCTTAATTCGTTTGGTTTGGTGGAGGTGGGCCCAAAGATGTCTGTGCCCAGGGCCTCTAAAGTGCTTAAGATGGCCCTGCTCTGAACCACCCTAAACTACACAATCACCCGCGGCCTGGACACCACTTACCAAACTACAGGTGAACGAGGCCTGTCGCACGACATGAACATACACAAAACAACTGAGACAATCATCACAATGGTCACCGAACATTGTTTAAGTGCAAGCCAACAAACGCGATGAAACCGAATGCCCGTTTTGGGGAGGAGGGGGGAATGGACAGAATATATTCTAACCCAACAGGGAACAGAAAGTTATTTGTGACAATGGTACAGCACTTGTTGAACTATAAAGTGATTCCACTGTAACAACATGAACAAAGCATTTGTGTACCAAATTGCATTACCCTTATGTTGATGTTTATAAAACGTAATAAAATTCAAATTTAAAAACAAAAAGTCAAATGTCGCTGTTTTTGCTTTTTGGTTTAAGAGTCAAATATCGGTGTTTTTGCTTTTTTGCTTTTTTGGTTTAAAAATCAAATCTCGCTGTTTTTGCTTTTTTGGTTTAAAAGTCAAATCACGCTGTTTTTGCTTTTTGGTTTAAAACTCAAATCTCAATGTTTTTGCTTTCAGTTTAAGAGTCAAATCTCGCTGTTTTTACTTTTTGGTTTAAAAGTCAAATCTCGCTGTTTTTGCTTTTTTGGTTTAAAAGTCAAATCTTGCTGTTTTTGCTTTTTTGGTTTAAAAGTCAAATCTTGCTGTTTTTGCTTTTTGGTTTAAAAGTCAAATTTCGCAGTACTTTGCTAACTTGCTCTGCACTTTGCTTGTAACTGTTGCCTATCTGTAACTTGTCGGCCCAGTGACTTCACCGCTCTCTTTTTTCCACTCCTATCTGCCCCCACCCCCTGCTTCTCCCTCCTATCCTCGCTACCACTCCTATGGCATTTTCTGTTTCCCCTATTTTTTCCAACTGCTTCACCGTTGACTATCCTTCCCTTAAGTCTGGTAGGAAGAAGTTTAAAAAGGATATCCTGGCCTCTAACCCTGGTCTCCCTATCGCTAAAACCTATTTCAACGCTTCCTCCAGACAGACCCTCACCGACATCCTCTTTGTTGTCCCTTCACCAGATCTATGGACACTTCATATGATCTCTGTGCTTTGTCGTGTCTCCTCCTCTCCCATTAAGGGTGGCAACCGCTGGGAAGTTCTCATGGCTTCCTTCGACTCCTCTAAGTCATCATTAATGTCTACCTTAATGGCACCATCATCGTGCAAGGCCCTCAGGCCAATCTCCTCCTCTTTGATAGGCGCTTCCCTCCCCTCATCAATTTCCTTTAGTCTCCTGCTGTCCCCTCCATTCCCCCCCTTGGCTTCCTTGCCCTCTCTTTCCTCATCCTTTGACACACCTTGGACTCCTTCTCCTCCTTAGGGCGTACCTCTGATTTGTACCCCTCCCCGCAAGGTCTTTAAGGCTGGCAACCTTCTTCATCTTATTCGAAGGTAGTGCGTGTGTACAGCCAATGTTTATTATCTTGTTACAAGTTGCTTTCAATCAGTTAAATTCACTGAGTGGGGTGCAAACCCACTGCAAACGTGCCTCCGTGTAGAGCACTCAAAATATACAAAAAGAAAAGACCTTGGCTACAAAGCCAGCGGTGTGGGCTGCACTCCCATATACCACATTGTGGTTTATAATCGTATTAACGATTCTCTGAGAAGGACTTCATTCAGCGTGTTCAAAAATATGTTTAATTTCACAATTCTTGTATCTGTTCAGGATGCAATTCAGTATTGAATTGTAATTGGCAAATGTATACCAGCGCCAATGCATTTCGCACAATATTTGTCCTTCGACAGGGCCAGAAGGAGAGCTTGTCATGTGTTCTGCTGTAAGTAATTTCTAAAAAAGTGCTGTATTCAATTGACTGATGTTCCTTACAATGACATGTGTATGTCATCTCTGTGCTAATCAGTGTTCCCTGGAAACATGTGTAGTCGCCGGCGGCTATGAAGTTCTAGGAAACGCTAAGCAGCACAGAAATTACACATGTTTCCAGGGAACACTGATTAGCGCAGAGATGACATACACATGTCATTGTAAGGAACGTCAGTCAATTGAATACAGCACTTTTTTAGAAATTACTTACAGCAGAACACATGACAAGACCTAACTAAAGGATCATACTGGCCCTAACGAAGGACAAATATTGTCCAAAATGCATTGGCCCTGATATACACTTGCCAGTTACAATTCAATACTGAATTGCATCCTGAACAGATACAAGAATTGTGAAATTAAACATATTTTTGAACACACTGAATGAAGTCCTTCTCAGAGAATCGTTAATAAGATTATAAACCACAATGTGGTATATGGGAGTGCAGCCCACACCGCTGGCTTTGTAGCCAAGGTCTTTTCTTTTTTAACCTTCTTCATCTTGCCACTCTCAACTCTTGCTCTGCTGTCAAACAGTCCTCTGACATCTGCCACCTCCTTGGAGAACCTGACTTTGATGTCCTCGGTTTTACCGAGACATGGTTCACGGCCAGCTCTGTCACAAGCTTTGACACTCACCTCCCTGATGGCTACAAGATCCTCTCCTCACCTCAATCCTATCGGTCCAGAGGGGGGTGTAGCCCTGATCCTTCTTGAGTGAATTTCTGCCTCTATCATTCCCACTCAGACTTACTCCTCTTTTGAATGCCTTGTCTACAGGTTCTCTCTCTCTCCCAGCCACTCTCTTACTGTGGCTACTATCTACCGGCCTTCTGGTCAAATCACCTAATTTCTCTCTGAGTGGGCGGACCTCTCCTCCTCCCTCCTGGCCTCAACCACTCAACTCCTCCTCCTTGGTGACCTCAATATCCAGCTAGACTCACCTTATTCATCCTCTGTACTCTTCCGTGACCTCTGTGACTCACTCTCCCTTTCTACCCTCCTCTCTGGCCCGACTCATGCTGCAGGGCACATACTTGATGTCTTGATCTCCTCTGACCTCCCCCTCTCCATCCCTCTGACCACTCCTCTCTCCTGGAGCGATCACTCCCTCCTCTCCTCTCATCTCTTCCCCCCAGGCCAGGCCTCCCCAACACTGCCACCTACCTTCTCGGACATCCGGCCCATGACGCGTGTGTCATTGGAGGCTTTCACCACGACCCTTCTCTCCCCACCCCACCTCTGGCTGACTCACATCCTGACACAGCCCTGTCTCTGCTCTACTCTTCTATCTCTGATATTATTGTTGCTCTTGCACCTGTCATGCAGATCTGTTTGAAGTCCAAAGCCAAGTGCAACTCTTGGTACGACTCTGACTTAGCTACACTTAAACGTAAGTGTAGGGTGCTGAGAGGAAATTGAGGGCTTTTTGTTCATCCTCTGACAAACTGGGCTCTCGCCTGCTACAAAGGCAATACTGACTCTCTGTCCACACCAAGAAGAGAGCCCACATCCAAGCCCATGTCTCTGCGGCATCTAAAAACTCAGCTGAACTCTTTAAAATCTGCAAGGAGCTGTCCAACCCTGCTGCAGTGTCTACCCCTCCTGTCGCCACCCAGGCACTTTGCTATGCACTTGCCTCTCACTTCATCTAAAAAACCCAAGATATCCTGTCCACCCACTCCTCCCAAGACCCACTCTCCCCTCTGCTTCTGTGAACGCTGACCCTCCTTCAGCTACCCCCTCACCCTCTTTCTCGTCCTTTCCTCTTTTCTCCCCTAACAAGATCGCTAGACAAGTCTGATCTATGAAAGCCTTGTCAAAACAGGTTCATCCTTCTTCCTCTAAAACCATCAAGGACCACACTGATAACCTTGCGCCGGCCCTGGCCAATTTCTGCAACCTCTCCTTTGCCTCAGGAGCCTTCCCCTCCCCTCTGAAGCACTCTCCTGTGCATCCTCTTCTCAAGAAACCCACAGCTGATCCTTCTTGCTCGGCTAACTATCGCCCAATTTCCATTACTCCATTTCTGGACAAACTCCTGGAATAGCAGGCATTCTCTCAGCTTAACCTTCATTCTGATTCTGTTGACTGTCTCCACAACCATCTGTCTGGATTTAGAGCTGCCAGAAGCACGGAATCCACTCTCCTGAACATCTGTGAAGATCTGCTCTCTAACCTTGACTCTAACATTCCCTCTGTCCTCATCCTACTCGATCTCTCTTCTGCATTCGACACGGTCAACCATACCATCCTGCTCAACTGTCTCCGTGACAACCTGGGTATTACTGATCAAGCTTTGGCCTGGCTGACCCCTTTCCTCTCTGATCGACCCTGCCAGGTCCAACTTGGGTCCTTACTTTCATCTATCTCCCTTTCTACCTGTGGTGTTCCCCAGGGGTCTATCCTCTCGGCCTGGCTTTTCAATCAATACCTGGCAACTCTCACCCACTGCATTGCCATTTTCTTCTCCAATTTCCAGCGCTATGCTGATGACACCCAACTCATTTTCCGGCTTCCCTCTGCCACCTCTCCTCCTTCTCTCATCTCTGAATGCCTAACTGCCATTCAGGATTGGTGTGCCACCAACAATCTCTGCCTTAAGGCCTGCAAGACGGAGATCCTTCTCATTGGCACACCTTCTTGCTCCTTTGCCCTCACTCTCTGGTCAGCCTCCCTTGGCCCTCCTCCCACCCCCACCTGCGAGGCTAAGAAACTTGCGGTCATCTTTGATTCCACGCTTTCCTTCTCTGCCCACATCTCCGTTTTCTCTAAAAAGTCAAACTTCCTACTGCACCTCCTCAGAGGAACTCTGCCTTTCCTCTCCTTCCCCCAGAAGCTCACTGTGTCCCAAGCCCTGGTTCTAAGTTGGATTATTGCAACAGCCTCTTTCTAAATCTACCTGCCACTACTCTCCGCCCTTTGCAACTCATCCAGAACAGGCCTGCAAGACGTGTCCTTGCCCTAAAAGCCCTGGGATCTTATCTCTCCAGCCCTGAAATCTCTCCACTGGCTCCATGTGAATGCAAGGATTACATTCAAAACCCTCTGCATTGTCCAGAAGGCTTTCTGGGGCCTGGGTCCAAAATACCTTCAGCTATCCCTCCGCAAATAACTCCCCCCTCGAGCTCTTTGCTTCTCTACCTCTAACTCGCTCAGGGTCAGTCGTTTTCCCAAGAAACAAGCTGCGGGTAGATCTCAGTCTTCGGCTGGGGCCTCCCTCTGGAACAGCCTCCCTGCCATTCTAAAACTTGAGGAGAACCATCTCCGGAATCACCTCAAGACCTTCCTTTTTGCTTCTGCCTTCGCCCCTCCTCTCCCCTGCTGATCTTCTCTCTAATGGCACTGTGCACCTGATCTACCCTCTATCTTTCGGGCCCAGGTACCTGCTCACCCTGCCGCTCACCCTGCCACCCAACCGCACTGACTCAGAGCAATCCCCTGCACTGGGGTCTGTATCTGTAACCATACATCCGCCCCCCACCCTTTTTCCTGCACTTATCAGACATACCTTGTCTGCTGCCTTAAACCCAGCACTTGCCACTTGCTGGTTCCACTACCACCGTTTGTTGCCTTTTATTATTTATTTATTTTATGATTTATCTGGTTTCCTTTGCTCTGCACTTTCCACTTCTCCCCCTTCCATGTACTTTTCCCATTTCCCTCTCCCATACACTTGTGTGTTCTCAATGTCACTGGGCCTAGTAAGATCATTGTTTTTGTTCTCCCTTGTTCCCCTCCCCTGCCCTGTCATGCCTTGAAACACTTGTGTGCCAGCGAAATTCAAATAAAATATCAACATCAACCCTGTGATGGTTGGATTTTCTGTGTACGCCACCCCTGTGATGTTTGGATTTGTGGTGTGCACCTCCCCAGTGTTGGTTGTATTTTTTGTGTATACCTCCACTGTGTTGGTTGTATTTTCTTTGTAGACCACCTCTTTGATGGTTGGATTTTCTATGTAGACCTCCTCTGTGATGGTTGTAGTTTCTATGTAGACCTCCTCTGTGATGGTTGGAGTTTCTATGTATGCCACCTCTGTGATGGTTGGATTTTATATGTAGACCTCCTCTGTGATGGTTGGAGTTTATATGTATTCCACCTCTGTGATGGTTGGATTTTCTGTGTAGGTCTCTCCTGTGTTGGTTGCATTTTCTATGTGAGCCACCCGTGTGATGGTTGTATTTTCTGTGTAGGCCTCCCCTGTGTTGGTTGGATTTTCTATGCAAGCCACTCCTAAAATGGATGAATTTTCTATGTAGGCTTCCCCTATGATGGTTGAATTTTCTGTGTCGACCTCCTCTTAGATGGCTGGATTTGATATGTGTTCCACCCCTGTGATGGGTGAATTTTCTGTGTAAACCTCCTCTGTGATGGTTGGATTTTCTGTGTAGGCCTCCGCTGTGATGGTTGATTTTCTGTGTAGACCACCCCTGTGATGGTTGGATTTGATATGTGTTCCACCCCTATGATGGTTGGATTTTCTGTGTAAACCTCATCTGTGATGGTTGGATTTTCTGTGTAGGCCTCCGCTGTGATGGTTGGATTTTCTGTGTCGACTTCCCCTGTAATGGCTGGATTTGATATGTGTTCCACCCCTGTGATGGTTGGATTTTCTGTGTAGACCTTCTATGTGATGGTCGGATTTTCTATGTACGCCACCTCTGTGATGGTTGGATTTTCTATGTAGACCTCCTCTGTGATGGTTGGAGTTTCTATGTTGACCTCCTCTGTGATGGTTGGAGTCTCTATGTACACCATCTCTGTGATGGTTGGATTTTCTATGTAGACCTCCTCTGTGATGGTTGGAGTTTCTATGTATTCCACCTCTGTGATGGTTGGATTTTCAGTGTAGACCTCCTCTTTGATGGTTGGATTTTCTTTGTACGCCACCTCTGTGATGGTTGGATTTTCTGTGTAGACCTCCTCTTTGATGGTTGGATTTTCTATGTACGCCACCTCTGTGAAGGTTGGATTTTCTGTGTAGACCTCCTCTTTGATGGTTGGATTTTCTATGTAGACCTCCTCTGTGATGGTTGTAGTTTCTATGTAGACCTCCTCTGTGATGGTTGGAGTTTCTATGTATGCCACCTCTGTGATGGTTGGATTTTATATGTAGACCTCCTCTGTGATGGTTGGAGTTTCTATGTATTCCACCTCTGTGATGGTTGGATTTTCTATGTAGACCTCCTCTGTGATGGTCGGATTTTCTATGTACGCCACCTCTGTGATGGTTGGATTTTCTATGTAGACCTCCTCTGTGATGGTTGGAGTTTCTATGTTGACCTCCTCTGTGATGGTTGGAGTCTCTATGTACACCATCTCTGTGATGGTTGGATTTTCTATGTAGACCTCCTCTGTGATGGTTGGAGTTTCTATGTATTCCACCTCTGTGATGGTTGGATTTTCAGTGTAGACCTCCTCTTTGATGGTTGGATTTTCTTTGTACGCCACCTCTGTGATGGTTGGATTTTCTGTGTAGACCTCCTCTTTGATGGTTGGATTTTCTATGTACGCCACCTCTGTGAAGGTTGGATTTTCTGTGTAGACCTCCTCTTTGATGGTTGGATTTTCTATGTAGACCTCCTCTGTGATGGTTGTAGTTTCTATGTAGACCTCCTCTGTGATGGTTGGAGTTTCTATGTATGCCACCTCTGTGATGGTTGGATTTTATATGTAGACCTCCTCTGTGATGGTTGGAGTTTCTATGTATTCCACCTCTGTGATGGTTGGATTTTCTATGTAGACCTCCTCTGTGATGGTTGGAGTTTCTATGTACGCCACCTCTGTGATGGTTGGATTTTCTATGTAGACCTCCTCTCTGATGGTTGTAGTTTCTATGTAGACCTCCTCTGTGAGGGTTGGAGTTTCTATGTACGCCACCTCTGTGATGGTTGGATTTTCTATGTAGACCTCCTCTGTGATGGTTGGAGTTTCTATGTATTCCACCTCTGTGATGGTTGGATTTTCTGTGTAGACCTCCTCTTTGATGGGTGGATTTTCTATGTACTCCACCTCTGTGATGGTTGGATTTTCTGTGTAGACCTCCTCTTTGATGGTTGGATTTTCTATGTACGCCACCTGTGTGATGGTTGGATTTTGTGTGTAGACCTCCTCTGGGATGGTTGGATTTTCTATTTACGACACCTCTGTGATGGTTGGATTTTCTGTGTCGACCTCCTCTTTGATGGTTGGATTTTCTATGTAGACCTCCTCTGTGATGGTTGGAGTTTCTATGTATACCTCCTCTGTGATGGTTGGAGTTTCTATGTACGCTACCTCTGTGATAGTTGAATTTTCTGTGTAGACCTCCTCTTTGATGGTTGGATTTTCTATGTACGCCACCTCTGTGATGGTTGGATTTTCTGTGTAGACCTCCTCTGTGATGGTTGGATTTTGTGTGTAGACCTCCTCTGTGATGTTTGGATTTTCTGTGTACGCCACCTCTGTGATGGTTGAACTTTCTGTGTAGACCGCTCCTGTGTTGGTTGGCTTCTTCCATGAAAGTGATCCTGATAGTGGAGCACTTCAGAACTCTCTGCCTAGTCCTCAGCCCTTCACGACCTGGAGATGTAACACCTTTCAAAAGTCCTCCACTTTTGCCTGATGACCAGATGCATAAGATCATCTTTCCTGAAACTAGTAACCATCAAAGGCCTACATACAAGAGGTTAGAGGGCAGATCCCTCTATGCATAAGGCTCAACCTTCTGGAATCTGTTCCCTCGATTAAATCAGGCAATAAGAAGACTTCCTAAGAGTCAGTAAATGCTTAATTTATGTATGTATGTGTGTATGTATGTATGTATGTATGTATGTATGTATGTATGTATGTATGTATGTATTTATTTATTTATTTATTTATGTATTTATTTAATATCCTTACAGCCTAAACGGTTTTGTATATATACATATTAACATTTCAACACATCATCTAAAACAAAATATTTTACATTACTTGTTTGTTTGTTTATTTATTTATATTGCGCACCAGACCCTTAGGTTACCGGGCGCAGCAACAAGTATATGCGAAGCTTACAATGTTACAATGTTATATAAATGAATTTACAATATTACGCCATATTACACAAATTACTAGAATGTACAGATAAAGAGTTGCCGTATTTACATGAAAGTACAGTTAACAATATACATGATTAGCAGTAATAAACATAAAGGTTGATGTCGCGTCGGGGTGCATTAGGTAGGACTACGCTTGTGAGTGTTCGGGTGTTAAGTCATTGTTGGCGATAATGTGTTTGATAAGGTTCCTTCTGAAATGGGGGAAGGGTTGGTCAGCTCTAAGGTTAGGTGGCAGGGCGTTCCACAGGTTAGCAGCTTTCACAGGGAAGCAAACGCCACCAATTTTGGCAAGTCTGAATCTAGGTACTGCCAAACAATTGGAGTTGGCGAGTCTCATGGGTCTATTGGAAGTTTTTCTTTTTATTTTGTCCATCAAGTAGCTAGGAGCAGCATTATTTAAGGCCTTATGGGTTAATGAGATCATTTTTAGCTGGATTTTATTCTCAGTAGAAAGCCATTTATGTTGCCGCCTAGTCGAGGAGATATGCTCCCTCTTTCTTATTCCTAATGCAGCTCTGAGAGCATTATTTTGTAGAGTTTGAAGTCTTAGGGTAGTGGCTTTATTGGCGCTACTGTATAGGGCATTACAGTAATCAAGTCGGGAAAGAATTAAGGCTCTAGCCAGGATTAGGCAGCTGGTATTGGACAGGAAGGGCTTGCCTGCTCTGATCAATTTACAGGTGTAAGCAGTGGTGGAGGCTAAGGAGTTTACCTGTTTAGTGAAGGACAGGGTAGAGTCGAGATAAAAACCAAGTGTTTTTACTTCCCTCGAGACTTTAATGACATTTCCGTCTATGCTGAAGGCTGAGTAATCTGGGCCCAATTTGTTAATATTGGCTTGTGTGCCCAGAATGATCAACTCTGTCTTATCATCATTCAGGCAAAGACCGTGAGTGGCCATCCATGCCTGAATGATGAGATACACTCTATTCACCAACTCCCCATCCTCACTGTGATCCCCAGAAAGTGGGAAGAGAATCTGTGTATCATCTGCATAGTTAGTGTAGGTGATACCGAGATTGTCCAAATCATCGAACAGAGGTTTGGTGAATATGTTGTAAAGGGTCGGAGAGACGCAGGATCCCTGAGGGACACCACAAGTAATGGGTATAGGGTCAGCTGCTGCCGAAGGGGAAAAGACTCTCATAGTTCTCTCACTCAGAAAGGATTCTATCCAACTGATGGCTTGGGTGGAGAAGTGAGCGGCAACGTCCAGGTGTTTGCAGAGGACTTTGTGGTCCACAAGATCAAACGCAGCTGAGAGATCTAGTAGGAGGAGGAGGGCTGTCTTACCCTGATCTCTCAGTTCGTCTATTTGGGCCTTTAAGTCAATCAGGGCTGTTTCCGTTCCGTGTAGTGGGCGGAAGCCAGATTGTCTAGATCCTAGTAGTTTGTGCAGTTCAAGGTAGTTTTGAATCTGTATATAGGCCACTTTGTCCAGGATCTTTAGCAGAAACGGAACTGTGGTGATTGGACTTAATATTAACTTCCATCACTTTACTCAAATAAATTCTAGATAAACAAACAGAACGCATCACCACTCTCCACATATAAAACAGAAATCAATGTCCATCGATTATGTCGAATAATGAAAAGACACCTCTTGGCAATTCATTTAAAATCTCAATACATTGCATGTACAATTTCAACATAAAATAAATACAATTGGTGTCATTACCATCTATAAAATTATTCCACGTACTAGATTTGTCATCACAGTCAATTTGATTATTGTACGCTTTTACCCATTTGTTTCTCAAATTATTTCAAACTTTCACAATCTATCAAAATGTGCTCCAGAGACTCAATTGAGTTATTGCCGCACAAGCAGCGTGGGCGAGCTGCTCTGTTTAGGTGGAGACGTGCGCCCAGAGTTTCCAGCACCGGGCAACTGTTGAATTGTATCAATAGATATTGCCTAATCATGCTACTGTGGTAAGCCATCACATATTTCGGCATAGAGACACTCTGCAACATATAAGCAATATATCGCCCACTGTTCGCATGTGTCGCTAGTTTAACTAAATTCGACTCAGCTATAGCTCACCAGTTTCCATTTTAACCATCTTTTACATGACCAAGGTTTAATCATGCCACTGTCCCCACTAAAGCCAGTAAGCCAAGTCATATGGGTCTTCCTAATCTTAGCCATAGTGCCCATATATTCAATCGATGGAAAGGCTTTCAAATAGCTCACAATGATAGTGCCATTATCCAGGGATAACACCTTTTCATACCATAAGGTAACCCTGGAAATGAACACAGCCCTAGTTCCCTTAATATTGAACTCCAATGCTTAAAGATCCATCTGTTTCTTTGGGCGCCTTTGGTTCATGAATATTTTCCCAAAGATTTGCACTTTTGTAATTGTAACTGAAGGTGACGGTCCAGTGGTCTCACAGGCCACAGTAAGGCAGAACGATTTGCCCAAGATCACACACTTTAGTTCAATAATGAAGCCAAGCTTTCAACGCTGACTGCAATGTCGGTACTTCTCAGCTCTGGCGAGTACAAGCATGTATTAATGTTGGACTTTCAATAGTTAAAACAATACCTTGTTTTTCTTCCACAGATGTTTATTTCAGACAAGATGGTCTATAAAAGATACATAAAACAAACATACCATTAAAAGTATTTGGTATTATTGAGATGACTTAAGATGTATACAAGTCACATACTTAAGCAATATGCCCTGAGCGGCGGGGGCATTACCGACTCAGGTAATGCCCCGGGGCCCATAGTTATAGGCCCGAGCGAAGCGAAGGCCCCGGGGCATTACCCGAGTCGGGAATGCCCCCGCCGCGAGGGGCATATAGCTATTAGTACCCCGGCCTGCAAGATCTGCGAGACCTGGGCACTAAAAGCATTTTTTTTGTCCCGAAACACTACAGCGTTTTGGGACCAAAAAAAAACGACTGAGAAAATGGCTGCCGGGAAACGGAAATCAGAGTCCATTTTTCCCTTTCCATGGCAGCCATCGGGAGCGGACGCGCTGGGAACAGAACTGTTCCCAGCGCGTCCGTTCCCGAAAGATGACAGAGAAAAAGGTAAGGGGGGTTGGGAGGGTGGAAGGGAGGGGGACATTTTCTTTTTAAAAACATACCTGGGACCCCGGTGGGGGATGATGGAAGCCTCCAGCCTTGTGGAGGCTCGGAGCGAGGATGTCCCCGCTTCGAGTCTCCAGACGGCTGGAGGCTGCCATCGTCCCCCACCGGGGACAAAGCAGGCAGAAGGTAAGTGGGGGTGAGAGGGCGGAGAGGGGGGGGGACAAAAAAAATAATTCCTCCAGCCGTGTGGGGCTCGGAGCGGGGATGGCCCCACTTCGAGCCTCCTCTTTGGCTGAGGGGCTGCCATGCCCGCTGCCGGGGACAAAGGCATGGAATCCAGAGATTCCCGGCAGGGTAATGCCCTGGTGAGGGCCTATCAGAATGGTCCTTTCATTCTGATTCGCCCTCGCCGGGTACTAATAAACCACGCCAACTGATACAAATAACCTTATAAAAACACATAGAGGGTGGAGTTCTTCACGAAGCGTGTTTCTAAAACAAACTATTTAGGTGTGTTAAGTCTGGAACTGTTTAGGGGCTCCAGCAGAACTTTCTCCGAGTTTCCTGCTAGGAATGTGGAATTGTTCTCTAAACTGGCTTGGTGCCCTGATTGGTCAGAGGGTTTGGGCTCTTTGTTAAGAACATTTGAACCCAAAGCACTGAAATGAGACTGGGCCTGAGGCCACGACCATGTAGGGTGATTATCATCAGTACGCACTTGCACCAAACTATATCCCCCCTATCGCAAGGCACAAACATATATACACATCAATGCCCATGTCCGACTGCCAGGCGGATATATATGTTAATGCGCCCAAATAAATGACAGGGAATAGAAGTGAAAGGGGCGTGGTTGAATCGACCACCTGAAGCGCGCACTCGTCGCCTATGTAAAGGAGAGGTTGCGATTGACCATCTTCGACTCATGCTTCGTGTAGGAGCATGGCTAAGACCTATGTAAGAAATGACATGCTCCTTGCAGACAGCTCGCTGGATAGACAGGGGGAGCATTTCCTGCTGAACTGTCTGTCGGGCTGTAGCATGTCCAGGTTCTTAGCCTCAGTTAGGGTACGGCAGGCCTTTGAATATGAACTCTCGAGGGTGAATGATTGTCTCCAGGGGACAGATGCCTTGGTTGAAAATGTATATAATCAGAAGAACAGCCAGGATGTGACGATCGACAGACTCCTGTTTTGTCTTCAGAGTCTGTTGCAAAGAGCCATCATGGAGAGTACTGGTACTTTGGGTTATTAGGACATGTACAATGTTTACAGAGATGTATTTATCTTCTCCCTGTCCTCCCTACTGTATTACTGGATGTTTATAAACTGATTATCTTAATCTACTGTGTAGCTGAATATGTCATTGTATTGATGTAATGTTCTTAGTGGTTTTAGTTGTTATTTTTAAATTTTATCTTTCATGATTTTTGTAACTAAATAATTGTGTTAGTTGTGAAAAGTTCGTCATGAACTATAACACAATCAAAAAAGATTTAATGTAATTTATAATAACAATTTAATAAGCAAAAAGTAAGTCTGTAGTTGTATTTATACAACCAGAATGGGGAAAATAATTACAGTCTTCTTAGACATCTTCTCTAGGGTTTATAATGGTGCTTTGAAGGCTTAAAGGCACACCAAAGCAAGTGCTGTGATACCATTACAAGCTTATAGTCATTGTTTTGGCACAGACTAACAAAGGGTTAAAACGCACATTTTAAGTTATTTGTGCATGTCAACAAGCATATGAACTAGGTGTACTGAAGCTAACATAGTAGACAAGGTGATTCCCATCAACAAAGGCCCAGGTCAGTGATGGTTTCTTTGTTTTCAGAAGTCCATTTAAATGGGACCCTCGGGCTTCCTAACAGGGTCAAGGGGACAGTCGGCAGGACATTGGGTGAAAGTGGGCCTCACATTCGAAGCAGCCCTCCATAGACTCAATTCTCGAGGCAAGCTACTGAAATAATCGGGGTTGCAGTATGCTATAAGGCCCCTATAAACTCGGGGACCTGGGCGACTGCAGAGACTGCCCAGGCCTAAGGCCAGCACTAGTTGGCACCTTTATAATTTGTGCCTACAGAGGATACATCTCCTGCTAGTGTCCCTCTAATCCTTCTCTGATGCCTTTGCAATCCCACAGCCTGTAATACAACACACGTCCCGCAACCAATGATGCGTTCCCGGAGGAGGCTTAGGGACGTGCATAAATGCCTTCGCTGATCACTCCTAATGCAGACGACAAGATTCCCCAGCGGAGCACTCCGCTCTGCCTGCCTGCTGGCACCGTCTTATTCATAGCTTGCAAGGATGTGGCTGCTAACAGCAACGCCCAGGAGGTATTACTACATCCCCCAATGGCTCTCTTTGCACTGATGATTTTTGAACATTTGATGTGGGCCTCTGCAGGACTAAGCGACCGACACAGGCTCAGTGGTTCAGAACAACGCTCAATTTCTTGAGATCGCAGATTTTTACATCACGTGACACACAACGCACCGGCTGGGATTCTGCCAGGAATCTCTGTATACTCACATCTGTACATTACAATTTGGCCATGACTGATGTTGCTATACAATGGTGTTCTTGCCTCACCACAAGGCCGGGAGGGTCATCGATGTGCATTGGGGGGACACATAGGAGGATGGGGCCACATTACCAGCCACAAGGACACTGTTCATAAATGTTCCCCTTGGCTTGATTCCCGGCGACAGATCTGCTGCATGCTGACACCTGGGGACAGATCTACTGCATGCTGGCCCCCTTGACAGATCCGCTGCATGCTGGCCTGTGTGACAGATCTGCTGCATGCTGGCCTGGGTGACAGATCTGCTGCATGCCGACTCCTGATGACAGATCTGCTGCATGCTGGCCTGGGTGACAGATCTGCTGCATGCTGGCCCCCTTGACCGATCTACTGTATGCTGGCCCCAGTGACAGATCTACTGCATGCTGACTCCTGATGACAGATCCGCTGCATGCTGGCCCCAGTGACAGATCTACTGCATGCTGACTCCTGATGACAGATATGCTGCATGCTGGCCTGAGGAGACAGATCTACAGTATCCTGGGAGCAATGTTAGATCTTCTGCATGCTGGCCCCTGGGGACAGACCTTATGCATGCTGACACCTGGTGACGCATCTGCTGCATGCTGGCCACAGTGACAGATCTGCTGTATGTGGACCTCTAGTGACAGATCTGCTGCATGCTGGCCCGGGTGACAGATCTGCTGAATGGTGACAGATCTGCTGCACTCTGGCCCAGGTGACAGATCTGCTGCATGGTGAAAGAGCTGCTGCATGCCGGACCCGGTGACAAATTTACTGCATTCTGGCCTTGGCAACATATCTGCTGCATGCTGGCCTTGGCAACAGGTCTGCTGCATGCTGGCCTCAGCGACAGATTTGCTGCATGCTGGCCCCTTTGACAGATCTACTGCATGCTGGCCCCGGTGAGAGATCTACTGCATGCTGACCTCTGGTGACAAATCTACTGCATGCTGGCCTGAGGAGACAGATCTACAGTATCCTGAGAGCAATGTTAGAGCTTCTGCATGCTGTCCCCTGGGAACAGATCCTATGCATGCTGACACCTGGTGAAAGATCAGCTGCATGCTGGCCATGGTGACAGATCTTCTGCATGCTGGCTCGGGTAACAGATCTGCTGCATGCTGGCCCCAGTGACAGATCTGCTGCATGGTGACAGATCTGCTGCACTCTGGCCCAGGTGACAGATATGCTGCATGCTGGCCTGGGTGACTGATTTGCTGCATAGTGACAGATCTGTTGCACGATGGCCCAGGTGACAGATCTGCTGCATGCTGGCCTGGGTGACAGATCTACTGCATGCTGACCCATGGTGACAGATCTGCTGCATTCTGACCTGTGGAGACAGATTTACAGTATCCTGGGAGCAATACTAGATCTTCTACATGCTGGCCCCTGGGGACAGATCCTATGCATTCTGACACCTGGTGAAAGATCAGCTGCATGCTGGCCAAAGTGACAGATCTGCTGCATGCTGGCCTGGGTTACCGATCTGCTGCATGGTGACAGATCTGCTGCACACTGGTCAAGGAAACAGATCTGCTGCATGCTGGCCCAGGTGACAGATCTGCAGCATGGTGACAGGTCTGCAGCATGCTGGCCCCGGTGACAGATCTACTGCATGCTGACCCTTGGTGACAGATCTACTGCATGCTGACACCTGGTGACAGATCTACAGTATCCTGGGAGCAATGTTAGATCTGCTGCATGCTGCCCCCCAGACAGATTTGCTGCATGCTGGCTCTGGTGACAGATCTGCTGCATGATGGCCCCAGTGACAGATCTGCTGCATGCTGGCCCCCGGTGACAGATCTGCTGCATGCTGGCCCCCGGTGACAGACTACTTTATGCTGGGATGGAACCAGTGACAGGTCTACTTTATGCTAGGATACATGATGGACCCGCTCGCTGAATGCTGGTCCCAGTGACAGAGCTACCTTATGCTGAGCTGGGAGGATAGCTGATGGGCAGTGCACTCGTCTGGGAAGCAAGACACTGCCAAGCAGCACAGGTTCAATACCCAGCCCCTGCGATCACAGGCTGGAGTCTGGCATGAAGCGTTTTAGAAAAACATTTTTTTATGCTGTATACTGGCACCAGTGAAAGACCTGCTATATTCCGGGTTAGCACCAGTCATACATCATTATATGGTGCTTTGCTTACAGTCATATGTCTGCTGACACCAGTCACAGATCAGCTATAGGATGTGCTGACACCAATCATCGATATGGTGGCACCAATGATAGGCCTGCTGTAGGGTAGGCTGGCACCAATGAAAGACTTGCCTTATACTAACTTGGGACCAGTCTTAAATCTGCTGGCACCGCAATAGATTTACTATGTGCTTGGCTGGTACCAGTCATTGCTAAGGTCGCTCCAAAGATAGGTCTGCTGTAGGGTAGGCTGGATCCAATGAAAGACCTGTCTTATACTAACTTGGCACCAGCCCTTGACATGCTGGCACCAGCGATAGATGCGCTTTATGCTTGGCTACACCAGTAATTGCTATGGTTGCACCAATGATAGACATGCTGGCAGCATGCATAGCTCTGCTGTATGCTTTACCTTACTTTACTTTTAATATGTATATCGCGCAAACCATGAACTCGTAGGCTAAAGGCCACAACAACAAAAAACAGAAAGAGACAAGAAAGAAAACATCCTAGCCAAAAGCAGGTCTTCCGAGATCGTCAAACAAGGATCACGTAAACAGATGAGTTTTAAGTTTCTTCCTAAAGAGTTCTGTGGACTTTAAGCACCTAAGATCCAAAGGCAGACCATTCCATGCCTTTGGGGCTGCGTTCTGAAAGTCCCCTTGAGGCCTTCATGGTCCTACACCTGATCCAAATGACACAATATGAGGGTTCTCGTATGAATTTTTTCTTTCAGAAGATCCTGAAGATAGACCGGCATTTTGCCCAGTCGACATTTCCGTGTAATGACCAGGAGGCAAAACAGGCACCTTGACTGAATGGGGAGCCAGTGCAGAACACGTATAGCAGCTGGGACGTGGTCTCTACGAGCAATTCCCATGACCACTTGCACTGCCCCATTCTGTATCACCTGCAGTCTTTTACAATCTGTTTTATTGATGCCATACAATATACTACAGCAATAATCAATCTTGGCACCCACGATTGCCTTTGCAATGGTCTCTGCATTAGCTTGGGTGATAAAAGTTCGGACGTGTGCCAAAAGCTTAATATAATATGCTGAGGATGAAACCAGGCTACCTACTTGTGCCTTCATGTTTTGGTGTTGGTTCAAAATGACTCCCAACATATTAACCTTTTTCAGAGTGACTATTTTAGAGTCCTCAATATGAAAGCTATCAGAAGCCGGACCCAATTTATGTATCATATTTGAGGTCCCAACAATCAGCAGCTCTGTCTTGTCTCTATTCAGAGGCAAGTCATGTTGAACCATCCAACTCTCAATGAGGGTGTAAACCTTGTTCAGTTGTGCCTCATCAGTTTCATGTATCGCAGAGATGGGGATGAAACACTGAGTGTCATCAGCGTAATTTGTAAACACCACCCCTCTTGCTCCAAGAGAGCAAAGAAGGGTGCCGTAAAGATGTTATACAGGCACAACGAGATACAAGACCCCTGAGGCATGCCACATTTCACGGTTATGGGTGATGCTACTGCCTCCTCATTGAAAACTCTACTGTCCCTGTTGCTTAGGAACAAGGATATCCATTGGGCCGCTGCCGACGAAAAATTGGCTACGTCCCTCAACCTGGTGACCATAATGGAGTGATCCACCAGGTCGTAAGCCGCCGACAAATCCAGCAGCAGCAAAATGGATGCCTTACCATTATCCATACGTTGCAATAGTCTAGCCTTGAGTTCCAGAAACACGGCCTCTGTCCCAAATCCACGCCTAAATCCTGATTGACGATTATTAAAGATGGGAAATGTATTAAGATGATTCGAGATTTGGACATACGCCACACGGTCCAGGATTTTAAGCAGGAACGGAGTGTTGGTAATAGTTCTGTAGTTTAGCGGCATATCCGCGGTAGACCAGGTTTTTTAAGAATGGGGGTTATCCAGGCCTTTTTTAGTTCCTGGGGCACTGAGCCTTCCAGAAAAGAAGCGTTAACAAATTTACAGATGGCATCAAGCAAAATGGGCAAACAGGTTTTAATAATAACCGCGGAGCAGGGATCACCCTTGCACTTAGTGGTTTTTAACTGTTCCACTATAGTAGCGAGTTCCGAGACCGTTATGGCAGAGAAACTAAATTGAGGGATAAGAGGGCATCCAGAGAAATCCCTGTTAGCTCTCTCTCCTGAAGCCTTAGGTTGACTCACTTTTTTTCAGGCAATATCTGCCTTGATTCCATTCAGTTTGCCCTGCATAGCTTCTTGAATAGCAGAACACCAGGCCGCATCCTTAACTAGCAGGTCCGAGTCAGGATTGTGTGGGGTTTCCTGCTCCTTAAGAATCTTGAAAAGCTCCTTCACATCTGAGCGACAACTCTGTACTCTCGTATTAAAGGAGTTTCTTTAAGCAACTACAGTAGCTAACTTGTATTCTTTGGCCGCTCCTTTGTAGGCTGCCAAAGTTAAGGAGTAGGGCTCTGTTTCCACTCATAAAAAGGTTTAAGAGCGGAAGCTTTGAGGCCCTCAAGTTCCGGGCCGAACCAGGAATTACTTTTTCTTACTTCCTTGCGCATTCTGAATATTAACGGTGCCAACGTATTGGAAATATTATCCAAAGAAGAAGAGAGAAGCTGCAACATTTCCTCCGGAGATTTTATATTCAAAAAGTTCCCAATACCTGGTCTCAGCAATGGTTCAATACACTCCAGTTTGAGATTCTCAAGGTTTCTAGCAAGAAACTCTTGAGTCTTCCCCCCTTTCATTTTTAGAGGAAATTCCGCCTGCACTATGAAATGCAGGAAATAATGCTGGACTGGCCCCATCTGAATCGGGGCTGCAAAAGCAGGAACGGGTGCAATCCCTAACTATCCAATCTGCAAAGTTGGGGCCAACTATTACATTAAACTTCTCAGTATACAGAATGATGGTGATAAGGCCACGCCCCTAGCATTTTAGGTCATCCTCCTGTCACTACCCTTAAAGGACAACCCAGCCTTTTGATCTCATTTAGGGTGCTGGGAAAGTGCTATACTGGTGCACAAAATTAAAACGTGGCATTGCTAACATTCCATTTAACGTAGCCCGCCTTACCCAGACATCTGTTCAACTGGCCAATCCTGAAGACTTGTGGTCATGACACTAGGAAAGGAAGTCCAGGGAACAAAGCCCTGCCTGAATTTGGTAAAAGGCAATGCTCCAGTCACCAGGAGTCTGAAAACGTTATGGAAGGTTTGAAAGAATCTGGAGATGGTGTGTGGGGTGAGGACAGGTATAGGAAAGAAACTGGCTTTCCCAGCCCATACGACAAATATCTACATGCCTGTACACCATAGTATCTAAATCCCCAAATATAAACATCTACACCAGGTGTCTGCAAACTTTGGGGGTCAAGATGTGTTGCACTCTGAGTCCCATGATCCCCTACCATCTACTATGCTGGCTAGGGCTGATGGGAATTGTAGTCCAAAACACCTGGTGAGGCTAAAGTTTCAGACCCCTGATCTATACCTTTCGACAACGTACATAGAGAGAAACCTGTAACGGCCTTCAGTTTGAGGTGTACCGAGGTCTGAGACTATGGTACTGTGTGAGGCCTGTCCTGCCCATGTTTCTCCTCAAGAAATCTCTGGCCAAGTTTGGAATGGCCCGTATTTGTGGTGGGCAGGGCCTAAAATGCAGGCGATAAAGAGTGTTCTGCAGAGGCTCCCTGCAGGCGAGGTATTATGTGAGCCCCCTTCCTCTCCGGCCATTGCACTGGTCTTACTTTAGCTAGCAGCGTCAATAGGCTTTATATGAGGGCATTATCAAGATAAAGAGATGTTGTTAGCCCTCTGTGGTGATGTGCATGCCTGCACGCCTGGATCCTGATGATGTCATTCATGGACTGTGGAATGTTGCATGGATTATGCATGTGTGCATGAGTGAATGCTACAGGCATGACACTTGAGAGGTGGGCTGCTAGAAGAGGATGATCCAGGGGAGTGGATGGGGCGCAGGTGGGTGTAGTCGAAGGATGTTCCTTACCTATTGAAGATGGCTACTTATCACTCACCTGTAACTAGTAAAGACAACTAAAGGTGTTACTTGATGACTTACTTGCGGCACGGTTCTGCTCTGTGGCATCAACATGCTTCATTGCGCCACCACATCTTCCCCTTACCTGGGCATCTGGCAAGCAGAGGTCTCATCTAAATTAAATGAAATTAGTCCAAACCTAGCTCACTTACTTCAAGAAAACATTCCACATTCTAAAAAGCCAGGAAGGCTTACTTCCCATATGTTTTCAAATGTCATGTTTTAAGTCATTTGCAAGCGTGGCTGCTCATTTACCTGCATAGGTAAGATGTACAGGTGATAATATGTTCAAACATGTCTTGATAGAATTCCTTGTGCACTCATGAATGCATTGTATGAGGTGTCTGGATCCAAAACTCCACACATCTCCCGTAAAACACTTTCTCCAATGTACCATAAGTGACTGAGCAGACCCTTCACAGTAGACATTTCGAAAAAGTGTCAACAGCAAGCCTGCTCGTGCTACAAATCTAAAAATACTCTTTCTATGTCTACCAAGCCTGCTCAGCTAGAAATCTAAAAATACCTTTTCTATGTCTACTAAATCTGATCACGCTGGAAATCTAAAAATACCTTTTCTATATCTACTAATCCTGCTCACCAAGAAATCTAAAAATATTTGTTCAAAGCCTGCTCGTAGTAGAAATCAAACAGTTATTTTTTTTCTTAATTCCAGCTCTGGCATAACAAAAAACAGAGCCCTATCGGGGATAGCACATATACCGTAATTACTTCATGTTAGTTCACTTTGACAAAATAACTTTGTGGGGATGTATATATATATATATATATATATATATATATATATATATATATATATATATATATATATATATATATATATATATATGTGTTGAGGGGTAAGGGGAACTAGGCTGGGAACAGTGGTGGCAAGGATGGAAGGGTGAAAGTGGGTAGACGGGTACCCCCCCAATAAAAAAATCATTTAAAACAGAGTATGGGCCTCATTCCGAGTATGGCGGTAAGGGATACCGGTCACCGTTAACGAGACCGGTGCCGGTAATCCCTTACCGCCACATTCCGAGTTCCCTTTGCGCCCTCGTCCTTAATGCCTGCTTTTAGCAGGTGTTAGGGACGAGGGCGCAAAGGGGCTTTTTAGCCAATAACGGTGACCGTAAAGTACGGTCACCGTTATTTGCAATTTCCCCATTCCCATTGAGTCCTATGGGGGCTCATTTGGGAATGGGGAAGAGCCCTGGGGAATGGGAAATTACCGCCTTGGTCAACTCGGAATAGGGCGGTAATTTCCCATTCCACCAGGGCGGTGCCAGTACATGTCCGGTGCCGACCAAGGCGCTACTACCGCCATTGGTTAGCGCCGTACTCGGAATGAGGCCCTAAATCACTTAGACTAAACAATGTAGAACCAGATAGCAGCATGCCCTAATTGCAGTGCCCTTGAGTCTTGGACGTTTTCGGCCAAATCATTGAAAGAGTTCAAAATTTGAGGAACCCCAAACCACTCAAAGTTCAGGAGATTGTCCATCAAAACTGAGCTTTGGTGAATGCTCTGTCCTAGAGAAGGTTTTAATCGACAGGATTAGCAGACAGTAAGAGCACTAAGTAAATAGGGAGACGCCTACTCTACCATGCATTTAACATACGGATCAAGGTTCTTTCCTCAAATTAGGGTTTCATCTTATTCTCTGGTTTCGATTCTGCTCCTTGGTCTAAATCCCCCACACTTTGCTTTAAGGGGGGGCTGTTACTCCCACCCACGCCTACTAACCATCTCGACACATTTCTCCCCCTTTCGAATTGGTTGTCGCAATACAATTTCAATCCAAGGGAGTGTTTGCTCTTTTTCATTGATCCCAAGTTCAAGAAACAGGATTTACCCATGTACACAGGCAATTATTTGATTTTACATTTAAAGTTACATAGAGGATAAAATCTTTGTAAACATTAGAAATCAATTAGGTTCAGATCAATCTATAAATTAAAAGCGATTCAACACAAATGCCCAATGAGAAACGTTGCAGCCGTGTAGAAATGTCATAGACATTCCTTTTGCCATGAATCAGCTGACATATTTCGGAGGGAAACACCACTAACTGTGATATGTCTGAACCACAGCTTTGGGACAATCTATTGTATGATGTATTTGATATCACTGAAAACACAACTGCTCACAGTGAGATAACTTGTCCAATGCTACCCGTATGTGTGTGTGCAGCTATGGAGTCAAAGAATTGGTTGCTGAAGCCATGTGCCCAATTCGCTCCCAGTCTGCTGTCTGAGAACCTCTGGGTGACGGTGCATGCATGAATTACGTCAAGTGGAATGTTACACATGGATCCAGGGTGAATGTTCCTTGAGTGTTATTGAGACCAGGAGCTGCTGAGGAGTGAATGTGCCCGAGGATGTTTTCCCTTACTTACTTGCACATCTTACCTGAACCTCAAGACATGTACCATAAGACCTTCCCTGGACTTATCTGGAAATTGCTACTATAATTCAGCATCATGCAAGCCTGACACCTGTGTCTTGCATCTTTATACATCTGAGTTTTGTTCATTACACCATGAAAATAATTGAGGAGAAGGATACAAAAGCGATTGATTAATTATCTGCCAGATCTGTTAGAACCTGATGGGATCTGTGATCTGGGATAAAGATGAAGAAATCATTTACCCCAATGTTTTAATACATTGTTATGTGCTCACATGTAAAGTGTCCTGCACAATTATACTGAAAGGTTAGACACCCTAACACAGACATCCCAATACCCACAGTTTACAAAGCGCAGGAGTGTCTCCTCTTCTCATGGACCTTCTTCTTTGGGATTGGTGTCTGATGTTTCCTGACAGCAAAAAATATACTGCTTAGAAACACTTGTGCTGTGGCCCTGAATTTCGCTATGTGGGGTTCATCCCTGACCCAATGGTCCGTCTGCTATAGAATGGCACATGACGTGGGAGACCCTGGAGGTAGCATTATTAATATGCACCTCATTAACAGTGAGTCAGGCATAGTCTAGGAGGGAGTGCAGCTAGGTGATGAATCTGCTCAGACACCAAACCAAATGACAGTGGCGTTTCTCTACACAGAGCAAAGCTACAGGCCAAGAAGCAGTCAGACCATGGCCACTAGTTCAGTCCTGTAAAAACTGGAAATGATGATTGTACAACCCTTCTGAGGGTCAAACAATTCCATGGGACATATGGGCCATCATGTCCATTTCAGATAAATAGGTCTTATTGGTTCCTTTATTAAAAAAGACTTACTTGGATTCTTTGGACCCATCTAATTTCAGGCCTATCCCCTTCTATTGTCTCAGAGAAACATCTGGAGTTCTTGTGTTGATGAAATGTGTGACTACCTAGAAGGGAATAATATCCTTGATCTTTTCTAGGCTGGCTTTCAGCCTTAGAGAGGCATGGAATCCGTACTGGCCAGACTCGCTCCTTTGCCAGGCTGCTGATGTCAGCCGTGCCTCGCTTTGATCTTGATTGATCTATTTATGGCATTTGACAATGTAGCCTATGCTACCTTAAATGAGTGTCTGATGGAATCGAGATCAAGGACATGGCTCTGCTCTGGTTTCAACCCTTTCTTGAGTGCTCCCGTTCAATCTGTCTCCTTCCACTGCCACAAATTCTATATAAGCTTGCTTTATACAATCTTACAAGATAAGCAAGCTATTAGTTTGAAGTTTGAACGTGTTTTAGGTTTGAAGTTGGGCGGTAAGAGATTTGCTGTGCGCTGGCTTAGGTTTGGGGTTTGGGAGGAGACCGGATTGCGGTTTGGGTAGGGATCCAGATTAAAGACCTTGGGCCTCATTCCGAGTTTGGAGGTAACCACGCTGCTATTTGCGGCATGGCTGCCTCCAAACTCGTTCCGATTCCGCCCTGGTGAATGGAGCAATTACCGGTCCATTCCAACATTGGCGGGACCGGTAATTCCCCATTCACCAGGGCCCTTCCCCATTCCCATTTGAGCCCCCATAGGGCTCAATGGGAATGGGGAAGGCGCTAATAACGGTACCGTAAATTGCAGTACCGTTATTAGCTCTAAGGTCCCTTTGCGGGTCCCGTCCTTAATGCCTGGAAAAACCAGGCGTTAAGGAAGGACCCGCAAAGGGAACTTGTAGTAGGGCGGTAAGGGATCACCGGCACCAGTGCCCTTACCGGTGCCGGTAATCCCTTACCGACCACCTCGTAATGAGGCCCCTTGATTGACTTGTGCACTGTTCATTATTTTAAATAAATAGGAAGTCAACATGAACAATACTTCCCGGCTCCTTTAAAACATCAGAACTTGAAATGAAGGCATTAATGCCACCAGATCAAGACCGGCTCGCAAGGAAATATGGTGTTTAGAAAAATGAGACGTTAGCTTTTCTTTGGAGCTTGCTTTAAAGGCTATCACAAACCATTCCTGGGATTTCCTGGTGAGCAGATCCATTGCATGAAGGCAGAGCTTAGAGGCATGTGTGAACCACATAGCTGTATGGGACTCCTGCCTGGCTTTTGCGAGTCGAAGAAGTAGCTAGTTAGTCTAGTCCACTTACCAAAGCAGAGCAAATAAGCTTTCTGGGCATTGTTGGGAAAGTCAGGGGGGGGGGGCCATGATTACTAAGGGTTCAAGTTGCGCATGCCGTATTCATACCTGGGGGTGGTGGCTAACTGGGTGTGATGTTGCTATTTCATATTTATCAAGAATATGTTACTTTAGTGTTACTGTTTGTCTAGAATGCATACATATTAGCTTGCATGCGCAGAGAAAGATAAAATGTTAAACCCACCAAATTTAAAAACATACATGTGCGTTACCACAAATACTTGGGGGTTCATGAATCTCATTTTAAAGGGCTTTTTTCACAAATGAATCAAAAAACACAGTAGTCAGGCTGTTTTGCAAAGTGAACTTTGAAACTGCTTCTATGAGGTTTTAGAAGCCAGGGGGTGGATGAATAAGTAACTCATGACCTTTGGGGTCAGCTCAGCTGTAGAAACTGGCCATGAGTTTTATGATCTGAAAAACATCACAGATGGCAGCGATAATCTCCTGATGAACGGGTGTGTGATGGAACGAGGTTCACTATTTGTTTTGGCTAGCAGTAAAACATGGGGTGAGCCAATGCCCGACTAACTAATGAGAAACCAAGAGTTGCAATTGTATTGTCAGATATGCTATTTGCGATAAAGCAGCGCGTATTTAGATTAGAATTATCCAATGAAACCAATGACCTGGGGAATGAGATAGCATCCCTAACTCAAAGTGCAAATTAAGAGTTACGGTCTAAATGGCTTAGGCTAGTTACTGCTAGTAATGAATTATGTTTGCATACAAATGTTTTGCTAAATAATGACCTCATGACCCGCCACAATGAATCCTAAGAAGAGGCGTGTTCTACACATGAGCTGAAGATTATAGTTAAGATAAAACTGACCAATGAAAACGTAGGAATTGGAGAAAGATGGGATTTCTTTGAAGATGGATTTGTCCAATCACATGTGGGAGGTGGATTGTAATAAAGTATCTGCGAGTGTTTTAACTGTTGCAAAAGTGTATAAAAGATGTCAACTGATGTGGTTTGCTGAGACTTGGGTCGGTTTGGTCCTACGTTACCATCTAACAGGGTAATTCATAGAATCCAGCGCACAAGTAGCGCACGCGGCTGGCGCACAGCGTGCGCCTGCGATAGTCTGCGCCAGGCACGTGCGCTAAAACTGATTTCCGCGCACAGCGTATTCATGGATTTCATGCTCCCAAACCAGTCGTGGCGCAGAGAATCGCAGCGAGCCTGCAGCAGCGCCAGTAACGCCCCCAAGAACGCCCTCGCGCAAGGAAAAGCCATCAAAATCGCTAAATCATCGCTAAGGGCTGCGCTAACCCTGGACCACTTCACAGGGCAGGCAAACAAGGAAAGCAAAGCGGGCAATCTTCAAATCAGGAGTACGCGGGAATTTCCACACGCGACTAGGCAGGGAACGTGAATTACAGGGGTACGCGGGAATTATCACACGCGAACAGCCAGGGAACGCGTATTACAGGGGTACGCGTGAAGTAGAACACGCGATAGGCCAGGGAACGTGTATTACAGGGGTACGCGTGAAGTAGAACACGCGATAGGCCAGGGAACGTGTATTACAGGGGTACGCGGGAATTATCACACGCGAACAGCCAGGGTGCGTGTATTACAGGGGTAGCGGGAAGTTCAACACGCGATTGGCCAGGGTACGTGTATTACAGGGGTACGCGTGAAGTAGAACACGCGATAGGCCAGGGAACGTGTATTACAGGGGTACGCGGGAATCATCACACGCGAACAGCCAGGGTGCGTGTATTACAGGGGTAGCGGGAAGTTCAACACGCGATTGGCCAGGGTACGTGTATTACAGGGGTACGCGTGAAGTAGAACACGCGATAGGCCAGGGAACGTGTATTACAGGGGTACGCGGAATTATCACACGCGAACAGCCAGGGTGCGTGTATTACAGGGGTAGCGGGAAGTTCAACACGCGATTGGCCAGGGAACGTGTATTACAGGGGTACGCGTGAAGTAGAACACGCGATAGGCCAGGGAACGTGTATAACAGGGGTACGCGGGAATTATCACACGCGAATGGGCTGGGTGGGCCCTCACAGGTGTACCCTGTACACCCTCCACGGCCCCTGCAGGCAGCCCACAAAACAGGGGACTACCCTGCACACCTGATCATGTCCCCCTGCACCCCCATCCACCAGGGGCACCCTCCACCAGGCCCCCACCCATGTCTCCCACCACCCCCACCCCCCAGCAGTGCAGGGGCACCTGCCAGCAGGCCCCCACCCATGTCTCCCACCACCCCCACCCCCCATCCACCAGGGGCACCCTCCACCAGGCCCCCACCCATGTCTCCCACCACCCCCACCCACCAGCACTGTGGGGCACGTGGCCAGCAGGCAGTCAGGCAGCAGCAGATGGCAGGTGGGAGCGTGCTCAGGGCTCTGGGGGACTGTAATTTGGCCTCCTGGCCAGGAGCGTGGTCTTTCGTGTTTGAACGCGTGGACAGCCTGATAGCGAGTGATTTTGCACGTGAAAATCCCACACTCAGCGAATCGCGCGAAAACCCGTCACCAGCATATGTGCGTCTATAGTTACCTGCACGTGCAGTGTCAAAGCGTGTGATTGGTGAAAATGGATCTACACGCAGGAGTGACAAAGCGTGTGATTGGTGAAAATGGATCTACACGCAGGAGTGACAAAGCGTGTGATTGGTGAAAATGGATCTACACGCAGGAGTGACAAAGCGTGTGATTGGTGAAAAGTGAGCTACACGCAGGAGTGTCAAAGCGTGTGATTGGTGAAAAAGGACCCACACGCAGAAGTGACAAAGCGTGTGATTGGTGAACATGGGCCAAGCACGTACACGCCGTAAGTGACGCTGTACGTGTGGGCCTGTATATAAGGTAGTGTAGAACACCATTTCCTTGTACGTGCTTTTCGTGGAGAGCGAGTGGGTGAATTCTGTACTTCTTGTCGTTTCACACGCGATTTACTTCACGGCGTTTCCAGTTCGTACTCCCTGTTACCTCTGACAGCTTTTTCTCTTTTTCCTCTTGTACTGGTTTACCTGGGCCTGTTCCCTCAAACAGTGTCCCCTTCTACTGTTGTCCTGTCTCCTCAGACAGCGTACACATCTTCTTTTGGCGGGGGTGTTGCCAACCAAACGCGCTCATTTTTCACGCTCTTTTACCTGGCAGACGGTGAGTCACGCACGTATCTAACTTCTGTGCTTGCCCCGTGTGTAGCCTACCCCTTCAGAGGTCATTCTAGGCTGCGTGTGACACGCATACGTTCATTTAAGTGTTACTGGATGCCACAGCGTAGTGCAGGGTTTTCCATCAGCACACGTGGTCTAGGAGGGGTATTGTGCACGTTCCTTAACTTTTTTGGGGTGCCTGTGTGTTGCGTGACCCGTCATCTTTCCCCAGGGGTGTCATATAGCCTTGCCACTGCACTAGGTACGAATACCATCTGGTACCCAACCCCTTTGACACCCAATTGCCCAGGACAATTGTGCACACCGACTCCCATACGCACAATAACATCAGTGCCATGGTTGGGAGGCGTGCAAGCCGTAAGGGTGGCAAAGGTGGCCGAGCCACACGTGGTGGCCGTGGAGGATCCACTAGGGGACGTGGTTGTGACTTGCAGGGTGCCCCTGTCCCCCCCAGTCTGGAGGACCAGTCAGGGACACCCATGCCCCCCCCCCCAGTTGAGGGTCATGTGGCTGATACCAACCCTGATCAGCCCTTGTCGGACCAGCCCATTGTGGCACCAGACCTGTCCGAGGGTGATCCCATCGCTGACATCCACATGTGACACCGGTGCACATTGGTGTCATCAGGGCACGCGCATCTATGCCAGATAGGTCATCTGCTGGCCCCCGTAGCCAGGGTGTGGCTCCATCCACCCCACCTCTCATACACCCTGCCAAGACTGTGTCGGTCCTAGTTCATGCACCTCAGATCAGGCCTGACCCCATCCCTCTACCCCCAATGCCTGCACCTACTCCCATGCTGAGTGTGCAATCCCACACACCCAGTACTGAGTCCACCACGGCTCCTGCCCCTAGTGTCCACAGCGGCGTAGGACACTCTGGATCCCCACCCCCTTCCAAGCGCAAGAGGAAGAGTGCACGTCCGGCACAGGCTGATGCCCCAGGCACGGCTGCACAGTCCGGCCCATCAAGGAAGCCAAGCTTCACAGACGCCGAACTGAATGCACTTGTTCAGTATGTGTCAGATCATGATAGGGAAATGGTCATCGTTGCAGGGTCCAAGACCACACATGCCAGACGCCAGGCACACTGGCAGACCATTGCTGACAGAATAAGTGCCCTTGGAGTAGTGAGGCGCACAGCTAGTGATTGCCAGAAGCGCTGGAATGACCTTAAGCGCAGGGCAAAGGATAAGCTGGCCTCAAGTCATGCCGCAACCTTGGTGACTGGAGGTGGGTCCCCAGCACAGGAAATAGAACTCACACCACACGAGTCCGTAGCTGGATCCTACGTCACCGAGGGACAACTCCAAGGTGTGGGAGATCTCCCTGATTACGAGGCATCATCTGGTGAGTGCACATGCATGTGTGTATTATCCATGTGCATGGTGTGTGTGTGAAGCATTCATGTTGGGTGCCTGTCAAGGGGGTGTGTGGCAGAGTTGATAGTGGCACCCATGTGCCTCATCCAGTATGTTCAGTGCAACACCATCTGCCCACAGCACTATCCCTACTGGCAACAGTGCACATATGGCCCTACACCATGGAAGTTGCCCTTGAATTGTCATTTTGTCACTACATTGTTGCTCATACTCCCCTGTCTATTAATCTGATGTCTTACATACCATTCCTATACTTTCCCCCAGCCATT
The DNA here is from genome assembly GCF_040938575.1 of Ambystoma mexicanum. Taxonomy (NCBI): domain Eukaryota; kingdom Metazoa; phylum Chordata; class Amphibia; order Caudata; family Ambystomatidae; genus Ambystoma; species Ambystoma mexicanum. The sequence continues at coordinate 91,658,664 of NC_090932.1, forward strand.
CAAGTTTCATCTTCACATGCCTGACATGCAATGATACCACATGCTAATGCGTCCTCTGTATATAAATGCCAACCAACATGCTGTCATACTGTGGATGTTGCCTTGACATCCACCTCCTACCTGTGTGCTTTGGTACCGTCTGGTTTCGAGCCCCATTCCCTCACACTCCATGCTGCTCTTCATGGTCTATCTTCCCTGACTTCTACAGTTCAGACCATCGTGCCCTACTCACGACACCTGCTTGCTAACAGTCAAATGAGGGCACCCTGCCCTCCAATGCGACCCACCCTATTGCTGACAAGTGCATCTGAGCCTACTCAAAGCTAACTCTCACTGACATGTGCTCATACATGCCTTTGCCTGTCCCATAGACCCTTCACATGGTCCCTGTCCTCTCTCCTTGCTCCTCTTCCACCATCAATGGTGGGACCCGTTGGGGTGTACTCCTGGCCTCCTTCCAATCCTCAGAGGCCACAATTGATGTGCATGGTAATGGGAGCATCTCAGTCCAAGGCCCTTAGGCCAACCTCATTCTCCTTGAGAAATGCTACCCACATCTCATCAACTTCCTTTCCTCTCCTGCTGTCCCCCCTCCTCTCTCCTCATCAATCCTGCACTGCCTCCCTGCACCCTCCCATGATCCTTCTCCGCCTCCCACTCCAACTCCTACACATGCTGCACCTCTGATCTCTAGCACTCCCCGTAAGTCCTACAAGGCTGTCAACCTCCTCCACAATTACACTCCTTTCACTGCGGCTGCATCAGGCATTCCTCCGATATCTGTCACTTACATGAGGTTATGCACCTTGACATCCTTGGTCTCATGGAAACATGTCTGACGGCCAGCTCTGTCTGCATCCTTCACACACTCCTACCTGATGTTCAGGAGACCCTCTCCTTGGCCCGCCACTACTGTGCAGGGGGGGTGTGCCCTTGGCTTCCCTGAGGGTATTCCTGCCACTGTCACTCCTACTTAGACCTACTCCACTCTGGAATGGCTTGTGTGACGTCTCTCTCTACCACACCTTGACATTCACAAACTGTGCGTACTGTGTCTGGGAAAACTGGTCAAATGTACTACTTCCTTTCTGAGTGTCCTCACCTCTCCTCCTCACTCATGTCCCCAGACACAGAAATCCTCTTCCTTGGTGCTGTACGCATCCACCTGCATGCTTGTTGACCCCCCCACGTGACCTTTCTGTGACCTCAGCAACTCCCTCTCACCCTCTAGACTCCCGTCTGTCCCTACTCATTCTGCAGGGCACACTCTTGATGCTCTGATCTCATCTGACTTTCCCCTCTCCGTCCATCTCTGCACTCCTCTCTCCTGGAGTGATCACATTCTCCTCTCCTCCCAGCTCACCCTCACCACCCCACAGGCAAAGCCACCCTCACCACTGTCACACACCTTCTTGGTATTCCAACCCATGAAGTGTGTGTCAGTCGAGGCTTATGCTGCCAAAATCTCCCCCCCATCCAGCTCCCCCTTAGGCTCACTCCCATCCTGACAGGGCCCACTCTATGCTCCACTCTATGTCAGGTACACTGGATGTCTTTGCCACGGTCATGACCACCTGTCTGAAGCCCCATGCCAATGCAGAGTCCTGGCATGACTCGTATCTTGTGAACCCAAACCACAGGTGCCGGGTGGCAGAGAGGGAATGTCCTGCATCATGCTCATCCTCTGGCAAACTGGCCTGCCACATGCTCCAAAGGCTATAGCGCCTCACCCTTTTCACCAAGATGAGATCCCCAATCCAAGGGCACATATCTGCGGCATGTGACAACTCTGCAGGACACATAGAAATCTGCAAGGACCTTGCCGAGCCAGATGCAGTGTGTACCTCCCCTGTCCCCTCCGAGCCCACAGCACTGCATGATTGTCTCTGTACCCCTATAGGCCACCCCCCCCAGCACTTGTCTGCGCCTAACACCATCTGCCCTTGACGTTAAGTCCTACTTACCTTGTACAGCACTTCCAGCCGCCACTTCCCCTTGCACTTCATTGTGCCACCCACCCCTGCACTTGCGTGACATGAATGACACCAGCACCAGTAGGATTGTTGACTGGCATCCCCTTCTGCCCCACCACCCCTCAGTGCTCCGCTGTACCTTCATACATTTCTGGACCGGTGCTTCACGAATGCTATATGATTCCTTTACAGGTGATGGGGAGGTGGAATCTCATTGTTTACTGCATTTTGTTGATGTAGACAAGGCACTGTGCATCGTGGCCAATTTGGACTAGCAGATCCATGTACAACATGTTAACTTATTGATGTGATGATGCAATGTCAGGACCAGAGTGGTTGAAATCCAAAAAAATTGCCCTCCTCTCCCTCTTCACTTGGTGGCTATGTCACATGCCATGTGTGTGATGGCATGTGCCTTTGACATGGCAATCACCGGCCAATGTGTGATGGCAGTGCTAGGCAGCATGGTGAGCAGGCGTTGCTCTCCAATCTGTACATTGTATGCCCTGAGCCTCCCCTACAGACCCAGTGATGGTGAATGCATAGGAGGTCTCCCAGTCATGTGGGACATGTGTCGTAGAACTACTGCCTCTGTTGTTCATCAGCCCTTGTTGCATGCCATGGTGCTAATGCCTGTTTCCATTTTTCTCTTTCATGTCTTTGCAGGGGACGAAGCACTTGTTGATGCTGGGGATGTGGTGGTTGAGCCGTCCCAGGAGGGCAACCCGGGCCGACCTTCCACAAGTGAGGGACGTGGTGTGTTTGTGGGTGAAAACCCACAAGTGCTGCAGGTCGTGCTGTCGAGGGGTGTCTCTGGGGGTTCCTCCCCCGAGCAGTATTCAGGTGTAGACTCGGAGGATGACACCTATGTGCAGTCGCAGGTGAGTGTTCTTGGGAGAGAATCTCCTCTGTCCGACCCACCTGCAGCCGGGCCATTGCCCTCAATGGGGATGTCAGTGTCGGCAGCTCAGCCTCCGGTGGTTACGGATGCAGGGCCACACCACACAATCTCTGATCCTGTTCCTGGGGCTGCAGATCAGAGAGGGAATGCAGTCCTGCAGCCTGAGGCCTTGCCGGCACAGCAAGGCGCAGTCCGCCTTGCCCCAGGCAGGTGTGGTGCCCGTCAACGTGGTGGCCGTATGCCACCTGGCAATACCGCTTGGGAGCAATCCATCTACGGTATGGCCACCCAACAGGCAGCATCATCCGAGATGATTGCACAGGCCATGGATAGGGTGGCCACTTCCATTGTCCCCCCAGAAAGGCTGATGGAGCGACTGGAGCAGGCTACAGAGTCCATCTGCCAGGCACACAGGGAGGACATGTTGGCGTCCAACATGGACAGGCGGGCGGCACTGGCGACTCTGCGGGAATCACTTTCCATGGAGTCCCAGCTCCACAGGGAAGGCCTGAGGGAAGAATTCCATCACCTCAGGTCGACCCTGTTAGAGCTTGAGGCTTCATCCCATAGAAGGACAGAGGAGCAGCTGGAGCGTCTGACACGGACGCTCTCGGCCGAGATGCAGGCAACTCGTGCGGAGGTCAGGTCATCCCGGAAGTTACTGCATGGGGACCTCCGCATGATTATAACCCAGAACCAGAACTACCAGACCCGCCTGCTTGCAGCCATGGAGGAGCAAACTCGTGCTTTGCGTGGGCTGCCTCCCATTGTCACACCATCTTCTGAGGCAGCTCCCCCACCTCCTGAGTCAGCTGCAGGGTCTGGCCAGAGCGATAGCGACTCATCTCCCACAACAGAGTAGCCGTGTGGGCCACGAGCCTATGGGGTGTTTTAGTTTCCCATGATCCACACAGGTGGATTGTGGCGTGCATCCTGTCCTCGGACCTCATAGGTGCCCCTCTCCCCCGCCGGCCCTTTCATGGCCATTTTTTCTCAATTTATTTTTTCTTTTTCAAGAGTGTTGCCTTGTGTGGGTACCTGGGCATACACTGTATTGTGGCTGGGCACATGCAGGCTTGTCCTGAGTTTGGTTTCGATGCTTGGGTACCAGACATCCACACCCCTCCTGCTTCCGTTTCCATGGGCTTGCAAAGGGTGTGCCCAAGTGACAGCAAATTACACGGTGACATTGGACTCCCATGAGCTGTTGGCCAGTCCATAGTCAATACTGTGTAGACATTCATAGTGTACATTGTTGTTGCACCTAACTATGCATGATGGTTTGATATGTGCCTCTACTTACATATGTTGCTCATGTTTTGCAGGTATTTCACACAGTTCTTCACACGGGCATACTCTCTGGAGTCAGACTACATGTCGGTAGATGTGCACTGACACTTTTGTGTGGCGCCATCACTGTACATCTGGACGGTGAGGACATACCAGCAGAATCAGGTAATGAGACTACCATTGATCACATGCATTGTGTCTTGTTTGGGTGGGCTTCAGGGTGGGTTGGTGTGTAATTTGATTGAAATTACTCTTACACAGGTGTGTAGTAGTGGCTCCAGCGCGGTTAGCTGTTCAAGTGCGGCTATGTTCCCTTTGGGGCACTGCTATTTGTGACACCGGTGTCATGTTGTGATGGCCAGTTTGTTTGCTCTCACATACCATGACATGGTGTCCTCAGTGGCGGGACTGTGAAGGGAATGGGTGACATGGCAATGTTGTCATGTAGTGAATCGCCTGTGGCAATGCATATTTGATTGATGGAGTTGTGTCTTTTCGTTGTGATGCATTGCTGGTGTATGTGTAGGTAGGGGTGCACACATAGTGACACTTCCATGTTAACAATCTCAGGCTGATGTGTATCTGACAGTTTATTGTCAAGTAATTTTGTGACATTGTCAGGTAGTGTCATCATTGATTGTCAGATGGTATGTGCCAGAGCAGTGTGCACTAGCCAGCACTGTGATTCCTAGGTGAAGAAGTTGGCCACCAGTTGCGTACGGGCTGCCTCCCCCCGTGCCCTTTCCCCTCCCATGCGCAGCGGGCGTGCATGTGGTTGTGGATGTGGGGGCACCACCATGTCCACGGGCAGGCCCCGGCGTGTTGCAACGTTGTGCAGGACACATGCTGCCACTATGATCCTGCACACTATTCGGGGAGCATATAACAGCTGCCCGCCAGAACGGTCAAGGGAGCGAAAGCGTGACTTCAGCACTCCGAATGTGCGCTCCACTATGCCCCGTGTTGCAATGTGGGCTGTGTTGTACCTTACCTCGGGTGGCGTGGTGGGGTTCCGGATTGGGGTCATCATGTGGGGGCTGATAGGGTAGGCACTGTCCCCTGCGGAGGTGGTGATGGGTATCATTAGTGGTGTTGTGTCATGACCCAGTATCTGACATGCATGCATGTGCAGTGGCATTCATGCTCACCAAGCATCCATGTATCTCCATGCTGGCCAGCCTCTAGGTCCCGGCATAGGGTAGACATTCTGTAGATGAAGCTGTCGTGGGTGGACCCGGGATAGTTGGCATATACTGATGTGATTATTCCCTTGGCATTGCATACAACTTGCACGTTGATGGAATGCCAGTGCTTGCGGTTTCTATAGATGTGCTCTGTTGCCCTGGGTGGACGTAGAGCCACATGTGTGCAGTCAATTGCACCAAGCACTTTGGGGAATTGAGCCACACCATAGAATTCCTGGATGCACGTCCGCCTTTCTGCATGAGTCCTGGGGAGATATATGTGCCTGCGGACTGATGGCCGTGCAGTGATGATGTTCAAGACCTGGTGTAGGCAGCGTGACTGCGTGGCCTGTGACACACCACCCACTATGTCACTTGTCCGCTGAAAGGATCCAGTGGCCAAGAAGTGCAGTACATTCAGGACTTCTGCAGGGGGCTGAGTGCTTGGGAGCACAGGGTGGGTGATGTGAGGTCATCCTCCCACTCACTGACCAGGTCCAGTTTGATGTGTGCTGGAAACCTGTACCTCCCATACACCTGGTCATCAGGCATCCCGAATAGGCTGGTTCTGGGTGTGAATATTCTGGCCCTGACTCTCCTCCTCCTCCTCCTCCTTTGGTAGCCCACTGCCACTGCTGCTAGGAACGGTATGTTCATCCTGGAATCTGGCTTGTTTATTGATAAGTGCGCAAATTAATGCCTTGCGCGTGTTCTAGGCGAGCGTGTGACCCTCGCACCCCTGGAATCTAGTTCCCACTCCAATAGCGTGTGGAAATTCCCACGCAGCAGGCATACAGGTGCGCTGACGTACTTGCGTGTGTAAGTGCCCGCGCACCCCTGAAATACACGTACATAGGCCAATGGCGTGTACGCGCACTTTTGGCCAATTACACGCGATGAAATACACGTACATAGGCCAATCGCGTGTACGCGCACTTTTGGCCAATTACACACGATGTAATACACGTACATAGGCCAATCGCGTGTACGCGCACTTTTGGCCAATTACACGCGATGACACTCTGACGTGCAGTATTTCCACGTGTGCTCCGTCATCACGTGCTGAGTGGGGAACGCCCGTGCGGATCACGTCAGACGCGCTTACGCGGTGAGGGACTCTGGTCCAATAGAATCGCATATGCGTGCTGACGCACTTACGCGCTAAGGGCCTTTCCTCGGATTTCACGCTGACGTGCAGGAATTTCACGTGCCAAATCACTCCGTATCAAGCTGGCCACCCGAAAACACACGGAACACCACGCTCCTGCCCAGAAGGCCGAGTTACTGCCCCCCCAGTGCCCTGAGCAGCCTCCCACGTGCTATCTGCTGCTGCCTGCCTGCCTGCCTGCCTGCTGCCACCGTGCCCTGCCATTTGGCGCCTGCACATCAGCCATCTGCAGGGGTCCAGTTGCTGTGTCCACCCCTGCTGGAACTGAAGACTCCCAACTGGGATTACATCGCTCCACAGCCCAGCCCCAGGACCCAGTTGCCCACCCACACCTGCCTCTGGGGTTGCCATGTCGGGCACTTCCACATCTGGCACCAGTGGCAACTCCAGGCCAGAGGGGCAGAGGGGCACCAGCTTCACTGCCACCGAAGTTGGTGTCCTGGTGGAGCATGTCCTGGGGCAGTATGATGCCCTCTTTGGATCGTCCCGCGCCAGCAAGGAAGGACGGGAGAGGATCTGGGCCGACTGTGTGGTTGCCATCAACGCGGAGGGGGTGGCAACCCGCAACGTCCAGAAGATCAAGAAGCGCTGGGAGGACTTGAGGTCCAGGACCCTTGTGAAGGCCCGGCGCCTCGTGGAGGGGGGCCGGGGCCGCATGAGTTCCATCCAGAAGAGGGTCCTGGAACGCGTACGCCCAGCGCTCCACGCCCAGGTCCTTGAGAGGGAGGCCCGTCTGGAGTTGAGCGGTAAGTGTGCAAGCATTACTGTGTGAGACAGGGCATGTTGCGGTGTGCTGGTTCTATGATACTTGCCTGTATGTGTGCCATGGGCCATGTATGCATGTATGTGTGCAGGGACATCATGGTAATGCATGTGCGACCAGTGATGTGTGACCCACATGGTTGTTGCATGTGTTGAAATGCGGCATGGGGAGCCCTATGCAGATTTAGGACATGAGAGCATGCCAGTCTCCGTACCTGGACATGGATGGGGGTGAAGGATGGGTGCTGATGCCAGGTACATATATGGTAGCCATGTCTGTGTGCCTGACCTGCGTGTCTGTGACTTGTGCATGCCATGGATGCATGACACATGTGTGTGACAATGCACAGATTCAGTGACGCACCCAACTTACCCTTGTTTCGCCTGTGTTCGTTGTGTTTGGGGCCAGATGGATGTGACTGAGGTGAAGTGTGTGCATGTGATATGCATGAGCCATGATGCATGTGAGTTACATATCATTGAATGTTTCAAGAGTCAATTGGACATGCATGGAAATGTGCATGGCATGCACCATGCCTGTTACTGTGTGTGTTTTGCCTGGACTGACCCATGTGTTGTGGAGGGACATGATGGAAGTGTACTTTGACAGGGGTGCTCATCTGCTATTGCTTCCTGTCTAGGGGACCATTTTACAGTAGCCTGATGCTTGTGTCCTTTGTCTCCCTCTACGCAGCGGCTAGTGAAGAAGAGGGCGGAGACGGCGCTGTGGAGCAAGGCGGCGGGGATGCCCCCACGGCTGCAGCGGAAGGGGTGGGTGAGCCCCCACAGGGGCCTGCTACGGCGGGAGACGGTGAGGAGCCATCCAGGTTGGTGGTTTGCACAGAGGAGGAGGAGGCCGACACTGGTGCACACATGGGGCCTGGTGGGAGCATCCCTGCTGGTGCAAGTGGTGCAGTCCAGGGCCAGGGGCAGGAGGCAGCACAGGTCACCGTGGAGGTGCCTGTGCATGTCGCTGTCCCTGACCCTGTGAGTGCACCACCATGCACCAGCAGGGATGCCCCGTCCCAGGCCCGTCCGCAGGTAGAGGGGATGTCCATGTCAACTGACTCCCCTCCACCTGCGGCCGTGGGAACCCCTGGCCGCGTGGAGCAGGTCCTGATTGGGGTCGCGATGCGCACGGCTGTGATTCGTGATGCCGTGCGTGCTTCCCGGGAGGAGCACGCACGTCATCACGAAGTGCACCGTGCCGACGTGGCCCAATTGGGATCGGCCATGTTCGGGGGGTTCCTGCATGTGTTGGCCAATCTGACGGCCCTCTCCTCCTCTGTGCAGGCTATCCACCGGTCGTTCTCCTTGCCGTCTTCCGGCCCAGATGCCACCATGGCCCCCTGTGGACCTGCCCCGACCAATGCAGCCAGCTCGGTGGGGATCCCATCCCTGCCACAGTTGGGAGTCGGAGGTCCAGCAGGGGTGGACAACACAGCAAGTGGACCCCAGCAGATGGAAGATGTGCCGGCATCATCGGGCAGGGCACGTGCACGACGGCGTCGGTGGTTACCATCAGCCTGGATGCCGTCGTGCTGGCAGAGGCAGTGGCGTCGGAGGCAGCAGCGGGCTCGACGTGGGAGGCATCATGGCTCAGGGCCATCAAGATCAGAGGGGCAGGCATCGGCCGGAGGGCAGGGCAACCCTGGCATGGCGGTGTGTTCCGTGTGGGAGGAGTTTGGCCAGCGGATAGGTGCGGAGCGGCAGCGGGCGGAAGAGGAGCGGCTCGCCATGGCCAGGGCGGAGATCTCCATGCGTCGGGCATTGAGGCGGGCTGAGTGCCTCGAGGAGGCTCGCAGGGATTTTGGTGAGCACATGGGGTTGTCCCTGCGAGACCTCGGGGCCAGGACAGAGTCCCGCCTCCAGGACATTGACATGGAGTTCGAGGATGCCCTGGCCAGCATCACCAAGTGAGCCGCAGGACTAGCCCGCTGCCTTTGTATATAGTTTTTTAGTTAGTTAGTGCTAGGTTTCCTTTATTTATTTTTATTATTTTGGACCGCTCGGACAATGGCCACTTTTTTGTACATATTTATTTTATTAGTTAGTATTAGGTTTCATTTGTGGTGTTGGGCTCATGGACCCTGGAACATTCCTGTATATATTGTTATTTTTTGGGAGATACATTTTTTTATTTTCTTATTGTTTACACCATGACGTAATGGTTTTTCTTTGATTTCCTACTACATGGTTTTGCTTTGGACAAATTCTATTGATTTTTTAATCATTTGTTTTTTGGTTTATCATTTTTGTTCTCGGACATGGACCTTTTATTTACTTTGCCACATAGTTGTATGTTTTATTGGTTTACTTAATTTTTGTTTTTAATACATTTTTATATTATCTTACACTTGTGTTATTTTCTCTTTGGTTTCTTACATGTCATGATATGGGTTTTGACATTCACTTGCACCCATTGTGTATGTGTGTGTGACGGACATGTGTTCTTTTGCATACTTGCCTTTGGGGTTGTGTCATGTGATTGCATTCACTATGTGGGTGCATGCAATCCTTGCCTGGGTGTTTGTGCTGGGTATGCTGGCCATTACTGCCATGATTGTGTATCGTCAGGACCTGGGGCCAGGGGGACATGGGTGGGGGCCTGCTGGCAGGTTCCCCACAGTGCTGGGGGTGGTGGGAGACATGGGTGGGGGCCTGGTGGAGGGTGCCCCTGTGGGGTGGGGGGTGGGGGTGGTGGGAGACATGGGTGGGGGCCTGCTGGCAGGTTCCCCACAGTGCTGGGGGTGGTGGGAGACATGGGTGGGGGCCTGGTGGAGGGTGTCCCTGGTGGATGGGGGGTGGGGGTGGTGGGAGACATGGGTGGGGGCCTGGTGGAGGGTGCCCCTGGGGGGTGGGGGGTGGGGGTGGTGGGAGACATGGGTGGGGGCCTGGTGGAGGGTGTCCCTGGTGGATGGGGGGTGGGGGTGGTGGGAGACATGGGTGGGGGCCTGGTGGAGGGTGTCCCTGGTGGATGGGGGGTGGGGGTGGTGGGAGACATGGGTGGGGGCCTGGTGGAGGGTGTCCCTGGTGGATGGGGGGTGGGGGTGGTGGGAGACATGGGTGGGGGCCTGGTGGAGGGTGTCCCTGGGGGGTGGGGGGTGGGGGTGGTGGGAGACATGGGTGGGGGCCTGGTGGAGGGTGTCCCTGGTGGATGGGGGGTGGGGGTGGTGGGAGACATGGGTGGGGGCCTGCTGGCAGGTTCCCCACAGTGCTGGGGGGGGTGGGAGACATGGGTGGGGGCCTGGTGGAGGGTGTCCCTGGTGGATGGGGGGTGGGGGGGGTGGGAGACATGGGTGGGGGCCTGGTGGAGGGTGCCCCTGGAGGGTGGGGGGTGGGGGTGGTGGGAGACATGGGTGGGGGCCTGCTGGCAGGTTCCCCACAGTGCTGGGGGGGTGGGAGACATGGGTGGGGGCCTGGTGGAGGGTGCCCCTGGGGGGTGGGGGGTGGGGGTGGTGGGAGACATGGGTGGGGGCCTGGTGGAGGGTGTCCCTGGTGGATGGGGGGTGGGGGTGGTGGGAGACATGGGTGGGGGCCTGCTGGCAGGTTCCCCACAGTGCTGGGGGGGGTGGGAGACATGGGTGGGGGCCTGGTGGAGGGTGTCCCTGGTGGATGGGGGGTGGGGGGGGGGTGGGAGACATGGGTGGGGGCCTGGTGGAGGGTGCCCCTGGGGGGTGGGGGGTGGGGGTGGTGGGAGACATGGGTGGGGGCCTGCTGGCAGGTTCCCCACAGTGCTGGGGGGGGTGGGAGACATGGGTGGGGGCCTGGTGGAGTGTGTCCCTGGTGGATGGGGGGTGGGGGTGGTGGGAGACATGGGTGGGGGCCTGGTGGAGGGTGTCCCTGGTGGATGGGGGGTGGGGGTGGTGGGAGACATGGGTGGGGGCCTGCTGGCAGGTTCCCCGCAGTGCTGGGGGGGTGGGAGACATGGGTGGGGGCCTGGTGGAGGGTGTCCCTGGTGGATGGGGGGTGGGGGGGGTGGGAGACATGGGTGGGGGCCTGGTGGAGGGTGCCCCTGGGGGGTGGGGGGTGGGGGTGGTGGGAGACATGGGTGGGGGCCTGGTGGAGGGTGTCCCTGGTGGATGGGGGGTGGGGGTGGTGGGAGACATGGGTGGGGGCCTGGTGGAGGGTGTCCCTGGTGGATGGGGGGTGGGGGTGGTGGGAGACATGGGTGGGGGCCTGGTGGAGGGTGTCCCTGGTGGATGGGGGGTGGGGGTGGTGGGAAACATGGGTGGGGGCCTGCTGGCAGGTTCCCCACAGTGCTGGGGGGGTGGGAGACATGGGTGGGGGCCTGGTGGAGGGTGTCCCTGGTGGATGGGGGGTGGGGGGGTGGGAGACATGGGTGGGGGCCTGGTGGAGGGTGCCCCTGGGGGGTGGGGGGTGGGGGGGGTGGGAGACATGGGTGGGGGCCTGGTGGAGGGTGTCCCTGGTGGATGGGGGGTGGGGGTGGTGGGAGACATGGGTGGGGGCCTGGTGGAGGGTGTCCCTGTTGGATGGGGGGTGGGAGTGGTGGGAGACATGGGTGGGGGCCTGGTGGAGGGTGCCCCTGGGGGGTGGGGGGTGGGGGTGGTGGGAGACATGGGTGGGGGCCTGGTGGAGGGTGTCCCTGGTGGATGGGGGGTGGGGGTGGTGGGAGACATGGGTGGGGGCCTGGTGGAGGGTGTCCCTGGTGGATGGGGGGTGGGGGTGGTGGGAGACATGGGTGGGGGCCTGGTGGAGGGTGCCCCTGGGGGGTGGGGGGTGGGGTGGTGGGAGACATGGGTGGGGGCCTGGTGGAGGCTGTCCCTGGTGGATGGGGGGTGGGGGTGGTGGGAGACATGGGTGGGGGCCTGGTGGAGGGTGTCCCTGGTGGATGGGGGGTGGGGGTGGTGGGAGACATGGGTGGGGGCCTGGTGGAGGGTGTCCCTGGGGGGTGGGGGGTGGGGGTGGTGGGAGACATGGGTGGGGGCCTGGTGGAGGGTGCCCCTGGTGGATGGGGGGTGGGGGTGGTGGGAGACATGGGTTGGACATGGGTGGGGGCCTGCTGGCAGGTTCCCCACAGTGCTGGGGGTGGTGGGAGACATGGGTTGGACATGGGTGGGGGCCTGCTGGCAGGTTCCCCACAGTGCTGGGGGTGGTGGGAGACATGGGTGGGGGCCTGGTGGAGGGTGCCCCTGTGGGGTGGGGGGTGGGGGTGGTGGGAGACATGGGTGGGGGCCTGCTGGCAGGTTCCCCACAGTGCTGGGGGTGGTGGGAGACATGGGTGGGGGCCTGGTGGAGGGTGTCCCTGGTGGATGGGGGGTGGGGGTGGTGGGAGACATGAGCAGGTGTGCAGGGTAGTTCCCTGTGGTGTGTGCTGCCTGCAGGGGCCGTGGAGGGTGTACAGGTAATGCCTGGGAGCACACAGCCAATTCGCATGTGGAACTTCCCACGCACCCCTGAAATCCACGTACCCTGACTATTCGCGTGTGGAACTTCCCGCGCACCCCTGAAATCCACGTAGCCGGCCATATCGCGTGTGGAACTTCCCGCGCACCCCTGCAATCCACGTACCCTGCCATATCGCGTGTGGAACTTCCCGCGCACCCCTGAAATCCACGTACACGGCCATATCGCGTGTGGAACTTCCCGCGCACCCCTGAAATCCACGTACCCGGCCATATCGCGTGTGGAACTTCCCGCGCACCCCTGAAATCCACGTACCCGGCCATATCGCGTGTGGAACTTCCCGCGCACCCCTGAAATCCACGTACCCGGCCATATCGCGTGTGGGACTTCCCGCGCACCCCTGCAATCCACGTACCCTGACTAATCGCGTGTGGAACTTCCCGCGCACCCCTGAAATCCACGTACCCGGCCATATCGCGTGTGGAACTTCCCGCGCACCCCTGCAATCCACGTACCCTGCCATATCGCGTGTGGAACTTCCCGCGCACCCCTGAAATCCACGTACCCGGCCATATCGCGTGTGGAATTTCCCGCGCACCCCTGAAATCCACGTACCCGGCCATATCGCGTGTGGAACTTCCCGCGCACCCCTGCAATCCACGTACCCTGCCATATCGCGTGTGGAACTTCCCGCGCACCCCTGAAATCCACGTACACGGCCATATCGCGTGTGGAACTTCCCGCGCACCCCTGAAATCCACGTACCCGGCCATATCGCGTGTGGAACTTCCCGCGCACCCTTGAAATCCACGTACCCGGCCATATCGCGTGTGGAACTTCCTGCGCACCCCTGAAATCCACGTACCCAGCCATATCGCGTGTGGAACTTCCCGCGCACCCCTGCAATCCACGTACCCTGACTAATCGCGTGTGGAACTTCCCGCGCACCCCTGAAATCCACGTACCCGGCCATATCGCGTGTGGAACTTCCCGCGCACCCCTGCAATCCACGTACCCTGCCATATCGCGTGTGGAACTTCCCGCGCACCCCTGAAATCCACGTACCCAGCCATATCGCGTGTGGAACTTCCCGCGCTCCCCTGAAATCCACGTACCCGGCCATATCGCGTGTGGAACTTCCCGCGCACCCCTGCAATCCACGTACCCGGCCATATCGCGTGTGGAACTTCCCGCGCACCCCTGAAATCCACGTACCCGGCCATATCGCGTGTGGAACTTCCCGCGCACCCCTGCAATCCACGTACCCTGACTAATCGCGTGTGGAACTTCCCGCGCACCCCTGAAATCCACGTACCCGGCCATATCGCGTGTGCAACTTCCCGCGCACCCCGGTATACACGCACACGTTTATTTTTCTCTCAGCGCGTGTCTGTGTTTGTGGGTGCCCCTTTGTACGTCATTTGTCCTGGAGGGCCACAGTATTGGACATTGATCATGTCTGTATATAGGTGCTATTTGTTGGCGCACCTTTTAGCGCACATTTCTTGCAGGCGCAGAGACGCTACCGCCTGCTTTCTTGTGGCGGTCGTGTTTGTGCCTGTTTGTGCCTGTGCGCTGCTTTGAGCGTGCGCTTTTTTGCCCTATTCTATTCCATGAATACGTGTTGTATGCGAGCGTGTGGGCGTTCCGCGCACTTGCCTCCTAAACTTTCCCCGTGCCGCCCACATTCTTCCCCATTCCGAGTGTTGTGCCCCATTTTATTCCCCATTCCGAGTGTCCCGCCCTGTGTTCCGCCTACTTTAGAGCTGTGCGCTGCGCTCGGAGTGATAGCGCAGTGGCCGTGGCGCACGACGTTGGTTGACCTGTGCGCCGGCCTGCGCCGCGCGCTTTTTCAGCGCACGTCCTCTGCTTTTCTTGCGCACGGACTTCCATGAATCGACGTGCGCTGGTTTCCCTGCGCTTTTCGCTAATTTTCGGCGCAGCGCACGTATTGGCCCCTCTGCACCGGGATTTTCGGCGCACATTTATTCCATGAATCGGCCTGTAACTGTTGCCTGGATAATTGCACAATAAACTTGCTTTACGTACAACTGTGTACTCACTTCGTAAGGTGTGAGCTTGTCTAGGTTAAGGCGATTAAAGGCCCATCCGCACAGCCTGAATTTGGCTTTTTGTCAACTTTTCCAAATTTTAAACATTTTGTTTGCTTCTTTCTTGAGGGGCCTAATGAAGCCATTTTTATGTCTTTATACGTCTTTTAAATAACACATTTTTCTCTCCATCACAAGGGGACATGATGGATTCTTTGGACAGTGGGAACACACTGAGTTTAGTGTGCAGAAAGACTGGGTAAAGTGCACTGAGAAGCCTCTGCTCCTACTTGTAGTTCCCCGGCCAGGATAAATGCTGGTGGATGCAAGGGAGGAATCTAGCAGATGCATTTCAACGGTTTAGCTAGCAGTTTCAATCCATGAATTTAGATTGTTTAGGTAATTGCCCCTAGCATCCATGGGGTTCTGATAGAGAATGTTTAGCCCTTTCTATTTACTAGGTTGACAGTGACTAGTATAATAGTATCTGTCTACTGGATCCCCAATCCTGGCAGTACTACTCTGAGTACCTTATGATTTGCTGTGCCATATTTTAGGTGACTACACACATTGGTCCTTGTTTGTAGACCTTATATTTCTACAAGTGATTAGGAAAAGAGTGGGATGATAACCATATACTCAACTATATTTTTGGAGTATATTATTTTTAATGTAAATATATAATTTGCACAAGAGAATACATATACATAAATGGCAAATAAAAGGAGAGAATGCTTTCTGTGTTTATATTTATGAGTGCAAAGAGGCACTACATTGCAAGTTTAAATGCTAGTTGTTTTAGTGATAAAACGATGTAGGGAAGTTATTGATGACAAATAATGTCAATCGTTTACACAAGGGTATTAGAATAAGTTGCTAGATATTCTGAGGGTAGACCAATAACAAAATTGCTGTCCATTAGTAAACCTTTCAGGTTCTCATGGGAAGGGATTTCTCTTGCACTACGAGCAGCATCCAACTCTCTCCAGGGTCTTGTATGAGATATAGCGCTGTTCTCTGCCACAAAACCTGCTGAGGTGGACATTTTGACCATGATAAAAATCATGACGCAACCGTTCTCCTCCAAGCCCCAAACACTCCTATGTGCTATCCAAAAGAGGCTGTTATTGTTGCGCCCACTGTTTAATCTCTATGTAAGTGCTCTGGCTAACCCCATCCATGAATATAGACTTTAAGTTTGATTCCCATGCAGATGGGAACCAGACTGCTGTCTGGACCAGGGTCAGGATGAACCCTTTTGCCGGTGAAAACATTGAGTAGCATTGGTAGCTGAGTGGCAGCCAATTGCTCAAATTAAAGTCAACTTAAACTTTGATCATGGTGGTTAGAACAAGTAGTAATCTTTGGGACAGCTATCATTGGACTCCCAAAATGAGCCCTCTCCCTGTCCCAGTATCCACAGTTCATAACCTTTTATTTTTACGCCATTCTCTTCCCCGGCCCTCAAATCGGGAAAGTGAGATGCTCTTGCTTCTCTGACTTAGAGACTTTTGTCTGGGTCCTACCATCTCTATCTTGGTGACATTTTGTGACCACCTTGGGGAGGAAGGAGGGATGACTTTGGAGGAACAGGGCCTCCTGAGTGCACACTAAGTGTGGGGCCTCACAGGATAGAGCATAAAGTTCTCCCAGTGTCTGGCTTAGGTAATGGCAACCAGGACGATGGTCTTTTATGTAAGGAATTGCAATTGGACCTCACCCAGTGGTTCAATGGGAGATGATTGTAGTGCCCTGAGACCAAATGGAGATCCCGGGGACTAAGTCGTGAAACCGAGATTGGTCTGGACAGAGAGAAACTCCTTTCTCTGTCCATCTCCAGGCTCCCAGGTGATGTTTTTCAGGACCTGATACCCCTAAGCATATATCAGTAGGGGTGGAAGAGGAGGGAGCGTGACCATCAGAGCAACCATCAGGTCTAGGAGGAGAGGGAACCAACCCCTCCAGGGCTAAAAAGGTCACCATCAGGATGACCTCTGCACTGGAATCCCTGATCTTGTGCAGGAATTTTAGGATCAGAGGGAGCGGTGGGGAAGGCAAAAAGGAGGCCCACCAGCCATGGTACGAACATCGTGCCCACTCCCCCAACCCCATGCACACTGGGATGGGAATCGTGAGCAGAACTTGGCCATCTCGGTGTTCTGGGAGAGGCAAACAAATACAGAATCAGGGACAACAGAAGGCTGCAGATACGCTGGCATGCATCTGTTGTCAACTCACATTTGGCCGAGGGAAACACTCGGCTCAGGCTGTCCACCACCTGGTTGTCTTTCCCCTTGATGTGCACAGCTGAGGGCGCTAAGTGGTTTGATTCAGCCCACCTCCCCATTTCCAATGCCAGTTTGCACACAGATTTGGACCTGACAACCCCGCCCCTATCAGTTCACATAGGACAGTGTGGTAGTATTATCTGTTTGGAGAAGAACCAACTTCCCCTTGAGTAGTGGCACGAACTCTTGGAGTGCCCTGCCTGCCCCTGCCAGTTCTCTCCAGTTGAACGAATGGCAAGCTTCTTGATCCGTCCACAGCTCCTGATGGTTGTGACCCTGCAGTACTGCCCCACAACCTGTCTCGCTGGCATTGGTGCTAACAATGGGCGGTAATGGTTGAACCAAGGAGAACCCTTTCAAGAGGTTGGGCATCTGTAACCACCACTGAAGCTGTTGTGAGAGAGACCGGGCTACTGGGATCCTAGCGTTGAAATCCACAGACTCTTCCCGCCAGAACTTGTGGAGGTGGACCAGGAGAGGCCTTGGGTGTCAGCAAGCCCAAGGTACCAGAAACACACAAGAATAAATGTGCCCCTGGACTTGTAGAAAGTCTCTTGCAGAGGAATTCTGGGAGGACAGCAACAGATGAAGGGCAGATTGCAGTCAAGTCATTTTCACGCGCCTCATTAGGAGATCCCGAGAGCCTGTCTTGAGGCGCCAGCCGTCCAGGTATGGGAACACCAAAATTCCTTGTAGATGTTGCGCCGCTAACACCAGTCCCAGGACCTTGGTGAAAATCCTCTGGGCCAATTTCAACCGAAAGGTGGAGCCCTGAACTGGAAGTGATCACCATCCACAGCAAAGCTCAGGAACCAATGGTGGGGCCTCAAATCAGGATGTGAAAATATGCATCCTCAAGATACAGTGAGGCCAGAACATCTCCTTCTTGCACCAGGGCAATAGCCCTTTGTAGGCATTCCATCTTGAAGCGCTGTGTGGTCAAGTGGAGGTTCAACTGCTTCAGGTCGATCACGAGTCGAGATTTCCCTGAGGGTTTGGGGACCAGGAACACAATGGAGTCTATTCACTTCCTTTCTCCTGAACGGGCACCCTTCTTGGCTGCCTTCTTTGTCTGTAGTTCCTGGATTGCCTGGCTCATGGATTTCCTCTTGGCTTGACCTCGGGGGAGCGGTGTAGAGACCAGTCCTGAAGGCTGTGTGCTGGATTTACCCAGGCATCCCCAAAAAGCCAATTCCATTGAGCCCAGAACCTTTCAAGGCAGCCCCAATTGGCCTGAAGTTAGGACATTTGTTTGGTGGGTGAAGGACGCTGGGACACACATTTTTGCCTATCCAGAGGGCCGTTGGTGCCTGCCTTGTCCAGGGGGCATGTGCTCAGTAAGGCATTTGGTCAGGAAGGTCAGTCTGGGCTTACGTCCTTTCTTACTCCAAAGTTTCCCTGCAGGCTATCTGCCTTTTTCCTTGTGGGACTCTCCAAAGAGCGTTTGGCCTTCAAAGGGGATTTTCATTGGTGTGTTCTCTTGGTGCGAGTCTGATGCCTGGTACAGCAGCAGGCATGGAGAGAACAGCAATCATACCACCCTCTCCCTGTCGGCCCGAATAAATAAGTAGTTTTCAGAAACTGCCCTGGCCCCACGTGGGTTGCCTAGCATCCCGGGCTCCTGTGGCATCCTACCCCGTGTGTTGTGGGGCCCGGCAATGCCCCTCAAGCCAGCCCCATCAGTGCTGTGGGTACCAGCACCATGTTAGGTTGCCGGGATCACCCGCTCTTACTGTGGTGCAGGGCAGACCCTGGTAGGCCATGCAGACACAGGTCTGGGGTGTCGGGCACCCATGGATGCCTGGAGCATCTGGTTGTTAGCTCGGCCTGTGCAGACCCAAGCCACCATGCTGGCATGAAGGTCTATAGCAAAAAGGCCTGGAGGGCCGTGATCACCCAGTATGGGCCTGCAGGCACAGAATGCGAAACGGACGCAGTAAATCCGTTCTTGGAGTCTGCCGCCGTTCTAAAGCACGGGCGTGCAGGGGGCTCCTTTTATTGACAGCCAACGATGACACAGTCATAACACATCTTAAAGCAGCCGGGCGCAACACGTTGGTCCTGCGGAGGCATGATCCCTTCACTCCAGGTACCTGCTCAACTGGCACCCTGTGCTTAGCCATAGCTCTCAACTCACACGCTTTTGGCGGGTGTCACCCGCCTTGTAAACAGCTGACTCAGCCGCCAAGCCCCCTGCACGCCCATTGGTTTCAATGGGCCTCTTGCCCGCCAAAAATAAAATCGGGTGTTTTCACCTGCCTTTGCGACATAAATGGTTGAGAGCTATGGCTTTGCATGTGCGACGGGTGCAGGGCAGCACAAGCGCAGGCTCAACCAGTACGCTCTGCAGGGGTCTCCTGTCCGGGGCCCTCAGGAACATTGCCGCTCCTGGCCCCCGCAGTAAAGGATCGAAGGATGATCCAACATCTTGGATCTTTGGTGGAGGCAGGAAAAGTTTTCACTGATGTGTGCCGGGTTCAGTACACTTTATGCCCCGAAGGGAGGAGGTGGGAGCAAAGGGAAGAAGTAAAAAGAATAGAAGGGTTCCTGCAAAGAGGATGTGAGGTTGCCTCATAATTAAGTACTGGGACGAGCAAGAGGAACTTGGAGGAAATGATCCCCGGCTCCTCAGTTTAGAGAACATGACAGAGGGAGTTTAGAAGTAGAGACGTGTCGTTTTTCTGAGGGGTTCTTTTTAAGAATGTTCTAATCCATCCTAAAATATTCTCAGTGTGCTCTACTCGGGCCTGAGACAGCAGGGTTATGCAATTTGTTGTTTACATGTTTCTAAAATGTGATTTCAATATGCATGAAACAACAAAAGGAAGCTTGAGTTGGAATCATGTTCGGAAAAAAGTAGTAATGCTACATTTTTTTCACATTTCTCAGGTTGTCTATTGTGCGTTAATACTTTTTGAGTATCTCTCTATTGATTAGCCCATTTTGAAAGCTTTGTTCGAAACTTCAAAGGTTCTGCTGGCGGGAGGGATTCGGGGAGCTGCTACTATTCCTATAATGTCTTTTCTCTCTATATGGTTTCTGTGCAGTCCTTGGGCTCCCCCTAGAGGATACTTTGTCTATGCGTCTAAATGCAAACGACGTTCCTGTGAGCGCAACACTGCAAACGGAACTGGAAGTGGAAATCATTTACTGGGGGGGGGGGGGGGGGGCTCATCTGCGATTGGGCCGGCGGGGTCGGATTTCATCGTTGAAACCTAAAAAGAATGTAGTTAAATATTTTCTGCAGAGTACCATCCCAACAAGAAGTTTCACAGACATATTGTGCAGACGTTCAAGTGCTCTTGTGGGCTGTAATGTCTCGACACAGGCCCAACACAACACTGAAACACTTGACCCGTTCAAATGGATTTCCGAGATCCTGGGAGACATGTTGCTGGATCCCAGATTCTGCAAAATCCGGACCAATGAACAGAACCGACGGTCCCAAGCCAAGTAATCAAGTTGTATTCGATTGCATTTGGCCTTTAATGGAGGTGATCAGTTGGTTTCCACCTGTCCCCAATTCTGGTGGGATAAAGCTATTTTCACAGGATCACACAGTTTTAAAGCTGTGTCAGAAGCCAGCTCTCTCCTGGTCCCAAACATACTACTTACACACTAGATCACATACCATCTCTCAGCGTGAAGCATGTGTGTTGTATTTTTACTGATTTAAAGGTAACCCCACCGGGAGAATTCTGGCACGTGTGGTGCTGTTGCGATATCCTTGATGAGTGAGACATAATGGATTCTGGGATATGTAGTCCTGCAAGGGCTCGTGCACTGAGGAAAGAAGACTACAGTCTGTGACATGTAATCATATTGTGGCATCTGCTGAATGATGGAGAGTGTTTGCATCACGCAGAGTGTTGTCCTTTAGGATAGTTGCACTGAATGATGCAGTGTGTTATCCTCTCGGATATTTAAATCAATAATGCAGAGTGTTGTCATCTGAGATCATTGCACTGAATGATGCAGAGTGTTGTCCTTTAGGATATTTGCATTACAGGATGCAGAGTGTTGTCCTCTCGGATATTTGCGCTGAGTAATGCAGAGTGTTGTGCTCTAGGATATTTGCACTGAATAATGCAGAGTGTTGTCCTCTCGGATATTTGCACTGAGTAATGCAGAGTGTTGTACTCTAGGATATTTGCACTGAATGATGCAGAGTATTGGGCTCTGGGATCTCTGCACTGAATGATGCAGAGTGTTGTCGTCTAGGATATTTGAACTGAATGATGCAGAGTGTTGTCGTCTAGGATATTTGCACTGAATGATGCAGAGTGTTGTCGTCTAGGATATTTGCACTGAATGATGCAGAGTGTTGTCGTCTAGGATATTTGCACTGAATGATGCAGAGTGTTGTCCTTTCGGATATTTGCACTGAATGATGCAGAGTGTTGTCCTTTCGGATATTTGCACTGAATGATGCAGAGTGTTGTCGTCTAGGATATTTGCACTGAATGATGCAGAGTGTTGTCCTTTCGGATATTTGCACTGAATGATGCAGAGTGTTGTCCTTTCGGATATTTGCACTGAATGATGCAGAGTGTTGTCGTCTAGGATATTTGCACTGAATGATGCAGAGTGTTGTCGTCTAGGATATTTGCACTGAATGATGCAGAGTGTTGTCCTTTCGGATATTTGCACTGAATGATGCAGAGTGTTGTCCTTTCGGATATTTGCACTGGATGATGCAGAGTGTTGTCCTCTCAGATATTTGCACTGCATGATGCAGAGTGTTGTCCTCTCGGATATTTGCATTGAATGATGCAGAGTCTTGGGCTCTGGGATCTCTGCACTGAATGATGCAGAATGTTGTCCTCTAGGATATTTGCACTGAATGATGCAGAGTGTTGTCCTTTCGGATATTTGCACTGAATGATGAAGTGTTTTCCTCTCATATATTTGCACTGCATGATGCAGAGTGTTGTCCTCTCGGATATTTGCACTGAATGATGCAGAGCCTTGGGCTCTGGGATCTCTGCACTGAATTATGCAGAATGTTGTCCTTTCGGATATTTGCACTGAATGATGCAGAGTGTTGTCCTTTCGGATATTTGCACTGAATGATGCAGAGTGTTGTCCTCTCAGATATTTGCACTGCATGATGCAGAGTGTTGTTCTCTCGGATATTTGCACTGAATGATGCAGAGTCTTGGGCTCTAGGATCTCTGCACTGAATGATGCAGAATGTTGTGGTCTAGGATATTTGCGCTGCATGATGCAGAGTGTTGTCCTCTCGGATATTTGCACTGAATGATGCAGAGTCTTGGGCTCTGCGATCTCTGCACTGAATGATGCAGAATGTTGTCCTCTAGGATATTTGCACTGAATGATGCAAAGTGTTGTCGTCTGGGATATTTGCACTGAATGATGCAGAGTGTGTTCCACTGACATCTTTTCACTAATTGATGCAGAGGGTAGTCCTCTGGGATCTCTGCACTGGATGATGCAGAGTATTGTCCTCTGAGATATTTGTACTGAAAGATGCAGAGTTTTGTCCTCTGGGATCTCAGCACTAAACGAGGCAGGGTGTATTGCCTTACATGTACTTCTGCTAAGGCATGTGTATTGAGTAAAATGTGAGTGCCTGTTGGTACAGAGTACATTCTGGTGAGTGTAGCCCTGCCTGGTACCCGGGTTAATTTCAAGACACAGACAAGAGATTCAAAGTTCAAAATACAATGGTTTATTAAATCAAATGCCAGGATGGATAAAAGCCTAACTTGCCCTATGCTAAGGCGGGATTTCCTTACCTGAAGAAACTAAGGAAAGTCTGAGACAAAGAGTTCAACTTAAAAGTCTGTCCAAAACCTATCCTTGCCCTCACAACTAAAGCTAAACAATGTGTAGGGATGTGAATAATTAAGGTAATGGTGATTATCATAAAGTTCTGAGCTTCTTCCAGCTCTTAGCTTCTTCTTCAGCTCCCTTTCCCCAAGTTCAAGAAAGTTCCACAAAAAGTCTCAAGGTTACCTCTCCCAAGATGAAGGCAATGCAGTTCCACACAATCCTCGGGGTTCCCTTACCCAAGCTCCAAGCAGCACAGTTAAAAAGAAAAGGGTTGTGAGGCTCTGTTCTCAAACCAACGTTTGCAGTTCCTCAAGTCTCGGTGTTCCCTCTCCCAAGACTTTAACTCAGCTACTTGTACTTGTTTTAGTCTTTTCAAACGGTCAACAGAACTCTGGATCAGCCTGACCCTCCTTCTGGATTGCATCATCAGTTCACTTACAGTGCTTCTTCTTGGTTTGTTTCGCAATGTCTTTGGTTTTCACAATTTAGTGCTCTCTTTTCTAGGCGCAGTTGTCAGACCACATGGTCCACCCAGCACAGGTTGTGTAGCAGAATCCCTAGGCTCTTTCGCCACCACAGGTTCTTCTGTACTTGCCCCTGTGTTGAGTCACATTCACTTAGTTCCTCTTTGTCGGCCTCTCGGCTTTATGTGCAGCTTTACACAGGCTTCTCCTTGTTAGCCTCTTGGCTTTGCCATAACCTGTTACACACCTCCTGCCAGTCTTTGGTACTGCCGCACTGCATCCATTCATAAAGTTCACTTCGTGGTGGTCGTATTCATGTCCGCACCTTTCTATGGCACTTTTTTACACTTGCATTCTTTTGCATAGGTTGCTTTCATGTGGACACTTTCCCTTTGGCTGTCATCTGCTATTTGCTTTTGCCCATAAAGTTTTATTCAATTCAGCATTCAATTTGCTTAATTTCAAGATTTCATTCAGTTCATTATTCAATATGCATAATACGGCTTTGCTTCAAGTTTTCATTCAGTTTGGTATTTAATATACCTAATTCAACTTAGCTTCAAGTTTTCATTCAATTTGGTATCTCCTTTACCCTGATACTCACCAATCCGCGGCATCCATCTGCAGCGGTTCCTGCTGCTTCCTTTCTGCTTCTGAGGTCGGTGGGCCAGCTTCGGCGAGCCCTGCTCGCATGCCGGGAGCTCTCTTGCACATGCCGGCAACTCTGTTGCCTCTGCACGGACGCGGACAGCATCCTCTTTTCTTTCCTGTACGCTTTCAGCCCCAGCTGCTCGTTTTCAAACACTGAGGCTCCCAGACCGGCGGAAGCCTAACGGTTAACTTGCCTTGGGCTCCACAGGTCCTCTGGGATGTCAACCGGAATCCTGGCTCCTTCTCAGGTCCCGCCATGGCTTGCTTCCTCCTCACGAAAAAGGTCTCCTGCTGGTCTCTCCTACACAGACCTCTCTGTTGCTCTCTCTGCTGTTCTTTGGATCTCCCTTCATACACCTGAAACCCCTCGATAGGAGGCAGGTGTGGATTCTCAATTGGTCTTGCCTGACTGTAATTAAAGGGACAGGCCTGACCCTCACAGTACTCTGTGGGCACTTCCTCGACCGAGTACTAGAGTGTGAAATGGGTTATTAGAGTTCATTACTGTCAGTCGCCTCTTCCTTGTCCCAATAATATCAAAGATAAAATGTGGGGAAGTGAGGGGAGCTGGCTTAGAGTAGCCTATAAAAGCCTGGGGGGGTTAGGTTTGTCCTCAATAGGGAAAGGGGGATACCATGTCTCGCCTACAGGCACCCCACTCCCAATTCCCAAGGACCCTCCACCCAGGTGATCCTCCCTCGCTTCTCCACCCCCAGGGTCAGGATCCAAAAGCAATGGAATTTCCCTGGTCACCTGAGAAGAGGATCTTAGGGGAGGAGGTGTGAGGACGCCCTCAGGTTTCTCACAGCATATATAACTTCAACTGGTATGTGAAGGCAGCACAAGGGCTGGTGAGGTTGTCCTTGAGAACTTGGTGTCAGGTGCCAGGCGCATGAGTCTAAATGCAGCATTAAATACGTGCAGACCAATCGATGTTGTCAACTCTTTTTTCAGATTCTTACAGATTCATTGGGCCTCATTATAAGTATGGCGATGAGGCAACAATGGCGCTGTTGCTACCGTACCGCCATACTACAAGTTGTGCTCACGGGTCTCTCTCTGCCCGCCAGGTCGGACCTGCCAGGCAGTGCGGCACCCGCGAGCACAACCCGTTATGAATGGTGCCGGTGCATCCAAGCTCCCCATATCCCATTCAACCCTATGGGGCCGAATGGGGATGTGGAGCCCCTTATTACCAGCACCCGTGAATGGGCAATTACCGGGTCCGCCAAACTCGGCATGACCCGGTAGTTGCACATTTGCGGGTGCCGAATTTTTTCGCAAGTTTGGAGGTAGCCTGCCTGTATTACAGGCAAGGCTACCTCCAAACTTGTAATGAGGCCCATTATCTATAAGCGAATGAGAAAGCTCTCTTCAGCCAGACCTAAAACACATTTCAGTATCATTGTTAATCGAAAGGGAACAGAAGGATTTCATACGTGGGGCAAATCAACATGATGCTAGTCCGAATCATTGCGCCCCATCCTCTCCAGCTCCTTACTGATGTGAGAGCAAGGGAAATCGCAGACGGGAATTGTGATCTAAAGAATCTGGAGAAGAAATGGCGCAGACCCTTGGCTCTATTTGAATAACTTTTAAAACCAAGTTGATAAAATAGTTTGGGATAGGTTAACATCTTGAGCTCATATATATAAAAAATGAAAAAATCATCCACAGCAGTACTGGCACAAATGGCAGTGATTGTCTTGTAGAATCGATTTAATGATGTGCCGAGCCAATCATACGGCCACACACCACTTGTGGGATTACCACTCGTAAAATGTCTTCATGAAAATACCCTTTGGAGCGACAGACCCCAGACAATAGTTATTCCTAATTCGGCACCCTCCCGTCGACCTACCAGCATGCATCAGCATTTCTGCAAAGTTGACCTCTTTCCTCATTCCTGCTCGTCTTTCTCTAAAACACTTCCTGTTCATCTAGCGCTCTTCCCACTTTTCCTATATTTACCCTTTTCCTCTTCCTCCACAGGTCACTGTCCGGCAACCTGTAGCCACAGCACAATAAGGCAACATCCAGACACGCCTCAGCGCTTTGAGACCACTATGAGACCACTATGGTAAGGATAAAAAAGACTTCTAGCATAACCGATAGCCAATAAGAAACTTAACATGGAATCGAGAGAAATATCTTTCACCGATTTGTTCAAAATATTGATTAGATTACTTACCAGTAATATTCAATACTCCTAGTTCGACTCTCTCGTCACAGTACTTACCTATGAAACCCCAGTCTCTATGACAGTACACATTCCACAATTTAGTCCCGCCCACTTTGCCTCCTGGAGGTATAATACCTCCCCCTTATTCACAATACCTTAGTTATTTTCACCACTAGGAGCACAGGACCATCAACTGCTAGGCTGGTAAGGAGGGAAGTCAGTACTGTAAAAAGAAAGAGTAGAACTACGAGTAATGTAGATTACCAGTAAGTAATCTGTTCATTACCTCTGCATCCCTTTTTCCCAAACCCAGTTCTTACCAATGAGGTATACCAAAGCATTCAAGGAGGTGTCTATGACAAAACACACAGATCCCTGTGAATGCCCCTGCACCCTCAACACCAATTATTAACCAGATCCTGTGGCTTCTTCTGCTCCAAGAGAACCAGAATGCAAGAGACATGTGCCAAAGGAACCCTCAAGTCAATGTCCTCATTATTCAATCTATAATGCTTGATGATGGTGTTGGGATCTGCCCATGTGCCCGCTTTGCAAATTTCCTACCGTGAGACACCCTGTGCATTGCCCAAGACATTGCAGTGCCTCTCGAGTGTGCTAGGAGTGTCCCGCTGAATGGGCCATTGTGATAACAGATCTAAGGTCGCGGTTTCTTGTTGCCACTGAAGCCCTTCCTGCTGCCTCTTAGCACCCAAAGGTGATCAAAAGACTGTCGGACTTTTAGAAAGACTCAGTCCTCATACAGTCCAGGAATATTCTTTTAAAGTTGGAACAATGCTCTGCCTTCTCCTCGTAGGAGGGAGGATTCTGATCGAAGGCGGGCAACACTATATCCTCACCCCTATGGAATTTCGCCATAAAATTTAGGTAGACATGCTGGACCACATTCCAGAAATGAGGACATCGGGCTGAACCTTGAGGAAGGCAATAGTACGTAGCAGGGCCGTAACATAACAGAAAGAAGCTAAATTAGACCACAAGGAATGAACAGGCAACGGTTTATTAACGATGCAACTTTGCAAGATAACGATCAGCACCCATCCTAACCTGCTGACCCAACTAACTGGCACCGCCCTCCATGTCGGCTGCCCTTATGCCCCTCAAGATGCTCTATCCCATATCTCCGAATCGTCCTACCTAGGCCTTCCATTCGATATTCCCGCCTCCCCAGAACAAAGAACCACCATGTAGTCTCGCAGAAGTCCATTGTTTATCTTCATGCTCTTCAGCGAGCACGTGGTGAGGCCCTTCCAGTTCAGCTCAGCAGACGCGCCAACTTCCGGTCCCGTCCTCCTCAGGCAAGGGGCGTTGGTCCTCCACCCCATGACGAACATCCTGTCTCCAATGGCACTCACCAGGAAATGGATAAACCTCCTACCCACGATGACAAATTCTCATGTGGTCATAATGTTGATAAGGATATCGTGCATTTTAGTTGGCTCTGTCCGCAATGCAAAACACCACGAAGCAAGCTGCTTCTACCTTCATAAAGCAAAAGGCACGTTGGACTCTGCGCTCCTTCACTGATGTGTTTAACTGTGTTTAACTCTCCCCTTGTATGTTGGACTGTTGAAAAGGTTTTGGTCCAGGCATTTAAAAGAAGGTCAAAAACTGGTACTGAATTATCTAATGAACTTGCTGTTGTAACTTAAATGTATGGTCAATGTACTATTGATATAAATCTTAATCGATGAAGCTAAACTGGTTTTAAAATATTTCTCTTTTAATGTAGGGCATTTTGCTGATTTGCTATTGTTTTTATTACTTTCATGGAAAATGTAATTTATTTCTCCAAAATAAAGTTTATTTTGAATTCTGAATTCTGTCCCCAATGAAAGTCCTATTGTCCTAACCGGCTGAAACTGGTGTATCACAAATGAGGCGGCTAAACAGCATTTACCCACTAACCGCAGTACTCCCAAAATGCTAGGTTTAACACCACTCATGCCACGTGCTCATTTCCCAGAGCTACTCACAAGTACTGGCGCATACCAGTAGTTTATGGGGGAAACCCTCAACAAAAGTCTGCTAGGATTTAAAGGCAAATAATAAATGCTTGCCCAGTGGCATATAGGTGTGTCGAAAGCATCCATTAGGGAAGGTATCTATTATGAACCCATGAACCCTCCCCATGAGTTCATCTGCCCATTGTGACTTTATCTCATTTTCATTTGGCGAGAGGCAAATGAATGCGTCATTAATTGCATCAGCCCCTCCCCCACCTCAATGTCATTGAAACGAAAGGAGTGCATCGTTTATGGTGGCCTCCCTCTCTCCGCCGGCATACCGCAGATATGAGAGACGGTATTCACAAAGGCAGCCCTATTGACCTTATGCTGGATCAGTCGAGGAAGAAATGGGGGGGATAGCTCAGGGGCAACATGCTCGCTTTGGAAGCAAGATGATGCGTAGCAACCCAGGTGTGATCCCTGGGTGCGCGCTTAGAAACCTTTGGGTATTAAGCGAGCTATAACTAACCCCTTACAATTTAGCCGACCTGGACATGCTCTAACCAGAAATGGCGCAAGCAAGTGACATCATTCCTGAAACTAGCACACATGGACGCATTAGACACGAAACAGATATTCACCCATCACAAAGATAAACAGATAATAGGTCAAATGCATTTAGACATAAAGAATGTTACCGGCATTCAATTCAATAGACACTAGAAAACATATACTCAATATATACGCCGAAAAGCAAGACACCTAAGAATAGATACAATGCTTTCTTAACGCAGAAACACATCAGTAATGAGCGGCCATTTTGGAGAAGATGGGCAGCACAGTCACTTTTGAGTGGATGGGAAGCATCGAAGGAACATTGAAGCAGCAAGGGGACCCGACTCGCTGAATTGGCAGAAAATTCAGACCCAAACAGAGCAGAGAATAGCCGTACAACCCTTGATAAGGTTACTGTGGAAAGGAAGGTTTGGATTGGTACTGAAGAGAACAGAAGATAATAGTTCCCAAGCGTTAGACACATTTCGCTTAGATTAAATAGAGAAACAAACATCCCTTAAAGTT
This sequence comes from Ambystoma mexicanum, assembly GCF_040938575.1. Taxonomy (NCBI): domain Eukaryota; kingdom Metazoa; phylum Chordata; class Amphibia; order Caudata; family Ambystomatidae; genus Ambystoma; species Ambystoma mexicanum. The sequence goes on from NC_090932.1 coordinate 91,687,788, forward strand.
CAGGTGCTCATTAATCAAAGCTTAATATTAAGAAGAAAGTAGCTTGAGCATGTCTCCAGTGGTCAGTAAGGGTCAAAACACCTGCATTAATAAGGGCTAAAATCCAAGTAAATGCTTAGCAGAATAATCCAAAACGTGGTCTCCACACACATGACTTATAGTTGGAGAAATATGACTATTCATTAGCTTCAGGGACAGATAGGCTGAGGCCATCAGCCCCCTTGAGTTCCCAGGACAAAGATCCAGGACAATGCCAAGGCTCAAAGCTAAAAGTCCTGGCTTGTGGCCTAGAGAATCAGAAATGGTAACCTTATTGGGAAAAACAGCACCTTGGTGTTGCTCCCCCAGGCCACTATTGCTGCTCATGTGCTGATGACAGGGGCGGATTAAGCACATGTATGACGGACAAAGAGCGAGCAGGCCCTGCAGCATCCCGGTGACACCTTCCCAATCTCCTCACATCAGCCACAGCACACACACACCCTCACCCCTCTATGCTGGCAGTCAGGCACAGTGGGATAACAAAGAGCCGTCTTAAGGGCTCGCTCACAGGGCCCTGCTCCACATATGTCATAGCTAGTGGGGCCCATTTCAATATGAATGGGCACCCCATGCTTACAGTTAGGGGGGCACAATCCGTGGCATCCTTGGGCTCCTTAAATAAGAATGCTCTTTCACCTCAAGGGGCAGGCAGCCAGAGGGAACCTAAAGTCCCACTAAAAAAGTTAGTAATTGCTCTGTCAGCAATGTGCCAATGCAGATGAAACCAGAGTAGAAGAGGTGATAACACTGCTGCCGGCTGGGTGCTATCATAGCCAGTAACCTGCTGCAAAGCGCACATATATAGTATTCAGCTAAGGTGACAGCAGTCAGCAAAGGGCCGCCTGTAACATGCACACAAGGCAAGTTGCACATTTAATCCCATGAAAGTAAGAAATATGTTGCTGTGTAGTAGCCAAAATAGGAGCAGCTGCTTGACCACCTCCTCTTCCCCGAGCCTTTTGAACACATACAACAACATCACAACACTGTGGTACTACAAGACACTGATGTGTTCTAATTTGTCTTCCGGAACTGTCCAGCAAAAGATTTGCAGAACCCTAATTTTCACCATATGGATTGACATGATCAGAAGCGACATCACAGTAAACAACATTACAAGCAGTAGCATCAGTTTTCAATACTCTAGGACTCCATTGGTAAAGAAATTAAAATACGTTTTCAGGTGTGAGCCAAGAAAATAATGTGTTGTGCAATATATAAATATTTGCTATTATTAATATGCAACAACTCAATAGTCTAGTAAAACATGAAGGTTTTTCTGCATGGGAAAGATTGCAAACAAAATCACTTCTAGCGACACACAATGTCTGCTGATCAGGCACAGTGAGATTAAACGATTTGCCCAGGATGACACATTTTGTTAAAGTGGTGAAGATAGTATTTTGACCCAGGCTGTGATTTAAGCACTTGACTACATATCTTCCCAGTGATAGGCAAACAAATATTTTTTAAGGTTGGGTTTTCAAAAACAAAATATCAATGCCTTGAAAGGTACTTAAATCCCATAATAAACCAACCTGTCATTATATACATTGGGCCTCATTAGGAGGTAGGCGGCAGCAGAATGAATGGTGCCAGTAAGGGACCGGCACAGTTCATTCCAGGCCGCCCTATTACAAGGTCTGCAGCGGCTCCCGCTCTGGATGCCTGGCCAGACCAGATGTGCAGAGCGGGACCCGCTAGCAGTCCAAGATGCTAACAACAGGCCCGTCATTAACGGGCCGTTGTTAGCATCCTCCCCATTCCCATTGAGCCCTAAGGGGGCTCAAATGGGAATTGGGATGTACCTGGTCTGGGTCCCACGAAAGGGAATTACCGGACTCTCCAAGGTCGTAATGTCCCGGTAAGTCCCCTTTCGCGGGACCCAGACCAGAGTTTGGAGGTATGGCTACCTCCAAACCTGTAATGAGGCCCATTGTTATAGAAATAGGTCAAGCACAGAGACATGCATAGCTTTACATCTGCCACCCTGAATGCACGATTGCATTAGCAGCCTGCAAAGGTATGTGGGCCTAAAAGCAATATCATTTGGTTTTAAGACAGGTATTCACAGTGAAAGAGAATTCAATATAAGGTAATTTGCTTGAGCCATTATTTTACACAGCATGCAGCATTATACTCCCCCTCCTATTTGTTGTTACCCGCCAATTGCACCTTGTTAGGGACAACACTTTTTACCCAGGAACCCCTGTCTCTGGGTCATCAACCTCTAATCGGTTTATTGAAATGAAGTTGTCATAAAGCTGAACCTGGGAGATCAGTGGGAAAGGTGCTGTGCTCCCCTGCGTTTTTAACCTTCACATAAAAAGTGTGAGCTGGGAAGACTTTGGACAGCTGCTCCTGCTTCAGAGGAGAGAAGTCAGGCCTTATTCCTGTCCCGATCTGGCTGTGTGCCAGACACCGGACATGGCCCATGACAGTGGGACATTGCTGCAAAATGCTGTACGGCTAGCCATCCTACAGACACACCAAGCCCTGTTACCCAAACTTGGGAGTCATCTGGGCTTGTTTAGCTGGCAACTTGGTATAAGGTGAACACAGAGAACTCGCACAAAGGGGATTTTCATCAATCATGTGGATCATTTTGGCTCATTTCAATACAATCTATCTAAGTGGCTGCATTTTAATTGTTTCCCTGTTCATTTATCTATTGCAGCTGCAACTGTGTTTAGGTGGGCAGCTATGGCAAGCACCTGCCCACCTTGCATCACAAATATGCTCCCCTTTTACTCCTTTCCGTCCTGTTTCCTTTTTCTCCCATACAGCATTCTTTTTGCCCCCCTCTTTTTTCCTTCGCAGCAATTTCCTCTCTACTATCCCACTCTGTCCTGCTCTTTTTGAACACTGTTGTCCCCTGTTCTTGCCTCATTCCCTTAATCCTCCTGCCTTTTTCTTTCTCCATTTTTGCCAAAGGTTCTTTGCTATCAAGACCCCACTCTCTTCCTTATTTTGCTGCTATTCGCATACTCACCTGCCTTCCTTCACTAAATGTTTCATCCCTCGTTTACCCACGTCACACGCCATTACATTGCTGCACCTCCACTGCCCGTTCCTCACTCACTTGCCTCCTTTCTCTCCCTTTCCCCTACCCTTCCTCACTCTTCACTTCTCACGGACTCTTTAGTTTAGACCTCCATTATTCCCCATTCTCCCTGCAGACCTGAACCCCCTGCTCTCCATTTCAGTAGGAATTACCCCTTGATATCGCCTCCTGTAATGTCCCTTCCCATTGCCCGTGTTATTGCCCATTACCTTGAACCCTATCATTTCCCAACGTTAGCGTCAGGTGTGATCATCCAATATTTCCAGCACTGACAGCAAATCCTGGCGAGGAGGCGCAGCTGGTTCTTGCTGCAGTCAGATCCCCCGACAAAGAAAACCGTAAAAAAAAGAAAGAACACGACTTTAATAAAATGAAACATTTGCCCCTAAGGTTCATCATTGTGCAACTCCGCCAACTCTAGTCTCTGCCTAATTGACCCGCCCACCTGGGGCCCTCTGTCATTTTTGCAGACGGGGCCCTTTGCCTTAAATCTGCCACTGGCCGATGACCTGCCAAATTGCCAAGGTTGGTGAAACCAAAGCTAACCAATCCCTGTCCTCAAATAACGCTATCCTATAATTGTTGCACCAGCCAATGAATAAGTGTAGAAATAACATGTATTCACTGCTATCAAGTTGGAGGTGGTCTCAGGTGGAGCCATCAGATAGAGCACGGCCAGAGAAAAGACTAACCCTTATGGATTGTATACATTGATGATTCCCCTAAGCAATCCCTCCACCCCACAGGTTTTTGTAACGTGGCTTGTGTTTTAAGCTGTTGTCAAGCTCGAGAATGATGAGAGCGTAGAGACGATTTGTGTTCGCTGGTGTCCCTGTTTTATCTGGATTATTAATAAAACAAGCCTTTGTCAATTACTTTGACACTTCCGTTGTTGGGTGCGGGATTTCCTGGCCTACCCGGTCTGCTCAGGGCTGGGTCTTCCCACGCCACCATAACATATTAAAAACCAAAAGAGGAGGTGTTCTGCGTTGACAGACCCTATCTCCTCTGGTCTATGAGTGGATGTAATTGCAATCAGGAAGGTCGCCTTCAGAGTCGCATGCCTTACATCTATAGAATCAATTGGCTCAAATGGGGAAACCTACGAGACACCAGCATCAAAGGGCTATCCCACATACCTACGTGGTACAAGGGTTTCATTAAATAGAAGCCCCTAATTACTTTTACCGCCAGTCAGTGCCCTTCCCCACTCACCACCTATTGTTCAGGGAAGGCCTTAACTGCTGCTCCCAAAGACGATACTGCCAAACCCTTCCGAATCCCCCACCTGAAGAAACTGGAAAATACACGGGACTCCACACTCTAGCACATAGGCCCTCATTACGACCCTGGCGGAAAGTGACTGACCGGACCGCCACAGCGTAAATAGCGTTTCCGCCATTGCACGATGGAGCAAAGTGCGGCCCATTCCGACCCATCGGGCACGAGCACCACGCCATGGCGGAAGTGCAAAGTCTGCGATGGCGGAAATGACCCCAAAACGGCCCACACCGCCGCCGTACGGCGCCCTAGGTGCAATACCGCCACCCATCATAGCGGACACCGCAGTGAGCGCCAACCGGAAAGTACGGCGACCGTAAATATACGGAAACGGAAGTAAAAACATGGGCCCGGAACGGGAAACAACACCCCGTACACCTATAAAACCACAAAATACACACAACCACTAAAAACACCACCCTGAGACACATCCCAACCCGTCATCCACCCTAGTGAAACCAAGAAAAATGGGAAAAGTAGCGAAGAAAGCGTGCGACCGCAAGCGGCAGGTCCACTTCTCCCGTGAGGAACTCACCGTACTCACAGAGACCCTCCAGGAGAATGCCGCCGCCGTCTTCTCCACGCAAATGACCAGGACGGCACTTGCGAACAAGAAGGCCATATGGGCCCTGGTGGCACAGCGGGTAAGTGCGGTGGGGACCGCACCCCGCAACCCACAGCAATGCAGGAAGCGGTGGGACGACCTGCGGATACGCGTCCGTAGCATACTTTCTGCCAACCGCAACATTGCCACAGCCACCGGGGGAGGGTCGGAATCACCCATCAAGTTGACCCCCTGGGAAGAAATCTGTGCCTCCACCATTGGAATGGAGAGCATAGAGGGAGTCGGAGGGATGGAGAAAGGAGTGCAGACATCCGGAGAATCAGGTAGGTGGCCCAAATAAAACCATGCCAAATCCACAATGTCCAATCATGTGACTCACATGTGTCCACATAGCGCAACAGCAACACATGGCCAGGAGAACGTCCACACACATTGGCCTGATAGCGCACTTTAAAACACACAATAAATACATAAATAAGTAAAAACCCCAAAAACACCCACTACACGTGCAGCAGGCACACCCTAACTGCAGGCTGCCAAACAACTGCACCCTCACTCCACACACAAATGAAAGCACCTCCAAGGCCCCGACCCAAATCACCCTCAGGTACCACCCCAATGCATGTGATACATTGCCATTCCAATTCCCACAGACCCATTAATAACGCTCGCCCTCCTTTACTCCACCACAGGGTCCGATCCAAACGACGAGCTCCAGGACACCCCTACCAGCACACCTGCAAAGAGGGCCAAGACCGACGGCCAAAGACCCTCCACCTCAGCTGCACGCATCAAGACACGGCAGCAGCACATATCAAGTGGCAGCACACAGGAGGGAACATCAACAGGCACCCCAGCAGCCAGCATGCCCACAACAGCACCACCACAGGTCCCCCCAATGGATGCCACAGAAGGTACTGCCTCTGGTGGCAGCAGCACCATAGGTGACACCCCATTAATGGCAGCATGCTCCGACACAGAAGACGGGGATGTCGAAGTCAGATCCATCCATGACCTGTCCCAATCCCCCTGTCTGTTCCATCCCGTACACCATGAGGATACCACGCAGGGGCACCCACAAGACGACGACTGGCCATCCCCCACAAGCCCTGTGGCAGGGCAACATGAGGCGAACAGCCCCTCTGTGACACCACCGCAAATGGCCATGGCCCAGCAGAGGCAACAGTCCCTCGACCAGTTAATCGTGCAACAGCAGCAACTGGCCACGCTCCTCAAGGACCATGCCGATGGATGTGGGGGCACTAAGGCAGACATAGAAACATCAACTGAGACACTTAGGGCACAAATGGAGAGTAGCACCGAGAGCCTGAGAGTCCAAATGGAGAGTAGCACCGAGAGCCTGAGAGTCCAAATGGAGAGTAGCACCGAGAGCCTGAGAGTCCAAATGGAGAGAAGCACCGAGAGCCTGAGGGGGGAACTGCATGCGACGTCCAAAGACGTATGTGCCGAACTTGCCGCAGTGCGCCGTGTGCTCACTGAGCTCTCACAAACCCTTAGGGACATGCATGGACGTGAGCAGGCAGAGACATCATCCGTTGCAAGTTCCGTCCAGGGCAGCCCCCAACGTAGATCTGGGAGGAACCTGCGCTCCACAGGCAGGGGTGCCCCTGATACCCGCAGAGGGGGCTTGCAATAGCGACTGCCCACTGACAATGAGCATCTTTGGACACTGGTGTTCGGGGGGGAGGTGGGAGGGTGGAGGGGGTGTGTTGGGCTCACTTGGGTGGCGGGTTGATAGGGTGTTCCACATGATATCACATATGCCATAAACAATGCACGATCAAACAATGAGATGTGTAGACAATGATCTTTGTGTACTAGGCCATCATAGGCCTAGACACACACAGTGCCACGAGTCCCGTGTCCATGTATCAGCCACCAGGCGTGAGTGCTAGAAGCATGCATCTATGAGATGCTGACGAATTTCACGGCCCTCCTGTGCCTCGCAGACTCCTTGAGGTGCTGCCACATCCCCACCCTCATCATGACCATCTTCAGGTGCTTGCAGTTCTGCGTCAGGGGGCATGGGCACATTTCTACGTACGCACATGTTGTGGAGCATGACACATGCCATCACCATCTTTGCAACCTTCTCATGGCGGTACAGGAGTGCCCCGCCAGACCTGCTGAGGCACCGGAAACGAGTCTTCAGTAGGCCGAATGCCTGTTCAATGACTACACGGGTACGTGAGTGGGCATGGTTGTAGTCCTCCTCATGCTGGTCCCGTGGGTTCCGGACTGGTGTGAGGAGCCATCTCTTCAGTGGATATCCGGCATCACCTGTATGTGGACGATAAACGAATTATGTGGAATGCCATTGCTACGTACGCACCCCCCCTTCCTGCCAGGTCATTGCCGCATCACATACCCCACATCATCATGCATGAAATGAAACTCACCGAGTAGCCAGGATCTGTTCCCTGCGTGTCGCTCCATGTAGCGTGGTATTGTAGAGTTCCTCAAGACCATAGAATCATGGGTTGATCCAGGGAATCGGGCACAACAATGTGTAATGATCCTGTTGGAGTCACACACCATTTGTACATTCAGTGAATGAAATTGTTTTCGGTTGCGGTACTGGGCCTCCATGGCATGTGGGACGACCAATTCCACATGGGTGCAGTCGATGGCACCAATGCAACCCGGTATGCCGCCAAGTGCATGGAATCCCACTTTTGTGTTGGTAATTTCCTGCTCCGAGCGTGGTAGAGAGATGTAGTCGTCTGCGTGCTGCAGGAGGGCATCGAGCACTTGCAATAGTGTCCGTGAGAACAGTGGCTGAGAAATGCCATGCAACTGTCCGACTGTGTGCTGGTAGGTGCCTGTGGCCAGGAAGTGGAGTACAGACACCACCTTCAGTAGGGGTGGGATGGCGGTTGGGCTATCTATCATGCTGACAAGGTCAGCCTGTGTCATGTCCACAATGGCGGCTATGGTGTCCCGGTCCAAACGGTAGAGGGTGTGGATCTGCTCATCAGTGAGGTTGAACGGATGTGCTCGGAGGCGTGGGATTGCGGGCTGCCTGCGTGGTGGTAGTGGCTGTGCTGGCAGCCCTTGCTGGCCCTGCCTTGCCCTCCTCCTCCTCCTGCGTCTCCTCCGTGCGGCCGGTTGTAGTTGGTGTTCGTCTTCTTCTTGGAGTTGGAGTACTTGCAGTGCTATCAGGTCCCCCAGGGCCAACATCGCGAGTCCTGCCAGTAGCATTTCGGAGTGGTTGTGGGAGGAGACTGGGCGTGCAATTTATGTGTTTTCAGGCTGTATGGCCTCCACCTGTGGTGATTCATTCCACCTGTGCAAGCTGCTCTCCCCTTTGGGCGAGCACGTCCCGCACACAACGCTGCAATTCGAGGAATGGCATCTTGCTATTACAATCATGTATTAGTACCCGATGGCCGTGTAACATTGGTTGATATGTTCATTCGGCTATGGTCCCATTGTTTCACATGCATTCTTTGCAGTCGCGAACAGACTTGTGAAGGGTCAGTGGAACGTAGTACTCGAGTAACGGTGGGCCCTCATGCATCACTGTACCGAGTTGCACCGACGGGCGGGGCGTCCCATTTGTGGGTGAAGGCAGTTGCCATTTTCACACACAGCCGCACTAGATGGATTAATTTGTGATTTCAAGCGGCCACAGATGCCTTTTCGACGTGATGTTGCAAATGAGGAATTCGAAGGGCGGCGCTTTCGGTCTTCAGCTAGCGGCGAGGAGATGCCCACAGGTCTGACTGCAAATATAACGTTCTATTGTTCAGTGTCCTTGGGACAGGGGCCATGGCGAGGATGCAATGATTGATATGAATAGTTTGGGATGCGCAATAGCGAAGTGGATGATGAGGCCGGACGTTCCCAAATACATGTTACTTCACAACACTGGAATTACGGGCTGGGGCACAGTGGATTTTGCAGGCTGCATAACGCACAGACTCAATGGAATTCTCACATGTTATGTGAGTATGGAAACAGGCGTTATCATTACGGGATGAGGGAATGATGAATGGATGCATGGGCAGATGATTTGATACGGTGTTTGCCATGTACAGGGCTTCTTGGAATCTGTCCGCCTCCCCTGCGCTATGTGATGCAGGGCTGCCATAGTGGGACCATCGTCTATCTGGCCTTGTTGAGCCCTCCCTGTCTCGACGCGCCTTCAGACACTTGTGTCCATGCACGTTACCAATCCCATCTGATGGATTCTGTTTTCACAGACGCATGCACAGGTACACTCGTTTGTGATGGTGTTTTCACTTCGATATGGATAGTTATGAGTCGCAAGTGGTTTTGGGGTGGTGATGATCCTTTGGAGTGGGCTAGCATGCATATGGCTGTGGATCTAGTGTGATCATTGAAGTGAGTTGTTCAAATGTAGTTCTGATGGCCATTCTTTTCTTTTTCTTTTCTTTTGGTTGACAGGTATCTCCTCCCCTTTTGCCACTGCCATCTGTATGCCACTCCTGCAGATGGGTTTTACTCCCGACACCTGCTGCTTCGTGTTAATCAGTGGAGCAGCATTACGATCTTATGGGACGATCGCCAATGGGCCACATGCCCTTACGCAGTACTAGTGGCTAGGAGCAACATTTCGGCCTTTCAGCTGGACTAGTGCCTCCCTATTGGGACAGCCCTGCGGTTCTAGGCGCTTCCATGTTGCCTTTTCGTACGAGAATGTAGCCCCTGTGTCCCATGAAGGAACAGGGCGTCACACAAGAAGTAGCTGGTCATTTATTGCGGATGCAGCCCACAATGGTGAAATGTGTTTTGGAGTTCATGGCCTGATGGCTGTATGGGCTTGGTGAATTTGTTGTGCATTAAATTTCTATTCTGATATGGGCCGTGTAGCGTTCTTCTTTGCAAGTGATGTGGCATATTCCTATTTGGGGAGCGATGTATTGTGAGGAGATCTGCATTGGGTTCCAGCTTCGGAGTATAGTTGCGTGGTACTGTGCTGGGCGCGTTTGCCTACGAAGCCCAGTGAGGGCTGCCAATATGACTGTTTGGATGATGTCATGCTCAGGGGCGGGGGATTAGGTTTTGTGTAACAGATGCCGGTCAGCCAGGTGGATTGGTGGAATGATGTGATTATCGGAATGTTGCTGGTCACAGGTGCCTGTGTTTGCGTGCGTTTCTTGGTGGGAGACTGGGGTCATGTCCATTGGTATAGCTTCTGTATTCGTGCCATCTGTGCCCTGCAGCTCCCATTGGCCCCTCTTGTGATTCTTTTGTTCGTTGGCATGCATGGGTGACTTGTACATTTCACTGGTTGCATTGTGACTTCGTTGCACCTACGGGGAGTTGTACTATGTGGCCAGGGAGCGGTGTACAGGCACTCAGTGGGGCCGTTTACGGTTGATTCGCGATGCCGTACTTCTCACCATGGCGGAATGGTACTTTCCGCCGTGCTTGATGGCGTTAAGTACATGTCCGCTAGGGTCGGAATTCGCGTACCCTTGCGCCATGGTGCTAATTACGGTTTGGCATGGCGCGCGCGTACTTGGTGCAGTTAGCGTTGGCGTTCACTACGGTGTCGCTAATGGCATCGTACTTTACGGTGACGGGTCATAATCGCACCGAGCGCTATTCGATGGCGGTATTGCATTTCCGCCATCGTTTTTCGATTTCCGCAAGGGTCGTAATGAGGGCCATAGACTTTATTTCTACTCCATCAGGCCAAACAATTGGCCCAATGACTATTGCAACACTTGACGGTAGTCTGGTGTCCGCTTCTAAAGGCATACCGCCACCTGTTGCAAGAGACACAGATTTCTCAGCCCCCACCACATAACTTCCAGCCCACTCAAAGAATCGCCCTCACCTATGGAACATCCGGATGCAACTTTAGGAGAGGAGGCCAGACACAATGGGCCACAACGATGCAATTGCTCGTGCCAACAGGATTGGGAACCAACCCCTGCCGGGTCAACAGATAACCACTAAACTGACATCTGCAGGAATGGTCCTGATTTGCCTGACGATCCTGGGGATTAAAGGAATCAGAGGAAAGGCATATAAGAGTTCCCGGGGCCATTCCAATACCATGGCATCCACCCTCCAGGACCCCTGAAACTGAAACCGGAGCAGGATCTCCTGAGTTGAGCTTTCTACCGAGCAGTAAATAGATCCATCATGGGAGCCCCACACCTGCCACACAAGTTCCGAATGATGCTCAGGCGAAGCGACAGCTCCTTTGAACAAGGGAAGACCCTGCTGAGATGATCTGAGGCCCCGTTATCCACTCCTCTAATGTGCACTGCCTTCAACGGAACCAGGTGGGCCTCTGCCGATGGACCTATTTCCTCTGCTAGAGTTTCTAAGAGTTTTGGATCTCGACCCTACTGGTGGTTCATATAGGACACTGCTGAGGAGTTGTCCTTCCTGATCAGAACGACTTCATTGGTATCTAGAGTAAAGAAGGTGCACAGCGACCTTCCAATGACTGCCAACTGCTTCAGTTTAAAGAGGGATCTCCCACTCCCGTAGCCACCTTCTCCTGATGTGCTGGGTGCTTTACGGGGCCTCCTCCATTCTATACTCCTTGCGCCAGTAGTAAATGAGATCCTGGATGGGGGAGGGAGTCCAGGACCATTCCTTTCAGCCCGTACTGTCTGGGCCAGCTGGGCCCCTTGGTGCCACAGGTTACACTATGGACTCCAGCCAATCCCCCCAGGAAAGGAAGGGCTGGACCTATTGCAATGCCTTGGTCTTGAAGGGGGCTCTGATGATAAACTAATTCAAACTCTTCAGGTCTAGAATCATTTAGAACGTGTTCTTCTTCTTCTCCTTATAGACTAAGAATATTACTGAATAATAGCCCTGGCCTTTCCCCATCAGAGGCCCTCATCACTGTTCCTTTGTCGAGAACTCATGGATTCCAAGCTGCTTTGCCCTTCTACTGTGAGGAAACTGAGGGCGTCCTCACTTATTTTCCCCCTGGATCCTCCTTTCAGGTGGCCATGGAAAGGCTATCGCTCTTGGATCCTGACCCTGGGGGTGGATATGCGAGGAGGATCACCTGGGTAAAACCAGGCAAGTGAGCGGTGCTCCCTATGGCTGCAGCGAGGGAAGCAAGGCACGTGGGAGCAGGAGAGGCGAACAAAGAGTGAAAGAAACAGAAGGCAGCTGCCATGTGCAACCAGTGAGTGGAAACAAGGGAAACACTCATACCGGGGTGCTCTGAGAATCTGAAACAAGTACTTTTGAATATCGACAAACTGAAAGACATTATAAGCACTGTTGAATGCCACCCAGAAAAAAAGCAAGTTCTGAGTACTCGTGAGTAGAGTGAAAAAAAGATGGTACATGTGGCAGATATCACAGCATGTATTGTTGGGGACACAAGTATTGGCAACGCCAAGAGAATACCAGGAAGGGTATGAGATGAGAAACCAAGTACTGGGCAAAGCTAAAAGAGTTCAAGGAACTGCAGGTTAAGAGGAAACCTGTACTGGCAAGAGCCAGAGGAATACAGAAAAGGGTAACAAAGTGCATGGTGGTCAAACAAGCCACGGAACAGTGTTAGAAGAGTGTGACACTGATGAAAGAAGCAAGTGTCACTGTCAAAGGAAGGCAGTGGATAATTGTTGATGGAAAGCAGTCAAGAAGGGGTATCAGTTGTGTGACATGTAATATTTGGACTGTGTGGTCCGAGAACTGCACCTAGACCGAGTCCGCCCCAGTATGGAAAAGACAATGATAGTATCCACAAAGAAGCTTGTGAATTGCAACAGTCGCGCATGTGATTTTGAAGTTAAGAAACAGAACTGCCTATAGCAACCAGTGAAAGGTACTGATGCCAAAAGAGCTGGGAAGAGTCCCAAGGAATTGTGTTGTTTTGAAAAGCTGGAAGATTTTGAACTCTTGTGGAAGAGAACCCCTGTGTTTTATGAACTTCTTTGAACTTTGGGAAGGGGAAGCTGATTACAAGCCAAGAGCTGGAAGAAGCTCGGAACTTTATTTTGAACACTATTCAGTTTGATGCTGACATCCCTACAGATTCTATACAGTTAGTTGTGAGGGCAGGTCTAGGTTTTGGACACAGATATACATCTGATTTGGACTTCTTGACACAGACTATTCTTAGTTTTCTTTAGGTAGGGAAATCCCACCTTAGCATAGGGCATGTTAGGCCTTAGTCCATCCAGCTTTTAAGTTTATAAAAGTTTCGAGAACACGTCTTGCACCCGTTGCCTGTGTCTACTTCTTGGTGCCTTCACATCCTTAATATTGCAGTCATCGGTGTCCCTGAGGGAACTGAATGGCCTGAAAACTCTATCTGGCACCACAACTTGCTGCCCTCATGGTCCCGGCATCCGACAAACACTGCTCCCACTACTTCCCTGAGAAATGTAATATCCTGCCCCCCTACCCAGGCACGCATTGTTAATCAGGACCTCCGCTTTTTCTGAGGGAATTTAGCCCGACCCTGACCTTGGTTGAGCCTGGGTCTGTCTCTCATTTCCTGACCACCTTTGCCCCATCCTGATTGCAGAACCTCTGCTGCCCCTGTAAGTCCACATTTTCTGAGCCATACATTCCTTGCACCTATCCATATGCCAGTCTCTGATATGTACATGCCCCCTCCTGGAAGTGGAGGCCCCCTTCATCTTTCTTAGCACCCTTGCACTTTCCTTGGCTTCTTCTTCCTATGGGCTGGGATTAAAGTATAGAGGATCCTTCTATATCCTATCCATACTTCCTCTTTTCTTTAACCCTTTTAGGGAACTAATTCTGCATGTATATTTACCTTCATGCGCTGTCAATGAATAATGAGCCCCATCTCATAAATCGGCTTGTTTCAAATTACTGGCCTTCATGCGCATGCATGATCCGCCTCCCGGTCTCCTAACCCAAGATGGCTGACCATTCTGCTTTCAGAAGAAGGCAGCCTAGAAAGACGCTATAAGACCTGCCCCCTCGTTCTCACACTGCAACTCCTGAGGGGAGGAAGTACTCTTTACCAGCAATGCCCGCATTCCTGCATGGCTCATTCTGCTTGTGCATCTTCTGGTGCTGGGCAATTCCCTGTCCTAAGACCACCAACTGACCATCATTCACCAAGGTCAGCAATGCCATTTCTTCTTCCTTCACCTACCCTCCTCACCCGGCAGGAGTGTCAAGAAACAGCCAGCATTATTAGGCAGAGTTCTGGAACTGTTTACCTGAACCCCCGAAAGCCTTGCCTTGCAGTAGGGTGGTCATGTGAAAAGTAAGCTTAGTAGCTCACCCTGGCCCGTTTCCAGAAGACAGGATACTTTTGAACTATGGGTTAGTGGGTAAGGGGAGATATTATACCTCCAGGAGGGACAAGGGACAGGACTAAAATCATTTGGCCACTGGATCTTGACATGGAAGCAGGAGCCTCAAGGGTAAGTACTGGGACGAGGAAGAGGGACGTGGAGGTAATAGAGATTATTATTGTTATAATATGCTCAAAATTAAACAAGGGGATCAAGTTTTCGCCTGTATTACCAATGGGACATGTGCACTTATGTTTAAAACCTGTGTGTTCCAAATAGTACAAAGATAAAAGACCCACACGTGTTTTGCTCAGAGGTTTGAAATTGAGACCTGCGTCGCGCTTTCGTAAGGCCTATGGTGAAATGAACCGAAAGAGTAAAAAGGGAAGAGGAATCAAATATTTCCAAATGTGTTTTTTTTACTCTCCAATTGCTATCAGCGTATCATGCTTCTACAATTTCAAGGAGCCCTTTCTCAGAACCAGATGTCCTTGCCTCCCATAATCCTTAGCAGGTAGTTTATGGTAATTGAGTGAAGTTTCCAGACTACCCCTTTCCCACATCGGCCAACTCGCAGATGCATATAGGATATAATGGATCTGCTTGAGAGAGCGAGAAAGAGAGAGCGAGATAGAGATAGAAAGAGAGGAGTGAGAAAGAGAGAGAGAGAGAGAGACAGAGACAAAGACACACACAGAGAGTCACAAAGAGAGAGAGGCATAGAGAGAGAGAGTGAGAGAGTGACACACACACACACAAAGATAGACATCGAGACATAGTGAGAGAAAGACAGACAGAGGGAGAGACAGGCAGCTAGAGAAAGAGAGCGAGAGAGACAGGAAGAGAGGGAGCGGGAAAGAGAGAGAGAGACCAAGAAAGAAAGAGAGATAAAGAGAGAGAGAGAGAGAGAGAGAGAAAGAGAGAGGAAGACACACAGAGAGACACAGAGAGCCAGAGAGAGAGAGACACACACAGATAGATATCGAGACAGAGAGAAAGGGAGAGCCTGAGAGAGACAGCCAGGGAGGGGGAGAGAGAGAGAGAGAGAGAGAGAGAGATAGAGAGAGAGAGAGATAGAGAGAGATGCAATGTGAGATAGTGAACACGAGGCCAATGGTGGGAGTGCAGGATTGCAGGCTGTTTTGCGATGTAAGGTCTGTTCCCCATCCCCCCGACTAACCGACTCCCCTCTCAGATCTCCTACTGCCCTAAAATACACCCCCCACACTCCCAGACGGCTGCCACAGGCCTAACCATTAGCACTTTAACACTAATTGAGCCATGACTAAACTCTCCTCTTTAGCCCTGTCGCACTCTTCCACATCAGCTGCCAGCCAGACCCAAAGCACTGTAGTCTGTCAGATGCTGGGCTCTTCCCCATGGATAACCTGCTCCCAAGACTCTCTGCCAAACCCATACAAAGCAGATTGGCACTCAGGAACCGGGAAACTCTGACCTGTACCAACCAACAGTACAGGTTCCTCGTCTGCCTCTGGTTCCTCGTCTGCCTCTCCCACTGTCCCACTATTGACGCCCTATTTTTCTTACACAGCCACGTGCAGCGAGTACATGAAGAGTGTGAGAAGGAGCTGAGGAAGACCACTTGCATTACAATTAAACTAAGTCTGACTATTTTGGGGCATTTCCTTTCCAAAAATGCACTTTTACTGATAACATATTGCATAGACGTATGAAAACAAAAGCTTTATGTTACTAGTTGAACTTAATTTGGTTGGTATCTGTTCAGGTCAGTTACTCTGAATGCACATTGCAAAGGCGCAACAGGTTCTTATTCCTTTGAAATACAATTGAGCTTCAAGAAACTTCCTCCTTGACACCCTGTGTTTGGGCAGGCAGTCCCTGTTCCACAAATAGGCAGGCTAGCTCGGTGGGTCCATGTCCTAGCCGCAGGTCATGGGACAGAAGCCTGAAGGGGCTGGCTCAGACTTTCATCCTTCCCATCTTCATGAAATAGGTGTAGTATAATATAGTCATCAGTGGCGGCTGGTGGATTTTTTAACTGGAGGAGCGTAAGTATATGCCTGAGATATGCCACAGCGATGGAGCGTAGCGAGGGAGCCTGCACCAATAAATGGTGGTTTGAAGAGGTTCTCTCCTTTTTAAAAATAATGGGTTCAAATGGTGCATTTTAGAGCACACTTTTTAGAAAAATTGGGTAAAAAGCCAAACAGTTTGCAATTGGTTTTGTATGGTAATTCATGAAAAAAAAAACAAAAGATGGAAGTCACTAACAGTGGACAGGAGCATTTCTCCAACACATTTTCATGATGCCTTTTAGTACAATATGTGCCCGTATAAAAATTTTTCACACTGGCTGTGCCCATACATTTCCATGCTGAGTGCCCATTATACCCTACTATTCCCATATAGGAACATACTCATGTTTGCTTTGTGCATAATGTCAGTAATGATACTATAAGAAAACATGTCCATGTTTGTTCTACCATTATATGGCAGTATTCCCAAATAAGAGTATACTCCTGTTGGTTTTGCCATTAAAATGCATGCCAAGCGGGCCATGGCAAAGTGGTGCGTGGTGTAGATGCTGGACCTTTGAGCTCCTGCCGTTTGAGGCCATATGTAGCCCCTTTATTGGTTCCCCCCCAGATATCTTGAATTGGGGGGGAAATGTGTAGGAAGTAGCCCCCGACACCCATGCCGTAGTAAACCTGTGGCCCGAAAACCCAGGGCACCATAACGGCACCAGAGATCTCATTGCCAAGATGGCAGGCTGCACCTGACTTTGGAGAACTGAGGAGGAAGCCTGGCTGAAGGGACAGCTTGGATGCTGCGGGACCCCCATGGAGTTGCTGCAAAAGTGGAGCAGGCTGCTGGGGACTCCTTCGGGTATGCCGACTGACGTGCTGTGGTGGCAGAGGCAGCCGGTGAGCAGAGGAGGAGCCAGTTGCCCCTAAAGAAGATCGGAGCAGGAGCTGGGAGAAGTTAGCTTCTCGTGCTTCCACACCGGGTCTTATATCCACGGAAGCCCGAAATAGAAGGTGGGCTCTGCAGGAGCAGGCCGCAGGCCCTGGCAAACTTTCTTTACTGCTCTCATGTGCTGCGATGTGCATGGAGCAGCTGCAGGTAGGAGCCTTAACTCTGTGCTCCTTAGCTAGCCCCGAGCCTGGTGTGCTGAGGCCTGATTCCACTGGGGCCATGCAGGGATCCCGCTGTCCAGAAGAGGAGGAGGAGGAGCAGCAGCTCGCAATAAGGAGAATATCTGCATCCTCCTTCGGGATACCAGAAGAAGTGGTGCCTGAAATCCTTCCCAACTCGCTAGTGGATACTACACATCCATTCAGGAGGCTCTGTGCAGGTGCCGCCAGAGGCCGAGGAAGCACAACTCCTTATGATGTGAGCGAGGTGAAGGGGTAAGAGACATAAGGCCAGCAATTCGACCTGTGGAAGAACCGTGGGATGAGGATAAGAAGGATGAGGGGGTGTTGGCAGGCTCGCAAGAGAGTAAAAAGTGTCTGACAACTATTCAATTTGTGCGTAAAATTAAAAATTTGTTTGAAAAGATAAGTGACAAAACAGCTGTATTTCAAAGTGGTTCTAAATAATTTATTACACCTGGAGAACATTTTCCCCACCCAAGAGCCTTGCAGATGCATACTACCCAGCTTCATCTTCATGGTACTTGGGCACAAACTCTGTTAAGAGTTACTACAGATGCCAGCTAGTTACATCGGATGATTCATAAATCAAGTCCCTCACTCTACCAGCATCACTTCTCTGCCTCTTTGGCCTACTGTCGCTGCCTGGCACTACCTGCTTGACAGCCACTCCATGTTTTTGCTTCATCTCTCATTTCCTTTGGTACTCTGTTTCCCTAGTCTCTCACTTTCTGATGCGCTGACTCTTACCTGTTGTGATGCCACATTTTGCGGTCTGTTTCTCTGTCACTCTGCCTCTCTCCTCTCTGCATTCTATTGTTGCTGTTTCCCTCCTATATCTCGCTGTATCGGTTCATATAACTCCTCTTCCTCTCTCATTTCATTACTCTTGCTAGAGCTGTTTTTTCATTTCATTCTCGGTTGTGGTTGTTACCCCTTTTGATTATCTGTCTTGCACTGTCTCTTATGCTATTGGCCTGCCCTTCTCTAGTCTTGCTTTTCTATTTCCATCTCCCCCACCTGATGTTGATGTGTGTTTTATTTTACTGTCTCCAAATGTCTCTTTTGCTCTGCTTCTATCCCTCACTCCTATTGTGTGTGTGTCCTATTATTAACTCTGTTTCCCTTCTCACTTTCTTTGTTGCCCTATCATGTAGCTTATTGCTCTCTCTTCCTGTTGATCGAATTCCTGTTTTGGATTGTCTAGTATGTTCTCTGTCCCTTCACCCCCCGACCCCACATGCATGTCACAGCTTTGTTCTTCTGTGTTGCTTAGGTTCAGAGTTGCCCTTCCTCTCCTGTTTTTCTGTTTGTCTTTTAACATAGCACCAATAAATATCAGAAAAGCTGAAAATACCTTTTCTATTTAATAATCTAGTGCAGCTTTACCATTTGGTGCTCCTTTTTAGATGTGTGCAAACCTTCTTTTGGCCATTAGGCTGGGAATTACAGACATTAAGGTTTGTTTGACCAGATGCAGCACTTGCTTGAATGCAGATGCATTACCAACACTGTATGCCATTACAAGTACAAAAGCCCATGTGAGATGTGTGTTCTGAGCCATTACATGTATATCAGCCTCAATGAGGTGTGTATTCTGAGCCATTACAAGTATAGCAGCCTTGATGAGCTGTGTGTTCTGAGCCGTTACAGGTATAGCAGCCCAGATGAGATGTGTCTGGTCTGAGACATTACAAGCATAGCAGTCCGCATGGGATGAACAAGTTACTTTCTTACCTGGTAACGTTCTTTCAATGGGATGTTCCGACGACGTATTCCACATCTATGACAGGTAATCACCACAGCTGTGCTGCTTCGGAAAATTTTCAGTATCTGTGTCCTGTGTCGATGATGTTGATACGCTGTCCTCGAGGGCCTCCGTCGAGTCGACGTCGCCGGATGTTATAAGTAGGACGCACGACGCCCGTAGCCTCAGTTGTAGTTTTTTCCCCAGAACGTGTGGCACCAATCTTCTGCCAGTATAACTACAGAAAGCTTCGCGGAAACGGTAGCTGCAATCGCATAAGAAATTCTGTATAGTGGCAGGCTGGGAGGGTACAATGTGGAATACATCGTCGGAACATCCCATCGAAAGAACGTTACCAGCTAAGAAAGTAACTTGTTCTTCGAGGGGATTGTTTCTTCCAACGTATTCCACATCTATGACAGACTCCCAAAGCAGTACCAAAGTAAGGAGGTGGGAAAAGAATTTTGAATTTTAGAATGCCCAATTAAATAGCAGAATAGAGGACCGACTTGCCAAAGGCAAAATCTTGCCCATGGATAGATTCCAGGGAGTAGTGCCTTACAAAAATATGGACAGAGGCCCATGTGGCTGCTTCACAAATGTTACGAATGGGAACACCCCTCTGCAGAGCAGTAGAGGCAGCCACACCCCTGGTAGATTGGGGCCGTAAGCCTACAGAGGGTCCTTACCCGCCAGACGGTAACATTCAGAAATTGTCAAGATAATCCATCTTGACAAAGTCTGCTTAGTAACAGCGTGTCCCAAACACCTTCCAGCGTATCCTACAAAGAGCTGATTGTCCACTCTGACTCGGGACATGCGTGAGATGTAGAAACTTAAAGCTCTCCTAGGATCCAACCTATGGAGCCTCTCCTCTTCCTTACCAGGATGCGGAGGAGGATAGAACGCCAGAGAATGACCTTCTGGCTTAAATGAAATTCCGACACCACTTTCGGAAGAAAAGAGGGACGAACCCTAAGGTGTAAGTGATTTCAATCCGGCACTTCACCTAAGTCAATGCCTAGCGTGTAATGCACAACTGAAATCCTTATTTATTTATTTGTGTCTAAAAGTTATTTTATTCTGAATGATGTACCACTTATATCACGCCCCTCTCTTGGAACCCCCCCGATCACACTGCACCAGGAATCAGGCTGGTTTGCAAAGTTAAAATATTTATTTATGTATTCACAATATAATCACACTATTCTTAATGGGAATACCATGATCACCAATGGGGTGATGTCACACTAAGCAATCTCTTTAATCACAAGGAGTAATGATGAGCAAAGATAATGCAGCACAAGAATAATACTTGTGTGGGTGTGTTCAAATCAAATGGCAATGTGGTTACTCTTTTCCCCTGCACACCCCTCAACTTCCCAATATGCAATATGCAATGTAGAGGGTTAGGAGGGGAGAGAACAGGTTTCAGGAATACAGAATTCAAACAAATGTCAATCCCAATTTCCCCCCAGCAACACAAGAGAGAAACAGGAATGATTGGCAAACTGTCAAAATGGTTTTAAAGTTGGCTTAGAATGGAATGGGTAAAAACACTTAAAATGGGCTAAATCACAGAAAGTGTTGAAATTCTAATGGGAGCGGCTTTATCTGGCTGCAGACAAACACTAGCAATGATTTGAGAGTAATAAGCAATGTGAAAACTTAATTTTGAGGTCGGTGCAATGAAAAGCTATTTTACACGTGATAGGTTTTGCCAAAATGAAAATGCGCGGCAAAATTGAAGAAGTTATGGACGTTTTCGTGGAGGTCGTTCTTCTGAGATAGAGGCAAATTGTAAAACCAGGATGTGCTTTTAAAAAGACAAACAGGGTTTCTTTACACTAGGGATTACACTAGGGATGGACTATGAAGAAGCAATTGCTACACTAAAGCTTAGCCACTTGATCAAGGCGACTGCCAGCCGAGACGCTTGCCTTCTTCAGATGCAATATATCAGCCCAAAGATAATTTTAACAATATTATTACAGTAGGAAGATAGTAGGGATTAGATAGAGAGTTCAGGCAGTTCAAAAATATTCTAACAGTACAGTTCTGGATATGACAGAGGATGGATTTAGATAGGGATTAGTATGGACAGTATATATGAGAGTGACACAGCCCTATCTATGGATACTCATTATATAGGTTTGAACAGAACCGTCAGGGATACTAGGATTCTGCTGGGCACACTGGACTGGACAGCAAGGCGCTCTGGTCTGCACAGCACGGCACAACACAACTGGACTGAATCTGCAATGGCTGTCTGGTCACAGCACAGCACAGCGCGGCACAGGATTGGGTTTAATCTGCCCTTCTGGTTCTGAAGATATTTATTTGGCAGGCAAGCAGTACAGCAGAGCCTGGCTGTGTCTTTTGTTTCCCCTTGAGGTTGTGGGATTGGTTCTGGAAGTTAAGGCCCAGCTGAAAGCGGTTCAGCTATGCAATGCCTTTCTGCTTGCAAAGTTTCTGGAGTCTGGAATCTGGATTATGGATAGTTCTCCTGCAGGGTGCTTCGCCAAGATCGGGATGGTTGGTGGATCTGTGTCTCTAAACCCTCAGCTGTCTCTATTTATGCATTTGATAAAAGGGTGTGTATGCTGAATTATCCTAAGCGTGCCCCCTTGGTTGGCTATAGGCTAGAATCTTCCCTCTCCCTTGATTGGAGGAGAAAACAGTGTGTCATCATGATGATGTGGTTTTATGAGCCAGGGAATCCTCCCCTTGGCTTTTGAACATGGAATCTACTTTTCATATGATACAAATTTACAATGTTACAAACTTTATAACAAAAACATATCTAGATCACATCTTTTGTGGAGAAAATGCTCTTCCAATCCCCTTCTCTGTAGGATCTTGGGTCTGAATTTGACAGAATTTTGCACTTTTTGTCTGGAACACAATCTCTAGTTTGTCCAGAATTGGTACACATGTGCACATTGTATATGGGCATAAGTGTGTGAAATGTCATGCTTCTGACATCAATACATTTGCTGTAAAACCACAATTTCTACAGTTATGTCCCAGAACATATCACAGAGTTCTGGCTCCTCTTAAAATGTGCAGCAAAAATCTAGGTTCAGAAGTCCGGGGTTTATATATTTTTTACAATTGTCCACAGTAAATTATCAGTCTTGTTAGAAATCTGCTTTTTGTCTATTGTGAATCAGCAAAATTGTCTGTCCCCGCCTCCTTGTCCTTCTTGCAGCTTCATCAGCAATCTCCGCCCACCTCCAGAAGCCCTTTACAATCCTTCCTGATTAGCATCCCCATGCCTGGGAGGAAGCCCATTGTCCCCTTCCTGCAGCAGCTCAAGATCTCCTCCCCTGATATAATTCTCACAAAGGTGTGAGTTCCTGGCCTTGGTGGGAATTAGAAGGGAGATGCCTTTTGTTGTGGAAAGCTGTGGTACTGGTTTGGGTGGCTTTGAGTTCAGCTTAAATCCAATGTCATTTTCTGACACTTTTCTTGATTTAAAACAAAACTTGCAATTTTCAAACACGCAGCTATAACTCTTATTCCAGCTTCTAAACCATGGAAATTAAATAGTTACAACCTAGGTTCCTCTTAATAACAGGTCACTTAGTTTCCAGACATTTGATTTCAATTGTACAAGTTTAAACTTCTGATGTAAACCACTGACAGCTGTCATACAGGCGGCGGCTGGTACTGTGCCCATATTTTGACAGATTTCACCGGCAGGCACCTTTTTGCTGTGGATATTTTGATGAAAGATTCCACTTTTCATGACATTGTATGTCCATAATGATTTCTTAAATGAAGTGACGGGTATCACCCAGTGAAGATATTGGGTGTTTCATGGTGTTTTGGACCAGCATTCTGTAGTTTCAGCAACCAAGAAAAAGGGATTTAAGAACAATTTCTGGGTTTCTTTCAGTAAATCACTGCTTTTCATCTATGCTCCATCTTTACTGGTTGGGCAGCCCAATGACATGTTTCAGCAGTGAGGTCTCCGTTCCACCACTGACAACAGGCAAGGTAGGTTTGGCAGCCATCTTTTCGTGTTTCAAAGCACAATTTCCATAGGTTTTGGTGCGCCCAGGGGTTTTGCGGCCATTTTGATAATGCTTGCACCACCAGGACACAGGGATATCGCAGGGCAGGGCAGAGGTGGGTCAATGCATCCCACAAGCCCCCCTCACGACTTGAATTTGACTACCCGTCAAGAGGAAGTCAGGAGATTGGGATGTCGTTCTTTCTGTTTGGTCCAAGTGGAAATTCATCTGCTTCTCCCATCAGTGGTAGATCGACAGGTTCTCCTCGCCGGTTCCGGATGAGAGTATGGAGCGATACCCCAGGCCCCTTGGGTGTTTCCTTCCGTTCCCTGAGTGGTCCTCCTTGGTTCTTAGGATCCATGGTTTCAGTCCTATGATGACAAAACAGAGCATATTTGTAGACATTTCCCCACCACTATTCATGTAGTGGGGCAGACGCATACATTTGACATATAATGACAATTTTTCACGTTTATATTTAGTACTGATTATAACCGATGGAATGGTTTTTACAATCAAAATTTTTCTAAGGAGCTGGAATGTCCCCCTCTGGGTTTCCAGATGAATCCTCTAGTTGCTGCAGAGTGTGCCTAGGATGGCAACACTTCAGCTGGTTGATGTGGACCCACTTATCTTCCCCTTCTGCCAATCTGCCTTTGGGGATACAGATTGTGTAGGCGACTGGTGAGATTCTGTCTACAATTTCAAAAGGGCCCCGCCAGCTAGGAAGAAATGTGCGCTGTTTGGCCTGGTTCCATTGGAAATTGTATACGTAGACCTGGTCTCCTACTTGGTATTCTTTTATAGTAGTCTTAAGGTCATAGTGGGTCTTCATACTGTCTGCAGATCTTTCTCGATTTCGCTGAGCATAGGCAAAAGCATGTTGAAGGTGTTTTCTCAGATTCACAACATACTCATGAGTTGTGGAGGCATTGATCAATGTCTGCTCTTGGGTTCTGTAGAGCAGATGCTGGGGAAGCACCATCCTTCTTCCAGTCATCAGCTCAAATGGTGACATTTTAGTTGCAGATGAAGGGGTAGATCTGATGGCCATCAGGACAAGAGGTAATCGAATGTCCCAACTTGGCCCAGAATCTGCCACAAACGTTTTTAATATGCTCACAATTGTCTTGTTGTATTTCTCAACTCCACCACTAGAGGCTAGCCGGTAGGCAATGTGTAGTTTCCTTTTGACCCCAAGTATCTCCCACATCTTTGTCACCACTTCGCTAGTGAAGTGACTACCTCAGTCTGACTCAATCATTTGGGGTAGTCCAAAATGCAAGAAGATGTGGTTGATCATCAGGGCAGCTGCTGTTTCTGCCTTGCAGTTTGAGGCCGGTTGACATTCCACCCATTTAGTGAACAAGCATGTCACGATCAATATGTACTTGTTCCGCCTAGAGGAGCGAATCACGGGCCCAATAAAATTGACTTGTAAATCTGACCAAGGCAGTGTCATCCCCCTCTTTTGGAGAGGTGCACGGTGTGTGAGGGATGTTGGCTGAAATTGTGCACACATAAGACACCCCTTCAAGTATTGGTCGAGGTCCTGCCCCATGTGTGGCTAGTATGCAACCTCTCTTAAGATTTCTAGTGTCGCATGAAACCCCTGATGACCGGCTGTGGCCGCATCATGGGCGTGACTTAGCATCAGGCTTCGGAATGAGGTGGGGACCACCCACTGGTCATGGCCAGCTAGGGATCTCCTTACCAACAAACCGTCTTGGATTCAGAACATTTTTGGACATTTCATCAACACACTGAGGTCCTCTTTCCCAATGTAATCGGTATCCGTAAGGGGGAAGTTCTCAGGGTCCTCAATGTATTGATAAAACTTACCAATTATTTGATCCCCTTTTTGAGCCGTAATCAAATCAGCATCTGGGGTATCATTACTCCATTGTGCAGTTGAGAGTTCATTGTGAGCATTTGGCTGGGACCTAGTAATAGCAGTGACCTGGATTTCCTGCAACAGGGACTCAATCTCAAGTAGATCCCCTGGGATGGCTCTGGTTTTGGACAGCTGATCAGCTAGTTCATTTCCAGTTTTGTCTGGTCCCTCTACTTTGGAATGAACCTTGATCTTTTTTCAGTAGGTGGTCATCCCATTTGAGGTAACCAGATCATCAATATTTTGGATTAATTTTCCATGTTTCAATGGTTTGTTATTAGCACATAGCATGCCTCTGGTTTTCCAGTTAACCAGGTGCTCCACGAACGCGTTCCGTACATAATCTGAATCTGTGATTATGACCAGTTCGTGGAGTTGGTGTTGGACAGCAGTGAGGATGGCTTGATGCACAGCCATCAACTCTGCAACTTGACTACTTCAGGGACCAATTTTGTACCCAGCGGAGGGTTCTGGGGCATCATTCACCCATGCATTCCCTATGCCGGCCACTAGTTCTTTTTCCCCCGTTGTTGTCAACATGGTAGGAGCACCCATCCACATAGACAGTGGGCATTCCCTCACACTGGTCTTCTTCATAGACTTTGTGTGGGGAATTAAGGTATGCCTCCATGTTGTCCTTGATTTTAAGACTTTCGTCCTCAAGAGTTTTCGCTGGCACAATCATGCAAGTCAGCCAGACCTTGCGCGAGGGGACTCTTCTTGTTTTGGCCATATCTGACCTCCACAGGAAAGCCTTGCATTGACAGAATCCAGGAAGTAATTTGGGAATTACTCACATTTCCGGCCCAGATTCTGTCACTTTGGAGATATTGCAGAGGCTGGTGTGGAGTCTCCACTATGATGTGTTCCCTCTGGATAAATGGGTGGTAATTCTTCAATGCCCACACCATTGCCAGGAGTGCCTTCTCACAATCATTGAATTTTTCTTCCACAGAGTTTACTCGCATAGGAGATTGCTTTATTGACCTTGTCATGCTTTTGATATAATACTGCAGTCAAACATGTATTTGAAAACCCTGCCTCCACAAAGAACTCCTTGTTTTTGACAGGGTAAGCTAGGCAAGGCGAGTGTTAGAGGCTTCTTTTGAGTTGTCTTACTGCCTCGGCTTGTTCTGGACCCCACTCCCACTTGACCCCCCCCTTCAAAAGATGGATCAGGGGTGTTGTGATCTCTGCGTAGTCCCCAATGAACTTTCTGCTGTAATTAGTCAGTTCAATGAGGCTCCTTAGTTCCCACAGAGTTGTGGGGTCTTTTAGTTTCTGGAGGGCTTCCACTTTCTTTTCCTGGGGACAGAGACCCTGAGGAGTAATCTCATGCCCCAAGAAATTGACACTGGTTCTGCACCACTGTGCCTTTTGAAAGGAGAGTTTTGCTCCGGCAGCCCTCAACTGTGTCAGAAAATAACGGATCTCCGCTATGTGTTCCTCTACAGTTGAGCTTTTGACTAAAACATCATCTACTTAGGCCAGGTTACCCCTTTCACCCAGGTTGGGAATGGCCTTGTGTAGAAAAATGTTAAATTCATTGCCGGAGTTGATCTATCCGAAGGGAGTCCGGGTCCATGTGTACTGCTCCCCCCGAAGGTGAAAGCCAGCTTGTATTGGTCCTCCCTACTGACAGATACAGTTCAGTACCCATTGGTCAGGTCTATTGCAGTGAATACCTGTGACCCCTGGATCTGGCCCTGCTCTTGGTCAATGTAGGGAAGAGGCCATCGGGACGTATGGACCCATTTGTTGAGCTCCCTGCGGTCAGCACAGAGTCTCCACTGGCCGTTTGGTTTCAAAATCCCCAGCACCGGATTATTGAAGGTGCTGTGGACTGGACGAATTATCCCACGGGACTCAAGGTTCTTAATTATTTCAGTAAGGGACTACATTGATGCGAGAGGCAAATGATATTGCTTCACAAACACTGGAGTCATGCTAGCGTCCATGGGAATTGTTGTTGTGTGGATGTCGGTGCGACCACAGTCATAAGTCCACCGCAAAGAGATCTTGAAAATCTAAGAAAACTTGTTTCAATTGTTGCTTTTGCTCCAGAGTCTCACAGGTGTCAGCTAGGTTGACTCTCTCTTTAACCATCTGCCTGAAGCCTGGAAAGACTTCCGGTTTTGCTATCTCAGCGGCCTCCTCTAGCTGGGTGGAGAAGTCCCTGCTCAAAGTGCTGATTTGGACTGGTGGCTTCAGGTGGGGAAGGCAGTCCTTGCGAACCTGAAATATCACCTCATCTCTCCTGAAGTCACAGGTCACATCTTCCTTACCATAAGGACAGGAAGTGTACACCAGGAAATTCCCCCCATGCCGGGTGAAGATCCTGTCTGGTTTTGCTTCATCGTCGCTATCACTGTCAAAACAGTCCTTGGGGATGGGTCCTAACAGTTCATTACCTAAATCTATAGAAATATGTCAGTCATCAACCGCCATTCCAATAATGGTGCCTGCAGCTAGAGGGATACTCTTTAAGTCGCTGTTATCCACCTCTATTGAAATGGTGTCATGTTCTATGTTGACTAGTGGTGTTGCGTTTACCCCCAAACCTTGCTGTTGGAAGTGAGCATTAAGGTGAATATAGGCGTACGGGTTTTTCAATTTCTGTCCTCTTTTAACTTTCACTTCCAGTGAGAATTGTCGGGTCCGTTCTGGAATGGTGACTTCCTCTCCAATCTGGATTTCAACTGCATAAGGCAGCAGTTGAGCTGACCTAAATGCTTTCTCTGGGTCATCAAAGTCCATGGAATTACCCGCTAACCGGGACCAAGTGTCATGATGCCTACCCCCGGGGACCCAGACCACATCCAGCAACCCCGGAAGCAGGCATCAAGTTATCCTAAGCAAGCCCAACAACCCTTGCTATGGGCTATTTGGGTCCAGTCCTGGCGCCTATAGCACCAGGCTCATATGGAAAGTCAGTCCTGGCGCCATAGGCGCCACGCTCATAGATTAAAACTTACCAGATGCAGACCATGCTGCAAACTTACCTGATGCAGACCATGCTGCAAGAGCTCCAAGCCAAAAGAGGCTTGGAAGGGACTACTTTACTTAGGGACTATTTTTTACTCGGGCGGGCTGGGGAGGAAAACTTACCTGGGACTACTTTGGAGGCTATTTAAACCACACCCAAAGAGCAGCACATGCTTCGCGTTATTCTGCATCCAGCAGCGTAACGCTCACCGTGCCTGCAAGTCTGCACCCAGCCTTCTGCCACGCCTGCCTCGAGTTTGGAGCTCCTAGAAAAAGGGAGAAAGAAGGAGAATAGGTTAGAACAAGAGCAATACCTTTAATCCTTACCTGAATTCCCGATCCATCACGCCTTCGAGCTGGAACAAAGAAGTTATTTTATGTGCGTCGCCTCGACTGCTGCAGCGCCGCGCTGAACTCATCGGCCTTCGCAGCATCTTCATATTCCACCGCATCCTCCTACATGTTCCCGCCGCACTCCGGCACCTAAGGAGAAGTCAAGAACAGCAAGGTAAGCCAAGGGAATACACAGAGGAATATTAGTTACCCCCCCAAAGACTTACCTGATTTTACCGCCGGAGGTATTATTCCCCAAGACTTCATACTTTCTCTCAGCGCCTGAATAAGGGAGAAAGCAACAGGTTACATATTGACATTATTTTATCGAACTGTGTTGGAAAATACAAATCCTTACCAGAATACTACCGGTTACCACGAGGAACTCTTTATTAAGGTCAAGCTGCAACCTGCAAGAAATCAGACAAGAGCGAAAGTCAGGCAGTTGAACTCTTTCACAAACTTTATACTTACGGCGTCTTGCCAGGAATCTCAGAGTCAATATTGTTCTGGAACTCACCAATTCCTTCGAGCCAGTGAAGCAACTGGTTATCAACGCGCCCCTGCGCTCAATGCAGGATGGAGAGCTCATCTTTTCAAACCATCAGGTGAGACTATAAGAGGGGACATCAACGGCGATCTGTGGGGAGAACAGCGGGGTTGGGGGGATTTACGCTCAACTCCACGGGTGGTTAATTCCCTTTTTTCCATTTGCAGAAGAATATTCCTACGGGCTTAGCAAACGAAGCTAGGTGGGCCAGTCCAGTCCGTCATCTCGGCCCTATGCGTCACATTGGTGGAGACCGCAGCTGTCCAGTTCCGATCGACTCCTCTGTGGGAGCCAGGTGAGCGCAACACCAAGCTTTGAAGTTTATAAGGTCCAAACTAATGGCCAAGCGATTGAGAATGTCACTGCCTAAGTAAAAGGCAACAGGGACATCTTGTACGACCCAACAATTATAGATATGCTCTTGTTGCCTATGGAAATTTTGAGCATACACCTGCTAGGCAGGAGATGTTTGGAATTGGTTGTTTACAGGTCCATTTCCCATTTATCTATCAGTTTAAAGGTGGGAATGGCTGGATCTTTTGGGAGTTTGCAGACCATGGCTTCGCTGATGAAGCTCTTACCGTTTTTCACAAACACTGGGGCGAGAACAGAGTCCTTCCCTTCATTTAACTGAATAGGGATGAACAACTGCTCTCCAATTTTCTGAATATCAGTTAGGCTTTGAGCTGATTTCTCATCTTTCTGGACTTTAGGAGTGGGATTTTCTGATTGTGGATTTGTAAAGAATTTCAGAGTGTTTCCTTCCAGTGTGGAATGCCACCTTAAACTGGAAGGAAGGTTGATTTTCAGAAATAGAGAGGACCCCCCATCACCAGTTTGTTGTCCTACTGCAATTACTGTCACGTCTGGGATTTTATTATTCTGGAAATGAAATTCTATTTTATCAGATTTTGTTCAACCATGTGGCATGTGCAGTTTAAACTAACCTGGTTGACACTCTGCTTCAATTTTATTGGTTGGCTAGTCTGGGTCCAGAGGACCTTGTTTACACAATCTATGAGGGGTGACAATCTACGCACAATGACATTCCCTAGTAAACAAGGGGTGCCCTCTGGAGTCCCAACTATGACAGGGTGCTTCACCTTGTGTCGCCCAATTTTAATGTCCAAATCCACAATCCCCTCGACAGGAATTTCCTTCCCGTCGAAAGTTCTGAAGTTGTCCAGGAAAAAGGGTGAGAGGAATTTGGTATTTCTCCCCCCTTCCCGAATTCAGTTGATCAAAGGCCCTTTTTGACAGAAGGGTAGCTTGGGATCCAGTGTTCACCAGTGTCAAAATTGTACACAGCCACTGTATTTGGACCGGGGCATAGAATCTTCCCTCCTTCTCCTCAAGGGGGCAAAGATAATGTATATTTTTGGACAACTGGTGGGTTAGTTTCTTCGTTTTGGACACTGATAGGAAAGTGATTTGGGCAGGATTCTGTTTGGAGTCTTGGGAATCTGAAAGGAAAAGGTGACAACTAGATATGGGGGATGTTTTGGGTTCCCCTGGTTCTGATTCTGGGCCGCCCCCCCCCCTTTTTGGAGGCAGTCACCAGGATGGGTTTGAACCAGGGGATTTTCATGCTGGTGATTCTGGGGTTTGATGATGGGCGGTGCTAACTCAGTCCCCACATCTACCCAGTCTGGATTTGGATCTTTTGGGACCTATTTTTCTTTGGGAGGAGTTCCCCCATCTCTGAAGGAAACAATCCTTTTCCCAGAATCCTCTGAGGATCCCTCTCCTTCAAACTGGAAGACTTGTACCTCCTCCACAAAATGGGTCTTTTTGGGCTCTTTATTTCTCCTACCCCCCTCTGCTCCTTGGGTTGCAGACTTTCGGAGCAAGGAGATTTTAGTTCCGTTTCATGGTTTTCCAGGGGATTTTTACAAGTCGGGAAGGAAGCTTCCTCCAAGGCTTTACACTCCCCATCCCCATGTGCCTCCTCCCTGGGAACCAATGGGTTATCAGGGTTCTTCCTCTGTCATTGCTCTGGAGCACGAGGTCCTGGATTTGAGGCATTCTGCACCGTCATGCTCATCTGAGGGTTCTGTTGAGCCTTCAGCATGCAACCCAGATCCTGTGCCATGTTCTGGACCTGGCGCTCTAGCTGGTGCAGGGTCCTCATGTCTCCCCTGGGCTGATCCCGGGAAGGGTAGCTATCCCTTCTCCCAAAATACCCCAGGTAAGGAAAGTTTTGGTACCCCTCCACCCTTGGCCTCCCCTTTCCCGGATTGGGCTGTCTGGGCTCAGGAAAGCGGAGGAAAAGGATGGATTGTTTTGGGGATTTAAATTTTGCGGGTACCTTGGGAAGAAATTCTGTCCAGTATTTGGGGGATTACTGCCCTCCTGGGGAAAGTGAGGAGGGAAGTTCCCTGGGTTAGCTGCTGTCTGGTTGGATCCCCCCCTTGGGCTGGAGGAGTCCATACATAACCCAGGATGGGTCTATTGCCCTTGTAGCGTGAGCTGATGTAGTCAGGGGAATTAGGGGTCCCATTTGTGGAGCTACCTCCCTGGGTCCCTGTTTGTGATTGGCCAGAGGGCCTTCTGGGATTGGGGTTGTTTTGATTCTGTGCAGGCAGGTGTTTAGGTCCCCCCATCTCTAAATCTAAAATGGGGGCAACCTTCACATCTGCCACTTTAGCAGCAGTAGGGGTGTTGGTTGTTTTGGGGCTTTTTCCACTATTGTTTTTATTTTCCACTGGCTTTTGCACCTCATAAATGCACGTGGCTTGCTCAATAACCCAGTCTAGTGTTCTTTTCTCGTGAAAGTCCCTCACTAGCTGGGTCATTATATACTTAGAGAGAGCATGGAAGTATTTACAAACTCTTTGCCGTCAGTGCGCACCCTTCTAGTGGTCTGCGCAAAGGCACGTTTTAACTCTTGAACAAATTCTTTGGGAGCCTGATCTTCCCCACATTGCAAATTGTAGGCTTCCTTGTGAGCCTCCTGAGGATTCCTGTGAATAGAAAAATGTTTCAGGATGGCCGCCCTATATGTGGACCATCTGGAATGATACTGATCCTCCAGCCCCGCAAAGAAGCTTGAGTGCTCGGGAGAAAAGGTCCACTTTACATATTGAATACAGCTTTGGCTGTCCTTCGTATGGAAAGTTTCCATCATTTGTTCAAATAGCTCAAGGTGCTCCCAAAACGAATACTTGGCACTCTTGTGATAGGGCGTGATGACGCTCCTAATGGCTTTTATTTGTTTTAGGGGATCCTTGAGCAAGGCCCTCTTGACCTTGTTGGTTTTTTTGTTTCGGGTGACCCTGGTCCACTCCTCCTCTGAGTCAGAGGCACTGCTACCAGAGGTGCCTGTCTGGTCTTCTAGGCTCTCCCAGATTCTGTGAGCTTGGGAATGGCTGGCAGAATGTGGGGGCCTAGTTTCTTGAGTCTTGTGGTGCTCAGAAGAGTCTTCTGATTCTTCCTTGCTCCCAGGATTGGCTGAGTACCCCCATTCCTCCCACTGTCTTATCTGGGAAGAGGTTTTCAGGATGCCCTTAGTGGGGCTACTCTCATGGAGTTCCCCACTAAATCTTACCATCTGGTCTCTGGGTAAGTTATATTTCTGAGGATCCATTTCTCTTATCATCCCCTCATTGGAGTCTCCCTGATCAGAGAAGATGGCCCTAGCACTTGGGAACCCACACATAGATGCCCGCCCATCGATTCCTGGGAAGCGCTGATCTATGAGCCCCATATTCCTCATTGGATTGAAGTCTGTGCGCCAGTGGACATCGGGGTGGCAGAGTCCATGGAGTTGAAGATATGAACGCCTCTGCTACTAGCATTCCTGAGGTTATGCTCAGGTGTTTCCCTCTCCCAGCAGACGTCATCTCTCTCAGGCCCTACTCCCTGTTGCCATGCAAGAATCTGACCCTTTTGCTCTTCTATCAATGCCTTACTAGTCTCTATTAGTGGTTCCTGCATAGCCACCTGTCTATGGAGCCTGTCATTTTTCTCACAGAGAGCCTCATTGTCTCTCTGTGCTTCCTGGGTAATTTTAGAATATTGGGGCAATTTTTGCTGCAGGAGGGTTACCTCCTGAGTCCTGTCCTTACTGGCCTGGTCCTTCTTGGCTAGAGCATCTTCCACCCTCCTGGCATGCTCTAACAGTTTTCCGTGTTTTTTTTGGAGTTCAACCAGTCCCTGAAGGGCCATGTGATTTTCTTCCATTTTGCCTTTTAAATAACTGACCGCCGAGCATAAGGTGTCCCTTTCCTGAATGAGAGTACCCATCTGTGCAGCCAGTTTGTCCCTTTGTTTTTTGAATTGCAGCAGCTTTCTGACGCTCTTCATCAAATTCTGACTGGGTGTGAAGGTCTTTGAGAATTAATTTATTATTTTTTTCTTTTACTTGGTCTAGGCGGTTTTGCAGGGTGACTATCTGCTTTGCACATACTGTATTGTAGTTCAATTGCTGCTCCAGCTTTTGTTGGCTCCGTAGTATGGAGTCCAAACTTTCTTGGCACTCTTTTTGCAGCGCCAGTACTTTGGTATCCTGCTCTATCTTTTCCTGCTGCAGGATATCCAGATCTCCTTTTATTTCTATCAGGTACTGCCTGGTTTCATTGTCTGATTCTAGGCTCTTTTGTAGCCTTTGCTCTGCAGAGTCAAGATCAGTTTGGGCTTTTCTAGTGATTGTGCACACCTATTTTCCAGATGTAGGTTTTTGGCATATCTCTCCTGTATTGCTCCAATATGGAGGTACAGATGTGCTGCTATTCTGGCAATTTTACTTTGCTCTTCTTTTACCTTAGGGGCCAGGTACAGTTCACTCAGTGCCATGTGTAACGGACCTTGATCTTGCCATATGTCTAATCCTGTGGCAGTGGCCTGTTCTTTAATTTCCTTCAACCAAACATTCTGCTCCTGCTCCGTCCATTCACCCCTGACAAATGATTTGTGCAGTAGTTGTTCTTTTGCTATATTAATTTCCACTGGGGTTGCCATTCAGGAAATATTAATTTCCTTTCTGATTTACAGGAGTTATTTTATTTTTGCAAAACAGACCAAATTCCTTGGAGTGTTTCCATTGAGGGGTGCTGTTCACAGTGTAGCACAGTGTAATAGCACAACAGGGTTTATGTACCCCGTCAGTTAGCACACTGTATTAGAATGTCACAAGTGGTATGTCAAATTCAGGATCTCGAGATGAGCTGCCAATCTGTAAGTGATTTCAATCAGGCACTTCACCTAAGTCAATGCCTAGCGTGTAACACACAACTGAAATCCTTATTTATTTATTTGTGTCTAAAAGTTCTTTTATTCTGAACGATGTACCACTTATATCACGCCCCTCTCTTGGAACCCCCCCGGTCACACTGCACCAGGAATCAGGCTGGTTTGCAAAGTTAAAATATGTATTTATATATACACAATATAATCACACTATTCTTAATGGGAATACAATGATCACCAATGGGGTGATGTCACACTAAGCAATCTCTTTAATCACAAGGAGTAATGATGAGCAAAAATAATGCAGCACAAAAATAATACTTTTGTGGGTGTGTTCAAATCAAATGGCAATGTGGTTACTCTTTCCCCCTGCACACCCCTCAACCCCCCAAAATGCAATGTAGAGAGATAGGAGGAGAGAGAACAGGTTTCAGGAATACAGAATTCAAACAAATGTCAATCCCAATTTCCCCCCAGTAACACAAGAGAGAAACAGGAATGATTGGCAAACTGTCAAAATGGTTTTAAAGTTGGCTTTGAATGGAATGGGTAAAACACTAAAAATGGGCTAAATCACAGAAATTGTTGAAATTCTAATGGGAGCTGCTTTATCTGGTCGCAGACAAACACTAGCAATGATTTGAGAGTAATAAGCAATGTTCAGGTCAGGGATACTGGGATTCTGCTGGGCACACCGGACTGTACAGCAAGGCGCTCTGGTCTGCACAGCATGGCACAGCACGACTGGACTGGTCTGCAATGGCTCTCTGGTCACAGCACAGCACAACGCGACACAGGATTGGGTTTAATCTGCCCTTCTGGTTCTGAAGATAATTATTTGGCAGGCAAGCAGTAAAGCACAGCCTGGCTGTTTCTTTTGTTTCCCCTTTAGTTTGTGGGATTGGTTCTGGAAGTTAAGGCCCAGCTGAAAGTGGTTCAGCTATGCAATGCCTTTCTGCTTGCAAAGTTTCTGGAGTCTGGAATCAGGAATCTGGATAGTTCTCCTGCAGGGTGCTTCGCCAAGATTGGGATGGTTGGTGGATCTGTGTCTCTCTAAGCCCTCAGCTGTCTCTATTTATGCATTTGATGAAGGGGTGTGTATGTTGAATTATCCTAAGTGTGCTCCATTAGTTGGCTATAGGCTAGAATCTTTCCTCTCCCTTGGTTGGAGGAGAAAACAGTGTGTCATCATGATGATGTGGTTTTATGAGCCAGGGAATCCTCCCCTTGGCTTTTGAACATGAAATCTACTTTTCATATAATGCATATTTACAATGTTACAATCTTTATAACAATAACATATCTAGATCACATCTTTTGTGGAGCAAATGCTCTTCCAATCCCCTTCTCTGTAGGATCTTGGGTCTGAATTTGACAGAATTTTGCACTTTTTGTCCGGAACACAATCACTAGTTTGTCCAGAATTGGTACACATGTGCGCATTGTATATGGGCATAAGTGTGTGAAGTTTCATCCTTCTGACATCAATACATTTGCTATAAAACCACAATTTCTACAGTTATGTCCCAGAACATAGCACAGAGTTCTGGCTCCTCTTAAAATGTGCAGCAAAAATTTAGGTTCAGAAGTCCGGGATTTATATATTTTTTGCAATTGTCCACAGTAAATTATCAGTCTTATTAGAAATCTGCTTTTTGTCCATTGTGAATCAACAAAATTGTCTGTCCCCGCCTCTTTCTCCTTCTTGCAGCTTCAGCAGAAATCTCTGCCCGCTTCCTTCTGGCAGAAGCCCTACAATCCTTCCTGATTAGCATCTCCATGCCTGGGAGGAAGCCCATTGTCCCCTTCCTGCAGCAGCCCAAGATCTCCTCCCCTGATCTAATTCTCACAAAGGTGTGAGTTCCTGGCCTTGGTGGAAAGCAGAAGTTGTCGAACGAGAAATCATATCGTGCCTCCTATATTGCATATATTGGCCTAAGCCAAGTCGCTCTGCGAAGAAATCCACGTAGCAAGGTCCCGACCTTAGATCAGTTTTAGCCGCCATTTTGGGTTCATCCGCCATTTTGATTCTCACTCCGAAGTCACCCTGTGTTCTAAGATGGTGGACAGTGTTGTTCTGTTTGTAACATGGCCGTCTCGACCTCTGCATACGAGTTAATACTTAAACTGCCCGCAGGCCAAATGTTAGGGTCATGAAGGGAGACCTTGTCCTTCGTTGACCTGTGGATAGAGGATTACCTGTGAGAATGATACTAATCCATGAATATATATTATGCACAATACTGTTCGAGCATCTAATGTGAACACTTGCTTGAATATATTGTACAAGATATGTACAAAGGCTCAATGTAGAATCCAAAGACACACTGTTGCTATTGTAACCTATTGGAGTATGTATTATGGATAATCCATAAATGTATAGATGCATAAATTAGGAACGAACTCGGCATGAACCCCTAGACTGAGAAAATGGTTAACCCGCAAATGGGCTGGACATCAGATTACATATTGTATAAAAGGCACGAACATTCTGATGTACAGTCTCACTCACTGCACACACCGATCAGGCTGGTATTCGCTTTGTTGTACTGAGCGCCTGATAGCTATCTGTTGCTTTGTCCTTTGAAAACTGTTCAGTTGTGGAATAAAGATCTGTGTATCTTTTCAACCCGCGTTTGGTGTATTTCCTTTTGGGGTACTCAGCCTTGATATCTTCTTTTTGCTTTTACAAAGGGAGATGCCTTTTGTTGGAGAAAGCTGTGGAACTGGTTTGGGTGGCTTTGAGTTGAGCTTAAATTCAGTGTCATTTTCTGACACTTTGCTTGGTTTAAACCAAAACTTGCAATTTTCAAAAACACAGCTATAACTCTTATTCCAGCTCCTAAACCATGGAAATGAAATAGATACAGCCTAGGTTCCTCTTAATAACAGGTCACTTAGTTTCCAAACATTTGATTTCAATTGCACAAGTTTAAACTTCTGATGTAAACCACTGACAGCTGTCATACAGGCGGCAGCTGGTACTGCGCCCATATTTTGACAGATTTCACCGGCAGGCACCTTTTTGCTGTGGATATTTTGATGACAGATTCCACTTTTCATGACATTGTATGTCCATGATGATTTCTAAAATGAAGTGACGGGTAACACCCAGCAAAGATATTGGGTGTTTCATGGTGTTTTGGACTGGCATTCTGTAGTTTCAGCAACCAAGAAAAAGGGATTTAAGAATATTTCTGGGTTTCTTTCAGTAAATCACTGCTTTTCATCTGTGCTCCATCTTTACTGGTTGGGCAGCCCAATGACATGTTTCAGCAGTGAGGTCTCCGTTCCACCACTGACAACAGGCAAGGAAGGTTTGGCAGCCATATTTTCATGTATCAAAGCGCAATTTCCATAGGTTTTGGCACGCCCAGGGGTTTTGCGGCCATTTGGATAATGCCTGCACCACCAGGACACAGGGATGTCGCAGGGCAGGGCAGAAGTGGGTCAATACATCCCACAAAGGACAACCCTGTCCTTATGGAACACCGTGAAAGGTGGCTTAGCAGATAGTGCCTGCAACTCACTCACTCTGCGGGCGGAAGTAATCGCAACTAAAAATACAGTTTTAAAGGTCAACAGTCTCAAAGGCCAAGAATGTAAAGGCTCAAACGGAGCTCCCATTAGGAATTGTAGAACCAGGTTCAAATCCCAACCGGGCACCTGAAAAGATGACGGTGGGAAAACATTAGTGAGCCCTTTCAGAAACTGAGAAATCAAAGGATTCTTAAAATAAGAACACTCCTCAGACGAGCGCTTAAATATGGACAGCGCCGCGAGGTAACCTTTAATGGTACCCACTTGCAGGCCCTTGTGGGCTAACGAAAGCAAAAAAGACAGAACCACAAGAATGGCACATGAAAAAGGATCCACATTCTTAACCCTGCACTAGTCGCAGAACTTTCTCCAACGGCAACTGTACAGGGACTTCGTTGCAGGCCTTCTGGCCGAAAGCAACACCTCCATCACGTCTTCAGGGAGGTCCCAATCCTTATACCTCAACCTTTCAGAAGCCAAGCATGAAGGTTGAGAGACTTGACCTCTGGATGGAGAACCTGACCCCCCTCCCGTGAGAGCAGATCGTCTCGTAGGGAAGACGGCGTAGATGGCAGATGGACATGTCGAAAAGGTCCGGGTACCACGTTCTCCGGGCCCATGCCGGAGCAATGAGGATCATTCGGAAACCAAACCTCCGTAACCTCCTCAGCACTTGTGAAATGACAGGGACTGGAGGAAACGCGTACAGCAGTGGGAAGGACCACTCCACTACGAACGTGTCCCCCAAGGCTCCTCTTGGAGGAAATTCCCACAAGCAGAATATTTCGCACTTCCGGTTGACACTGGTGGGGAAGAGATCCACTTATGGGGTCCCCCAAAGGGCAAAGATATCCAGGAGAATCTCCTGAGCCAGCTCCCACTCGTGAGAGACCGTGCTCTCCCTGCTCAGAGCGTCCGCCGCCTCGTTTTCGTCTCCGGCCAGATGAACTGCTGAGATCGAAATTTCCAAAAAACAGAGCTGCATCGCCTCTCTGCACAGAGGAAGAGACCCTGCCCCCCCTTTTTGTTGAGGTAGGTCATGGCCACTGTGTTGTCCGTCAGAATCAGGACATTCTGGCAGAAAAGCTTTCAGGGCTAGCCTGACGGCCCTCAGCTCCAATAGATTGATATGTAGTCTGGACTCCGACGGAGACCAACGACAGTTGACTGTCAACTCGTTGGCATGATCTCCCCATCCCGTGAGGGATGCGTCCATCGCGATCGTCACCTCCGGCCAGGGTAGCCAAAATGGAGCCCCCTTCATCAGATTGCCTTCGACGGCCCACCACAGAAGATCCTGGGCGACGGAGGGCGGCACCTGAACGGGATCCGACATCCTGCCGGAAGACTGTGACCACTGCATCTTGAGAGCCCACTGCAGAGATTTCATCTGCAGCCTGGCCTCTGGCACCAGGAGAATGCAGGATGCCATGAGGCCGAGCAACCTCAAGAACTCGAACACCGGGAGACTCTGGGAATGTTGAAACTTGTTCACCTTCTGCAGAATGTGAGAAGCCCTCACCTGGGATGTGTCGAGCACTGCTCCGATGTAC
The DNA here is from genome assembly GCF_040938575.1 of Ambystoma mexicanum. Lineage (NCBI taxonomy): Eukaryota > Metazoa > Chordata > Amphibia > Caudata > Ambystomatidae > Ambystoma > Ambystoma mexicanum. Next base: position 91,726,936 of record NC_090932.1, read on the forward strand.
TGGAGCCGCTGGGTAGGTGTCAAGTGGGACTTCTTTAAGTTGAGGGAGAAGCCCAGCCTGTGAAGGGAGTGGCAGGTGACTGACAGATGATCCAGGACTTGCTCGGGAGAGCGCGCCCTGATCAACCAATCGTCCAGATAGGGGTAGACGTGAATCCCCCCTTTTCTGGATATGCCACCACCACCACCATAAGCTTGGTGAAGACCCTTGGCGCGGAGGTCAATCCTAACGGCAGGACCCAAAAGTGAAAGTGCGAGTAGCCAACCGCGAACCTCAGGCACTTCTTGTGCTTGGGATGAATCGGCACATGAAAGTAAGCGTCCTTGAGGTCGAGAGACACCAACCAGTCCTGAAGTTGAAGGGCCTGGAGGACTTGAGAAAGAGTAACCATCTTGAATTTGTCCTTCCTGAAGAGCTTGTTCAAACCACGCAAGTCCATGATGGATCTGAATCCCCCGTATTTTTTCAGGATCAAAAAATATGGGGAATACCATCCCTTGTTCCTCTACGCTACAGGCACCAGTTCTATGGCACCTTTCTCCAGCAGGGATTTGATTTCCTGCGCAAGGAGCGGATCTGGACTCTTCAAAGAGAGATTCCCTGGTGGATTGTCGTGAGGCCACTGCCGGAAAGGAAGACAGTAGCAGTGGGCTATGATCTCCAGAACCCACACATCTGAAGTAATGGCACGCCATTCTACAAGATGCTGCGCCAGCCTTCCCCCAACCGGCGAACCATGGGACATGGCCCCATGACTGAGCTGAAGCGGCTGCGGCAGTGCCTGAGGGCAAATAGGTAACTGCTCGAGCGGCCTTGGCACCTCGAGTACCCTGTTTTCCACTACTAGTACTCCTACATTGGTCCCTTTGACTAGCAGCTCCCCTCAATCTACCAAAGGCAAAGTAATATCGAAAGGAACCTCCCCTCCATTGCTGTCCCCTAGGACGAAAAGGCGGAGGTTGGCGGACTGCAGCGCTCAACGACTTTGCTGCAGGCTCATCAGGTCTGCAACCTCTCAAGGCTCTCGTCAGCCTTGCTGCCAAAAAGATGTTCACCATCAAAGAGCATGTTAAGAAGCCAGGCTTGTACATCAGGAACAAAACCCCACTTCCGCAACCACGCAAATCTGTGCATCACGGTGCTCGCCGCCATGGACCGGCTGACACAATCTGCCACATCCAGACCCGATTGAACGGATTCACACATGGCATCCTTGCCATCCTGTACAAGGGCAAGAAAGCCATCCCGTTCCTCCCCCTTGGGAATATGTTCAGCCGCTAACGAAACACAATTCCACAGAGTGTGAGTGAAACATGCTAAGGCACACACAGAGTTGGCTGCTTTCAAAGCCATACCCCCTGAAGAAAGACTTTCTTCGCCCAACCATCAAAACGTTTGTCGTCCCTATCAGGAGGGATCGTAGGGTACGACGCCTGCTTTGCCGGGGCCGTAGCCGCCTGCACCACCAAACTCTCCAGAGTAGGGTGCATGGACAAGTAGCCGGGGTTGCCACTGGCTGGGCGGTACTTTTTCAGCAACGACTTACCCACTGCCGTGAGACTCTCCGGAGCAGTCCAAGCCGCTGCCACCCTTCTTTGCAAGGCCATATGGAATGGCAGTACCGGGTCAGTTGGTGGACCTTGGTCCAAGATATCTGTCAGGTCATCCTGCAGAAAATCCATTGGTGGAGCAGACCACCCCAAGTACTCCGTCACCCTCGACATGAGCCGCCAGTATGAAGACTCAGCGTGCGTGCCAGGCTCAGGCCAACCAAACTCAACCTCCGGAGAGGTTTCCAGACCACTGGCATCGTGCAAAGACTGACACAGGTCTTCCATCTGGCTATGACCAGACAATAGGTCGCCAGGAACCTCATCAGGAACCAAACCTTCCTCAGACCCTTCCACCACCTCAGAAATATAATCCAGAGGCTGGAACAAATCCCTGGAAGAGGGGACAGAAAAAGGCTCAAATACAGGCCTCACTGACTTCTTCAGGGCCTTCCTCGGAATTTCCACCGATGCACGGCGACGGAATCGGCATCGAAGTCGAGCATGGCGCCGATTGCCTTCGACACAAGCCTCGAGGGCGGTGCCCGAGCGTGTCCTTCGACAGCCTCGGCGCCAATGGTGTTGAGGACTTCCTCAGAGGCGGAGCCTCGAGAGAGTACCTCGACGGACATGGCGCTGATGGCGTCGACATCTTCTTAGAAGACCTTACAGGTTTCGCCGGTCTCGAGGGCGTCGAGGACCGGGACCTGGAGTGGGCATGGCTAGAGCGATCCACCTTGTCCGATCGGGACCTCGAAGGCTCCTGAGGATCGTGCTGACCACCCGAGCTCGAAGGCGTGTGAGCGGTGGCCCTAGCACTTTCCCTGCCGGCTTCTTTCAAATGTGCGGATGGAACAGAGCCCTGCGATTGGAAAATCGCCATCATCTCCGTACGAAATGCATCCCATTCCGCAGGAGAGGAATGCTTGTTGGGACAAGCAACCCGCCGTCTGGCGGAGTACTCGGACGATGACGGGGAAGGCGACCGGTAACAGCGCTTCCGCAAGTGCCTCGAAGAGGCAGAGGAATGGCAGGAACCACTCTGGGACCGAGACCCCCTGGACTTACGCCAACGTCTCGGAGAGTCGCCCCTCGAATCATCGGTCGAAAGCCCAGCGGATTTCGACTTTCGGGGTTTGGAAACCCTACCTACAGGGTTTGGAAACCCTACCTACAGAAAGCTTCTTCTTCCGCAAGGCCTTCGACGTTAATGACTGGCAATCATCACAGACATCAGTGGCGTGGTCCTCGCAGAGGCACCAGAGGCAGACGTTGTGCGGGTCCGTAAGTGAGAACTTGGAACCGCAGTCCCAACAGTTCTTGAATCCCAACCGCGTAGAAGAAGACGAAGACATGATATCATCACAAAACACCAAGTTCGAAGAACCGAAAGAATCAGAAGAACTGAGGCGCGGCGAGATCTCCAAAGTGAACACGTTCACGGAAAAAACGGAACTGAGGCTATGGGCATCATGCATCCTACTTATAACATCTGGTGACATTGGCTCGACGGAGGCCCTCGAAGACAGCGTATCGACATCATTGACGCAGGACGCAGATACCCAAAATTTTCCAAGGCAGCGCAGCTGTACTGATTACCTCTCATAGATGTGGAATACGTCGGAGTAACCAATTCCCTCAAAGTGCTTCTTCTGAGCCATTAAACTTATATCAGCCCAAATGAGATGTCTGTTCTGAGCCATTACAAGTATAGTGGTCCTCATTGGATGTGCGTGTTCCACTTCTGAGCTATCACAGGTATAGCAGCCCTGATGAGGTGTGTGTTCTGAGCCCTTACACATATAGCAGTCCTCATGGGATGTGCTTCTTCTGAGCCATTACAAGTATAGCAGCCCAAATGAGATGTGTCTGTTCTGAGCCATCACAAGTATAGCAGCCCCAGTGAGGTGTGTGGTATGAGCCATTACAAGCACAGCAGCCCTGAAGAGTTGTGTTCTGAGCAATCACAGGTATAGAAGCCCTGATGATGTGATGTGCGTGTTTTGAGCCATTACAAGTATAGCAGCCCTTAAGAGCTGTGTGTTCTGAGCCATCACAGTTATAGCAGCCTTGATGAGATTTGTGATATGAGCTATTACAAGTAGAGCATCCCGGATGAAATGTGTGTGTTCTGAATCACTGAACATTTAGTAGTTCTATTGATAAGTCGAAAGTTAAGTGAACTGTGTTTCAATTGAATGTTAACTGCATCTTAAATGCATATCTATGATGCAGACTAATTAACTCACCTATATGAATGAACAGGTTACACATTAATCTCTGCAGCACAGTTACTGACCCGCTGAGCTGCCTTTCCCAACAGCCTGTTGACACTGAAAGGCACATAGGTTTAGGGCACTGGCAGTTCCATGTGAGGCTTGCCTGACATTAATGGCTTGTCAAAAGGTCTAAGCCTGTTTGGACTATCCTACATTAGTCAGGAGATTCATAATGAGGTTTTGAAATGTGCTCGATTTTTGGCAGTGGGATTCAGTAATCAGACACTGGAGAAGCAGAGGTTTTGAAAAGTGCAAGACTGAGTAGAAGGGCTTGAAGTAAGTATATGACAGCAATGGCATCTTCTCACAATGTCGGAGGTTGGTGGGAGAGCTCAGACACTGCTCTTGCTCTGTACTTCAGCTTGCTGCAAAAAAATGCCAACACATATTCGTGCTTTCTTAACAGCATCTCTGTTAAGAAATTCAGGTACTGTCCCAAAACATAGCAGTCCTGCTAAGAAATGTGGATATGATGTAATCAGCCCTGCTGTGAATATTTGGCATTGTGTGATGACATGCATACGGTATAGCAGCTCTGTTGATAAATTAGGCTACTTTGCCTGAATATATAGCAGTCATGTTGAGAGGTACAGGTACAATCTGTGCCACTAAAAATATATACAGCACTGTTTCTATCTGTATCCGTTATATACCTGCTTGTGGTGGGTGGTCAGAAAGGGAGTTAAAGTTCAGACCACATGCCTAGCTATGCAACTGGTGGGCTTCTGTGATGAAAAGAAAAAGTATGACATGCCCATGCTGCTGCAACTGCGCTGCCTCCATTAAAGCCAATTAAGCAGAAATGCAGCCCTTGTTTAAGACAATTTGCATTTTACACAATACTACCCGTGTCCTAAAGCAAAGTGGAAAGCATGTTCATGATTCAAGATGCTTTAATAGCACTGTAACAGAATTCAGGCAGTTGAACAACGAGAACAAAACACAAATTCCCTTTTACATTACTCAGAAAGTATTATCTTGATAGAATAATTTACAAAGTAGAGTGTTAAAAGATTAAACAGACAAGGACACATATCAGTTGCTTCTTTCAAGGAACTGTGTTGATTACTAACATAAAGAGTGGATTTGCAAGCTGCTGCTAGCCAGGCTGTCAACAGTGAGATCCATGATTTATGTAGGCGCTGCCATAGATAGCCTGTGTAAGTGGTATGCAAGGAAGAATGAAAAGAGCCATATTGACAAGATTTCTGTCTGTAAAAAGGCCTATTACGCACCTTATCTGGAGGGCTGGCTAGAAAGATTATCAATGGAGCAGACCAACGACCAAGCTGTGCTGTCTGACAGGATGGATGCTCTGGAACAATGACTGGAGGCGGTAGCGGTCAAACAGGAAGAGGCAGAATACCACTCTAGACATAAAAACATACGGGATTCCTAAGATGGTACTGGACCAAGAGCTACACGCTTATGTTGATGCCCTGCTTCGCTCAATATTGCAACTGCCAGAAGCTGAAGACCTGATCCTAAACAGCACACATAGGGTCTATACAGCATTCAAAATCAAGAATGGCTTGTGTCCAGATATCCTCACAAGGGTGCATTTCTACACCCAGAAACAGCATGTGATGCGAGAAGCTTGGAAGACGAAAGCAGTCCAATTTAGGGGATCTGAGCTGGTGTTGTTCCAGGACCTCTCCCAGGCGACCCTCTATAGGCGCAAGAAATTAAATGTGGTCAGAGCATGACTGCGGGACAATAACATCCCCTGGATGTGGAGGGTTTCTTGTTGGCTGCTATTTGAGGCCAATGGGAAGAAATACTCTGTGACCAAGAAGGAGGAGGTGGCATCACTGCTCGAAGGAAGGAAGACTCGGGAGATGGAGGAGCCGTGGAACCAGTCAGGTTCTCTTCAGGAGCTGGAATGGAAGCATAGAGACCAGATAGACAGTGGAGTTAGAATCTCAGACCACAGACCGGGAGATAAGTGGCTTGGATGGAGAGCCATAGCAAAGGGATACAGCTGAATCCTTGGAGCAGGGGGAACCAGAGGGGGCCTTTGGGCTCACATTTTTACTCGGCATGGGGCCTCAGGATGGCTGTGAGGGGTGGGGATGAATTACAATGTAGGTAAGTGCGCGGTGGCCTCCGTGCATGGGAACTGTCCCTGGTTGGTGGTTTTTGACACTTGGTTTGGTTATACCCATAGGGAGTTGTTTTTGGTTGAGGCCTATGCCATGGTTGGCACAGTTACACAGGGCTTCACCAGGACCTGGGTGGGAGCGAAGTGTTAGGGATGGGTGGGTGTGATGGAGAGGCCACCACCTGCAGGCATCCCATAAGCAAGTACGGCTCCTCATAATCTTCTAGGGTGACATCCACGCTGCGGATGGGAACATGGAAAGTGCGTGGGCTCAGCTCCCCCATGAAATGCAAACTTGTTATAGGTTGGCTGGGATCCCTGTGGTGGGATATAGCAATCCTTCAGGAGACCCAATTGCTGCTACAGGATGAAAAAAGTATTAAATGCAAGAGGTTTCTCCGATGTTATTTTAGTGGTGCAGAAGTGAAAAGGAAAGGTATGGGCATTCTGCTGGCTAGAGGGTTCCCTGTCAGGTTGGGGCTGTCTTAACGAACCCGGAGGGAAGGTATCTGGCCTGGCGGGGCTCTTTGGAAGGTGTTCCATTAACAATAGTGGGTCTATACGGCCCAAATGATAATCAGGACCATTTTATCCGGGACATGGTCCCAATCATTCTGCGGTTCAAGGAGGATGACTTGGTATAGAAGGTGATTTTAACTGTGTTATCGATCCTTACATGAATAACTCTTCCCCCCTCACCTCCCTCTCAGGTTGATCTCGGGAACTTTAGAGCTACCCCAACTATGCTCAGAGAATTAGACGTAGTGGAGTTGTGGCGGGTCCACCATCAAGGGGAGCATGACTTTACATTTTACTCCTCTGCCCTCAGATCCTTTTCCAGACTAGATCTGATCTTGACGACGTATGCTCTAGTGGGGAGCACAACCTCTATAGAAATTAAACCAATGATTCACACGGTCCACGCCCTGGTTACATTCACGCTTGCGGGTCTAACATTTCCACCCGCTGAGCGGGCGACATAGCAATTGAATGGGGCAGCACTACGGGATCTGCTCCGGAAAAGAGAAATGGGGGAAGTAATAGAGTTGTATTTCAGGGAGAATGATCAGGGGGAACTTAATCAAGGGTTGGTGTGTGATACAGGGAAAGCGGTGTTCCGAGCGGAGCTGATCGGCCGGTCTGCAGCCTTGACCAGCAGTCCGCACACGGGAAACACTTGCGGCTGAACTGAAAGCTAAAAAGAGGAAGCACATATTGAAAAATTCATTGAGAACACTCAGGGAACTTTGGGTGACCCAGGCTAAGCTGGAGGCAGTGCAGGCAGGAGCAGCGGCACAAGCCCTTTTGCACGCCAAGCAAATTTATTACTCGAGAGGCGAAAAGCCGAATTAGCTCTTGGAAGCCAAATTTAAAGGCTGCAAAAGCGCAATAGCATCACGGTCTTGTGAGATCAGGAGGGAAGGGACTGTTGGGATGAGCAAACGAAAACTCAAATAATTGAAATCTATTACACAACATTTCTGGGGGCAGAGGTAGCTACACCAGGAGATGTATAGAACTTTATAGGCTATGTGCAACTGCCCCACCTTTCAGAAATAGACAGAAGCACATTAGAGGGTCCCATATCGGCCCAAGGAGAAGAATCAGTTATCAAAATTCTCCCTGCCAATAAGGCTCTGGGAACACCTGTTATAAAGCTTTTAGACCCCCCCCCACTCCCCCACTGACGAAGATCTTTAACTCCTTCAGAAAGAGTGGGTAGGTCTCAGCCTCAAGGGGGGAATCTAGAACATCACTCATCCTGAAACCAGGGAAGGACCCTGAAGTCTGCAACTCATACATGCCCATAGCGTTGCTCAATAGCGACGCAAGGATGTTGGCCAACAGGCTCTCGTGATCCTGCCGTCCTTAATTAATGAAGACCAGACAGGCTTTATTAGGAGTAGGTTGGCATTTGACAATATCCGGCATGCGCTAAACCTAATTGAGTTGGGGGCTCATACGGGGCAGGAGGTACTGGCACTGTCACTAGACACAAGCAACGCCTTTGAGAGTCTGGCGCGGGCCTACCTGCAGAAAATACTGAAAGTCTATGGCTCTGGCCCTTGCTTTTGCAGGCTGGTGTTAGCTAATTTTTTATGGACCCCCTCCACCCGGGTAAAGGTAAGTAGATCCTACACTTGAACTATTAAAATCAGACAGGGAACTAGACAGGGTTTGCCCTTGCAATGGAGCCCTTGGCCCAGCTGATATGGGAGTATTGCGATATCACAGGTTTCTCCACAGGGCAAGCACAACATAGTATTGGGTGATATGCGGATGATGATATATTATTTCTTGCTGACCCTGGGCGGTCAGTTCCCCTTGCCTTAGCAGTGATCGAATAGTTTGGCAATTACTCCAGTTTCACAATTAACTATGGGAAGTTGGCGGGAATGGGAATTGGGGATTCCCAAGAGCTCCTGAGAAACATCTGTCTCTCGCTGTCTCTCAAGTGGGTCACGGATAAGATCAAATACTTGGGGTTTTATCTGACTCCGAAACTCGACATGCTGTACAAAGGGAACATCCCGGGCCTGTTGAAGGACTGTGAGAAGGATCTTGAGCACTGAGAGCACCAGCAGATTTCTTGACTAGGCAGAATAGCAGCAGTGAAGATGTCTATCAATATAAGGTTGTTGTCCGTATTTCATGCCCTCCCGGTTAGAATACTCGCAAAATCAGTTTCCCAGTTGTAGGGGACGATCTTGAAGTTTATCTGGGAGGGGAGATGCCGGAGTGAGCAGGACAGTCTTAATGCAATCTCCTTGGCAAGGGGGCCTGGGGGTACCATCTCTGAAAAGATACTTAGTGGCAGCCCAGGTAAACTCCCTATTTAACTTTGGGGGTGACAGCTGGAAACAGTGGATGGAGCAGGAGGCTGTGTCAATCCCATTGGATGGTATGCCGTTTCTCACACCAAGGGTGCAGGAAGACGGGGGCAAGCTCCTTCATGCTACCAAAGCCTCATTGGCGTACTGGGATATGGGAGGATGTATTTTGAAGATCCCATTTGTGCTGGGCCCTCAAACGCCAGTGTTCAATAACCCATAATTCAGCCCTGGGTTTAGGGACCGGGTATGTGCAGCCTGGGAGTCCTCCGGTAAGCTAAGTTTGGGCCACATGTTTACAGGTACAGAACCGCTGACCCTTGAGGCCTGCAAAGTCAAATTCGCTGTAGATGAGAGGGAACAGTACCATTATGTCCAGCTCAGGAGCTGGATTACGAATAGCGAAGTTAGACAGAGGGGGTCCAGGGTTCCCACTGGGTTGGAGCTTACACTGGTTGAAGGCCTTACCAGGAGGAGCACAGCCTGCTGTTACAGACTGCTTGATCCTTCTGACATCTCGGATACACTACCCTATTTATTTATTTTAAAATTTGTTTATTGGCATTTATGGTTAAACGCGTTTTACATTATTACTGGTCAGGGCCTTTATTCAGGATACCTGGCAGACTTATTGCAGTTATGCCTTGTTTATGAAACAAAATAACAACATTCATACAACAAACTTAACATTAATAGTCTCCTTACAGTGGGCAAATGGTGGTTGGTATTGTCGGGGAGGGCGAGTGTAATTTCCACAGGGCAGCGGGAGGAGTCCTTTCTGGAGTAGTTCAGGGTTTGGGGGGTATGGTGCTTAGTGTTCTATGCCTTCACGTTTATCAGTGGGATAAACATTTGCGTCGTTCAGGGGGGTCTATCATCTGAGGATCGGAACAGTTTAGATAAGGTGTCTTTCCATGCCTCTAATGCCATGCTTGAGTCTTCAGTGGATCTGGTTACACTGTCCTCCCAGGCTCTGGTTTCGGCGTTCGCGCATCTTTCCAGTTCTTTGCGCCATACCTTGTGGCTTGGTCCTGTGGGCTTTTTCCAGGCCATGGCGATAGTTCTTTTGGCCGTTATGCACAGCAAGTCCATTAATTTTACAGCATGTTTAAGTTTGGCTAGCCTAGGGTAGCTACCTAGGAGGCACTCAGCTGGAGTCCATTTGTATCTTGTGACTTCTGCTTCTTCGCAGGTTTGCTTTACTTTCGACCAGAGGTTCTGTGCCTTGGTGCAGTTCCATAACATGTGAATCAAGTCTGCCCTATCTGTCCCGCACCAGGTGCATTGTGTCTCAGTGGTTCTGCTGAACTTCGCTATCTTACTCGGGGTCAAGTAGGTGCGGTATAATACATTGATTTGTATTGATCGAAATCTTTGGTTCCTGGAGACCTCCTTTGGAAGGACAGTGCTCTGAGCCATTCACTTTCTGTCATTTCGTGTCCCATGTCCGTTTCCCAGCGGGTCTTTAGTGCAGCACTGCGAGGGTTGGGGATGTCCCTTAGAAGACTATATATTTGAGATATCGCTTTTCCTCCTTCGTTCAAGTTGTACATCAGTGTCAAGAAGGGGTCCTCTTCGGGTTCTTCTGGCCAGGTGGTCCATCTCGTGCGGGCTATGCTGCGGATCTTTTGATACCACAGGAATTGACCGGCCTGGATATCTTCTATCGCCTGCAGCTCGGGGAATTCTCTGAATGTACCGTGGGTGTATAGGTCACCCCAAGTATATATCCCTTTCTTTTCCCATAGCCTGATGTTGTATAGGTTGGTATCTGTTTTGTCGAGCCCTGAGATGATTGGCACCTCTCGGGAGTATGGGTGTTTCAGGCGCAAGACCATTATGGTTCTGTGCCATATCTTCTTGCCTAGGGTCGCCAGTAATGGTGGTCTATGTATCAGTTTCTGTGGGGCCCAAAGCCATTCTTTCAGCTGGATCGGGGCAATCATGGCCTGTAGCAGAGGGGTCTCGGATTTGGCTTCATCCACTAGCCATTTGGACACATGGCTCAGTTGGGCTGCCAGATAGTACTTTTCTAGATTTGGTAGTTGGATGCCACCTTGATCGTATGGTAGGACTAGCGTGGATAGGGCTACCCAGTGTCTGCCCTTTCCCCATAGAAATTCCTTGATTATTGTGTCAAGAAGTTGGAAAAAGGGTTTTGTGATGTAGAAGTGGACATTTTGGAATCCATACAGGAATCTGGGGAGAATAATCATCTTGGCTATCGAGGCCCTCCCTAGCATGGATAATGGAAGCTTTTCCCAGAATCTTATGGATTTGCGTAGTGCGGGTACTGTAGCCTTCGTATTGTGTATGTGCATTAACTCTGGGGTGTGCATTATTTGGATCCCTAGGTAACGGAAGGAGGTCGTCTGCCATTTGACGCCCACCTTGGGGAGATCTTCGCTGCTTCTGTTTTTCAGTCCTGCCAGAGGGAACAAGCAGGATTTAGTTTTGCTAAACTTGATGCCAGAGTATTTGGCGAAATTGTCGAGGACTTCCAGTATTGTTGGCACATTTAGGTGGGGATTGTTAACATATATTAGAACATCATCGGCATATAATGAGATGATATGGTCGATTCCTGCCAACCTGATCCCTGCATCGAAAAATTGCTGTCTGAAATAAATTGCTATAGGTTCCAATCCTAAAACATAGAGCATGGGGGAGAGTGGGCAGCCCTGCCTAGTACCCCTCTGAATGTCCCATGCTTCAGACACGTATTTCCCAGATTTCAGCCTGGCCTTAGGTTTGTTATACAGGATCTTGACCCATCTGATGAATCCCGGCCGATTCCGAATCCCTCCAGGACTGCTATTAGCCACTCCCAGTATACGGAGTCGAAAGCCTTAATGGCGTCTAAGGATAGTAGTGCTAGTTGTTCGTCGCATGTGTCAGTCTGGGTTATGATATGTTGGAGCCTGCGCAAATTTAGGGATGTGTTGCGGCCGGGTATGAAGCCGTTTTGGTCTGTATGTACTATTTCTCCTATCACTTTGGATAGTCGCTTTGCTAGGATCGTCTTAATATTTTAACGTCGTAGTTAAGCATCGCAAGCGGGCGATAAGAGTCGCATTTGTCGGGAGGCCTATCGGGCTTGAGCATTGGGATCACTAGGGTCTCTCTCATACTGTCTGGAAGGACGCCTCTTTCGTATGCCTCTGAAAAGACTTGGTGTAGTAGTGGCGTTAGGGAGGGTTCAAATGCTTTATAGAACTCAGGGGGGAGCCCATCACTTCCCGGGGTTTTACACGTGGCTAGGGACCGAATGGCGTCTGTTATGTCTTCTAATGTGATGTCGGAGTTCAAGGTGTCGGATTGTGCTGGTGATAGCTTAGGTAGGCCTATTTCCTCCAGTGTATCCGCAATTTGTTCTGGTGGGATCTTGTCCGCATGGGAGTATAGATCTGCGTAGTAAAGTTTAAAAGTGTCGTTGATACTCTGCTGGGTTCTGTGCTCTGTGTCGTGTCCGTCCCTTAATATTGTGGTTATCTGTCTGGGGTGTTCTCGTTTACACAGCCAGGCCAATAACCGGCCCGGTTTATCTGCTTCTGCGTGTGTTCTGTCAGTCCTGGCGCTAAAATCAAATTTGGCTAGTCTATTCCACGCGCCGGAGCAGGCATCTCTAAGGGTTCTAAGGTCGTCTTCCCTCCCGGGGGTTTCTATTGGGGTGGCCTCCAGTTTCTGGATCTCGCCTTCTCTCTGTTCAAGTTCAGCTCTTAGTGTTTTTCTGATGCCTCCCGCTTTTGCAATAACTTCCCCTCGGGTGACTACTTTTAAGGCTTCCCAAACCACGCTGATGTGTTCTACGCTACCTGAATTTTCTGTTATGTAATTCTCTATGGATTCTTGCAATTCCTCCCTAAAGGCTGGGTCCTTCAGGGCATTAGTAGGCATCCTCCACATGGGGATGGGTGGTCTGGGACTGTTGTGCTGCCAGTCCATCAGGAGTGGGGAATGGTCAGAGATAGTCCTCCCCAAATATTGCATGCCCCCTACTTGTGGCAGGTGCTCCTTGCTTATGAAGAGGTAGTCCAGCCTAGTGTGGAGCTTGTGGGGGGATGAGTAGTATGAATAGGCTCTCTCGTCTGGATGTAATTCTCGCCATGCATCTGTCAGGTCTAGTTCCTTGACCAGGGTGGCTAGGGACATGGTGGCTGTGGAGGGACCCTTCGCTGGAGGCCAGGACCTGTCCAGCACAGAATCGTGGACGCAATTGAAATCTCCTCCCCACAGGAAAAAGCCCTCTCTGAATTGCACCATCTTGGCACTCAGTGTTTTCAAATGGGCAGGGATGTTATTGTTGGGGAAATATGAGTTTACTATGCAGATCTCCCTTTGCTCGAAAGTGCCCCGTATTATTAGGTATCTGCCCTCTGGGTCCTTTTCCATATTAGTCAAGTGGAATGGCACTTGGGGGTTGATCCAGGTGTAAACCCCTCTGGCGTATTTGGAGTAGGGTGCTCCGAAACCTTGTCCTCCCCAGTGTTCCTTCAGTTTTGCATTGGTTTCTGTGGTGCAGTGAGTTTCCTGCAGTAGGGCAATGTCCACTTTTTTCCTGCGTAAGTAGGATTTTATCCTATTTCTACGAAGATAAGTGCCCAGGCCCCTCACATTCCAAGTTAATATCTTAATGTGCACCGCCATCTTGGTATCGCTGGAGGGTTCAGGAGACGCTCGCTTCCCCCCGAAGTGCTTGTGGTCTCGTCTGGGGCCCCAGGGTCCTCGCCAACTCGTGGATTCCAGCCCTCCTCGACCGCCGTTCCAGCCCGCCAGATCGCTGGTTGCATTTTGCTGTATGGAGACTTACTAACTGTTTTAACTGTCATTCCGTGGATTAACTAGGAAAAACAACAAGGAACTGCCCCCAGCAGTCGTTTCGAACTGACAACGCTCGGAGGCTCCCGGGCCTTCCAGTCCTGTCCAGGTCTTTCGGCTCAGGCAGTGTGTAGGTTTTTTGCCTACACCTTTCCGGTTTGGGGGGGTCATCAGCGGTCTTGTGATTGGGCTTCCAGTTTCCTGCCCAGTTGTGATATTTCCTTGATGCGGCAGTAGATTTGGTCTCAATATTTAGGTGCACGTGGGGCCTTTGTGTGGTTTCATCTTTTGTTGTGTTCCATCAATTCCTCAGTGTCTTCTGCAAGGTTATTATGTTCAAGCCATAGGTTTGCTGCGGCCGGGGTCTCTAGGAAAATGGCCTTTCCCTTGTATAGTATTTTAAGTCTTGCCGGGTACAGCAGCATATATTTAAGGTTCAGTTTTCGTAATCTGGCCTTTATGGGAATGTATGAGTTCCTTGCCCGCTGTACCGCAGGGGTATAGTCAGGATACATGACTATTGATGCATTGCTTCTTTTGATCTCACCTCCCTCCCTCGAGAACCTCAGTATAGTCTCTCGGTCTCTGAAGTTCAATATTTTCGCAATCATTGGTCTTGGGTAAGACCCGGGGGGTGGTCGCTTCTGAAGAGACCTATGGGCCCGCTCCACAGAGAACCCTTGGGTGAGATTGCCCGCTCCAATTTCCTGCATCAGCAGTGTTTCTATGAACTCTGTGGGGTTTGAGCCCTCCATGTCTTCCGGAACTCCCAGAATTCCGATGTTATTTTGTCGGGCCCGGCCTTCTGCATCTTCGGAGCGTGCTTCCAAACGAGCCACTGTTGTTTCCAGCTCTTTAACTTTCGCTTTTAGCTCCTGTGTGGTCTCTGTGGTTTCCTGTAGAGTGGCTTCTGTGGCAGTGACTCTCTCGGCCAGGTTACGGGCATCTTGCCTTATTAGTTGTAGTTCCGATTTTATTTCTCCTCTCATGTCTTCAACAGTTGTTTTCAGTGCTGCAATCGCCTGAAGGATCTGAGAGTCGCGGGGGTCCTCCGGCGGGGTCGGTGGCTCGGTCATGGTGTCCCCTTCTTGTGGCATATGTGTCTTCGGTCGAGCTGTGGTGAACGAGTCCATCGTTACGGTTCTGGACCTGTTTTTGGGAGGAGACATCGCACCATACGGGGTGTCCGGGTTTTCGTGTAGTATGATGTTAGCTTTGGCAGTTTTGGTCGGTGGCCTTAATTTGATGTGGGGAGCCCACTTCTGGGGGTCTCTGCGAGTATGAGGTTGAGTTATGCTCTGATCTGACTCCTCGGTGGCTGACCCTATGCGGTAGTTGAGCGGAGGCTGGTACAAGGCGCTTCCCTTAGCACAATACCCAGTTCGCTGTCCACGGCCTGCGCAAGGAGGATAGTTGCCCCCGTATAACTGGTGACAGTTTGGGGTAGTGAGATCTTAAATGGGGCAGCCATTTACTTCATTTTGGGTTGGGTGGGTCCACAGTTGTCGTCTGGATTCACTTGCTTGTGCCTCGTGGTGGCCGTCTGGAACGCCGCGTGGGTTCCTGGCTGCTCCCTCATTTGGATCTACCCGCTCTTGTTACTTGGCCTGTCCCTCGTGTTGGGGGGCACCCTCCACATGCGGGTCAGGATGGGGGCCCTCAGGGCTCCAGTCGGGGTCCACGGTCACACCGAGGTGGGTTGCTTCAGGGGGCTCACTCCTCAGGAGAGCCGGCGGGTCCGGCTGCCCTCCGCCACTCACGGGCCACCGCAAGGATCTTTCCCCTTTTCCACCGCAGGATGGGGTAGTGGGAGCCTGATGGGGGTACTGTCCGCTTCCGTTGCTGGGTCAAGCCGTCCACGGAGGTTTGCAATCTCCGTTGGCATCCGCGAGCCGCTCCGTTACAGGTCGCTCGGTGTGATCGTCATCTTAGGTGTCGCAAGGGGGGAATCTTAGGGCGTTTCGCCGGGTGAGCCGGTTCTTTTGTGGCTCCGTTTGATTTCTGCTCCACAAGGCCCGCGGTTCCCCAACCGGGTCTCCCGGTCGTGTGAGGGCAGGTCACCCTCGGGAGCGCTCTCGCTGGACGGCTCGACAGGGACGGCGGCGAGCCTCGCTCGGCTTCCTCGTCCGGGGCCCCCCAGGTCCCACTGTCCGCTGCCTCTCCTGGGTCGCCTCAAGCGTCCCCACTCCCCCTTGCCTTGGGATGGAGCTGTGGGAGCCCGATGGTGGTGTTTCCGGCCGAGGGGAGGCAGGTTGTTGTGGTGTTCAGCAGAGGCCTGAGGATCTCGTTTCTGTCCCGCCTCTCCTAGTGGGTCTCTCCGTTGCGGGCCGCCATCTTGGATGTCGCAGGGGGGAGTCTCAGGGTGCTTCGTTTTCGGCTTTGCCTGCACCGATTTTCTCCGGTATTTCGGTCGGGTACGCTTGCAAGGTTCTATTATGGCTCGGTCAAATTTCAGCCCTGGAGCTTCAATATTTTCGCCGCTATTTCTTGTGCTGCAGGATCATGGGCAGGAGCTCCTTGGAAAGCCGCCTTCACTACATGCGCGCTGGCCATGCCCCCCGGATACACTACCCTATATGCGTATTTAGGAAGAAGAGTTGAGGGTGCACATCCAAGTGGACTCTTGGACTGGTATTTGGGAGAGAACCCATAATGCATCCCGGTGTATGGGATTAAAGGAATGTGACTATAAAATGTTATGCAGATGGTACATATCCCCAAGTAGAATCCATGCAATTAACCCCGACACCTCTGTTCATTGTTGGAGGAGAAGTGGGGAGTGGAGAACACTGGGACTTATGTGGTGGTCCTGCCCTCCCTTCCAGACAAACTGGAAGGAAATCCTATTGCAAATAAAAGACCTCACGGGAGTGACCCTCCCCTAGCACCCGAGGGTGATTATTCTGGGGGATGCCGACGAGGATGGGGGCTACTAGCTGAGGGAACAGATGGCATGAGTTATCATACAGCTTTTGGTGGCTGCCCGAGTCACATTAGCCGCCTCCTGGAAGCTACCGGCAAAGACGTTTTTATGGGAGGGCAAAATGGGCACTTGCCCAGGGCCCCCGCCTTGAAGGGGGGCCCCACAAGGCTGCCTGATATGAAGAGGTAATATTCCATTGTTCACCAGTCTTTAATGGCACATGTCAGGATATTTTATGGGGTGCTGCCGAGGCTCTAAACCCATTGCCTTTCCGTTTTGACAAGTACATTCTGCCTTGAATAATTCATCATGTATTGCTTTCTGTGTTCACTTTGGTATACATAGTTTGTGTGTTCCTTACGGCACAACTCTGTAGCATTCTTTCCTTCCTGTGATAAATTGAGTGCCACAATGGTTCAGAGGTTAGCTCAGTGTGTGAAGCACCCATTGCAGAGATATGTGTTCATCTGCTATTATCAGCAATGTTCTTGCACCAGATAGGGATTGCTCTGAAAACTAACATATCATCCGTATGGTGAAGGTCTAGAAATTGGTTTTTGGTTTGTTCAGATGGCGTGTTGTAAAACATAGGCAATCGCCTCAAACAATGGCATAAACTTTTAGTTCAATTTCAAGACTATGGAAAGAAAGTGTTCATGCTTGTTTCCTGGATTTGCCAGCAGACAGTGATCCTGGTCAAATCATCTAATATATCTTACATTACTATGCTGTCTTCTATGAGGTTTGCCTTCTTGCATGCTGCTGGTATTGTTTCGCCCATTACTTGATCTTTCTTCTTGTGTAGGCCATTTGAGTTTAAGGGCTGGTAGACAGAAGATAGCGGACCAGAAGTTGCAGGCCTCAGGCAAGCATATTTTAAGGTCTGCTTATTTGACACAAAAAACTGGTTGCTTTTTGGTAAAAGTCAAAGGTTTGCATGCACGTTTATAAATGAAAATGTCACAAGCCATTGTTTTGGAAGTATTTAAAGCTTTAAAATACAACAGACAACCCCTGATTAAATGTGTTAAATCACATCAATTGGTATGCTGGTACTTATATACTTCCCTTGATGATGGAGAGAATGAAGCTAGAAGCATTCCCATTTTGCTTAACACCCTTCTGTAATATTTTGTTTAAAAATGTTCATGTTTGGAAATGTGATTTGTGTACTTTCCAAGTCTGTTTTTATAAAATTAGATTGTTTTAGTTCATGGTAAGAACTGGAAAAGAAAGTTCAAATGCAGAAATTGCAGAGTTGGCACAAATCCTAGCTTCACCCCTCGACTCTTTAACCAATGTGTGATCCTGGGCATCTCATTTAATACTGTATTGCCTAGCCTCTCAATATTGCCAGTCCCTAAACCTTTCAAAATGATCAGCCCTTCACAGTGATTTCCTTCTCATGGTATGATCTTCATAAAAGACTTATTCATGGTTTCACTAGCTATGGGGTTGCTTCCACTTTAATAGTGAGCATATCTATATCGCACACCACAGGCATTTGTTCCTTTGATATCTAATGGCAACACTGTTTAAAAACCAAGTCCCACTTCTAATCTCCGTCTGTCTGGATAAAGACACCTTGCTGGTAGCTTCTAATCTGCATCCACTATCCATGCTACATTATGTGTAGTGTTCTCCTTCCTTCCAATTGGTCTCGTCTGTCCATGCATGACCACTTTTGCATTCTGTGAGGCAGATAATGGGATTTCTCTGTCTATTCCGGGTTACATGTACCTTTTACATATGGTCCTGCATTAATACTACAGGAAGCATACCTTCCTGGATGTTATTGATACATATGATCCTGTATGTACTAGAGCAGTAACCTCTTCATAGACTGCTTATGTTGGTCTTCAAATGCTACTTGTTCATCATTCTGATTAGAGCAAGAATGAGGGGGTAAGGGGATTTAAAGGGAGTAAACATGCTTATTATGCTCAGAGACAGCATATCAACCTATAGGTTATAATAATAATAATTTAGCATTTATATAGCACTACGAACCATCAGGTATCTGAGCGGTCCTTATTACCCACAGTGTGTGCGATGCTCAGATTACCCAGGTTGTGAGCACGACGGGTGGGGGGCGCGACCAGTATTCTTGATCCCTTAATTCCTTTGGCCTGGTGGAGGGGGCCCCAAAGATGTCCGTGCCCAGGGCCCCACAAGTGCTTAAAATGGCCCTGGCTCCGGGGGGTGGGGGGGTCATAGTGGCGCAATGGTGGTTAAGGATCTGGACACTAGGCTCACTGGACAAGATAACCTCCATACTCAATGATACAAATCAAGCCTTTTATGGAGCGTGACTCACCATTGTTCAGTTCCTGGGGTTCTGTGAACATTTGACCCACAAGCCACAGATTTTTCGATATGCAGAATTGTTGCGATTACGATTATATATTGTGAAATGTTGCTTCTGATGGACCTGGTGACCTTGCTTTGTTGTCTGATCTCACCTTTGTTATAGTTATGATAACTCTGACATTTGCCCTCATTACAAGTTTGCCGGTCCGGAAGCAACAGTGCCAGTAAGCTTACCAGCACTGTGGTTTCTGGACCGGCAAACTAGGGGTCTGCGGGCGGTGCCGTTCTGCCCACCAGGGTCAGACCTGGTGAGCGGAACGGCACCCACCCACCCACAGACTTTCACGGAAGCACCGTTATTATCGTACTCTATGGGAATGGGGATCAACATTTTACCACTGCCTGACTTACCGGACCGCCGGGGCTGTAATGCCCCAGTGTTTCTGGAAAGTCAGGCAGTAGTAAATCATTACGGGTCCGACGGCTACCTGACAGTTTTACCGGCATGGTTTCCACTGGACCCGTAATGAGGGCCATTGTGTTCTTATCTGAAAATGTTAAATAAAGCTTGGGGAAAAAAATGCACACCAAAGTATGAAAACATGTCCAAACTGGCTGTACTAAAATGCCAGTCGAGCTACATAATAACACTTATCTCACTTGCTTTATGAAAGATGCCCAATACGAAATGTCATACCACAATAGGAAATGACCAGGCTGGCTGCATTGAAATGCCAGTCTCGCTACATAATACTTATGCTTGTTTTACCAAAAATGCCTAATACACAATGTCATGCCACAGTAAGAATAATACCACTGATCCTGCTGCTTTATCAAAGATGCCCAATACAAAATGTTGTGCCTCAGTAAAAAATGGCTAGACTGGTAGCATAAAAAAGGCCAGTCTTGCTTCGTAATAACACTTATCATGTTTGCTTTACTGAAGATGCCCAATACTAAATGTCATACCACAATAAGAACATGCTAGACTGGCCGCATTAAAATGCAAGTCTAGCTACATAATAACACTTATCCTTCTTGCTTTATCAACCATGCAAAGTAAAACACACCATGCCTGCTCCTTGGTGCACCAGCGCCTTGCACTCAGACAATCACATTAATGATGAATGTGATTATGTATCATTGCGAGGCGTTGGGGATCGAGGGGGCAGATGTGTGTCAGGAGCTGGGGTCCCAGGGTACAGCCTTGGCATTTTATATTGGGCATAGATGCCAAGGAAAACGGCTATGCCTGCCCCCTGAGGCCCTGCGCGCCTCACAGGCACACAATAATTGTGTGAGTTGCTGGTGGGCCAAGTCACAGTATTTTTCACTGGGGCATCTACCAGATGCCCATTAATAAATGACATTCCTTCCCTCATTGCTCTCCAGAGCCTCACATGCACAGATAATCAATTGTGTGTACATGCAAGGCGCTGGGGGGCTTAGGGGTCAGGCATGACTTTGCATGTGTGGCGCTAGGAATCCCAGTGGACTGGGCTGGCATTGTTTACTGGGCACTGGGGTCAGGCATGCTTTTTTTACTGGACATCTATCATACATGCCTAGTAAAAGAAATGGCATGTCTGTCCCCTGGGTCCCAAGCTCCTCACACATGTACACAATCAACGTGATTATGTGTGTATGCGTGGTGCTGGAGTGCCCAGTGGGCAGGCATGCTACTTTTGACTATACATCTATGATGGATGTCCAGAAAAGAAAATGCCATCCCTGTCCACTGGGCCCCAAAGCGCCAAACACATGCACACAATCAACATGATTATATGTGTATATGAGGTGCTGGGGCGCCCAGTGGGCAGGTGTGGTATTTTTTACTAGACATCTATCATAGATGTCTGGTAAAAAAAAATACCATCCCTGTCCTTGGGCCCTACAGCACCTCAGACAGAGAGCTGACTTTGCAAAGGAGTGTGGGAGCCCCTCTACTGAGAACGAACATGGGTCAAATACCCTGTCCTATGAAATTTCTTCCACTCAGGAGGGTCTGCAAACACGTTCTAGCTCACTAGACCCTTCACAGAACAGAAATATCCATTTGCATATCAGTCTGGTCCCACCCACATGGGCAGTCCAGTACCAAAATGCTAGACCAATCTCCTCTGAACAAGAGTACCATCAGCATTCCCAGACACGTGTTTCCGCCTAGTCGGGCCTCATCGGTGAGGTGAAGCTGAGCCTCTCTAAGACACAGTGAGCAAGGGGTCCACGTCTGGATTACCATGGGTTGCTAAGAGTGAAACCCCCGGTTTTACAAAGTTACAAAGGAGTGTGGGAGCCCCTCTGCTGAGAACGAACATGGGTCAAATACCCTGTTCTATGGAATTCCTTCCACACAGGAGGGTCTAAAACCACCTTTTAGCTCAGTACACCCTTCACCGAGGGATTGTGCATCAAAGGCATTCTACTCCCACTTGCCAAAATCAGCTCGGACCAGCGCAACCACACAGACAGACAGACACACACACATACGCTTATACAACATAAACATAGCAAACACTCTGTTTCATTCACACGAACATCCATCATGCACTCACTCATAACACAAGCATACAGGCATCCATACACATATTAAATAAATGAACATACAAATGCACACATTTAGACAACCTACACACTGCAAGCACTCTCTTGTTTACACCAGCAACCAGCATCATACATTCCTTCACCTAACAACACAAGCATGCACGCATAATTTAGATTTTAAAAAAACATGACCATAAACACACTTACCTTCTGCCGCGGGTTGTGAAGTCTCCCCAGCGCTTCTGCCCCTGCTAGCATGAACAGGATCAGGAAGCTTCCTGGTTTCTGCACATGCGTGCAGGAGCGAGAGCGTGGGTGACGAGACTCCCCACTCCAGTCTGCTCTGTCAGTATGTGCGAGGAGGCGCAGGAACACCCCCTTGCACATACAGACATGCAGTTCCCCAGCCCGCATTTCCAATGGGCCATGCAAGGCTGGGGAAGCAAAACGCCCCCAGCCTTGCATGGCTCATTGAGCTTGCGCGGCCGGGGAACTGTAACTGTCAACATTGTTTCCCTTTGACAATTAAGAGCGCTCCCTCAGCTTAAAGGAACAGCTGAGTGAGTGCTCGTATTTCACTAGGCTGGCTCCTCCATAATGGGTGAGAGGGGACTAGCCTGGTGGGTCGGCGCCTCTTTGCTCATTATGGACGAGCCCATCTCTTAACACCCAGTCCTAGGCGCCCCGAGGAAGTTTACTTTGAGGCTCTGGTTGTGTCCTGGGACGCACTGAGTTCGTAGAGTTCAGCATTGGTGCGGATTAAAGCAAACGAGAAAGAGGTGGATTTAACAATGCAGAGTCGGGCCGTGCACATTTGCCCGTTGATAATAATGGCGAATTCGTTTTTACCAAACTTAAATGGCTCTGCTGCCATCTTGTGGGCAAATAGGCCATGTTCTAAACATTGTTAGAAAGACGCCTCTGCGGTCCAACCGTTTGAAATGTGCGGAGTTGACAGAGCGTTTGGTTTACAGTAATAACAAGCACCGTGTATCATGCAAATCCAAAGGACGGAAAACAAGTTTCTCAAACAGCACCTGACTGGAGCAAAAAAGCTCCAGATTCCCTAATCCCAAATCATGATTTAACACAGGGGAGTTGCTAGGTCTGGAAAAGACCCGGGGCTACGCTGATGTTGGGACTGGGGGCTAGCTAGTCTTTTGGCTGTAGCTCCTGAGATTCTATCCGGGGCTACAACCAAAAGATCAGGGGCTATAGCCCCCTTAGCCCCCCCCTAGCAACGCCCCTGATTTAACGCATGAAACTGCTTGAGCTGTCTCTCTGGTGCTTGTTTAATGAAAAACGTGCTTCAAATTGTGCATTTTAAAGCACACTGGAGGCCTCTTTCTGAGGAAAGCGTTGCCGAGCCTGCGGATCCTCGGTAGCACTTTCTGTAAAACAGAAATGGGGGAAATGCGACACCCCCATAAGGGCAGGATGGCTATAGGTATAATCTACGTACAGCAACACAGCAATGACAGTTATAAAACCGGTGCTTCATTTTGTGCTATTTTTACACTGCCACGAATCATGATAGAGTTTTGAAAAGTACATGCACGCCAATGAAGGTTGCTTTATTTTTTATTCCCTAAACACACCTGTGGTGCTGGTGAGCAGAATGAACTTGCACGGGCGGAGACACTAGGACCGAAGCCTGGTAGTAAAGTGAGGGCATCGATTGGTGTGCAAAAGTGGCAGATTCGATTCCAATCCGTCACTTGTGGATCCCAAGTCAGGGCCTCGTTTTGAGCTCAGGAGAAAAGTAGTTTAGAAAGCCGACATTCTCCAGTTTCCAGCACCAGCATGCGAGAGAGTGGAAGGGTTGGAGGGGAGCTGGAGTGCTTTCCAGCAGCAAAAGCTGCTCAAGTCTAGTGTTGTGAGGGCAACATCTGCACCAGTGTCACTAGGGTTTCTAAAAGGCCTGCCACTTTTCTGATTTACAACAGTGTCCTTGATTCTACAATAAATCAGAAAAGTGGTGCTACCATCTGGAAAATGCCTTGATTATTTAAAATTAAAAAAAAATGGTGTGATAGTAGATGTTATAACACTCCACCCGCGCCAATTATGACAGCTGTCGTCAGGCTATAAATCAGGCACTTGCAAAGTCGAGGCTTTAATGCCAGGCTGCTACATTCTTACGTTAAGAGAATATGAGGATTTGTCAACGACAAAAGAGACGTTGGAAAAAAACTCAAATGAAGTTTTAAAAAAAACTATGGATAATGGACTCAACAGAGACTATGGAACAGCGAGCAAAGCACGTATGTATGAAAGAATTCCCTCCGGAAAGCAAGGCACTAAATGAAATACCTAAATACTTACAAACATTTCCTTGTCCGAGTAGAAGGCAAATCTTTCGAAAATTAAGACTGAACTTATTTCACACTCTACTGGGGAGACCCCCGGCCGGCCCATAGAGTCGGGGTTTGCTGCAGAGTACTTTAAAATGAGATAGCTGCACCTTTGAGATGGATGGGGGTGCAGGTTTACTACTCCAACACCAATCAATAAGGACAACTCAATGGTTTGGCAAAGGGGAGTCCGTTTAATGACAAGTAAAAAAAACGGGGAAACATGGAAATCAACAGTGATACGATAGCCCGTCTCGCTTCAACTCCTGCGAATTTCATACAAACAGTAACATTTATACCCAAAACTCGTCATCATTGACGTGTAACAATCAAAAGTTAATATGCAATCCTATTGGTTAGGAAAAGGTAACTTTACTATAGGTACTATATTTATATATGGTAACAGAGTGAGAGGATTGGATAAACACTATCAGGTGGGCGTCTAAGCCCATCCTTCTAACATTACTCTTGTAGACGTCACTAAGAGTACGACATCCCATTGGTTCTACTATCTATAGGACCCTAGATTATTTGGTCCATTGTGGTTGGGTTGGCTTCAACCCCATGCATACATTTCCACTTTACTTAGCAGCACGCAGAATGGTCAGCAAGGTGCAGGGTGCCCCACAATTCACCCAGCCTCCCTTCGATCACTCATTACTTTAGTGGCTATGTGTCAATTAGTTGGCTGTGGTTGGCCTCGAAACTGTACCTTCTTGTCAGGAAAGGTTATGATATCTCTGTATGGGCGACAGCCAGGTGTAGGTGTGGACCCGTGCCTCTTCTTGCTCGGATGGTCACGTGCTGCTCACACCGTGAATCTGCCTAGTTTCCCTCAATTTGTGCATTTAGTTCTTATTCGGCTTGCCACCTGCCTATGCCTCCTTATCCCTGCCTTCCTGAGATAGGCTATTCTGTTCTTAAGTTTCGATTCCGCAAAGCTACAGTTTGCTCCTTCTATTGGTCTGACCTTGGCTCTTCCTGGCTCACGTTGCCTCTGCTGAGTTTCGATTCAGCCATCTCTTCTCGTTTTAGCTGGAATACGAATCCTGTCCTGTTTGACCTCTAGTAACCTGAGTTCATTCTGCCTTTGTGTAAAGTGGACTCGCACTTATATAGTGTGCTTCATTGAGTTAGATATGTATAGGTGGCGCTTGCTGCGGTCTATTTTCTACTAAGCATAGCAAGCTGCACGGTTTTCTTAGCTTTCTTGCGGTTTCAAGCATATGTACAGGCGTTAGCTGGTTGAATGACTTCATCCTGCTTTACATCTTAAGCTTCTTTGTATCTCAACATCGTCTCTCCTTCTAGGTTCACGATATCCTTATTCATGGCATTTTCATCTCTTTTGTCATCCTTGGGTCGTCATAGCTTCTACCTGTGAGTCCGTTCGGGCCTTCATGACGTCACCATTCGTCTTCCTTTAAGGCCTTTTGGGTTTCTTCCGGGACAGCATTTAGGCAATATTCATTTTGTTTTATTTGTTGGTAGGGTTTTCTCAATGAGTACCTTGCTGTTCATGGTTTTCTAGGTATCGGTACTTCAACAGGTGTTGTTCTTCTGATAGGCACTGGGCAGAGCCCTACTGCGGCTCTCTGCTGGTTTATTTGCTCATCATACGTCACATATTTTGGTGTGAACGTTCCTGGTACTTTGAAATGGGCGATGGGAGTGCAGGCTTTATCTGGGACCTCCTCTACACTCTCCCCTCTGGGCGATTCATCGACCATTTCCTCTTCCTCCTTTGGATTCATCTTACTTGGTTTCTCTGCATTCATTTTTACTTCATTGTCTGGGTTCATTCCTTCTTCATCTTCTGGGTTTGTACATGATGGCTTGAAGAAGTGTCTCTTTGGGGGCCATATTTTTATTACTCCTTTCGGGCTTCCTGCTGTTTTTACATGTTCGTCTTTATTCCATGTCATTAGTTGGCATTGTCCATTTGGGCTGCAGTAAATCAATGTTCCCTCATAATTTCTGTGTTTCCTGGGATAAAGAAACTTTGTACCTTCTGGTGCATGCTCGCTGGCCTTCACAAAGTCTCTAATTTCATCTTCAGTTAAATCTCTACGCTTCCATCCTGGCTTGACATCAATCATGATCTTCATCCCTATGGCTTTCTTCGCAGTTTTCTGGCATTGCGAGATTATTATCTTGATGACACAAAATCCTAGTAATATCATTAATAGCAGGGCTCCCAGAAACTTGAATATGTCTGCCATCCATTCTCGGACCCACGGGAATAGTGATCCAAACCAGCTGTCAACGTCACCTACTTCAGTTTCGTCAATCATCTGGTTCTGTAGCTTCGTCAGCATTCCTATAGCTTCTGTTAGAGTTACATTTTCTTCGTTGTGGGAAGGTATAAATGTGCAACATGATTCTCCAATTCTTGCACAAACTCCTCCATCCATAGCTGTGATCATATCAAGGACATATCTGTTCTGGAGACTCATCAGTCGGATTGCTCTTAGCTCTTCCTTGATTGCATTAAATCCTTGTATGGTCGTGTTGATTGTCTGTAGCAATTCCCATCTGGTTATCTGCAACCATTTAGTGTTTACTCCAACTTGGATTCTTGGCATAAAAATCGTTGTGAACACTGATGAGGTGAGGCTGAAAAGCCGGTGTTCATATGGGATTGCATTAAATGCTTCTTCTGATTTGGCAGAAAAGTAATTTTCTATCTTCATTCGAGTTATCAGCTCCACAGATCTCCTCTTCCTCAGGTGAGCATCTGCTTTCGGGAAACTGTCAAAAGTTCAGGTCACTTTTCAGGATCACCAGTGCTGGAATGTGGACATTTACTATTGTACATATTCCTCCACAGTTGTTCGGCAGTCTGATGTATGCCTTGGATCCGCATGCCCAATAATGATCTATTATTACTGCGGTTCCATGTACCATTCTTGGAGTGTCGAAGATTCGTCCACAGTTCTGATTCTCTCCCATCTTCCTTGTGCCATTGTTCCTGAAGCACAATTTCGGGCTTTCTAGTGGCACTATCTGCAAGGGTCCTCCTCTGTCTTCGACCCATGTGAGCAGTTTTACGACTTTTGGCCATACTGCTTTGCACAGTCTTTGTGAGTTCTCAATTACTTCCTTGCAGGCTCCAAGGACCATCCATGCTCGGCATATCACTACTCCTTACTCCCATCTGTTTGGTGAAAGTACTGTTCCCCAAATCTGCATTTGGCCTCTTTTTTTCCAAATCTGAGCCTCTTCTGGAGTTTTCCCTTGGACATTCAGTCTCGGGTTCACTTCCCATTTTATTCCTGCTCCTTTAACTTCAGGTTTCTCGTACCTGATCACATGATTCCTAGTATGAGCTCTATTTCACGTCTTAATGTCCTGAACATGATCATCTTCATCGGGATAAGCTGTTTCAGTTGCCCATATTAATGAGGCGTCACTTCCCAAGAACTGGCCTCTGGTCTTGCACATTGCTACATGTGAGAGAGAGTGTGCTGTCAGGACATCAATTTCTACAGCTATGAAGATCTTGGACTTCCCCATGCTGTACGGTAGGAGTGCACAAACAAAGCATTCTCCTTCTGAATTTCGTCTTCCAACTTCCTTCAGGTGCTGGTACCAAATGTTGTTTCCCAGATGTGCTGTGCTGTCCAGGTAGTCGTTTAGTTCATTGTCATCTTCATGCATGCTTCTCTTGATTCTTAAGGTTTTCCTCTAGTTCGCTATAACTACATCTCTGAATGCCTCTGTATGGCTTTTCCTTGCTGGAGGATCCTCAAGTGTCCTGGTCCATGGTGCAGGTCTCTTCATCTGCGCCATTTGAGTGGACAGGAGTCTGGCTACTCTTTCCTGGTCCTCATGCATCTTTTCTTTGCTGTGTGCAAATGCCCATGCCAACCAGCCTGACACTGGTCCGGTCTATGGCTGTATTGTAGACCTGGTACTTGTCCCTTGTGTTAAAACATGTGTGCTTGGCAATACAGTCTCTGCTGTTTTGTTCTTCATTTCCTCTTGTAGTTTCCTCGCTCTGGCAATGTATGGGAATAATGAGTCTACTATCAGTTGTGTCAATGTCAAGAGTTTCTCTGAGGCAGCTCCTGTTTTCTCAAGGGTTTCTGATATGACTGCTTCTGTTGGTCTTTCTCTTATTTATTTGTTTATTTATTTGCATTTGTTAAGCGCACTTGCAGCCCATAAGGCATCGAGGCGCTGTTACAGAGGATACGCTGACTTAAGATTACAGAGAGGTGCCAGGAGGGCTCTTAGTTACAGATTGGCAGGCATATATGCAGTGGAAGATACCGATTCAAGTTAGACAAAGAGTCTGGTTTTGATAGCCTTACGAAAGGCTAGGTGGCACTCAATGAGTCTTAGGTGAGGTGGAAGAGCGTTCCAGTGCGTGGCTACTTAGGGGGGGAAGCTGGAGCCACCAGCACGCACTTTACGTGTAGTAGGCATGACAATTAAGTTGGCATAAAGGGATCTGAGAGGTCTTGTGGCCGTGTGCCTGGTAATTCTGTTAGTCAGGTAAGGAGGGGCAAGTTCGTGAAGGCATTTGTGGGTGAGAGCAAAAGTTTTAAAGACAATTCTCTCTTTGACAGGGAGCCAGTGTACTTGCCTTCTGATGTCGGAGATATGGTTTCTTCTTGCAGTGCCGGTGGCTGCCCTTAGTGCATTGTTTTGGGCTTGCTGCAGTTTGTCCAGGTTTTTGTTGGATGTCCCCACGAGAAGGGCATTACAGTAGTCTAATCTTGATCCGATAATTGCCCTGGCAATCGTGAGGCAACTTTGACGGGCTAAGAAGGGCCTGGCAACGTTGAGGACTTTGGAGTAGTAGGCTGAGGATGCAGCGATAGCATTGACCTGTCTACCCATCGACAGGTCGGAGTCAAGGTAGACTCCGAGTGTCTTAACATGGTTTGAGACCTTGATTGGAATGTTATCAATGGTGAAGGAGGCGTACTGATCTCCGAGGTTACCCAGAGTGAAGGGTGACCCAATGAGGTCTTCTTGTTTTCTCACACTATCTTCTGTGAAGGTTTTTATGGCAGGCAGTCTCATCTTCCCTGCTGCTTTCGTTTGTGGTTCTGTGGTCATTGACACTAGGCCTGTTTCATGTGCATTCAGTGTTTGCGTGCATGCAGTTGTCAGTGATTTCACTTCATTCATCTCGTGCCGACCCTGTCTCCGGCATTTCTTTTCATTTGTTACCTCAAGTGTGTGTGTATCATTGCTAATTACATTCATTTCTAGTTCATCCACTCCACCGTCAGATCTCCTAGGGACTGGAATGACTATATAAGGTCTGGGTGCTTTTGTGGGTTTCATGCGTGTATTATCAGGTGGGTGCACTGAAATTGGAACACTTCGTGCACCAATAAAGAATGCAATTCTGATCGTTAATGACAGTAAAATAATGATCAATACGATGCAGAAGGATATTATGGTTCTATATGTTAGGCGACAGCATTTCCTTCCAGAGAAGTGAGGGCGTCTCTCTTCTTGTGGGGGGACCAGGTTGCTGCTCTGGACCCCCATCTCGATCATTCACCAAAATGTCAAACTTATTATATTCCCTTAACCAATATCGTCTTTCGAGTTCTGTGTTTAAGAGTGTCAGGTGCTCCACAAGTGTACCCCCTCTTGTGAATGACAAATTGTCTCTTATTTCAGGATACAGTTCCTTTGCTAGACTATGTGAAAAATCAAATCAAATAACGTTTCAGTGAGCTCCTTTACTGTGCGTGTTTGAAGTACGTAGGCTCCCAGTTCGCCCCTCGAATCTGCTTCGGTCCTGAGGACATATCGGACACTGATCAGTATGAAGAAATAGGGAAAAATAACAACAAATATACCAAGTGAAGTTCTTGAATCTGCTCGATCGATCTGTCCCTCGGCGGAAGGCTTTTTTAGAATCTCCTCAGATAATCTCTCTGATGGTTGGAAAGTTCCACTTGGAGTATGATTCCATGCAGGAGCATTCCCATCTGTGCAACATTAGCTGGATCTCTGATGAAGGTGAGGATGTCAACCTCGATAGGTCTCCCCACCAGCTCTGGAAAGTCAGTGACTAGGCGAAAAAGGACATTGTGCGCCAATCTGCTGTCTTCTGGTGACAGGGAC
The DNA here is from genome assembly GCF_040938575.1 of Ambystoma mexicanum. NCBI lineage: Eukaryota > Metazoa > Chordata > Amphibia > Caudata > Ambystomatidae > Ambystoma > Ambystoma mexicanum. The sequence continues at coordinate 91,756,742 of NC_090932.1, forward strand.
ATCTGTCCTGTCTTGCTAGGTTCAGGATTATATGTGTTTTCCTTGATGTAAACAATGTCTGCACTGTCCGGTTGCGTGGAGTGCGACTGAAATGATGATCTTATTTAAAAGATGGCTTAAATGTTCAGTGTTTGCTGGTTCTCGAAGAAACGGGAGTGTGTCTGTCGTTCTTCCAATAAGAGTTGGACAGTCTTCGATTATGTGAAAGAACAGTGTGTTGACAAGCTCATTTATTTCCTCCGGTGTTGGGGACATTTGATTCCCTCTCACTGTACTCGGGGAGTATGATAAGTTGTTTCGGCAATGACAGTGAAGAGTTGTCTTATTGTCTTTTTGTTTTCAGGATCTTGTAAAAAGTCTGTGACACTGGTGAGCCTCCCTACCAGTGACGGGTATGACCTCAGTACTAAGTCGATAGAAGCGCTTCTCCGATGAGGAGTTAAATATGCTGGCAGATACCCTTGCTGCCCATGCCGATGAGGTTTTCACAAATAACCTCAAAAGGGAGGTGCAGCTGAGGAAGAAGGAAATCTGGGAGGAGGTAGCACGCAAGGTGTCAGCGGTTGGCACCACCCCCGCACAGTCAAAGACTGCAACAAAAGATGGGACGACCTTCATCTCAGGGTCCGGAACATCCTGTCCAGCAATCGTAGGGAGGCCATGGCCACAGGCGGGGGTGCCCACTCACCGGTGAAACTCATGCGCTGGGAGGAGACCTGCAGTACAACCATCCAGATGGAGTCGATAGAGGGCTTTGGGGAAATGGAGACGGGTGCCGGGACATCTGGAGATGGAGGCGAGTGACCCTGCAAACCTCAGTAGGCCAAACCATGACATAGCACAACTAATGTGAAAGTGAGCCAAGCCAAGGCAATGCATGGTCCATCATACACACATTTAGAGATCCATATCCAGCTGTAGGCCCAAACCCTGCCACACTGAAATGCATGCTGTGTGCCAATCCCATTACCAACAGACACACAACACACAGGGACCATTTGCATTTCATATATCACACAAACCCCAATACAATGGCATACCACCTGGTACGCATCAGTGCCGAATGGAGACACGATGGCTAATGCCAATATGCCCCTGCCCCCTTGAAACTACCCTGTGTGACACACCTATAACATTGCAATGCCACCCTTCTTTGTAAGGCCATATGAAATGGCAACACCGGATCAGTGGGTGGACCTTGGTCCAAGATATCTGTCAGGTCATCCTGCAGAAATCCACAGGTGGAGCAGACCACCCCAGATACTCCCGTCACCCTCGACATGAGGTGCCTGTACGTGGAGTCAGCATGTGTGCCAGGCTCAGGCCTGCCAAACTCAACCTCCGGGGCGGTATCAAGACCACTTGCATCATGTAAAGATTGACAAAGGTCTTTCAATTGGCTATGACCTGACAACAGGTCATCAGGAACCTCAGGATGTACAACCCACTCTTCATCAGACCCTTCCTCTATCTCTGAAATGTACTCCAAGGATTGGAACAAGTCCACCCTGGGAGGAGGAACAGAGAATGAGTCAAATATAGGCCGCACAGATTTGCTGAGTGCCTTTCTCAGAGCTTCCACAGCTCTCCTGGGCACCTCTGGCAAATTTCCTCAAAAGGCGTAGAGGGCGCCGATGGGAGTGGCGTCGACGTCGACCGAGGCGCTGACTACTTCAACAACGGCTTTGAGGCTGGAGCTCTGAGCGTGTCCTTCGTCGGCCTCGGCGCCGATGACTTTCTCGGAGCCGGAGCCTCGAGCAAGTCCCTCGAAGGACATAGCGCCGACGGCCACAGGCTCCAACGGCCACGGTGGCGATCATCCTTGTCCGATCAGGACCTCAACGGTTCCCGATGACTGCGCCGACCGCCCGAGCCCGAAGGTGTGCGAGCGGTGGCTCTAGCGCGTTCCCTGCCGGCTTCACTCGAAGGTGTGGACGGAACGATGCCCTACGATTTGAAAATCGCCATTATCTGCCGGCAGAATTCATCCCATTCGGCCGGCGACGAGTGTTTTGTGGGACAAGCCACCCACCGTCTGGCGGAGTCCTCTGACGAGGACGGGGAAGGCGCCGGTGACGGTGCTTCCGTGAATGCCTCGACGAGGCCGAGGAATGGCGGGACCCACGCCCAGAACGAGACCCCCTGGACTTAGCTGACGCAGAGAGTCGCCCCTCAAATCGTCGGTTGAAAGTTCAGTGGATTTTGACTTACGTGGTTTGGAAACCCTACTTACCGACAGCTTCTTCTTCCGCTCCCGCAAGGCCTTCGACGTCAAAGACTGGCACTCGTCGCAGTCATCGGTGGCGTGGCTCTCGCCGAGGCACCAGAGGCAGACGTTGCGCGGGTCCATAAGCAACATCTTGGAACCGCAGTCCCGACACTGCTTGCAGCCCGACTTCGGGGTAGCAGAAGACGAAGACATCTTTCTCGCAACAACAATAGCAGAACCGATTCAACAAAAGAGAACCGAGGCGCGCCGATATTTCGAAGCAAACACGTTCGCAGAAAAAACGGAACTGAGGCTACGGGCGTCGTGCGTCCTAAATATAACATCCAGTGATGTCGACCTGTACAGGAGGGCGGAGCGATCTCTGACGGGCCCATAGGATCAGAGCTCACCTCGAGTACTTTAAGACGAGATAGCTGCACCTTGAGGTGGATGGGGTGCGGGATTCTCTTACTCCAACACTAATCAAATAAAGATAACTCAACGGTTTGGCAATGGGAAGTCTGTTTACTGACAAGTACAAAAAACGGGGAAACATGGAAATCAACAGTGATACGATCGCCCGTCTCGCTTCAACTCCCAAAATCTTCATTCTAACAGCAATTCTTTTAGGCAAAATTCGTCATCATTGACGTGTAACACTCAAAAGTTTGTCATGCAATTCTATTGGTTGGAAAAGGTAACTTAGGTATAGGTGCTATATCTGTATATGGTAGCAGAGTGTGAGGATTAGATAACTCTTATCGGGTGGGCGTCTACGCCCATCCCTCTACATCACTTGTGCTAGACGTCACTAAAAGTACGACATCTCATTGGATCTTCTAGCTATAGGACCCTAGATTATTTGGTCCATTGTGATTGGGTCGGTTACACCCCTAGGCATAAATCTCCACTTTAATTATCAGCATGCAGAATGGTCACCCAGATGCGGTCTGCCCCAAGATTCACCCTGCCTCTCTTCCATCAATCAGCACTTTAGGGCTATGTGTCAATTAGTTGGCAGAGGATGGCCTCGAAACTGTAGCTTCTTATCAGGAAAAGTTATGGCATCCTCTGGTTTTGGGTGACATCAGACGTTGGTACCTCTCCGCCCCTGGCTGGTCACGTGTTAGTACACCCTGAAGTGGAGTAAGAGAATTTTCCTTCTATTTGCGTATTTGATTCTCCCTTCGGCCTTGCCACCTGCCTGGGCCTCCTTATCTCGACCTTCACGGGCCAGGCTGCTATGCTCTTAAGTTTCGATTCTTCGAAGTTGCCGCTCTGCTCCCTTCCTTGGGTTGACCTTGAATTCCCAGGCATGAGCTGCTTCTTGCTAATTTCGATTCCGCTCTTTCGTCTGGCTTTGTGCTGGTATATGAATCCTGGCCTGTTTGACCCCTTCCATCCTGGGCTTAATTCTGCTTTTGTAAAATGGATTCGCACTTGTAAAATGTGCTTCCTTGAGGTAGATATATAGTTAGCGCTTGCCGCTCTATTCTTCTACTAAGCATAGCAAGCAGTACTGTTCCCTTAGCTTCTTGCATTCCAAGCCTATTTACAGGTGTTAGCTAGTTGTGTATTTTCATCCTATTTTATGGTTATGTTTCTTTACAGTTCAGCAACGCCTCTTCTTATAAATCCATTACATCTTTATTCATAACGTTTCGTCTTTGCGTGTCCTCTTTTGGTTGTCGTTTCGTTCGTCTGTAAGTCTGTCCGGGCCCTTGTGTCGTCACCATTCGCCTTCAATTAAGGCCCTTTGGGTCTCTTCTGGGACAGTTTGCAAGCAGTCCTCATGTCCTGTCAGTTGCTGGTACGGTTGTCTCAATGGGTACCATGCTGCCCATGGTTGTCTGGTTATTGGCACTTCAACAGGTATTGCTCTTCTGATAGGCACTGGGCAGAGCCCTAGTGCTGCTCTCTGCTGGTTTATTTGCTCATCATACGTCACATATCTCGGTGTGTACGTTCCTGGTGCTTCAAAATGGGTGGCTGGAGTGCAAGCCATGTCTGGGACCTCTTCTACACTCCCCCCTCTGGTCGGTTCATCAACCACTTCTGCTTTCTCCTTTGGATTCGTCTTACTTGGTTCTTCTGTATCAATTTTTTCATCTTCTGGGCTTGTACATGATGGTGTGAAGGAGTGTCTCTTTGGAGTCCATATTGGTATCACTCCTTTCAAACTTCCTGCTGTTTTTACATGTTCATCTTTGTTCCAGTTCATTAGATGGCACTGTCCATTTGGGCTGCAATAGATCCATTTTCCTTCATACTTTCTTCGTTTCCTTGGATACACAATTTTTTTCCTTCTGGTGCATATTCGCTGCCCTTCACAAAGTCTCTTATTTCTTCATCAGTCAGGTCTCTGGGCTTCCATCCTGTTTTGACATCGATCATGATCTTCATCCCTGTGGCTTTCTTCGCAGTTTTCTGGCATTGTGAGATTATTATCTTAATGACACAAAATCCTAGTAGTATCATCAATAGCAGGGCTCCCAGAAACTTAGATATGTCTGCCATCCATTGTGGGACCCATGAGAATAGTGTTTCAAACCAGCTGTCATCATCAACTTCGTCAGTTTCATCGATCATCTGGTTCTGTAAGTTTGTCAGCATACTTATGGCTTCCATTTTCTTCGTCATGTGACAGTATAACTGTGCACAAACACCTCCATCCATCGCTGTGATCGTGTCAAGTACATATCTGTTCTGAAGAGTCATTAATCGAATTGCTCTTAGTTCTTCCTTAATCGCATTGAATCCTTTTATGGTCATGTTGATGGTCTGCAATACCTCGCACCTGGTTATCTGTAACCATTTGGTATTTACTCCAACTTGGAATCTTGGCATGAAGATTGTTGTGAACACTGATGAGGTGAGGCTGAACAGTCTGTATTCATATGGGATTGCATGGAATGCTTCTTCTGATTTGGCAGAAAAGTAATTCTCTCTCTTCATTCGGGGTACCAGTTCCACAGATCTCCTTTTCCTCAGGTTAGCATCTGCTTTCGGGAAACTGTCAATATTCAGGTCACTTTTCGGGATCGCTAGTGCTGGAACGTGGACGTTCACTATTGTGCATATGCCTCCCCAGTTTTACGGCAGTCTTATGTATGCTTTGGATCCACACGCCCATTAAAGATCCATAATTACTGCGGTTCCGTGAGTCTTTCCTAGAGCTTCAAAAATGTGTCTGCAGTTCTGATTCTCTCCCATCTTCCTCGTGCCATTGTTACTGAAGCAGAATTTTGGGCTTTCCAGTGGCACTATCTGCAAGGGTCCTCCCCTGTCTTCGACCCATGTCAGTAATTTTGTGAGCTTTGGCCATAGAGGTTTGCACAACCTCTGTGAGTTTTCAATAGCTTCTTTGCAGGCTTCAAGTACCATCCATGCTCGGCAGATCACCACTCCTTCTTCCCATCCGTTTGGTGAAACCACTGTTCCCCAAATCTGCATTTGGCCTCTGTTCTTCCAAATTTGAGCTTCTTCTGGAGTTTTTCCTTGGACGTTCAGTCTTGGGTTGATTTCCCATCTTATTCCTGCTCCTCTAACTTCAGGCTTTTCATACCTGATCACGGGATTCCTAGTATGAGCTCTATTTCGCGTCTTAATGTCCTGGACGTAGTCATCTTCATCGGGGTAATCCGTTTCGGTTGCCCATATTAATGAGGCATCCCTTCCCATAAACTGTCCTCTGGTGTTGCACATTGCTACATGTGACAGACAAAGTGCTGTCGGGACATCAATTTCTACAGCCACGAAGATCTTGGATTTTCCCATGCTGTACCGTAGAAGTGCACAAACGAAGCATTCTCCTTCTGATTACTTCTTCCGACTTCTTTCATGTGCTGGTACCAAATGTTGTTTCCTAGATGTGCTGTGCTGTCCAGGTAGTCGTTCAGTTCATTGTTATCTTCATTTAGGCTCCTCTTGACCCCTAGTGTCTTTCTGTAGTTCGCTATAACTACATCCCTAAAATCATCTGTGTGGCTTTTCCTTGCTGGAGGACTCTCGGGCATTCTGGTCCACGGTGCGGGTTTCTTTATCGGCATTGATGGGGTAGAAGGAGGTTTTGCAGTTCTCTTCCTCTCATCTTGCATCCTTTTCTTGCCCTCTATAAGTGCCTTTGTCAGCCACCATCCTGTCACTGGCTCAGTGTATGGTTGCATCGTGGGTAAGGTACTTGTCCCTTCTGTTGGAACTTGTGTGCTTGTCAATGCGGTTTTATTTTTCAGTTCCTCATGCCGTTTCTTCTCTCTAGCTATAAACGGGAATAAATTATCTATTAACATTTGGTCCTTGCAGTGAATTCTCCTGCAGCCGCTTCTGTCTTCTTAAGGGCTTTTGTTATGTCTGCTTTTGTTGGCCTTTCTCTTGATTCTTCTCGGTTTCTCTCATTATTTTCTGGGACTGGTTGTGCGGTAAGCAGTCTTGTGCTCTCTGTTGCCTTCGCTTGAGGTTCTGTGGCCATTGACACTTGCCCTGGTTTGTGTGCATTTAGTTTGTGTGCGCGTTTAGTTGTCAGTGCTATGTTCCCATTCATTCGTGCTGACCCTGTCTCCAGATTTTCTCCTCATTCATTACCTCAAGTGTGTATGTACCACTACTAATAACATTAATTTTCAGTTCATTTACCTTACCATCATATTTTCTCGGGACTGGAACAAATATATAGGGTCTGGGTGCTTTGTGGGACTCATGCGTACACCATCAGGTGGGTGCACTGAAATAGGAATGCTTCGTGCACCAATAGAAAATGCAGTCCTGATTGTTAAAGACAGCAAAATAATGATAATAAACACAATGCATAAATACATGATGGTGCGGTAAGTCAGGCGGCAACATTTCCTTCCAGAGAAGCGGGGCGCCCCTCTGCTTGTGGGGGGACCAGGTTACTGTTCTGGGCCCCCATCCCAATCATTTACTCAATGTCAATGTTATTGATTTCCCCCAATTCAATATTGTTCTTGAACAGTTTGTATCATAAAGTGTCTGGTGCTTCACATGTGTCCCCCCTCGTGCGGGTGACGATTGTCTCTTGATACAGGATGCAGTATCCTTGCTGGACTATGGAAAACAGATTAGACTAACACTTCGAGGAGTCACTTTTACTGTGCATGTTCAAAGTAGGTGAGTTCCCAGTCCACGCCCCGAATCTGCTTCAGTCCTGAGGACATGTTGTATACTGGACAGTGTGAAGAAATGAGAAAAATGACAATCAACAAGTATAAGGTGAAGTCCTTGTCTCTGCTTCCTCGATCTGTCCCTCGGCGCAAAGTTTCACTGGAGTCTCCTCAGATAATCTCTCTGAATGTTTGACAGCTCCACCTGCAACATTATGCCATGGAGGAACGTTCCCATCTGTGCGACATTAGCTGGATCTCTGATGAAGGTCAGGACGTCAACCTCGCTAGGTCTCTCCACCATCTCTGGAAAGTCAGTGACTAGGCGAAAAAGGACATTATGTGCCAGTCGACTGTCTTCGGGTGTCAGGGACATTTTCCCTACCTTGCTGGGTTCAGTATTACATGCTCTTCCCTTGATGTGAACAATGCTTGCACTTTCCGGACGCGTGGATTGCGACCAAATAGCTTAGTTTGTTCCACAGCTGGCTCAAATGTTCAGTGTTTGCTGGATCTCGAATAAAAGTTAGCGTGTCTGTATTTCTTCCGACAATAGATGGGCACTCTTCAATTATGCGAAAGAAAAGTGTATTGATGAGTTCATCTAGAATCGCCTGTGGTGGAAGCATTTGTGTCCTTATCACTGTATTCAGGCAGTACAATGAAGGCATCCGCGATGACGGTAAGTAGTTGCCACATTACCTTCTTGTTGGCAGGACCTTGGATAAAGTCTGTGACACTGGTGACCCTCCCTACTAGTGACGGATATGATACCAACACTAACTGGAAGTAGGTAAGCACGTCCTTTGTGATGTTTCTGCTGGGGGACACCATAAGTGCTGCCAATCAAAGTCTCAATATAGCACGAATCAGGATACTGTATTTTGCTTTCAGTGTGAAAGACCTTGGTCAAAGTCTGTTATAGTCTTTTCCTCAACAAGGCTTAAGTGTGATTTGGTTCAAAAGTTCAAAAATCAACAACGTGCTGTGGCTTATGTGCGCAATTATCTTCTTCATCCTGCAACTAGGATGCACAGAGTGTCTGTTTCATGTCCTTATCCCCTTTTTTGCTTAGAGGAAATTAAATTAAGCCTCAACTTGCAAAAGGATTATTTTTGTCTTGGCTTTGCTGCTCATGCGTCCTTCTTCCTCATCATGGATCTCATCTGCACATGCTGAGGTTCTTCCCCGTTGTCTGTAGTTTCTTCGTGGTGGGGTGCAGCTAGAGGGCCTTCTCCGATATAGGGCTTAATGTCATTGAGAATAATCCATGCTCCCCTGCCCTGCAGTTTCACAGCTGACGGAGTGCAGTCCTCCACGATGAAAGGACCATTGAATCTTGGCTTGTCCCACTTTTTCCTCATGTGGTTCTTCACCAACACAGCATCCCCAGGGAAGATGAGTGGAACACGTAGACCTTGAACTGAGTCTGTTGAAGTGTCTGCTGCTGTATTTTGTGCTGCGCTGCACCCTTTTCATCGTCGTTGCAGTTGGTCTGAAATTACAGTAAGGCTGGATGTCATGTAGTGCAAATACTTATGCATTTCGGATCCCAGGATCTCTTGGGTTGACTGGGCATCACATCTAGCTCTGTCTCATGGGGTAGGTGTTCATTCTCCTTCCTGTGACTATCTCGTGCGGCGTAAGATGATGGTCGGAGCCTTGTTGGTTCCAAAGAGCATACAATGCCAATAGAAGGCAGTGCAACCATCCCTTCTTTGGAGTAAGCTTCAACTTGGCTATCCTTTCCTTTAACAAGCCATTGAGCCTCTCACAAATCCCATTACCTTCTGGATGATACGCTGATGAGAACTTGTGCTTTATACCAAGCAACAAGCTAATCTGTTCAAAGACTGCATTTACAAAATGAGCCCCATTATCTGATCTCATCACTTCACATACCCCCCATCTAGGGAACACTTCCCTCACTAGGAATTTGGCCGCACAGGTAGAGTCTGGGTGTGTACATGGACCTGCTTCTATCCATCTAGAGAATGGACACACCACTACAATTAAGTATCTGTACCCATTACACGCTTGAATCATGTCAACATAGTCAATATGTAAGTGCTGAAAAGGCCCATTTGGCTGGGGGATGACTCCTCTCACTACTTTTAATGTGTGCCCAGCAGTGAACTGCTGGCATATTATGCAGTTCACCATAAAGAATGCAACATGCTCTGCTAAATCCGGTATAAACCAGTCTTCCGCAAGCGTTGTTGCTAGATTTTATTTTGACATGTGTATCGGGTGGTGTAGCTGTTCCAATAATATTTTTAGTAGGGCTACAGGCATTACTGGTTTGCCAGTGCTGTCTTGCCGCCACAATCAGTCAGAGGGGTTTAAAGAACACCCTCAACGTTTCCACAGGTTTCTTTCGTCCTGCGGTGCCTCCCCTTGAAGCTCCATTAGTTGCGTCTGCCCCAGATTACTATAGGCTTCAGGTGTGGTACGTGCCACCATCATTCTCTCATGGGTGCATGCCACTTCCACCTCCATGATCGTTTCACTTTTGGATGCCATACGCTTCGCTTCCGTGTCTGCTTCGTGGTTTCCGCGTGACACAAAATATGTCCCTTTGGTGTGGGCGGCGCATTTCACGACCGCTATGCAAACTGGGAGCTGTAGTGCCTTAATCAGCCTGTCCAATAAGGCTGCGTGCTGCACTGGCATGCCGTCTGCTCGGAGGTAGTCCCTCCTTTTCCAGCGCGCTAGTTCTGTGTGCACTGTGGGCGTCACATAGGCGGAGTCACTGTACACCGTCACTTCCTGGTCTGCGTGATTCTCAATGGCGAGTATCAACGCCAATAATTCTGCAGCCCTTGCTGAATAATGAGATGGTATTTGTGCACTGATGAGTACTCGAAATTCTCTGTTTGCTATGTGTTCCATTAAGGCAACGCCCGTATATCTTTATCCGTCTTCTTGATCGATTCTCGAAGATCCGTCAATAAAAACAATCTCCCCTCCTGCCAGGGCATTTTCTGTCACCCTGGGGATTTCATCATAGAATTCTTCATAGTTTGCACAATCATGTATCGGCTCTCCTTCAGTGACTGGCTCTGCTATAAATGTAGCTGGGTTTACTGTTTTACATTGAACTATTTTGATTGATGGATTAGCTATGATCACTTCATAAGCAGAAGCTCTCTGAGACGTCAATGTGCCCTTTGGTTTCTCTAAAATGACAAATAGGCCTCCTTCAGGAGGCCTACGTCATAAGGTCCTGTAGTCCATACTGGGACAGGCACCAGAGCCATGTCGTCATCAAAGTATTCCGGACGTATCAGAGCCAACATCATTCTCTGAGGCACTTCTTGTCATGATCTCTGCTTCCAAAAGGTCAGGGTTTTCCCAACTCCCTTGGAAGCAGATCCATAACCCAGGTTCCGAGTGCCAACCAGTCCCAATTGGGACCTTTTGGACCCAGTCCTGGCGCCAGTGGCACCAGGCTCATAAATATGCCCAGTCCCAGCGCTGGAAGCGCCGGGCTCATAATGCTTGGGTGGACTTACCTGCAGCAGACCATGCTGCTTACTTGCCTGCCAGTTGAGCCTCTGATCCTCTTCAGTTTGGAACTACTTTTCCTGTTGGGTGGGGCAGGAGCCACTCCCTAGATTCAGAACACTGGAACTCTTCTGGAAAGCAGGAACTCTTTTCTTACCTAGGCGTGGCTGTGGAAGGAGACACCTAAGCACTACAGGAGGCTATTTAAACCACACCCGATGGATGAATCTTGCTTTGCGTTATTCTGCATCCTCTGCAGCAGAACGCTCATCGTGTCTTCTGCATCTGATCCTGGGCCTAAGGAAAAAGGCTTACCATCCTGAATCCAGTCTTCAGCAACACCTAAAAAGACAAGAAAGAACAGGTTAGCATTACGGTCTTCAGTGACAGCTCTTCACTTACCTGGTCCATCGGCTGTCACCAACGCCTCGCGCTGCATTCCGGCATCTGAAAGACAAAGGCTTACCTACTCTTCGTGCGCTCCGGAGGTCTTCACACTGCATTCCGGCATCTGAAAGACAAAAGCTTACCAACTCTTTGCACGCTCCGGAGGCCTTCGGCGCTGCATCCCGCATCTGAAAGACAAAACAAGGTGCGTTTAAAGACATTGGGGAACTTTAATACTCACGTGCCATTACTCCTTTCCACATCTAACCCAGTGGGTATTCCGGCACCCTGCAGCCGCTCCGAACTTGTACCTGCAAAATAAAAAGACAGTTAGAGCGCATCGTGAAGGAGGCAACAAGCGCTTACTTACGTGCTTCCAGGCGCTTCTATTCATCACACGGGCTCCATCTTCAACTCACTTCAGCCCGTCATCCGCCATCGCCGGAACCCTGCAAAACAAGAAACATCATTACTAAAGACTTTAAAGACATTAGAATTACTCGAAACTTACCGTTCGTGCAGTAAACGACGGACAGCAGTCCTCTGAAGTCAAGAGGCCTGCTCCCCTTATCCAGTGAAGAAACTGGTTACAGCACCCTGCCCCGAGGCAGATGGAGAGCACGGCGTTCACTTACCTAAGGTGAGAGCGTTAACCTTTGGGGTTCTACAGGAGAAGAGAAAGGGAAGAAGAGAGAGACATTCAATAACCCAGTTCCTTAATCCCATATTTTCTATCTGCAGACATCTTACCCTTCGAGTCAGACATACAGTGCACAGAGGTCCAGCCCAAAGAGCCAGCCGTGTGTTACACATCACCTTTGAAGATACGGTATACGCCCAGTCAAGACCGGCGCCTCTACGGGAATCAGGTGAGCGTTACAGAACGCAAAGCCTACCACAAAACTCCCGTCCAGGCGCTATGGAAACCTCGGATACCGACCAGCTAGCCCAGTTACTTGGGGAACTAAGGGCAGAAGTGCATGCAGCCCGTCAGGAAACGAACGCTCTAAGAAGGGAACTGATTATTTCCAAGGAGCGAACAGATGATCTCGCTAGACAATTGCTACAGTCACAAGCCGGACAGACCCCGTTACCCGCATCTGGGAGAAATCTTCCTTCTACATCCTCTATGAATCCAGTGCAGATCAACCTACCTGGGAATGTACCTCTGGCTCCGCCCGAACGATTTTCTGGTGACCCAAAGAGGTTTGCAGTATTTATCAATCAGTGCCGGTTGCATTTCTTATGCCGGCCAGCAGCCTTTCCAACTGATCAAGCTAAAGTAGCTTTCGTGCTTTCGTACCTTAGTGGCAATGCGGCAGACTGGTCGATCCCTCTAGTAAATCAAGATGATCCGGTCCTCCATGATTTTCAAGCTTTTCAGCTCAGTATGGAAAAACTGTTCGCAAGACATTCACAGGGGCAGGCCTTGGACAATGAGCTTCTTTCGTTGCGACAAGGTAATCAAGACCTTTTGGCTTATATTTCGTCTTTCAACAGACTGATAGTGGAAACTCAATGGCCTGAGGACAAAAGGATTACGCTGTTTTATAGAGGTCTACGTGGAGAGCTCAAAGATGTGTTAGCCCAAGTAGTGAATCCCCCACAAGATTGTTCGGACTATATAGACTTAGTCGTTCAAATAGATCACAGACTGCAGAACAGGAAGGCCGATCGTTCCAAGTTTGATGCTCGAGTATTTTCCAAACCGCCAACTCCTTCCAAAGGAGTAGACTCCGGGGAACCCATGCAAATAGGGGGTCTGAAAGGTCCTCTAACACAAAAGGAGCGGGAAAGGAGAAAACAGTTGCAATTATGCCTCTATTGCGGAAACTCAGGGCACTTTCTTCGAGACTGTCCGGTGAAACCTGCCAAGAAGGCAGTAGGAGCTGCAGTTACCAAAGTTACAAACTCTGAGCAGGGAAACGACCTCGCCCGACAAGAATAGAGGTCCTCTTGCCGAGCATGAAAACCAGTTCCGTGACCTCGCATTTCGTGATACCTATGGTCCTCATTAGCCCTGATAATCCGGATCGATTACATGCAATTGAAGCTTACGTCGACAGCGGTGCCATCGGCAATTATGTGGATCATGAAATGGTTTTGAGGATGAATCTAACTCTTTGTCCCAAGGCTGTAAAGGACGTCATTACTACGGTGGATGGTACGGAGATAGCCTCCGGGCCAGTAACGCATACCACTCAAGAGGTGACGCTAGTAAGTCAAGATGGACACCATGAGAAGATCGTGTTCGATGTGATCAAGGCCCCTCAGTTTCAGATTATTCTAGGAATACCTTGGTTAGAGAAACACAATCCTCTGATCGATTGGCGAGCAAGAACGGTCCAGTTTCCAGAATGTGTCTCTACTTGTCACCATCCACCTGGTGTTGCACTGGCAGCAATTTCTTCAGAGACTCCCCAGTTACCTCCCGAATACCTAGAATACCAAGATGTTTTCCGGAAGGATCAGGCTAACTCTCTACCTCCTCATAGGTCTTATGACTGCCAGATAGACCTGATACCTGGATCTACTCCTCCTTGTAGTAGAATTTATGCCCTCACCGAGCCTGAGAACCTTCACCTTCGACAATACCTGGATCAATACCTGGCAAATGGGTTTATTCGTCCTTCCAAGTCCCCTGCTTCTTCAGCTTTGTTCTTCGTTCCAAAAAAGGAAGGAGACCTTAGAACTTATATAGATTATCGCTCCCTGAACCAGATCACCGTTAAGAATAGATATCCGTTACCTTTGATCCCTGAACTCCTGGACCAAGTCAGAAAAGCATGCATATATACAAAGCTGGATCTTAGAGGAGCTTACCACTTGGTACGAGTAAAAGAGGGCGATGAATGGAAGACGGCCTTCCGCACCAAGTATGGGCTATTTGAATATCAGGTCATGCCCTTCGGACTTTGCAATGCCCCGGCCGCCTTTCAATATTTTATGAACGATGTCCTCAGAGAGCTCATAGATGTGTGTGTTGTTGTTTACATTGACGACATCCTCGTTTATTCTTCATCGGAATCTGAACATCGGAAACACGTGAAAATGGTCCTCGAAAGATTGCGTCAACACAAACTTTTCGCTAAGTTGGAAAAATGTGTTTTCAACGTGACTGAAGTTGAATTCTTGGGATTCATATTATCACCTGGCGGAGTGCGTATGGATTCAAAGAAGGTCGATGCAGTTCTCAAATGGCCATCACCATCCTCCGTAAAAGGTGTGCAAAGCATGTTAGGCTTCGCTAACTTTTACCGCAGGTTTATCCCCGAATTCTCTCGAATAGTCCAGCCCATCACTGCCTTGTTAAAGAAAAACAAACGTTTTGAATGGTCTACCGAGGCGGAACAAGCTTTCCAGGATTTGAAGACTAAATTTATCTCTGCACCAATCTTAAAACACCCTCGCCCCGAACTCCCCTACATCGTGGAAACTGATGCTTCAAGCCTTGCCATGGGGGCAGTTCTATCACAAAAGGACCCGGTAACCAATCAGTTGCATCCCGTGGCATTTTGGTCCCGCAAATTCTCGCCTCCTGAAATCAATTACACGATTACTGACAAGGAACTTCTGGCTATCAAGTCTGCCTTTAAGGCTTGGCGTCATTATCTGCTGGGGGCCCGACACACCGTTACTGTGATTACGGATCACCGAAACCTGCAATATTTGAAAACCGCAAAAGCCCAATCCTCTAGACAACTCCGTTGGGCATTATTCTTTGCCGAGTTTGACTTCATAATTACCTATCGACCTGGTACAAAGAACGGTAAAGCTGATGCCCTTTCTCGGATGGGAGTGGAAGAACACTTGATCAACCCTAAACCTGTACCAATCATTCCCGAACAAAGAATTCTGGGTGTAATCGCCACAGAATCCATAGAGGAAGTTAAGGATAAAGCCAGGCAACTTGTAACTCCAGCAGACATACAGAATTGGCATCGGCAGGGAAAGGACTTTGCAGTAAAGGACAACTTATTGTATTTCCAAGAACGATTATACCTACCCAGCACAGATTTACAGAAAAAAGTAATCTCTTGTTATCACGATTCTTTAATGGAAGGACATCCCGGTATGGCCAAGACCTCAGAAAAGATCAAGCGCTACTTCTGGTGGCCGTCTTGGAAAAAAGATATCAGAGACTTTATAATGTCCTGTGGAGTATGCGCCCAAAACAAGAGTCAAAAGGAAAGACCAGCAGGCCTCTTACGCCCTATTGACATCCCACCTCGCCCTTGGCATACGCTTTCTATGGACTTCATCACCGATCTACCTCCATGCTCCGGATACAATACGATTCTAGTAATCGTGGACTTATTCTCCAAGATGGCGCATTTCATTCCGCTCAAAGGCTTGCCAACAGCAGCAACTCTGGCCCGAGAATTTCTCGAAAACATCGTCCGACTGCACGGTTTTCCTTCGGTTCTAATTTCGGATCGAGGTAGTCAATTTATTTCTCATTTTTGGCGAAGTTGCTGTCGGTCGGCTCAAATTGATGTGAGACTATCGACCAGTCACCACCCTCAGACCGACGGACAAACCGAGAGGACCAATCAAACTCTGGAACAGTATTTACGCTGCATGCTGCAACAAACTGAAAAAACTTGGAAAGACATCCTTTGGATAGCCGAATATGCCTACAATAACTCTGTCCATTCGGGAACTGGGAAAACCCCATTTTTTCTTTTGTACGGCAGTCACCCTCGAACCTCGGAGTTGGATCCCCTCCAAGATCTTGAAACACCAGCAGTAGACTACCTGCATTCTACAATCACCCAAGCCTTTAAGGAAGCTGTTTCTCACCTTCAAAGGGCTAAAGAACAATACAAGAAAGGAGCAGATCAACATCGGAAGGAAGCCCCTCAATATCAAGTAGGGGATCAAGTCTGGTTATCCACCAAATATCTACCTCTAAAAGGGCCACGCACATTCAACCCAAGATACCTTGGTCCCTATTCCATCACTACCATAGTAAACCCAGAAGCGGTCAAGTTGGACTTGCCCACGCACATGAAGATACATCCGGTCTTCCACGTCTCTCTATTAAAACCCGTGCAACCTCAAACCCGACTAACTAACTAAATCTCCAAAACCTATCCTAGTTGATGGAGAACTCGAGTTTGAAGTCAAAAGCATTCTGGACTCCAAGATCTCCAAATCTAAACTATTTTACCTAATTGACTGGAAAGGCTACGGCACCCAAGAGAGATCCTGGGAACCTGCTGAATATGTCCACGCTCCTCGCCTAATCAAAAGATTTCACCGAACATTTCCTGACAAGCCAAAACCCCCGGAGAAGCCCGGTTTGGGAGGGGCCTTGAGGGAGGGTACTGTCATGATCTCTGCTTCCAAAAGGTCAGGGTTTTCCCAACTCCCTTGGAAGCAGATCCATAACCCAGGTTCCGAGTGCCAACCAGTCCCAATTGGGACCTTTTGGACCCAGTCCTGGCGCCAGTGGCACCAGGCTCATAAATATGCCCAGTCCCAGAGCTGGAAGCGCCGGGCTCATAATGCTTGGGTGGACTTACCTGCAGCAGACCATGCTGGTTACTTGCCTGCCAGTTGAGCCTCTGATCCTCTTCAGTTTGGAACTACTTTTCCTGTTGGGTGGGGCAGGAGCCACTCCCTAGATTCAGAACACTGGAACTCTTCTGGAAAGCAGGAACTCTTTTCTTACCTAGGCGTGGCTGTGGAAGGAGACACCTAAGCACTACAGGAGGCTATTTAAACCACACCCGATGGATGAATCTTGCTTTGCGTTATTCTGCATCCTCTGCAGCAGAACGCTCATTGTGTCTTCTGCATCTGATCCTGGGCCTAAGGAAAAAGGCTTACCATCCTGAATCCAGTCTTCAGCAACACCTATAAAGACAAGAAAGAACAGGTTAGCATTACGGTCTTCAGTGACAGCTCTTCACTTACCTGGTCCATCGGCTGTCAGCAACGCCTCGCGCTGCATTCCGGCATCTGAAAGACAAAGGCTTACCTACTCTTCGTGCGCTCCGGAGGTCTTCACACTGCATTCCGGCATCTGAAAGACAAAAGCTTACCAACTCTTCGCACGCTCCGGAGGCCTTCGGCGCTGCATCCCGCATCTGAAAGACAAAACAAGGTGCGTTTAAAGACATTGGGGAACTTTAATACTCACGTGCCATTACTCCTTTCCACATCTAACCCAGTGGGTATTCCGGCACCCTGCAGCCGCTCCGAACTTGTACCTGCAAAATAAAAAGACAGTTAGAGCGCATCGTGAAGCAGGCAACAAGCGCTTACTTACGTGCTTCCAGGCGCTTCTATTCATCACACGGGCTCCATCTTCAACTCACTTCAGCCCGTCATCCGCCATTGCCGGAACCCTGCAAAACAAGAAACATCATTACTAAAGACTTTAAAGACATTAGAATTACTCGAAACTTACCGTTCGTGCAGTAAACGACGGACAGCAGTCCTCTGAAGTCAAGAGGCCTGCTCCCCTTATCCAGTGAAGAAACTGGTTACAGCACCCTGCCCCGAGGCAGATGGAGAGCACGGCGTTCACTTACCTAAGGTGAGAGCGTTAACCTTTGGGGTTCTACAGGAGAAGAGAAAGGGAAGAAGAGAGAGACATTCAATAACCCAGTTCCTTAATCCCATATTTTCTATCTGCAGACATCTTACCCTTCGAGTCAGACATACAGTGCACAGAGGTCCAGCCCAAAGAGCCAGCCGTGTGTTACACATCACCTTTGAAGATACGGTATACGCCCAGTCAAGACCGGCGCCTCTACGGGAATCAGGTGAGCGTTACACTTCTCTTTTGATAATTTTTACCCAAAATACGAGACTCGCTTCCACCCATGTCATTTCTGAGTCTGGTTGCTCTTCGAACAGATCATCATCGGTGATGTCAGTCACTCGATACCCTTCTTCAATGGCGATAATCGCGCACCATTGTCTACCTTCATCATCGTAGCCTTCGACCAGTGCTACTTTCCCTCGCACTGCCGCAGCATGTATCATCAAGGGAAATACTTGTCCCTCCTCTTCATGCATTGGTATTCTTGGTCTGAATAAAAATTAATCGGGGGTTCTCATGGTCCTATCTGCGAGGCCTGGCAATCCTGACATGAGCACACGCATGCCATTTGCGAAGACTTCTGGCTCCAGCAGTATAGCTCTCATGGCTATGTGTCCTGAATATGCTCTAATCATATCGCACACGTTTGAATAATGCATTCCTGGGGTGGAGCATACTATGCCCTCCTCCGTGAACGAGATTGTCATGTTCAATTTTGTCATTAAGTCACAACCCAAAAATTTTACTGGGGTCTTCCGTGAATATAATAAAGGTACATTCATTTTGCACTCTCCTACGGAGACTGGGAGTGCGTCTGTAAAGGGAACTCGACTGTGAGCTCCTGTAAAATTCTGAGTATCTATGGCCTCGCCGGACCAGGAAAACTTGCCTTCACGTATGCACGAGCGTGTTGCACCCGTGTCAACTAGGAAGGAATATTCTTTACCCCCTATGATGACATTCACCCTAGGTTCCCTATTAGGGTCTGGTTTCACTAATAGGATAGAGCACATCAGGGCTCCCAGTGAGCTGTCCTAGTTCATATATAAGTTCGGTCCACTGTACACTTGTGGATTATCTCCATTCCCAGGGTTGCCTCCCCTTCCGGAGTTTGTGCCCTGAAACGGTTGCGGTGGTGCCTGTTTGGATTGCCCTTGTGGCAAATTTCCCATGTTCGGTAGTTGAACCCCTTGTTGCGCTCCTTGCTGCACGCCTGGCGCTTGCTGCTGCACTGTGTGATTCTGTGCACCGCCCTGTGAGACTGCAGTGTGATTCACTGCGCTTGCTCCCATTCCTTGGCTATTCTGCCACGCGCCTTGACTTCTGCATGTGCGTGCCAAATGCCCTGTCATTCCACACAGCCAACATACTGGAGGTGGTCGGATTATTTGTCCATTTGACGTATCTGGGTTGCCCCATTGCACGTTTTGAAAACCTCCTTGATTACTTTGGAAACCTCCATGATTACTCTGCCATCCTCTGCCTCTAAATCCTCTTCCCCTCGGGTACATTCCTACGATGCACTGGTTGTTCTGCTGTGGATTAGCCCCCTGTTGTGTGTTTCGTTCAGCTGGGTTAGTTAGCATGGCTCCTTCAAGAGCATACTTTGATCATTTATTTTGCACCAGCTTCGCTTCCTCACCCTTTCAAGTTGCCTCCTTTTTTCGATTCTTTTCTTGCAACAATCTACAGTAGTGTGCGATAGTTAACTGTATTTCAGCCCAAGGTTTAGCCTCAACCCCTACCAATTTCTTGAGCTGTTTCTGCACTGGTTCAGGCAACCCTTGGCACAATATGTGGTAAAACACTGGCATAGATTCCGTCCAAGATTCATGCGTTTCGAGCACCCACACGTCTTGTAAATTCTCGATATAAATCAACGGATCTTCTGACTCCTTCATTTTTCGAGTCATTATAGCTCCCATATCGGAAGCGTCCGGGTAAAGCACTCATAGTGCTTTCCATACTCCTGCTTTGCAATTATTATATGGCGCTCCGTCATGTGCAGTGTTAATTATGGTTACACCAGGGTACCCTGCCCATGTCCATACATCATCTGCTCTCTCACCAAGTATGGCGATCAGGAGACCTTTGATGTCCCCTATTGCGAGCATGACTCCCCCCGTCATTTTTTCTAACTCATGTATCCACTTCCCGGCTCCCAATGTCAGCATTGGAAGCTAGTTTTTCAGGTTTTCTCGATCCATGTGTGGCCATGGAATGTATTGTGGTCTTGCTCCCCCTTTTTCTAGTAGCGGAAATTGGAACGCGCAGCCTTCTTTCTCTTATCTCATAGCCCTCCTGTCTATCACTGGGGTAACATTCCCGCATCGCCGTCTGCCTGGTAATGCCCTCAATCTGTTTACATAGGCAGGTGCTGACACCCCCCTCTGACCATGGGGTGTTCCTTCATGCTGCTCAGACTGTGCGGCAGGCTCTGATGTCCTCGGTGCAGACTTGCTAGCGTCTGACCACCGTACCCCTTTGTCCCTTGGGAGCTGCTTTTCACGCCGTCTCCCTTCTTCATTTGTCTCATACTCCATCTCCTCTCCGGAGTCGGACATTGATTGTTCCCAGCTCACGCAACTCCTTGTGTCATTATCGTTTTTACTGATTTCTAGTCTGTCCAGGGACAGTTTCCTGTTCCCGCTACTTCGGGTGACATCCTCAGTATCATACAGCTGAGTGCTTTCCAAGCACTCGTCTTCCCTCTCTCCTTGGGATATTTGTTCTGGCCCCATTTCATCATATATTTTATTGATCGTTTCCCCGGTGCTTCTGATGTCGAAGTCATCTTCAATATTTGCCCCAGTCGTGCCTGGTACTCAGTCGTACGCAGGAAAGAATTCTTCAATGTCTTACCAGTCTACCACTGGATTGGGTTTTTTAACTTCACTCTCCAAATATTCGAGATCGCGTGCCATCTGTCTATGCTTACGTTCAATATCATCATCAAATTCTTTACGCTTCCTCGCCTCTTCTCTGACCTTATCTTCTTCCCTTCTCCTTTCATTTCTACGTTCATCTGCCCTTCGAAATTTCCTCATCTCTTTGTCACCTTATCCTTTTTTCACGTACCCTTTGCTCTTCTTCCAACCTTTGCTGTTTCTGCCTGTCTTGGTCACAGGCTGCTCTCTGTTTGCGATACAGCTGCTTTTCTTGCTCTTCCCGATAAAGCTGTTCTCGCCACAACCTATCTTTCCTTCTTATCCTTTCATCTCTTAACTCCTTCTCTTTCTCCTTTCTCTGTGCCTCATCTACCCTTTCTTCGGGTCTCACATCATCACTTCCTTTTCCATCGAGTTTCAATAATATTTGTCCTCCCATCCATTTGTCTTTTGCGAATGCTATCTCATCAGTTCTGCTTTCACTTCCTTTCCACTTCTTACCCTCTCTCTCCTTATCGAGAGATGCACTTGTCTGTGCCTGGTCCTTTCTCTCATCATCACGTCTCTCCTTTTCCCTCAGGACTGCGGATGTAAGATTCTTATCCAGATCCTTCCCTTTATTTTCGACACTACTGTACGTAGGTGACTCATATGCGGGGTTGCTATACCCTGTGGCTGCTTTAAGCTCTCCTAAAGGGTAGAGACCCTCAGGCTTACTTCCCTCGGTTTCTGTTTCAGGCGGAGCAGGTGGCACGGTAGGCGTCTCACCCACCTCCGTGCATACATTTAATATCCAGTCTGCAGGTGGCGCTTCCTCCTTCGACTGTTCAAACATTTTCCAAAGTTCTAGAACAGCGAGGCGTTTTTCTAGTTTCTTGCCTGTATATGTGGCATGCAAGTAAGTCGTCATATGCTGTAAAACGGCTTTAGATAAGGACCCAATTTGGGGCCACAGCATAAGCATCTTGTGGGCGGTACCCTTAACCCACTCAGTGCTATATTTCTTAAGCTTGGGTGCATGTTTCGGCAGTTGCTTACATAAGTGTGCTAATGGTGTAATTTCTTCCATGCTTAAATCTGTTCTATTTTCCTCGATAACAACAGTTTTCAATGCTTTCATGGAACTTTAACACTGTCAACAATATGAGCGAGCACCAAACACTGCAAGCTCCAATCCGATTTTTTCCCGCCAAAACTTTTATATCACCAATTTACTCAAAACATCAATTCGTGTGCGATTTCCACTCAACCATAGAATCGCGTGAACTCCCAATTCAGTTCTAATCAACAAACAACAAAATTCCTTACATGTGACACACAACAGAACACGTACAACAGACACTTGACAGACTAGACAGACACCAGCTGGACACAAATATCTCTGCCTCTAATTTGTACCCCGACATGGAGTCTAAACGAACTCCGTTCACGACGTCTTTAAACGTGGTGGTAGCCTAGTCGTCCCCTAATATGTGGGGCTCTGAATTCACGTTTCTTCTAACCGCTATATTAAAGCGCAGGAATAAGGCGTATCCTTTCTCTTTCTCTCAGGTGTCCGCCCTGGTATCCTCTCTCTCCTCAGGTGTCCGCCCTGGTAATCTGTTTCTTCTCGGGTGTCTACCCCAGTAACCGCTATTTATTAAATTTTCTCGAGTCATTATCCCCTTATATATATACAGTCTTCTCTACTTCTGATGATTTTATTTTTATCCGCCTCCCTGCGTTACCTTTTTCCCTTACTTGTTCTAATGCCTATGACATTTGCCAAAGCATTCCATTTTTTGTTTCACTCACTGTTCGCATCGTTCCTCTCTGGACCCTTGGGATCACCGCCTCCGTTACCGCCTCCTTCAGTCTTTCACCTGATCCGCTGTCCGGAGGAATGGAAGGGTTATGTTTTTAAAATGGGTCCCTTCAGGCCCACTGCAGTCTTGGTTCGATTTAAACTATCATTGTACACAGGAAGCTTCACAGTCTACTCAGCCGAATGGCGAAGGACTCGTGATATTGCCGAAGACCTAGAGTTACTTTGTGTCGACGGTCAATAGGTGTCTTATTTTAATCAATAATCAATAATGGATGGTCAAAACCATCCTCTGCTACCAAGTGTACAGGAGGGCAGAGCGACCTCTGACAGGCCCATAGGATCAGAGCTCACCCTCGAGTACTTTAAGACGAAATAGCTACACCTTGAGGTGGATGGGGTCCGGGATTCTCTTACTCCAACACCAATCAAATCAGGATAACTCAATGGTTTGGCGAAGGGAAGTCCGTTCAATGACAAGTACATAAAACGGGGAAACATGGAAATCAACAGTGATGCGATTGCCCGTCTCGCTTCAACTCCCAAAATCTTCATTCTAACAGCAATACTTATAGGTAAAATTCGTCATCATTGACGTGTAACACTCAAAAGTTGGTCATGCAATTCTATTGGTTGGAAAAGGTAACTTATGTATAGGTGCTATATCTGTATATGGTAACGGAGTGTGAGGATTGGATAACTCTTATCGGGTGGCAGTCTATGCCCATCCCTCTACATCACTCGTGCTAGACGTCACTAAAAGTACGACGTCTCATTGGTTCTACTAGCTATAGGACCCTAGATTATTTGGTCCATTGTGATTGGGTCGGTTACACCCCTAGGCATAAATCTCCACTTTAATTAGCAGCATGCAGAATGCTCACCCAGATGCGGTATGCCCCAAGATTCACCCTGCCTCCCTTCCATCAACCAGTACTTTAGGGCTATGTGTCAATTAGTTTTCAGAGGATGGCCTCGAAACTGTAGCTTCTTGTCAGGAAAAGTTATGGCATCCTCTGGTTTTGGGTGACATCAGACGTTAGTACCTCTCCGCGCCTGGCTGGTCACGTGTCAGTTCACTGTGAAGCTGCTTCATTTTCCTTCTGTTTGCGTATTTGATTTTCCCTTCAGCCTTGCCACCTGCCTGGGCCTCCTTATCTCGACCTTCACGGGCCAGGCTGCTGTGCTGTTAAGTTTCGATTTTTCGAAGTTGCCGCTCTCCTCCCTTGACCTCGAATTCCCAGGCATGAGTTGCTTCTTGCTAAATTTTGATTCCGCTCTTTTGTCTGGCTTTGTGCTGGTATATGAATCCTGTCCTGTTTGATCCCTACCATCCTGGGCTTAATTCTGCTTTTGTAAAATGGATTTGCACTTGTATAATGTGCTTCCTAGAGGTAGATATATAGTTGGCGCTTGCCGCTCTATTCTTCTACTAAGCATAGCAAGCAGTAATGTTTCCTTAGCTTCTTGCGTTCCAAGCCTATTTACAGGTGTTAGCTAGTTGCGTATTTTCATCCTGTTTTATGGTTACGTTTCTTTACAGTTCAGCAACGCCTCTTTTTATGAGTCCATTACATCTTTATTCATAACGTTTCGTCTTTGCGTGTCATCTTTTGGTTGTCGTTTCGTTCGTCTGTAAGTCTGTCCGGGCCGTTGTGTCGTCACCATTCACCTTTAATTAAGGCCCTTTGGGTCTCTTCTGGGACAGTTTGCAAGTAGTCTTCATGTCGTGTCCGCTGCTGGTACGGTTGTCTCAATGAGTACCGTGCTGCCCATGGTTGTCTGGTTATTTGCAATTCAACAGGTATTGCTCTTCTGATGGGCACTGGGCAGAGCCCTAGTGCTGCTCTCTGCTGGTTTATTAGCTCATCATACGTCACATATCTACGTGTGTACGTTCCTGATGCTTCAAAATGGGTGGCTGGAGTGCAGGCCATGTCAGGGACCTCCTCTACAGTCCGTCGGAGGAGGTTTTCGAAGAGGCATATCGAAGTCATCGACGCAGGACGCCTACGCCGAAAAAGTTTTCTGAAGCAGCACAGCTGTGGTAATCAATGTCAAAGATGTGGAATATGTCGGAGGACACAATCCCCTCTAAACGGCTAGACTGGCTGCATTAAAATGCAGGTCTAGCTACATAAT
Source organism: Ambystoma mexicanum (assembly GCF_040938575.1). NCBI lineage: Eukaryota > Metazoa > Chordata > Amphibia > Caudata > Ambystomatidae > Ambystoma > Ambystoma mexicanum. Next base: position 91,781,355 of record NC_090932.1, read on the forward strand.
AGCACTTATCCTTCTTGCTTTATCAACCATGCACAATAAAATATGCCATGCCTGCTCCATGGTGCACTAGCGCCTTGCACTCAGACATAATCAAATTATTGATGAATGTGATTATGTGTGATTGTGAGGCACTGGGGGGCCCAGAGGGCAGCTGCATGTCAGGAGCTGGGGTCCAGGGTACAGCCATGGCATTTTTATTGGGCAAAGATGCCAAGGAAAAACTGCCATGCCCGCCCCCTGAGGCCCGAGCACCTCACAGGCACACATTAATTCTGTGTGTGCAAGGTTTTGGGGGCCCCAGTCATCATACTTTTTACTGGGCATCTATCAGATGCCCATTAATAAAAGCCATTTCTTCCCCCATTGCCCTCCAGCACCTCACATGCACAGATAATCAATTGTGTGTACATGCGAGGCGCTGGGAGCCTTAAGGGTCATGCTTGACATTGCATGTGGGGCGGTAGGAATCCCAGAAGACTGGGCTGGCATTCTTTACTGGGCATACCCAGTAGAAAATGCCATGTGTGCGCCCTGGGCCCCAGTGCCTCACACGCACACAATGAATGTGATTGGGTGTATGCGGGGCACTGGGGTCAGGCATGCTTTTTTTACTACCCATCTATCATACATGGCCAGTAATGACATGCCTGTCCCCTGGGTCCCAAGCTCCTCACACATGTACACAATCAATGTGGGTATGTGTGTATGGCAGGCACTGGGGATCCAGGGGACGGGGATGGTATTTTTTACTGGACATCTATCATAGATGTCCAGTAAGAAAAATGCCATGCCTGTCCCCTGGGTCACGCAGCGCCAAACACACGCACACAATCAACATGATTATGTGTGTACGCAAGGTGCTGGGGTGCCCAGTGGGCAGGCATGGTATTTTTGACCATACATCTATGAAAGATGTCCAGTAAAAAAAATACCATCCCTGTCCTTGGGCCCCACAGCACCTCAAACGGAGAGCTGACTTTGCAAAGGAGTGTGGGAGCCCCTCTATTGAGAATGAGCATGGGTCAAATACCCTGTTCAATGTAATTTCTTCCACTCAGGAGAGTCTACGACACCGTTTTAGCTCACTGCATCCTTCACAGAACAGAAATATCCATTTGCATATCAGTCTGGTCCCACCCACAAGGGCAGTCGAGCACCGAAAGGCTAGGCAAATCTTCTCTGAACAAGAGTACCATCAGCAACCCCAGACACGTGTTTCCGCCTAGTCGGGCCTCATCTGTGAGGTGGGGCTGTGCCTCTCTAAAACACAGTGAGCAGCGGGTCCACATCTAGATTACCCTGGGCTACTAAAGATGAAACCCCTCATTTTACAAAGTTACAAAGCAGTGTGGGAGCACCTCTACTGAGAATGAGCATGGGTCAAATACCCTGTTCAATTGAATTTCTCCCACTCAGCAGGGTCTACAACCACGTTTTAGCTCAGTACACCCTTCACAGAGGGATTGTGCATCAAAGGCATTCTACCCCCACTTGCCAAAATCAGCTCAGACCAGCACAAACACACACACACACTTGCATAACATACACACAGCAAGCACTCGCGGTCTCATTCACACGAACATCCATCATGCACTCACTCATAACACAAGCATGCACGCATCATACACATATTTAAATAAATAAATGAACATACAAATGCACACATTTAGACAACCTACACACTGCAAGCAATCTGTCTCATTCACACGAGCACCCATCATCATACATTAATTCACCTAACAACACAAGCATGCACACATAATTTACATTTTTTTTAAAACTTGAACATAAACAAACATACCTTCTGCCGCAGGTCTTTCCTCTCCAGCGCTTCTGCCCCTGCCAGCAAGAACAGGAATCAGGAAGCTTCCTGGTTTCTGCACATGCATGCAGGAGCGACCGAGTGGGTGACGAGACGCCCCACTTCAGCCTGCTTTGTCTGTATGTGCGAGGAGGCGCAGGAGCGCCCCCTTGCACATACAGACATGCAGTTCCCCAGCCAGCATTTCCAATGGGCCATGCAAGGTTGGGGAAGCAAAAACACCCCCAGCCTTGCATGGCCCATTGAGCTTGCGCAGCTGGGGAACTGTAACTGTCAAAGGGAAACAGAGTTTCCCTTTGACAGTTAAGAGCGCTCCCTCAGCTGAAAGAAACAGCTGAGTGCACGTATTTATTTCACTGGGCTGGCTCCTGCATAATGTTAATGTTAAAGGATATTTGTACCACTCACTATCACCACTAGAGTGGTCCCCTGGCACCTCTGAAAAAAAGGGAAGGGGGGTTGAGTTAGTGGGAATAAGCTGCAAGAGAGCAGTGATGTTCTGTTGGCGGCCTCAGCCCAGTGGGTCCGTTGGCTGGGGTTGGGGTGTTTTACGGTTCGTAGTCGTTGTGTGCTGTTGTGCGAGTCTATGTGTGGTTGGTTTTGTTGTTACAGTGTAGTGAGGTTTGTGCGGATTGTTGTGTTTGGGCTTGTGGTTGTGTTTGGTTAGAGTTTGAGAGGTGTAAGCAGAGGGGTGAAATTGTTAGTGGATTGATTAATTTGCATTGCTGTCCGGAAGTGAGGTGCTGAATTTTGATATTCTCTCCAGGTGGGGTGCGGGAGCGTCTCTGCGTCTCTGTCCTGATCTGGGCTGTCCAATACTCACAGTCCCTTTCACACATGGCATCCACTCACATTCATACCCTTACCCAAGTTCAGCCTCGGCCACCTACGTGACACCTGTCTGTATGCGGGGCATTCACGTGTTTGTGTGTCCCTTCGAATTTGGCTCAGAGAGCATTCCCAATCCAGTCGGTGCGCAGCATTGACTAGCCAAGGCTACTCCATCTATATGTGGCGGGTGGTTGGCATTCAACATCTTATTCAGTTGTTTATGCAGGCTATCGCTCCCAGCCGCTTCGAAACGTGGCACATGCCAACACTTGCAATTTCATCCAGGGGCGGCACCTACCTTCATTCACCACTCCATACGCTCAATGCCCATGCCAATGTCCACAACTTAGTTCAAGTGTGGCAAATGCTAACATTCACACAACTCTATGCAAGTATGATACCTGGTAGCAATTATGGGGCGGGTGAGGTTGTTGGCTGGAGATGGCTAGGGATGCAGATTTCTGTCCTCATGGGTGTTGCTTGTGTCCTATTCGACTTAGCATTAACTCTCTTGTACTAAGAGTTTCTCTGGTTGGTTCTGGGTGTTGACAGTGTCATCCTAAATGTGGTCATACTTTTCTTTGTGTTTCCCGTTCGGTTGTTTCGGTTTTTCAGTTTGAATCTGTGGTGTTGAAGAGCCAGGTTTTTAGTAGTTTTCTGAATTGTAGGTGGTCTTCAGTGTTTCTTATTTCTTTTGGGATGTTGTTCCAGGTTTTTGCAGCTAAGTGGGAGAAGGAGGAGCCCCCACGTTTTTTCTTAAGGTATGGTTTTTGTTCCAGGTGGATTTTGTTGCTTGATCTGAGGAGTCTCGTTCGCTTGTAGATTATTTTCTTTTGTAGGAATTCAGCTCCTTGTCTGCTGATTGTCCTGTGTGTTATGCACATTGTTTTGAGGGTGATGCGATGTTTGACTGGGAGTCAGTGCAGTGTTTTTAGGGCTGGAGTGATGTGGTCTCTTGTGGATAGTTTGAGGAATAGTCTGGCTGCTGTATTTTGGATCCGTTGTAGTGTCTTCAGGAGGTATTCTGGTAACCCGAGATAGAGGCTGTTTGCATAGTTGATTCCTGACATGATGAGCACGACGATTGCGAGGGTTTTGTGGGTGAAGGAGAGGAAAGGTAGGATTCTTCTTGCCGTGTGGAGGAGGAAGAAACATTTCTTGATGATTGCATTTATTTGTGGTTCTATGGTTAGGGTGTTGTCGATCAGGACTCCCAGATTTTTTACTACCTTAGATGGTGTTGGTGCGGTTCCCATTTCTGTTGCCATGGGTGTTGTTCTCTTGGTTTTTGGATATAATCATGATTTCTGTCTTTCCTGGGTTGATTTTCAAGTTGTTGGCATTCATCCAGTTAAAGACTTCTTTTAGACACTCAATTAGCGTTGAGTGATCAGCTTGAGTGTCTTCGATTTTGTAGATGATCTGTGTGTCATCTGCGTAGTTGTAGCACGTAATGTTGTATTTTTTGAAGATTCTGATTACTGGAGTCTGGTAGATGTTGAAGTACAGTGGTGATAGTGAGGACCCTTGTGGTACTCCACATTCGTTAAGTCATGGGGTGGATTTGAAGGGTTTTATCCATACAGTTTCTGTTCTGTCTGCTAGGAACTATTTAATCCAAAGTAGTGCCATGTCCGTTATGCCTATGTCTTCTAGTCTTTTGGTTAGGGTGTCATGGCTAACTTTGTTGAAGGCTGCGGAGAAGTCGAGCAGAACCAGGGCTGAGGTTGTGTTGGAGTCTGCGTTCGTTTTTAGGTCATCCCAGATGGATAGTAGTGCTGTTTCTGTTCCTCTTGTGGGTCTGAAACCGACTTGTGCTTGGTCTAGCAGGTGGTGTTTTTTTACGTGTTCTTGGGTTCATTTGTATACGTAGGTTTCAAGGAGTTTTGCTGGGTAGGGAATGTTTGAAATCGGCCTGTAGTTGGAGAGGTCTTCTATGTCGCCACTTGTGTTTTTTTAAAAGCGGTTTGATATATGCTGATTGGAAGGCTCTTGGTACAGTTTGTGTTGCTAGTGAGAGATTTAGGAGGTTTCTGTAATATTCTAATGGCGTTCCTTGTGCAAGGATTGATTTGTAGATGTCAGGGGGGCAGGGATCCATGGGTGATCCTGCTTTCTTGCAGTGTTTTACCAGCCAGATGAATGCCTCTGCTGATATTTCAGGAACGTTTTGGAGTTTGTGCTGTGGCTCTGTATTAGGTCCGGTTGGTTGAATGTTGTGGTTGGTTGGCCTGTTTTATATGATTTGTCGGATGGCGATTATTTTTCTTGAAGTGGTTTGCCAGGTCGTTTGAAAGTTCCTCTCAGGGTGTTGGGGTGTTGTTGCAGCCTGGCGGGTTTCTCATTTCTTTAATGATGTTGAACATTTCTTTTTGTGTGCTGGTGGCATTGGTGAGTCGACTGGTGGGTCGACGCCCCTTCGCTCATTTTGGACGAGCCGCCACTTAACACCCAGTTCTAAGCGCCTCGAGTCCGTTTGCTTTGAGGCTCCGGTTGTGTCCTCGGACGCACTGAGTTCGTAGATTTGAGCATTGGTGCGGGTTAAAGCAATCGAGAAAGAGGTGGATTTAACAAAGCAGCGCAGGGTGATAAGATGTGCTCTGGAGTGAAATAAGTGCACCGAGACACACATGGGTATAACAAGACTTTACTGGGATGACACAGACAGTAAGTACACATGAAGCAAGTAGGTTAAGTACATAAGCAGGGAGACATCCACCGGCCCCCTCGTCCGTTAAGCTTCAGGCCCCAACTGACACTCTGTGGAAGGCACATCAACATTACACTCAAACATTCCACGTCAACATTCTGTAAAGCACAGCACGCACTCACACCAACCAAAGGTAAGTAAGCCGTCAAACGTAACAGAGGGCCGTGCACAATTACCCGTTGATTATAATGGCGAATTCGTTTTTTCCAAACTTAAATGGCTCTGCTGCCATCTTGTGGCCAATATGGCCAACCGCAACCAAATTAACTGTTCTAAATATTGTTAGAAAGACGCCTCTGGGGTCCGTTTGAAATGTGCGAAGTTGGGAGACCGTTAGGTTTGACTGTAAAAACAAGCACTGTGTATCATTCAAACCCTAGCGAGGAAAAAAGTTTCTCAAACAGGGCCTGACGAGGGCAAAAAAGCTCCAGATAATTCCTAATCACAAATCATGATTTAACGCATGAAACTGCTTGAGCTGTCCCTCTAGTGCTTGTTTAATGAAAAATGTCCTTCAAATTGTGCATTTTAAAGCACACTGGAAGCTTGTTTCTGAGGATGGAGAAAGCGATGTGTAGTAAACCAAGCCCCTCCCCTCCCCCCCCCCATCCACAAATCCTTTCACCTCCACTCCGAGTTATAGCTGGCCACAGAGGTGTTGCTAGGGGGGGGGGGGCTAAGGGGGCTATAGCCCCTGGTCTTTTGGTTGTAGCACCGGATAGAATCTCAGGAGCTACAGCCAAAAGACTAGCTTGCCCCCAGTCCCAACAGTTCCGACATTAGCTTAGCCCCGGGTCTTTTCCAGACCTAGCAACACCCCTGGCTGGCTATTAAATTAATGTAATGTGGGCGCAGACGCAGCGCTGCAGGCTTTCCTGTGACAAATCTAAATTTTCAAAGACACATTTCTGAATTACCCGAAAGCGCGCTGCCGAGCCTGCTGACCCTCGGAAGCACTTTCTGTAAAACAGAAACGCGACACCCTTCATGGCTACAGTTATCAATGTACCTACAGCAACAATAGCAATCACAGTTATAAAACCGGGGCTTCATTTTACTCTATTTTTATACTAGACTGCCATCGTGTGGCCGAATCAGGATAGAATTTTGAAAAGTACATGCACGCCAATGAAGGTTGCTATATTTGTTTATTCCCTAACCACACCTCTATAGTTTTAGATGCAGCTCAGCTGGATGAGCAGAATGAACTTGCAGGGGCGGCTCAGCGGTTGGCGCGGACTCTAGGACCGTTGCCTGGTAGTAAAGTGAGGGCATCGATTGGTGAACAAAAGTGGTAGATTCGATTCCAATCCCAAGTCAGGGCCTCGCTTTGATCTCAGGAGAAAAGTAGTTTAGAAAGCCCACATTCTCCAGTTTCCAGCACCAGCATGCGAGAGAGTGGAAGGGTTGGAGGGGAGCTGGAGTGCTTTCCAGCAGCAGAAGCTGCTCAAATCTATCCTTTTGATAGAAGCATGTGTACTCACGTCACTGTAAGCATTTCTTAAAAGACTGCCACTTTTCTAATCTAAGAAAAGTCTTCTTAAGCTATCTGTAAACTAGAAACATAGTGCTGCAGTCTAGGACATGCTATTTTTATAAAGGGAAAAAGCGTGCAGTAGAGTTTAACGGCACTTCACATGCTGTATTTTTTTTATGTGCAAAACCATGGCTTTCGGAAGGAGAATCACATCACATTGCCTGACCTGCATTCCTGTTGGTTGCTAGGACGGTTGTCAAGTCATAAATCAGTCACATGCAATAGTCGAGGCTTTGATACCAGGCTAACACATTTTCACTTTGGCTTTTAGGGAAAGTGTTCTTCATTCATGGAAGAACACTTTCCTATTTTTGCATGCACCTCATAATCAGGCACATGCAAGATCAAGGCTTTGATGCCAGGCCCTACATTCTCACTTTAACAGAATATGATGATTTTAAGAAAAGTGTTCATCCATGTAAAAACACTTTTCTAGTATTGCATCCACCTCAGAATCGGGACCTAAACCTGGTGGATTGTGGAAAAGCGTTATTCCTTCAAGGAACAACACTTCTATTTCTGCATGCAGCTCATGCCTGGGCCCTAGGCCACTAACATGTTGACAACGACCATTTGCACAGTGCACTGACATCATCACACTCCACCACGTTGAGCCATACACCTGCTAAACGTAGCCCTCAGGCAAATTGTACTAAGAGCCAGCTCGAACAAGCCTGTCTTCAGATGAGCTCTTACTCTTAAAGCAACGCACACGATAAAAGCAGAGACCGCCTTGTTCTCCCCAGTGCAGGTATTTAGAAAAAAGGGGAAACAACTCTCTGGCATGTCCCTACAGGTATTTCTGTGTGCATAGAGACATGGGACTGCGCGCAGCAGCACACGTGGATACTCCATACACACCACAGTTGCAAATCGAAAGGAGCCATGTTCTAGTGCCAGCTTCCCCTCCCCCATCCCCTGGCCCAAATTACCAAAACCGGTGATCCTCAGCAAATCTCTGCACCTCACAAGGCCTCGGCTCTCTCTTGCGGCAAAGATGTAAGTGCTTACAAATAGGCCAAATATCACTGCAAAGTACTATTCATTAAAAGCCAGAGGGCGGTGCCAATATACAGAACTGGTCTATCCTATGAGTCTAGTGTTAATTCTGGAGATGACCTGATTAGATAAGCCCAGGATATGTGAATGCTTCTCTCTGACCTTTGACGCTTCGTGTTTATCCCCTATAGTCATAGTGAGGTGGAAATACATTACAATTCCTTACATGTATAAGGGTTCAATTACCATTAGAATCAATCAACCATACTTGCAAATATTCCACATCGATTCTTTACTTCTCATAATCAATGCCACTATTTTATTTCCATGAAAATAGTGACTCAGGACCAATGGAATACACGTGCAACACATCCCCCAGCCTGGCCTTCCAACCTTGAAGAAACATACAGCTGAGCCCACAGTTGGGATTTTACAGAAATTGGACTACAAAACACAAGATGTCCAATGCCTTTGGAAATGTGACTTGAAAGACTGCAAGCAAAATCTGGAAGGGAGAGAGAGGGAGAGAGATGGAGAGGGAGGGGAGAGAGAGAGGGAGAGAAAGGGAGACAGAGTGTCAAGTAGTTCTCCCCTTCTCACCTGAGTTCGATCTTTGCTGGATTTCCTAATCGATGCCTTCTTGTGGACGGATCGAGTCTTGAATAAGGCTGCACAAGTCTCTTCTGACTCCAGCGTGCGTTCAAAGTTCAGGGATGCAAAGATCCAGGAATCCGGGAAATTTACAGAGTGCGCTATTAACACACGAGTCCAGGAATCAAGAAAGGAAGGAAAGGGACTAGGAATGGGATTGGCTGGAAAGAAGCAAGGAAAGCAATACTGCAAACTACGGAGCACACGTCTGGTTGCTACTTCGCAATAGCATTGAGACGCGCTGAGCCGCGGGAGGCGTGGTCTATTAATAGATCACGCTACGTCCAAGGTGTAGAGCGAGGAAGGTGTTTCACAGTGGACGGCCATGTTGGGAGTACAAGGGAGTGTAAGCCTTGTTGAGACAAGGACCAGGAAGTCCAAAAGGGGCGTGTTCTGTAGTTCATGACAGAGAGGGAGAGAGAGAGAAAAGTCGTCCTCCAACATCTGACTAAGATTAAACACTTCAATCACAACCCTTGAAACTTATAAGCTATCTCTTTGTTGTTCTGTGTCATGCTATCTAGTGTCAGTGAAGCCAGTGGAGTGCCACAATAAACACTGCTTAATGACCATTCTAGAGCATTCCTTTGTAATTTTTAGGTTACTAAAACCACTACAGTGCAAAGGCCTCAAAGTGCTCCAAGACCATAATTCAAACGACGGTCAGCTCAGTCATTCTATTGCCCATATAGGGCCATCATTACGACCCAGGCGGTAAGGGGTTTACGGCAGCGTAAACAGCGCCGACCCTTACCGCCTGAGTACGAGGTCCCTTAGCGCCATGGCGGATTTAACACCTGCTTTTAGCAGGTGTTAAAATCCATGGCGCTAAGGGACCATGGAGTTAATTACGCCACCGTAATTTACGGTGGCGTAATTAACGCCTTCCCCACTCCCATTATGCCCTATGGGGCAAAAATGGGAATGGGGAAGGGTAAATGGGGATTGGGGAATTACCGCCCCGCCAAGGTCGGAATGGGGCGGTAAGTCCGCCAACCACCATGGCGTAAACGTAGTTTACGCCATGGTGGTAAAGTCACGGCCCAGGCGGTAACTTACCGCCTGGGTCGTAATGAGGCCCATAGAAACAACAATATCAATAATATATAATTATATCATAAAATAGATCATGCTGCAAACATGTCTCACAATAAACAGTTAATGGGTAAAACCACAAACTTTACCAGTGCTTAACAATCCAAAAACACGGGGTCCATTTACCTACCTTGCAATATAAACATGTATGCATTACTCTTCAAAGAAAGAAGTGCACACACATGACAGAGATGACAAGGCCAGAAATGTAGCTCTGATGGTAGGTTATAGACCAGCATATGTTGCTAGTCTAACCAGGGCTCTGCGCTCATCTAGTGCCACACAAACCTTGTCTGCCTCTTCATGCAAAAGTTGAACTTAGAAGTGTACCCAATTGCATTTAGAAGCTGTGACCATTTGCATTAGAAGTGTACCCAATTGCATTTAGAAGCTATGACCATTTGCATTAGAAGTGTACCAAATTGCATTTTGAAGTTGCGCCCAATAGCCTCTCTGAGAAAGTTGAATTTAGAAGTGTACCCAATTGCATTTAGAAGCTGTGACCATTTGCATTAGAAGTGTACCCAATTGCATTCTAGAAGTTGCGCCCAACAGCCTCTCTGAGAAAACTTGAACTTAGAAGTGTACCCAATTGCATTAGAAGCTATGACCAATTACATTTCGAAGTGTACCCAATTGCATTTAGCGCCCAATAGCCTCTCTGAGAAAAGTTGAATTTAGAAATGTACCCAATTGCATTCTAGAAGTTGCGCCCAACAGCCTCGCTGAGAAAACCTGAACTTAGAAGTGTACCCAATTGCATTTAGAAGCTGAGACCATTTGCATTTAGAAGTGTACCCATCTGCATTTAGAAGTAGCACCCAACAGCCTCTCTGAGAAAGTTGAATATAGAAGTGTTCCCAATTGCATTTAGAAGTTGCGCCCAATAGCCTCTCTGAGAAAGTGGAATTTAGAAGTGTACCCAATTGCATTTTAGAAGTAGCGCCCACCAGCCTCACTGAGAAAAGTTGAACCTAGAAGTGTTCCCAACCGCATTTAGAAGTTGCGCCCAATAGCCTCTCTGAAAAAGTTGAATTAAAAGTGTTCCCAATTGCATCTAGAAGTGTACCCAATTGCACTTAGAAGTTGTGACCAATAGCCTCTCTGAGAAAGTTGGACTTAGAAGTGTACCCAACTGCATTAGAAGTTGTACCCAATTGCATTCTAGAAGTTGCGCCCAATAGCCTCTCTGAGAAAAGTTGAATTTAGGAGCGTACCCAATTGCATTTAGAAGCTGTGACCAATTGCATTTAGAAGTTCTGACCAATAGCCTCCCTGAGAAAAGTTGATTTTAGAAGTGCACCCAATTGCATTTAGAAGTGCACCCATTTGCATTAGAAGTGTACCCAATTGCATTTAGAAGCTGTGACCAATAGCCTCTCTGAGAAAGTTGGACTTAGAAATGTACCCAATTGCATTTACAAATTGCGCCAAATAGCCTCCCTGAGAAAGTTGAATTTAGAAGTGTACCCAATTGCATCTAGAAGCTGCACCCAATCGCCTCTCTGAAAAAGTTGAATCTGGAAGTGTACCCAACTGTATTTGGATGTTGTGACCAATAGCCACTCTGAGAAAGCTGAATTTAGAAATGTACCTGTCGAACCTAGAAGTGTGACTAAAGGCGTGACACCCCCGATCCTAGAACTACAATCAGGAAACCCTCCTAAATCAACCTTAAAAGTCTGCACCAATCATGAGCGCACCCACCCCACCAGAGTCTCTCAGAAACGAGCCCCGTAGACCACCCCCACTCCCCGATCTGCCATCACTCCCGCCCCCTCCGTCCCAAATCACCCCACCCTCCTCCACACTCGCTTCCACTCCTCTCTCCAAACACCAAGCCAGAGGGGCACGATGGCGAGCCACTCACCCTAAGACCACCCATCCCCTGAACCCCACCACCGACCCGCCAGCTTTGCCCATACCTCCTCCCCTCACTATCAGACCTGGCACACCCCACGAAACCACCCTCCCACTGCCCTGCCCTCATACCCCTACCACCTTCATCCCCCGACCGCATCTCTTTCCCCTCCCTAAAAACTGCGCGCCTAGCCCTAGCACGAACCGAAGCTGCTTCCCTCTCTCACTCTGACCCCCCTACCCTCTCCCACACACCAGTCGCAGCAAAGAAACTAAAGAGGAAACGCTCCTGGTCCCCCTCAATCTCTCAGCACTCCTCGCCTCCCCTGTCTCGACTCACCACCTCTCTCCCGCAATCTCCGCCTTCCCCCATGGCCTCCCCCTTCCTGAAACCCCTCTCCCTCGATTTCTCATCAACTGCAACTGAAACTCCCAACCGCTCACACCTCTCCCTCAAATCCCCCAACCCAAACCAGACCATCCTATCACACCCAGCCACCCAGCCCCGCCCGAAACCAGCCAATTTTCCGCCCGCCCACTATTCCCCTCTATCATCACCCACCTTACCCCCACCGCTCCACTCTCTCCTCCACCGCCCCATCCCGCTCCAGCACCGAGACCTACCTTGCCTGCCGATGTGAACTGTATCCTATTTAACACCCGTTCCGTAGCAAAAAACAGACACTACATCTATGACCTCCTCGCCTCTGTCAACCCTGACCTAGTTTTCATCACTGAAACCCGGTTCTCCAATGACTTCGGCCCAATCGCTAGTGAAGCCTTTTCCCCCTGCCTACTCCCTCATCCCACTGAACCGTCCGTCCAGAGGAGGTGGGGTAGCATTCGTCTTCAAATCTCTCTTCCGCGCCTCAATCATAGACAACCAACCCTCCATCCCATCCTGCAAATCTCTCCTCGTTAAACTTTCCCTCTCCCCATCACTCTCACACAGCTTCCTAATAATCTACAGGCCCCCTGGCTACGATAGACAATTTGCAAACAACCTCTGCTATTCTATCGCCACCCTCCAACTAAACCATCCCAACCTCACCCTCCTTGGTGACTTCAACATATGGCTTGACATCCCCGCCAACCCTATGACACACTCCCTGGTTGACAGATTAGATGCAATTAATCTCCAACCCCACATAATCGGCCCGACCCACTACAAAGGACACACTCTTGATGCCATCTTTAGCTCCAACACCCTGATTCATTTAAAGCCCCCCACCCCAATCATCTGGTCTGATCACTTCATGCTCTCGTTCGCCATCCACTCACCCGACCCCCTTCCCGTACCCGCATCCGAACCTCCGAATTTACGTAAATGCTGGAAAAAACTAATGATCACCTCGGACCTAGCCGAGGCACTCCTCCAATCTCCACCACCCACCTGCCATCCCAATAACCAACTAACCCCTGAGGCCTTTGACTCATGGCTCAACGCATCTCTTCTGCGACTCACCCCCCCGTGTAAACCATCAACCCGCCGTGGCCCTTTCCCCAGATGGTTCACTCCTGAGTTGAAGACCACTAAACGAATTTACAAATACCTAGAACGCAAATGGCAGACAGAGAAAACCCACGAGAGCAGGATCACCCTGGCCCGACACCTATATCAATACAAGGCCGAAATACAGAAAGCAAAAAAAAAAAAAAAAGCTTGCGCAGGGTAAAATGGAGTACTTGCGCGAGAAGGGCAGGAGTGCACGCGTATGGAATACTTGAGAACACACGTGGAGCACACTAGAGAATGAAGGATAGACTAGAGCACACATGGTGAACCAGAGCGCATGAGTGTGTAGTGCAACCATGAATGCCTGAAATGACCAAAAATGCATAGAACGAACCTGACCTCTCAGAATTGCACAACGTTCGTATTATGCCTTGGAATGCATTGAACCTCTGAAAGAGCATACCTTATATCACACCCCACGCTTACTCTCTCCTTACACCACCACTCAACTAGAACACAGAGATACTATGACACCATTCGGTATAACTGTTCTCATATCAACATCTGCCGCTCACACCCCATCACTCTAAGTAAACATTGATGGTCTCACACCCCCAGCCAGGCGTTCTCCTCAGGCTTAACGCTGCCACACTCGCTCTGGATAATTCCAGCCAGATCGAACACATACTCCTGATCTCCCAGCCACCACACCTACCGCTAGGAAGCAGCTTCCACAGGAATTCCACACCAGCTGCACACATACCTGGTGCGCACATGCACCTTTGGACTCTCTCTATTCTCTCTACTGACTCGAACTTCGGTTCCCAAGGGCGTTCAACCTACCAGCGCCTTCAGACCATACCAATGGTATATAAGGCGCTATATGAGTGCAAAATAACATAACATAACATAACGTAACTGTGACAATGCCTGCCTGCCAAAAGCAGCACCATCCACCGTCTTCTACCAAAGTCAGGAGAGTAGGTAATGTGTCCTGCAGTCAGGCATTCCCATTCCACATGGGTAGACCACAAATCATCAAATCATTTGCTGGTACTTACCCTCAGCTTAGCCAAGAGGACCCTGTGAGGGATCAAATCCAGCAGGGTAGTGGAACATCCAAGTCAGTGATCTGAAGGTACCTGACCAATGAGATTATTTGCAGAGCAATTTCCCTTCTCATCAAGAGAATCAGCTCATGCAGATGATTTAAGGAGACTCATTGCCTAGGTGGGAAGAGATTCTGGGGTCACAAACCACATTTCCTTATGGGCGGCTTCCAAAACCTCTCTCGTGTATTTAAGCCATGGGATCTTCCGGGCCTGATCCTGTGAGTGCAATTCAGCCACAGAATCCAGGTGTAGGGGGTGGCCATTGTGATGCTGGAAATGCATCAGAGAGACAGGGAATCTGAATCCTTGTCCTTTATTGCTTTTTATCATGTGTTCTGACTTGTTTTCCGCACAGGAGTTCACATGGGGCTCCTGGCGGTGCGGGTCTTCCTGTATTTGGTTTGGTGAACAGACCCTTGGGATACCCTTATGGCACCCATGGGTGGGAGTACGACCCTGTACTCCTAGTGTATGTATTTGGGCACCTGTGTGTGGCCCACAGAGCAGGGTACGGGCTGGTGGCAGCTCCGTGCTGAATTTACATGTGCCCTGCACATCCTCCATTTTGGGATGCCCAGGCCCTGTCATTGGAATAAGTGGATTCCTGATAAGAAACAAGATGGCCCCGGTGGCCTCTTGATTTCTATTGCCTGTTAACTTTTCCTGAAGTCCCGGGAAGCCCCTACTCTGTCCCTTCCCCCTGACTGGTTGTTGGGTCTAAGTTCCATATATGGTGGTGTGGGGAAGTGCCGAACAGACTGGCTGGAGCCCATAGGGTGGGACCTGGGTGAATGGCGTGTGTGACAAATACGCATTCTGTGTTATGGGTGTCTAGTATCTGGTGGTTGACACAATGACTGAGACAGCCCTGCCCGAAACTGGTATGAATCCAGTGTGTAGTGCTGAATGGCGTGGTACTTGTCTGAATCCACATTCTGTGTTGTGAGTGTCTGGATCAAAAAGAATGGCCTGAGTGCACTGTGCGCCTGATTGGCTGACTGACTGTATGAATGCCCTTCTGAATGATTGGTTGTCTGAGTGTGACCCAGCAGAGTGAATGGGAGATCAACAGTATATCTGGGGGCCTCTCACTGCTAGAAATGGTTCAGAAGCTGAATTAGAAACTGACCTTGAAACTGACACTTAACTTTAAAGCCAACTGGAAGAAGAAGAACTGCTGCTGCGGTCCTTTGCTGATCTGAAAGCTGCTGTGCCTTCAAGGAACTGATCCAAGAGAGGACCTGGCCAGAAGACATCTTCCCGAGCTACGAGGGACCATCGTGCACCAACTGATCTTTGCCAAAGCTCCCTGGTAGACACACCTACGAAAGGCTGCCAACCGGAGAAGGGGACTGCCGAGGAGAACGAAGAGAAGCACCAGACAGCCGTCCACCATGGACGACCGCCGTCACCGACCGGAGCCGCTGTGCTCCCTTTGCCTAAGAACATTTGATCCAAGGACTCCCTTGCTCATCCTCTTTGACCGCTTTCGTCCTGCCGGAGAAAGTCAAGGCCGCCGACGACAGAGGAGAATCCGCCGGTGGGGTTCCCGTCACCCAAAGACCTCAGAGACACAGACAAAGCTACCGAAGCCAGCCGTGGTCATGTCCCGTTCGCTGACACCAGACGCTGACGACTCGACGCACTTGCTGGGCCAAAGTTCTTCACTAACGCTTTGCAGCAACAAACACTCGTTGTCGAAGTGTACCGCACGCCTCCTCTTCACAGGACGTTCACAAGCTTTCATCAACGAGCACCACGAAGATCGAAGCTGCTCCATCAATGACCACCGCTCACCCTTTTCTTCACCTCGGAAGTTCGATGACCCATGGCTCCCGCTTGAAAGGGAGCGCACTCAAGAAGGGCCCGTCAATTCCCTGATGAAGAATTCTACAACACAAGGTAAATTTGCATTGCAGAACTATAGAATAAGATAAGACCTTAATAGACAATATATGGACTGAGGTTGTACGATATATCTTTATTTACAGGTTGCCCAAGTGGGGTTATCCTGACACAAAACTGTGTCTGGTTGGTGGGGGCTCAATATTCTGCCAATTGTCTAACCACCTTGTCTTACTCCTAAATCTATGGTTGATATCATTTTGCTGTGTTGATTCGTATGCTATTCGAACTGAGTACAGTTGATGCATTTAAATGGAATCAGAGTAATAGTGGTACCACCTAGAACTGTATATATTTACCATTTTAGAATTGTCAGAGCGCAAAGTGTATTATCGTGATTGTGTATATAACCTTGAACCTTATTTATATAAACACTGTGTTTTAACTAACATAGTGTGTAGACATTCCTTTGTGGGTGCTTGGGGACTACAATGTACTTAAGAACCAGCCCGCATTACCTCCTGAGAGCTGAAGCCTTTGATTGCTCGACTTCGCTACCGCATTGAGAATCTTGGCTGGGGTCCTCTGTGCTTCTCCTCTACCATATAGAGAGCAGGGGTACAGAGTACAGAGACCCCCCTCCGGTCGTTCTTCACACTGGTGGCAGCGGTGGGATACTTATGGTTTTAAGAATCAGTGTGTAACCTTGCCACTTACAAAATATCTACACTTTGTTAACTTGAGGTTTAGTTGTGTACAAGATAACTACATTACAGGCAATGGAATCTATTGTGAACGGTAAATTGACTCGGATGAGCTTAGAAGCTCTCCAGGGTGCTTGTGAAGCCAGGGAATTAGACTTTGAGGATAAGTCTAGGGCGGAGATGATAGCTGCCCTGGTGGACTACCAGACTGATAGCGAAGCTCTTGAAGGGGAGGATGTAACCATTGAGGCCCTTGCCCCTGGGGTTGTTGTCGCCATTCCTGCTGCCTCTGTTTCGACCTCCAGCGATTCCATGGAACTTGAGTTATTGAGGATGAAGTTAGCATTTGAATACAAATAGTTGGAAATAGAAGCTGAACTTAAGAAAGAGGAGTTGGCACAACAAGTGGAGCTCAAGAATAGGGATCTTGAACTAAAAGATAGGGACCTTGAATTTAAGAATAAGGACACTGAATGTCAGAAAATCCAGATAGAGAAAGCTAGAGTGGAGACTTCAGTGAAACCAGTTGAGAGTGTCAGGTCCCCAGCCACCAAGTTTATGAAAGATTTGGTTGATGTGTATGCGGAGGGTTCTGATATCCTCCAATGGATTGAAGTGTTTGAGATGGCTTGTGCAATTCATGGTGTTGATAAGAGATTGGGCTAAGTGTTTATTAGGCAGAGTTCCTCAGACTGGATATGACTGTATTCTGAAACTGAGTGTGGATGGAAGGAGTCAGTATCAGTGCATGAAGTCTGCTTTGATTGCCAGGTTTGGCAAGACACCGACCCAATACCTTAAAAGGTTCAGGGAATTTAAGAAACGAGAGAATGTGTCTTGGGTTGACTAGGTGAGTGCTGTGCACATGAACATGATGGGGTGGATTGATGGTTACAAAGTGAAACCGTTTGTGGAATTGTCACACCTTTTGTTTTTTGAGCATTTTTAGGAAGCCTGTTCACCGGAGCTGCGTCAGTATGTTGCTGACCAGAACATTTAGATCCCTTTAAGCTGGCCAGGCTGGCTGACAAGTGGGTCTCCCACCGGGTGTCCCCTAAGGACTCCAGTGGGAAGGACAAGGATAAAGAAAAGGGGTCCTCTCAGAAGGCTGAGGAGTCCCAAAAGCAATCACAGTCGAGTAAACCAAAGCCTTCCTCTCCTAAGACCCAAAAATCTAGTGGGGATAAGTCCTATGTGGGTGGGAGTAAGAGTAGTGGATGCAAGATATCGTAATCTCTTTTGATCTTATTTCTGTGCTCTATTCCACACTGTTACATATTAATTAAGAAACAAGTCAAATTCCTGCCTGTCCCTTTCGTTTAGCGCAGGCCCGACAGTCAATCCTTTAACGGCTATCTCCATTGCTACTAGTGAATCCAGGTTAGAAAACATAATGGGCCATGCTGAAATCCTGAGTGGGAACATACCGGTGGAAGTGTGAGATAAGACGGCTGGAGCCCACCTTGCGCTTCGGACACCCTCAGTGAACTCGAAGGACATATTAACAACTAATTTTGACAACTTGGATTTAGAAAGGAATTCACGGGCAATGCGATGACTCAGGCAGTACTACAGACTTCGCAAGCCAACCTTGTGGTAGCGTCACAGGCTTAGTTATTATCTCATTTATGTCCCACCTTGCCTGCTCTGATATAGGAGCCCCTTCCTGCCCTGATTAGTCAAGACGTGACTTCGTCTTCTCCTATACTGGTGCAACCGACATTGCTGCTAACAGCCTCAAACACAGTACAGATCCTAGTCGCCGTGACCGATATTCCGTCCTCACCTGTGTGAGGATCTCCAATGTCGTGGCACGGTCTGCTGGAGACCCAAGGGCCAGCCTTGCACCTGTAGTTTTGCCACAAACTATGAAACTGGCAAATTCCTTCCTATAAATTCACCAAAACCACTGTCCAGGCAGAGTAAACTGATTGGTTTTCAATGGCTGGCACAAGTACAGAGATCCGCATAACCTAGGACCAGAAGAATCACATGGTGTAATTGATGGCAGTATGTTGGCAATGGACTTAATGGAGGATGGGATGGGGGTTGTGAAGGCATCACAAAGTATGACACAGATAACAGATTCTAGATTCAAAGAAAAACACTTTACTAACTTAAATGTCAGGATGGAAAAAGACATACCTTCCCCTATACTAAGGTGGGATTTCCCTACCTAAATAAAACAAATGAAAGTCTGAGTCAAAGAGTTCAACATAAACATCTGTCAGTGTCCAAAACCTATACTTTCCCTCACAACTAAAACTATACAATGTGTAGGGATGTCAGCAACCAAAGAAGCAGTGTTCAAAGATAACGTTCTGAGCTTCTTCCAGCTCGCAATTTTTTTCCAGTTCACTTCCCCAAGTGAAAACCAGTTCCAGAAAAAGTCTCAAAGTTACCTTTCTTATGTTCAAAGTTATACAGTTTTCAAACAATCCTCGAGGCTCCCTTGCCTAAGTTTCAAACAACACAGTTCAAACACCAAAGAGGGGTCTTGAGGCTCCGTCCTCAAGACAAGTGTCTCATCGGGGTTCCCTTCCCCAAGTTCCAAGCAACACAGTTCGAACACAAAAAGGGTCTTGAGGCTCTGTCCCAAGACAACAAATGTAGCTCCTCAAGTCTCAGGGTTCCCTTCCCCAAGACTTTCATTTCATCATCACAGACTGGCAGGTCTCTTAGCTGCTTTCTTTATTTCCTTGGCCCATAAGAGTTTACTTCCTTTCTTCATGTGATAGGATTAACTTCAGAAGTTCATTTAATCCAGCTCTCCAATGTATATTCCTGCGTTTGAAGCTTTCAGTTAATTTGGGACTCACTAGACCTTTCTTTTGCTACCTTTTTAAAGTTTTAATTTGATCTTCCTTAAGTTTGAAGTTACATTCAATTTAGAGTTCAACATTTAAAGGTTTTGCTTAGTTTTTAAAGTTGCAGTCACTTCGAGATTCAACATGCGGTAGCTTTGTTTAATTGTTATGGTTTATTCAGTTTGGTATTGAACAAGCATTGGTTTGGCTTAAGGTTCAGTTTTCCTTCAGCCAAATATTCAATATGGAACAAGTTACTTACCTGTAACTGTTGTTCTCCAGCATGGGTCTGGCATGGATTCACATGCTCATGAATATTCCCCGTCGTCAGGCTGGGAATCCTCGGTAAAGAAAAAACCAGTATCAGTTTCGTTTCTGATCTGTCTTTCGTAGTAACAACCAATCACTGGTCTCTGCGTCATACTGACCACAGCCAATGACTGCCCTCTACCTAAGCACCGCCTCTGGCAGCCATCTTCAGATTTGGAAGCACGTGAAGTGGCAGTATGACCAAGTGAAGAGCCGCAGAGGGGTAGGCGGGAGGGTTCGCATGTGAATCCATGCCAGACCCATGCTGGAGAACAACAGTTACAGGTAAGTAACTTGTTCCTTCTCCAGCATGGGGTCTGGCATGGATTCACATGCTCATGAATAAAGAATACATAGCAGTACACACATGCACAACCACGGGAGGTGGCAAAGGCTCAACATTAAGCAGTACATCAAACTCAACATTAAGCATCTTACCTCCTCACCAGGCTCACCTCAGGCGAACAGGTTGCGCAGCACTGCTTGGCCGACCCTGGACTCCTCCCTGGAATCCCGATCGACGCAGTAGAATTTCGTGAAGGTGTGCGTCGACCTCCACGTAGCAGCCCTGCATATGTCCAGCAGGGGCACACCAGAAAGGAACGCCGTGGTAGCTGCGATCGCTCTGGTGGAATGGGCTCTCGGACGGCCAGGCAGCGGTCGGTTTGCCAACCGATGACAGTACATGATACAGCCGGAGAGCCATCTGGAAATGGAAGCCTTCGAGAGAGCCTTCCCCTGATTGACAGGTCCAAAGTTCACAAAGAGTTGTGACGTCTTCCGAAAACACTTCGTGCGGTCCACGTAGAACTTCAGCGCTCTAGCCACATCCAGCGAGTGCAAAGTCCTCTCAGCCGGCGACGAAGGCGACGGGAAGAACACAGGCAACACCAAGGGTTCGTTGAGATGGAAGTCCGACGGTACCTTGGGCATGAAGGAGGGGTGCGTCCTGAGCACTACCCTCGTGTCGTGAAAAGTCAAGTACGGGGCCTTGCAGGAAAGGGCCTGGATCTCTCCCACCCGTCGTGCGGAGGTGATGGCCACAAGAAACGCTGTTTTCCACGACAGAAACTTCAACGGGCCGAGTGCAGAGGCTCGAACGGAGGTCCCATGAGCTTGGTCAGCACCACGTTGAGCTCCCACGCCGGGGCCGGAGCCTTCACCGGCGGGAACGATCTGAACAGTCCCTTCATGAACTCTTTCACCAGACGATGAGACCACAAGGACGTCTGGCCCGTGGTTCTGGTGTATCGGGAGATCGCAGCAAGATGAATCTTGATGGACGCGTGTGCCAGTCCAGCTTTGGCCAGCGTCAGCAGGTACGGCAGTACCTGGGGAGCCGTAATCCGTAGAGGGTTAATCTTCTGTGCGTGGCACCAGACAGAGAACCTCTTCCATTTGTGTCCGTAGCATTTAAGAGTCGAGGACGCCCTGGCCTTTGCAAGAACCTCTCTGCAGTCGGCCGGTATGTCGTATCCTCCAAACTCTAGCGCTGCAGGAGCCAGGCCTGCAAGTTCAGCGATTTCGGGTCGTGGTGGAGGATGGCGCCTCCTTCCCTGGAGAGTAGATCCGCGTCCACCGGCAGCTTGATTGGCGGGGACGCTGACAAGTCCAGAAGGTCCAGGAACCATATCTGCCTCGGCCACGCAGGTGCCACGAGGATCATCCTGCACCGTGACCTCTTGAGCTGGTTGACGAGCCGGATTAGCAGTGGCAAAGGAGGGAACGCGTAGAGGAACAGGCCCTCCCAGGGGAACGAGAAAGCATCGCCCATGCTCCTCGCCTGGGGAAACCTGCTGGCGAACCTCCGGCACTTGGAGTTTGTCGCCGTCGCGAACAGGTCGATCTGGGGTGTGCCCCACCGTCGGAAGAGGCGATCCACTAGATCCTGCCGTAGTTCCCACTCGTGGCACCAGCGCAGCTCCCTGCTGAGTGAGTCGGCGATGGTGTTTTTTATCCCTGCCAGATGAAACGGCACCAGAAACATCCTTTGGGCGACGGCCCAATGCCACAGGTCCTGCGCCTCCTTGGACAGTGCTGGGGACCTGGTTCCGCCCTGTTTCCTGATGTAAAACATGGTGGTGGTGTTGTCGGTGAAGATTCTCACCACCTTGCCCTTGAGGGACGGAAGGAAGGACCTGAGGGCCCAGAACACTGCACGGAGCTCCAGGACGTTGATATGGAGGGACTTCTCCGTCGGGAGCCAAAGGCCTCTCGCGTGCAGATTTTCGGTGTGCGCTCCCCACCCTTCCAGGGAGGCATCCGTTGTCACTGTCTCCTGGTGGTCTGGGGTCTGGAAGTCCATGCCCGCCGTCAGATGCGTGTGGTTGCCCCACCACCGGACCGCTCAGCGGAAACTCTCGTCGAGTGTGATCCTCTCCTCGAAGCCGCCCGTCGTTTGGATCCAGCGCGCGTCCAGGAACTCCTGCAACGGGCGCATCCGGAGCCTGCACATGGGAATGAGGTAGATGCAAGAAGACATCATTCCGAGGAGGGACTTGATGGACCTCACCTTGGCCGCGTCGGAAACCAACATCCGCTGTACCTTGCCCAGGATGGACCTGGTCCTTTCCTCCGACGGGGAGGCCAGAAGGGACACTGTGTCGAGCTTCGCTCCCAGAAACAGTGCGTTTTGCGCGGGTACCAGGTGGGACTTGGCGTAGTTCACGGAGAATCCCAGGTCCGTGAGAAGTTGGACGGTCCTTGCCGTGTGCTCCACGGCGAGCTCCCTCGTCTTGGCTCGGATGAGCCAGTCGTCCAGGTAGGGGTAGACGTGGATCCCCTCGCGGCGCAGCTGCGCCGCCACCGGTGCAAGGCACTTGGTGAATACCCTGGGTGCCGACCGTAGTCCGAAGGGGAGGGCTTTGACTGGTAGTGACGCCCTTGGACCACAAACCTGAGGAATTTTCGGTGCCCCTTTAGGATGGGAATATGGAAGTAGGCATCCTCCAAATCCAACGACGACAGGAAGTCTCCTTCCTCCAGCTGACCCAGGACGTGCTGGAGGGTGACCATCTGGAACTTTTGCGCCTTGATGAACTTGTTCAGACGTCGCAGGTCCAGGATGGGGCGCCATCCCCCCGTCTTCTTCTTCACGAGGAAGTATCTCGAGTAAACTCCGGAGCCCCGAAGCCTCTTTGGGACGAGTTCGATGGCGCCCTTCCTGAGCATCGCCTTTACCTCCAGGAGAAGTTGAGGGATGTGAAGTTCTTTCCTGGCCACGGGGGGGACGCGCGGACACCTTCTTTGAAACTCGAGCGCGTGGCCCCGGGCCAAGGCGTCCAGCACCCAACGGTCGGTGGAGATGGACTCCCACACGCTGACGAAGCACGCCAGCCGGCCTCCCACCGGGGTGCTTCGGTGGGGGCCCGACCCCACGGTCGGTTCAATCCTGCTTCGACGAGGCTTTGCCGCCTTGACCTCCTTGGCGACGACGGCGGGGTCCGCCAGACTTGCCTCGTCCTCTGTAGGCCTCCTGAGCCGACGAGCGGGCCGCTTGACGGTAGGTGGAGAAACCGCCGCCGGAACTTTTGGAGGCGCCCTTGCCTCCGCTGCTCCGAAAGGGCGTCCGTCGTTGTTGCAGAACTCCAAGGGCCCGGGCCGTCTCGGTGTCCGCTTTAATGGCCTGAAGGGAATCGTCCACTGTTTTCCCAAACAGGTTGTTCCCATCAAAGGGCATGTCCAGGACTCTGGTCTGAACGTCTTGACGGAAGTCCGTAGCCTTGAGCCATCCACGCCGCCTAAGGCAAACGCCGTTGCCCAACTGGCGGAACCCAGTGTCGGCGATGTCCGTCGCAACGGTAATGGCGTGGTCCGAAGCCACCTCACCTTCCTGCAGGATCTCCAGGGCCTCTGCCCTCTTGTCGTCCGGCAAGAAGTCCAGTAGGGGAGCCAGTTTGTACCAGAGCTCCCTGTCGTAGCGGGCCACGATAGCCAAGGCGTTGGCCGCTTTAATCGTCGTCGCCGCAGACGAGATGACTCTGCGTCCCATAGCGTCCAATTTCTTTCCCTCGCCGTCCGGTGGGGAAGTCGATGTGGAGGCCGCACCCCCCCCCCCGCTTTTTTCCTGGCCGCCGCGGAGACGACGGAGTCCGGGGTAGGCTGCGCCCGGAGGCACAGGGGGGCCGTGTCCGGGACCCGGTACTTCTTCTCGTACCGGTCTCTTCTAGCTGGCGTCGTGGAAGGGTTCTTGAGGAGGGTGAGGCCCTCATCCCAAATGTCGTCCAATTGAGGCACTGAGAGGACCGTCTTCCTCTTGGCCTCGCGCCGCTGATAAAGGAAACCTTCCTTCTTCTTCTCCTCAGGGCAGAGTTGGAAAAGCTCGGATGCCCTGGTGATCATGGAGTGGAACGATCCAATCTCGTCGGGCGGAGAAGCCCTGGTGGGAGGCGACGACGGTACATCCTCGTCGTATACCTCGTCGTCCGTACCCGTCGCTGCCGTGTCAGTCCCCGTATCATCCCCTCGGGTGGACGGGGAGGAGGGCTGGAAGGGGCGCGACGGCTGAAAAGGAGGCGGAGGGTGGATCCTTCTTTTCTTGGTAGGGGGAACACCAGAAGGTCCCGGTTCTGGGTCCTCCGACGGGAGAGGTTCCGTCGGCAACGGTAGTCTCGTCCTTATCTCTGAGCATAAGGACTGTATAGCCAACAAAATGGCCGCCGAGTTGTCTCGCGGCGCTGGCAGAGGGGAATCCGACGGGCGATCAGGGGCCCCGTCGGTACCCTCGACGATGTCGTCGTCACCTGCGTCGGGATCCATCCCGACGGGCCGGTCTTCTTCCACGCCGAGGCCGTGGCTTAAGACTTCGACCAGCTCCTCCTCCGAGGTTGAGGCCGAATCTACGACGACGCCCTGCCCCCCCTTTTTCTTCCCCACGGGGGATTTCACGGGGGTCCTATCGATGGGCACAAAAGAGGACTCCCTCCGAGGTGGCAGGGAGACTCTGAGCCCCGAGGTCGCCACCACTGGTGTAGCCTCCACAGGCTGAGCCAGGGCCGCCGCAACAGTTTCGATAGAGGGCTTGGCCGGATGGATTAAGGCCTTCACCACCCTAGGTGCGCTCACCGCCATATCCTTGAGGGGGGGACACTGCCTCGCTCCCCCTCCGCCTTCGAGCTCGACCGGGGCCTCTCCAGGAGCTTCGCCGGGTGCTCGGCCTTCCTCTTACCCGACCCAGAGCGTTGGCTCGTGGTTGATGGTGCCGGGGAGGGTGCGCCCTGCCTGGCGCCCGTAGAGCCCGACCGTTCGGCGCTCCCGGTGCCAGCGGACTCGCGGTGCTTGGCCTTATGTTGGACCCCCGTCGCCGGGGCGTCCTCAAAGGTCTTAGAAGACCGCTCGGCTTTCTTCCTCTTCTTCTCGCCGGACGGGCTCTTCCCTTCCAGCCAGTTGGCGAGACGTTGATGGCGGTCCTTCATGGTCCGCTCCGACATGTTGCCGCAACACGCACAGTCCTTCTCCACGTGCGTCTTGTCCTCATGTAGGCAGTAAAGACAAAAAGAGTGTTCGTCCTCCTTGAAGACGTTCTGCAGCTGACATCCAGGGCAGACCCTGAACAGCTTTCCGGGCGTCGAGCTCCCCGTCTCCTGGGCCATGACCGGGCCTGAGAAACTTCTGGAGTCCTCCAAAAGCGTAGCTCGACGAAATCTTAACCCTTGAGGGGCGCAGGCGAATCCGACACGGGTCCCCGTTGATCGGATGGAGAATCAGTGGAGCTTGAGGCTCTTCTGACCGAAAAAACGAAGTTTTTGAGAAAAAACGTGAAAAAATAGCACTAACGCTCGAGAGCAATAGCACGAGGATCCCAACACATGAACGTGCGGTAAAAATCTGAAGATGGCTGCCAGAGGCGGTGCTTAGGTAGAGGGCAGTCATTGGCTGTGGTCAGTATGACGCAGAGACCAGTGATTGGTTGTTACTACGAAAGACAGATCAGAAACGAAACTGATACTGGTTTTTTCTTTACCGAGGATTCCCAGCCTGGCGACGGGGAATATTCATGAGCATGTGAATCCATGCCAGACCCCATGCTGGAGAACCGTTTGTTTTGCTTTAATTGAAATGCTTAGCACTCAGAGACTTTAAAAAATGTTCTTCTCAAGACACGCAACCACTCCGATACAGAGGGCCTCATCAGGAGTTTGGCGGTAACCCTTAAATTCGGGGGTAACGCTATTACCTGCGCATTTATGGGTCTGCCAAATCACGGGCTCGGCGGATTTCCCCCCAGCTCTGAGCTGGGAGCAAATCCGCCTGTGATTTTGTCGATTTTTGGCGCTATTACCTCTGGCAGTTATACCACCGGCGGTAATATCGCCAAACATTCCGCATTGGGCCCAATGGGGAATGGGGACTTACCGTTCCACCAAACCCAGGATCTGGTGCTAATAGCACCAGGGGTTTGGCGGTAGGGCTTATAACCCCGTCGGTAATACCACCAGGGTTAGCGCCCAACTCGTGATGAGGCCCAAAGTATTCCTTGTGCCTGAACATTCAGCAATGGAAATGAGCTTAAACTGGAGAACTTTGAAAACACTCTCTTCTGAGACACGCAACCACTCTGATACAAAGGCCCTCATTAGGACCCAGGCGGTAAGGGGTTTACGCCGGCGTAAACCATGGCGCCCCTTACCGCCTGAGTACGAGTTCCCTTAGCGCCATGGTGATTTTAACGCCTGCTTTTAGCAGGCGTTAAAATCCATGGCGCTAAGGGACCTTGTTGTTAATTACGCCACCGTAATTTACGGTGGCGTAATTAACGCCTTCCCCACTCCCATTATACCCTATGGGGCAAAAATGGGAATGGGGAAGGGTAAATGGGGATTGGGGACTTACCGCCCCGCCAAGGTCGGAATGGGGCGGTAAGTCCGCCAACCCCCATGGCGGAGTTGGCAGCTTAGCGCCATGGACCATGGTGCTAATAGCGCCATGGTCCTCCGCCAAGGTCCTAATGAGGGCCAAAGTATTCTGTAACAATGGAAATGTTCAATCACGCACGCACTGGGTTTCTCATCTGACAGAAACACAACCGTCTCTTTAATAGCTCTCCCAGCAGGACGGAGCACACACACCTCTGCTTCTGCTATCAGGGGTCCAATTCCTCTTAGACACTCCTGTGTCGACTCACTGACCCATGGGAACAAGCACTTCTGATGAAAGGGGAAAGGGCAGCCTCTCCACACGGCTACCTACTCTGCCTTCAGTCCGCTCCAAAGAGCCCCAGCTCCCACGCCCTGCTTCCTGAGACCACCTTTCTCTGCAGTCGCCAGCATCTCAGCGTGCTGCACACAGCGAACTGACCCACAGCAGTTCCCTCCAATGGCTCGCCTCTCCTTCAACAATGTTCCCTCCAGATCACACATGCCTTCCTGCTGCTCCTCTCTGTGGTGCTTGTTCATTCTAATTTTATACAAATGCAACCCTTTAACAGGTTGCAGATGTGCTTTCCCAATTAGACTTGCCTGGCCATGAGGGACCTTTCTAACCTTCTCAACACTTTTCAGGCATCTTCTTCGTCCCAGTACCAAAGTGGTAAAATGTCATAGTGTTCATTACTCTCAGCTGCTTCTTCCTCGTCTCAGTACTGTCAAGTGTCACATGAGGAGAAATGAGGGGAACTGACTTGCAATAACCCATTAAGGTTGGGAGAGGTTAGGTTGAGGGTCAATAGGGAAAGGGGGATACCATGTCTCACCTGGGTGCACCCCGTTCCCAATCCCCAAGGACTTTCCACCCCGATGATCCTCCACCCCCAGGGTCGGGATCCAAGAGCGATGGCCTTTCCCTGCTCACCTGAGAAAATAATACAGGGAGTTTAAGAGTGAGGCTACCTTCAGGTCTCTCACAGGGTACTGCTTCTGTTTCTCCTATTATGGGTAGCCTGCAGCGTGCGCCTCAACCTAACGACCAACTAGATGCAAATGTGGTACCATCTTTAGTTACAGCGCATCCTTCCCATCCCTCCAAAGTGTTATTTCTCCTTTATCGGCAGAATTATTGCCCATTCAGCACTTAACCTTGTCTTGAGCTCGTTTGTGAGCTTATATGATATTAAGCTAAAGCTTTCTACTCATACACTCCAAGGGAGTGAAATAAAATTACGCTTCAAATTTTACAAGATACAGTACAGGATTTGTCGCAAATTACTGAACAGCAACAAAAGCAACCGTCTTGACTACCTCCACCGTTAGATTGCCATTCGGGTCCCGTCAAGTGGGCATGTTGGGAAGGAGGCGGATGTTATAGAGCATTTGGTGCACGTCCCAAAGAAAGCAACAAAGAAATCAAAGAATGGACAAAGGAAAAATGGCAGGAAGGGCTCTCGCAAATATTTATTGCAACATACATGTATCTGAGGTTGAGGCTGATAAACAATTGAATACAATCCGTGATAAAAACAACAGAGAATTGAAGACTTTTGTGTACTCAATCAATCATTACGTAACAGGAATAGTTTATCTCAATCTTCCTCTGAGTCCAGTATTGCTGATTTGGCGACTAGCCCCGGCCGGCAAACCTCTTCGAAACTTTTCAACTGTGTGTAAGCGGGCACCCTCTCGTGCTAAGGTTACTCCTATTTGTGATTGTCTCCCTGTTTCACAACTTTTGGAAAAGTTTGAGAAACAATGTGTTGCATCAACGCAGACTCCTGATATTTTTTCCAAGAACTGAATCCTGACTCAATTACTAACAGTTCCCGCTTTATGTTGCTCGAGAACTTTACTTGTGGTTTCCAGGCCCATAGAGGTTTCTGAGCACGATATTTTGCCGACTGGTCTGTTTTCGGCTCACTCAGTCAACGAGGAGCAACTACTCTCTACTTTTGCATACCGTGGTCAATCGACTAGTTGTAAAAACCTACAGCTTCTGAGTGTATCTCTAAATAACTTACAGATGGGTCGAATGGACAATAAGAAATCCATGGCTCCTACTTCCACCTCTGATCTTTGTCCTTCTACAAGTGAACAAGCTTGTCAAGGGCCCCCTATGAAGATCGTGCTGCATTTGCTGTCTATATTACCATCAAACTTGGCCTGGCACTGAGCTCTCGGAGAAGTAACTCTGCAAGGGTGGACTTCTCAAGTGTTCAATACTGGAACTTATTGTTCATTCTGATGCTTATGTCAACTTAAATAGATATAATGTCCTTTGATTTTTCCATGAAGTTTCTGCTCTTCATTTATTATCATCTAAAGACTTTGACCTTGTTTATTTCTCTGATGATAAGAGGACAGATATTGTGGAATACAATTTGGTGATAGAAATGATTTTGGATTAGGATGAAGCAATTTGTCAGATAGGCTACAGTATATATCCAAAGAAAGCTGAACTGCTCTCTAGTAAAGAGTCTCTGAAATTTCAATCATTTAATCAGCTAAAGGAAACTGGTGATATGTTGAAAATTACATGTGGGAAGTCTGTTTCTAGCACGCGTACAGTTCATTTTGCAAACCCTCTTTGTAGTGCAATGAACAGTCTAGATAATGATTGGTCTTGGCTCTCCAGCACTTTAGCTGGTGCTTTTAAAAAATGTGGTACAAGGGGGACAGGACTAACAACTGTGGATGTTTCCCTTTTTAATTAGAATACTAGAGTATCACAGCTTTTTGAATGATGCTTTAAGGAATAATATATTCAATAACGTTGATGTTACCACTCTCCAAGAGACATGGTTGACAAAGGGAATTTGTGTGGAGGGTTTTTCTATTTTTCAACAACTCTCGGCCCCTGTTAAAGCAGTGTGTCCAACTGGTGGCCTACTGATCGCTGTGAGGTATTCAATCACAACAGGTGCTGCAGTTTTCTCAGGTAAGATTTTTGGTTAATTGTTTTTGAGGATATACCTGAAAAGTACTGGAGATCCAAATCCTCCACTTTAATTGGTGAATATCTATTGGAATCCCACGTCTTCTACCCTTGAGGAATCTTTAATCCATAGATCTACTGTTCTTGGAGAATTTTTGTTATCAAGTGAAGGCAGAGACATAATAATGGTTGGTGACCTGAACTCAAAGTGGGCCCGCAGGAAGGAGTAATATTAAACTACCACCGTGCTCTAAATGTGTGTTCAGTGGAAAGAGTTTTTTGATACTTGGGAATTACAAATTGGTAATGTCAATAGAGAGGGTGATTTCTCTGGGGCAGCCACTTGGAAAAATTATCGAAAGTCATCTCCCATTGATTATCTGCCTCTCTCTATAGTTATGTTTGAGAAATGTTACAGTTTTGAGATTGTGAAAACAAATCTCAGTGATCATAACATTTTGATGGGTATTATTGTATTTCTCTTTGCATTCTATGGGTTGGAGTGCATACTGTGACTGAATGATCTTGTCATGCTCCCGTCTCGCACACAACTCACTTCCACACCTGTCTCTACTACATCTAGGTGTCCCATAGCGCCCTAAGGCCCTGGATTGCCCTCCTCTCATACTCACGTAGGGCGGGAGTCAGGTGAGCGGTTGGTTCCCAGTTTTCCTCCGGGCCGTGTCACCCATTTGGGACGCGGCGGGCGCAGTGTTCTGCCCCGCTTGTCTCGCTTCCTTCATTGGCGGTTGCCAATGCGTATGGGGGAAAACTTACCTGGACGATCGCGTCTGCGTCATGTGGCGCATGGGTCCTGGTCACGTGTCACGATGGAGCGTCATGTGACACGGAAGCGCTCGATATTTAAACAGTGATTCGCCTGCGACTCCTTGCTTCACAGCTGTTCCTTGGAGCTCTGTACAGCGTTCATTGTTTTTCATGCATCACGGAACTCTCGACCTCGGAACTCTTTCACGGACTTGATTTGGATTTGTGCTTCTGTTGTGACTTTGTGCTTGACCTCACGGAAGACTTGACCTCAGATTTGCAACACAGACTTCTTTTGTATTACCCCTTTTTGCCTTGGCGTCCTGCATCTGTTCTTCTTGGAATACCTTGACAACCATCGGGGTTCCTGCTCATGTGCCCCCGCGGAATCACTCCCTAAAGTCACCTGGGGTTAGGTGCTTTTTCTCTACCCCTGTTAGGTAAGACTATTACAGTTATTTTTATATACTCTGGTATTGTCACTGTGATCGTTTGGTGCTAACTGGCATTTTGCTTTACAGTGGCTGTTCCGGGCTTCGAGCATCTCCCACCTGTGGCCTCAAGGATCGCACAGAGAGTGTATTTACATTCTCTTTGTGGGGTACTTGTGGACGGAGGTCTCTCTAATCTTCACGACAATCAAGACCTGACAGATCTCTCAGCAGAGAAATTGGATTAAAAGGTTTGCAGCCGATGGCGTGCATTTAGCTAGGAGATTAAAGCCCTATTTTGCATCATCATCAATTGAGGAATAGCTAAGCAAGCCTTTCGCCTGCTGGCTTTGTTATTTTTTTGTGGAGCAATGGTACATTTACATCTGGGACCCTAGTGGGCCAGGTTCCCCGTTCACACTGCTTTGATTTTATGGTGCTTGAAAAGAAACGGCCTCCGAGAAGATCTCTGGGACACCTGGTTAAAGTTAGTATGAATGGTGTTGACTGTAGTAAAGAGATGATAGTCCTTAAAATATGTTATAAAAATGGGATTAGAACATATCACTATTAGCTTGCTCAGCAGTATGGTGAGGAAATGCTAAAAATTCTAACACTAAAGGATACACAATATCTCTGGGTGTTGGTAAATAATGTAGGTGTGTCACAAACATTGCTGCAGACAAATTCGGTGTCAAAAGAATTATGGAAATACAAGATTTAATGTAATAACTTTGTTAATCAAGTTGGCTGTTCAGCTTGATAACTACATTTTTAACTTGAAGACATTGAATATTGCCTCATACTCCTATCTCTCGGCGCCTGGATGCCTACGGGCTTTGGCGTGATACAAATAAAGTAACATAACATAACATAGCATATTGTATCAGGAGAGCCTCTAATTCAAGGGCAGGGGGACAGAATGGTCTGAGTAACCAGGTGTTGAAAAATGACCCCTGCCTCTGGACCATCATCTTGTATATTCTATTTCAAAACATTCTTGGGACAAAATGCATCCCATCATCATGGAAATCATCAATTATTATTCCAATACATATGAAGGGCGATTATCTTAATCCTGTTAATTATAGGCCCATCGTCCTTCTGGATGCACCCAGTTAGATCTTTGCTGCCCTGATACTTGGAGAGTTGGAGAAGTGAGCTCAGGCTGTTCGCCATTTCCAAAAATATAAAACTGTGTTCTATAAGAACATGAGCACCCTACTTAATGGACTAGTCTTGAGTTGCTTGAGGGACATCATCCCGGAGCATAGTGGCCTTTCGTTCTACATGAGCTTGGTCGATTTCTTTCAACCATTCAACACTGTTAATCGTGGGCGACTGTGGGCTAAATTGAAGAACTCGGGCCTTCCTATCCATCTGTTGGATATTATTGTTCATCTTAATGAGAACACTGTAATTCAGATTTGATTAGATGGTCAGGGTTCTCTTTCAAATCTAATTCATACATATCGAGGATCGCGGCAGGGTTGCCTTTTGACACCCTGCCTTTTCAAACTTGATATTTCGGATAGCCCAGACTCCTTGGGAAAAGCCTCTTTTGTGAGCCCTAAAATTGTCAGGTTTACAGCACTATGGATGTCCTACATGGATGATTTGGTCCTGGTGGAACCACTCCCTTAGGGCTGTAGTGCTTTCTTGATTCAATCACCAAATATGCAAAAATAAATTACCTTATTGTAAATCCCCAGAAATCCAATATTATTGATTTAAATACATGTCTAAATAAGCCTTATGGCTTCTCTTGGAAAATAAGGGGATTCAGTATTAATACCATTGAGGAACGTAACATACCTAGGTTTTGAGATTTATGGTACTCAGACCAAGAACAAGGTTGCCATTCGGCTTTTAAGTAAGATGTGCCAACTCTCACTGTAAATGAGGAAAATCTGCTCTAATTACTGCATATTTCAATTAAACCTTTAGTTGCATTTTACAAAAGTAAGGTGGTCCCCTCGATTCTCTACGGCCTAGAGATTAAGCCACAAGTTTATGATATCAATTGGAACCGACCTGAAGAGTGCATTTGGAAGCAAGTTCTAAATCTCCCTCAGAGTTTCCCCAAGGGCATCTGCAAAATACGAATTTGGTTTACTTTCTCTTGAGGGTTTGCTGCATTGGAAAGTTCTAACACAGTATAAAAAGCTGGTTTCTGCCCCCGATTAACTCTATGTTTGTAGAACTCAATATAGCAATGATTGAAGGCAGAAATGATACTATTGACATTTTTAAAAATGGCTTATTCAATCTTGAGGGATAGCGATCAATCAATTGGCAGTTTGATTGCATACCCCTGTGTAGTCAAAAAAGTATTTTTTGATATGTTTTGGATTACAACAATTAAGAAAATGAGGAGTTCTAAAATGCATACTTCCTTCTGGCTACTTGATAAGCCATTGGGCATTATTCCACTGTACCTATTGTAAGGGGTCAAGAGTAAGACTCAGACACAGTGGCATGTTTGTTGGTTGCTATAGACCTTTATTTCCAGAAAATAAAAAGAAGGGTTGGGGAAAGTCAGATCTGTCCCTAGTCCTAAGAGGGGAATTCCCTGAATCAAGAAAACGAAGGACGGTCTGCGTCAGGATGTGAAGTAAAAGAGTATCCTCTGTCCTGTGTCCAAAAATCATAATCTGACCCTTGCACTGTAAACTCAATATAATGTGTACAGGGAGGCTCTGGTAAACTATATACTCATAGCTTGCTTCAAATGTTCTGAACATGAAAGGTTTAAGGTGCAGAACATAAATGCAATACAGGGTTCTGGCAGGAAAGGGGCCTCCCTTCCCCTTGAGTCCCTCTGGCAGTTCGAAGTGTCACTTTCCCATGCTTTTACAGTATTCAAAAGGGCATTAATATTCCTTTGAATTTCCTTCAAGCATGCAGTTTCTTTGCAATATTACACTTTGTCCAATTTCTACCTCTGGTGCACTCTCCTGCCAGGGTATTTGTGACTTTCTCTTCAGTCCTTAAAAAGGAGTATGAGTCTTCCCTTTTGTTTCCACAACATCACGTTTATTTGCCTTCGCTCTCCTGGTTTACTCCCTTGCCAGGATATCACTTTACTTCTCCTCTCACTCCTGGTTTGCTCCCTTTCCAGGATATTGTTTCACTTTTCACTCCTGGTTTACCTCCTTGCCAGGATATCACTTTGCTTCTCACCCCTGGATTACTCTCCTGCCAGGATACCACTTTGCTTCTCAATCCTAGTTTACTCTCCTGTCAGAATATCAATTTGCTTCTTATCTCCCCCTTCTGGTTATGAGTCTCAGACTCCCTGTTTGTGTGGTGCAATAACCTGTCTGGGCTTTCTCTTTCTTTATTCACTCTTTCTTTTATTCACATCACAATAGCTTTCCACAGTTGGGTCACTGACCCCTTTCTAATATAGAAGCAAAAAGGTAACCAAGAGCAGATGCTCCAGAGGGAGCGTGACGGTGCCATGATCAACGTCACGCTAAAAAGCTGGGTCGACATGGCTAATACTACAACTAAAAATGAAAATGGTGGCGATAGCTCGCAATGAGCAGTTCAACGCAGAATTCTTCCCGCTAATACGGTAAGACCCTACCGGCGTTACTATTGCATACGCACAACGCTGTATGAATGTTCCGATACCGTACATGCAGTCACTAATCCCCGGATACTATGCATGATGTGTTTGGCACATTACTGTGCAGATTCTTACGAATGCATAAGCAGTGCTACCTCTGATCGTAGTCACACACAGCCCTGCTCGGAAATACGAACGGTATATTAATCCACTAAGGGAACAATCAGTTTAGGTTATGTTGACTAACTTTTGCAAGGGCACGAGAATATTGACACGCCTATCAGTCTAGGCCCTATTGCAGCACATGATTACTACAACGATAGAAGAACAGCACTGATAGTACAGCATTTGCAGATTCATATGGGGCAGATGATGGCTCTAACCATGTAACAGGAAATAGAGTCAAAAAATGTTTACATCTTTTCGGAAGCCTAACAGCTACCTCTTCCAACTTCTAATTTTAGTTGCACGGGGAATGAACCCACGGCATGAGCTTTTGAACTCCAACTCGTAACCCATTATGGATGGTAAGCTTATTTTGATATGGCCGTTATCGACAGCCTAACAGGCTTCTATATGACATTACTATAACATGGCGCTAACAGAACTGACAAATATTTTTATTTCTCTTCTTGTTTCTTTGTTCAATTTCTTTCCCCACTCCTAACAATCCTTCCCTCAACTCCATCCTTGTTTTCTGTCTAAACACAAGTATGTGATACATGACTTTTACTTTTTGTCCAATGACTATATATACATTTCACATGATACGATTGGGTTACCATTATGCACCTTACGTTGTGTCGTTCTATTGCATTTGTGTTATTCCATTTTATTTACTTATATTTTTGGTAATATTTTATGTTTTATCAATTTTGATTTGTATAATCTTGTGGTGCGCAGAATGAAAATTTGCTCTGATTTGATAAAGGCTAACTAGCCGAAACACGTGTCGTAAGAAAGGGCCGTTGCTTACATGTGACAATTAAACATTTGACAAACTATCTTGATTTGGCACAAGTCTCCGGGAGTTTCTCTTTTCGCTTCTGTGCATACTGGGTGGTTCATGTCTTTCCCTCCACCTACTCCGGCGAGGTGCGACAATAGTTCATAATCTTATCTACAACAACAATTATTGCCAATTGCATAAGCATACCAGTCAAATATTTGAGTCACCGGCAGAAGACCAGTCCTAGGGGAAGCAGCCCCTTTCTAATATAGTTTGTATTTCCTTTATCTCCCTTTCCACGGATTGGTTCGCCAACCCCTTTTCAACTCTGTCCATATGTATAAGAGTTCCTCTTTTACAATTTTTGGTTTCCGTCTCACTTTTAACAATGTTCACATACACATAATTCCCTCCTTTGGAAAACTGTGTCACCGACCTACCTTTAACAATGTTTTCATTTATATCAGTTACTTTACTATTTTCAATGGCTTTCTCTTGCATGCTCATCGTGACATAGAATTTGCTGTTAGGCGCCCCAGTAACCCATTCCATCTCCCTGGTCTTACTGGGCGTCTCTGGCGGTCCTTGCATCTCCTCTTTGGCTCCTCGTTCGGTCCGCTGACTAGGCGCACGTCCTGTTATCCGGTCCGTCTTTGCTCTGATTTCTCTTGCTCCGGGTGGCTTCTGCGGCTCTCGGTCATCAGGCAGCAGGCTGCTTTCTGTTTGGTTCCTCCTTACACTGTCATTATGGGCCTGACGTCCTTGTCGGTGTTCTCCCATTGCTATCAGCTATAATAGTTTTAAACTTCCCGGCATCAGTCAAAAGTTTCCAAAGACAAGAATGCAGCGTTGGCTTACCACTTGTAGACATCTTCATTGCTCCATATCTCTTCCTCATCTCAGTACTTAAATTGGGGGGGGACAAGACATTTGGCTGAAAAAAAACAGGGATTTCTTCCTCTATGTTACAATAAGCCCTAGAAGTGTGCTGTGCAGGTGTATGGGTGTCAAGTGGAATTAAGATTGCCACGTTATTTTGCTCTATGGTTTTCCTACTTCTCTGGAGATGGTCTTCCCCAATGTGGTCCTCCTGCATATAGCCACCCGCAGGGTCAGAGTTAGGTTAGGCCTTTCCCTGGCCACGTAAGGGAAGCTTCCCTCCAGAGAATCAGTGACAATATTGCTAGATTTGTCACACTATGTAAATTCCCAATGCACGCTGGCGCAGGCAATTATCAAGATTCTGGCTAAATCTCCTAGGAAGAAATTCGGTCTTGGCTGTTCGATGAAAAAATATGGGCTCATGGCACATTGGGATTTGTCAGATGGGGTGTCAATACAAACATTAGAACACATTATGATGAACTATATCATACTTCAAGAACATAGGAAACTTTTTTTTTCTCGATCAGTTGGTCATAATGAATGGTTGAATACACATGCTTTCTGGTCTAGACTGAGTTCTGGTGTTGAAACTAATTTATCGGTAGTGGGTTTAGAATTTCTAAACAGAATCCATTTTTATAAAACTCAACTGATAATGGTAATGCTTGCCTGCCGATATATTTTTATTGATGTGATAATAGTTTTAATGCTGTGTATGTTGAGATGTTTTACTCTTCTGGTTGTATGTGACACTATATGTATTTGTATAATCTGGTCACTATTTTATATGATGATCTCGGTGTTTTGGTAATTATTTATTTTGCTACTTCTATTTTGTGAGATTCATGTGAAAGGTTGACTTTGTTAACCATGGCTCATTAAATTAAAAAATAACAACAAATGTCCAATAGCAGCCAAGAGCTTGGTCTATGCCGTTTCAGCTTTAGCGAGAATAACATCATCAGCAAACAGCAGAAGAAGTTCAGCCCACCCCCGAATCTTTGGAGCATGTGCCTGGTTGTGGGGTTGGTGGCATATTGTGGCACTCTTCTTGCTCTGGATAGGATCATGCTTTGGGGCCTTTCCTGTTCGGGATTTTACCTCCAAAGATGACTGCTATGATCTGGAAGGTCTAGGATCGCATTTCAAATTTTCTTTCCTATCCGGATCAATTTCAGGGTTGTGACAGTGTGTTTTTACTCTCAAAGACTACATTTCCCAGAATGCACTACACTGTGCTTCATCTCCACTCTTGCAGACATAGCCGTCTCTAGCGGGGAGCAAAGGGGGCAACACCGCCGCTTATTGGCTGCTTTGCCTGCCAAATAAATGCTTCCATTGCATTGACAGTAGTTATTAGACAATTAAACTGTGGGTTCATGGGTGTCAACGTTTGATTTTCACTATAGGGGCAAAAATGCCCCCCGCCCTGAATTTAAGCAAGCTACCAGCCAAACCCATCACCTGGCCGAACACATTTTATAGCACTTGTTTTTTTATAAGGAATTGCAAAAAGTCATAAATCTAATAATTTTTAAAGTATAACTTCTTAACAACAGTCACACAACCGGCTAAGCTGCCCTGCCTTGTAGCCTTCTACTGTAGGGCATTTCTATGGATCCTTTAATGTGTTCAAAATCACTGCATTCCCAACAGTGCAGTTCGTGTACATGACCTCAAAGTCAGCAGTATTTCATCTCCAGCCACACTCACCCTGTGGTGTACCAGTGGCGGCTTCTCCATAATGGGTGAGGGGGGGCGCTGTTGTATTTGTGCCCGCCGGCTTGGCCCCCCTAATACTGATTTCTAGGGACGCTGCCGCTGCTTGTGGGCCTTGGATGCACAGAAGATTCAGAACTCTTGTGGCTAGCAGGTCCCAGTGTTGGATCTCACTTCTGGCATGAGGTCATTGGTCGGCTGCTTGATAACTCTCACATTGTTTCAGTCCGGCGTAGGTCATTTTTGCAGTGATCTTGTTGGGCAGATCCCTTTTCTTCCAGGTCCCTGAGCTCTTGAATTTCAATGTTGCCACTTTGTGTGTTTACCCTTACTCTTGCTCTTGAGCCAACGCATGTCTAGTTCGCCTCTCTTCCAGAACAGCATAGTTTGATTGTGTTTTATAGTTCTCTTTTCTGCAGTTCACCTTTGCCCCACGCTGAGAGTTTCCTGTTTCTAGTTCCTTCTCCTTTCCTTCCGTGGTGTTGTGTCCTGTTCGGGGGCTCCCGGGCAGCAGGACACGCAACTGCTGGCAAACAACCAGCAGGGTCAGACGTGCTCCGACCACACAGCCAGGAACATGGCAGGGGGGTCCCCGCTGCTGTCGGGATCCACCAACCGGACCCAGGCACTGCGATCGCCCAGTGCTCTTGCTCCGTAGCGCTGTGATCTCGCAGGCCAAGGCTCCCACACAGGCCCTGAACACACGGCTGGCACACCATTCACGAAAGCACAGCCACAGGGTTAGCACTCTCTGTGTCTACTGCTGGCTGCACTGCCCGCTCCTTCTTCTTCTTGCTGATAGATTTGTATCCATCAGCGGTGATTTTTGGATACCGAGGCTTGAGCCTCATTACTCCATCTTCTCGGGTTGAGTGTGTAGTCGTGGGTTTGTATTCTTCTTGGTCTGTGTGGTCTTGTCACGGTAGGGCTGGTTTCACAGGGTCTTCGCAGTGATGGGCCGCGGGTAGCACTGCCTGTGCACAGAGGCCCTTTTTTATTAACTCCCATCATGACAAGCTCTTAAACGGGCAACACTCCACTGTTAAAGGGGCCACAACACATGTGGGTATGAGGGGGCATGGTTTGTGGGGGTGTGTGGTTTCATTTGCTCCTTCTTTAACATCCTCACATATGAAGTGTTCCACCCTTTGTTATTACACCCTTTCCTGTCTCTGTGTGATCAGGAGGGTGTGTGGACTTTGCTGGAATCACAGTGTGTTTCTCATCCTTGTTAGTAGTGTCTTTACAATACCATGGCCAATTCTATTTTAATCGTGCCTAACCATAAGGAACGTATGAGCAGTGGGGTGGCCAGGAATCAAATTTAGGAGGGGCACAGAGGGGGCCAAAGACAAAAGTAGCGGGGGAGGGGGGCACCGACAAAAGTAAGGGGGCACCTATGAAAGGTAATGTGTGACGTCACAAGCACTCCTGCAGAGAGGCTTTTGTGCACGCCAACTAGCCACACCCCACTGTACCTCCCCTACCATCAGAATGCAGGCAGGAAACAATTCAGTGACTAATGGCCCATCGTTAGCAGTTTCTTGGCTACATTCTGATGGGAGGTGCTGCAAGCTCCTTGATCGCTGCTTGCTCTGAGACAAAAGGAGTATTGCCTTGTGATCTGCAGACATTTGCCTCAGTGAGTGTTACAAATAACACAATGCACAGAGAACACAGTCACTGCTCTCCTTAGGTAGGGGCGAGGGCGCTGCCCCACCCTAGCGACGCGACTGTGTATGAGTGGTACTCGGACATGAGCCCTTAAGAGCAACACTTGAGGCAAGATTCGCATTGTGTACCCTCACATTTCTACAGATTGGTCCGTTTGAAGGGGAGGGCATGCTGCGATCTTAAATAACAAGGAGTGGGCCCACCCAAAAAATTGCAATATACTATAATCAAAAGTAAACATAGTATTTGGTACATGGCAATAAACCACGTATTCGCAGTGACGTCATCACGCACATGCGTGCAACGCTGCATCTGCAGACCGTTGTGCATTAGGCATCTTCTTGGCAATATATTTTCCTGCAGCTGCATGCGGCCTTTATGCCATACCTTTCATTCTTCATTATACATGGGTAACTAGTGGGCTCGAAAAAATTCTTTCAACAAAAATGTTGTTTGACATAGTTTGAATATTTAGTTTTCAACTCTATTTCAGCGCAAGCAGCGTTCTGCCACTGATATTCACAGTCACAGTCAGTACATGATTTGTAAGGTGCGTGTTTCCTTCACGCCCAGTGGCGCTCCTATACTGTGTTTGAACATGATGTGTCGGGATTCCTGTCACACACTTATTTCTGTTCCCCTCCCTTTTCTGGGGAACATGCACAGGCTTTCCATGTTATCTGGCACATCGTCCCGGCGTCAGGTATGGTTGGTGCTTTGGTAATACATTTGTTTGCACCGTTTAATTTCCAGCATGTATTCGATTAGTGGGGGCCTCGCTACACATGCCCTTTCTATGTTACTTACAGACACTGCCCTGATGAAGGTGTCCATCTGTCCAACACGTTGATTGTCTACCTTTTGAGTGAAGAAAATATGGTGACAAACTATTACAAAGGATCACGTGTTGTGTTGTATGTCCATACGTAATTCACCTGTATTTTTTTTTACTTCCGGGGTGCAGCCAGCACTGAGGGGAAGTATGCTGGGATTTGCCATTGCTTGCATACAGACGAGTGTGGTACTATTGGTCGTAAGGCTGGGGACATTACCTGTGTGCATCAATGGGTTGGTTGAAGGCTATCCCTGTTTTAGTCTGTGGGGCAGAAGGGGGTGACCTGTGCATGTAGAGTGTGGACGGATTTTCACTGGTTGTTTGATTAACAGTGAGGCTAGCACTAGCATGAGGGATGTGATTTCAATTCCATTCAGTGTTGGCGTAGAGCAGGCCAGACCTGTTGCCTGTATGCGGACAGGGCAAAGGACGTGCCTGGTCTTTCTTCATGTTCTCCTGGGTGCATGTGCTTGGCTGGTTGGAAACAGATGCTTGACAGAAGTTTGGAGGAGGCAGGAATGTGGAGGGGTGGGTTTGGTGAGTGCTTCCCTAGCACAGTGCTTGTTGCAATAAAAGCAAGTGTGTTGGGTTGCCTACTCCCAGAGATAGCTGCCACTCTATGTTCTGTCAGGTGCACTGACATGGTTTGCCAGGACAGTGG
This sequence comes from Ambystoma mexicanum, assembly GCF_040938575.1. Classification (NCBI taxonomy): domain Eukaryota; kingdom Metazoa; phylum Chordata; class Amphibia; order Caudata; family Ambystomatidae; genus Ambystoma; species Ambystoma mexicanum. The sequence goes on from NC_090932.1 coordinate 91,822,390, forward strand.
GAATTTGTGTTGGCCTCAGGGCGGATCAGGCCCATTTTTGCTTAGTGAATAAAATCAATGTATACTCAGTCAGACAGAGAAATGGAGAATCCTGTATCCTTGGAGCCTGGTCTCTGCTCGGCCTGCGAGATGGTTTGATCTGAGTGTAGCTGTGGGTCACGGTGAAGCGGAGCGGCCCTTGTGGTGTTGGGTTAAAGAGGTGACGATTCTGTTAGTGTGTTGCTTCCTCTACTAGGGGAAAGGTCTGTCCTATTATGGGTCTGATCTGTAAGGGTTATAGTAGCTCATTTTATGAAGATTTGTCCCACTGTAATTTGGTCCCCAGGTTCATTAGGGCTCTAGTCTTTAGCTGCTCGTGTAGATATCCATGGTTTTAATTTCTTTCTAAAAGAAATGTGGCACGTGCAAAGTCAATATACCCTCATATTCACAATCCTAGTATTCTGTCCATTTAACATTCCAATTTTCACAAACCCAGCAGGTTTCCAGTTTGGCCACCCAGCATCATAACAGCAATCCAATAATACACTCCCGCACACAGACACTTATGCTGGTGCTTGCCAATTACTCAAGAGGAGAGCAGAGCGATAGATATAGATTCAGGATATGACGAATACTCCATTTCCCACACTCTGGTAAACAAGCGATGATTTACAGAAATGCGTTTGGATATCCAAATGTATTGAATAAACTCTAATAAAATGCCAGCATGTAAACCCAGAATACTAACAGGGTAATTCATAGAATTTCGCACAAAAGTGGTGCACGCGGCTGGCGCACAGTGTGCGCGTGCGAATGTCTGCGCCAGCCAGGTGCGCTAAAATCGATATCCGCGCACAGCGTATTCATGGATTTCAGCCTCCAAAACCAGCTGTGGCGCAGAGTGGCGCAGCAACCCTGCAGCTGCGCCAGTTACGCCCCCAAGAACACCCTTGCGCAAGGAAAAGCCATCAAAATTCACAATTCAACGCAAAGGGCTGCGCTAACCCTGGACCAGTATACAGGGTTGCCAAACAGCAAACGGCGAGCGGGGAACGTGTATTACTGGGGTGCGCGGGAAGTTTCACACGCAATTTCAGCAGGGTACGTGTATTTCTGGGGTGCGGGGAAGTTCAACACGCGATTACAGCAGGGTACGTGTATTACAGGGGTGCGCAGGAAGTTCCACACGCAATTCCAGCAGGGTACGTGTATTTCTGGGGTGCAGGGAATTTTTACACGCGATTTCAGCAGGGTACCAGTATTACTGGGGTGCGCGGGAAGTTCCACATGCGATTTCAGCAGGGTACGTGTATTTCTGGGATGCGGGGAACTTTTACACGCGATTTCAGCAGGGTACCTGTATTACTGGGGTGCGCGGGAAGTTACACATGCAATTTCAGCAGGGTACGTGTATTTCTGGGGTGCGGGGAAGTTTAACACGCAATTTCAGCAGGGTAGGTGTCTTACTGGTGTGCGTGGGAAGTTACACACGCGATTTCAGCAGGGTACATGCATTTCTGGGGTGCGGGGAAGCTTGACACGCGATTTCAGCAGGGCACATGTATTACAGGGGTGCGCGGGAAGTTACACACGCGATTTCAGCAGGGTACGTGTATTTCTGGGGTGCGGGGAAGTTCAACACGCGATTACAGCAGGGTACGTGTATTACAGGGGTGCGCGGGAAGTCCCACACGCAATTCCAGCAGAGTACGTGTATTTCTGGGGTGCGGGGAAGTTTCACACGCGATTACAGCAGGGTACGAGTATTTCTAGGGTGCGTGGAAGTGTAACACGCGATCACAGCAGGGTACCTGTATTACTGGGGTGTGCGGGAAGTCCCACATGCGATTCAAGCAGGGTACGTGTATTTCTGGGGTGCGGAGAAGTTTCACACACGATTTCAGCAGGGTACCTGTATTACTGGGGTGCACGGGAAGTTCCACACGCGATTAAAGCAGGGTACGTGTATTACTGGGGTGCGGGCAAGTTTGACACGCGATAGGCCCTATGCGAGTGGGGTACGTGTATTTGGGGGGTGCAGGGGAGTCCTACATGTGAATTGGCAGTGTGGGTCCTCCCAGGTGTTCCGTCTACACCCTCCACGGCCCCTGCAGGCAGACCACACCACAGGGGACTACCCTGCACCCCTGGTCATGTCCCGCAGGCAGCCCATCCACCATGGGCATGCCCCCCCAGCCAAGCCACATGTCACCTTGCACTAGTGATCACCAACGCATTACCCCCTTGCACCCCCACCACACAGCAGTGCAGGGCACCTGCCAGCAGGCACACACTCATTTCCCCCAGCACCCCCACCCCCAGCAGTGTAGGGTACCTGCCAGCAGGCCCCCACTCATGTCCCACCCATGTCCCCTTGCACCCCCACCCCCAGCAGTGCAGGCCCCCACTCATGTCCCCTTGCACACTCACCCCCCAGCAGTGCAGGGCACCTGCCAGCAGGCCCCCACTCATGTACCACTCATGTCCCCTTGCACCCCCACCCCCCAGCAGTCAGGGGCACCTGGCAGCAGGCCCCCACTCATGTCCCCTTGCAGCACCACCCCCCAGCAGTACAGGGCACCTGCCAGCATGTTAGGCGGAAACCTGTGCAGTTCCCTCTGGGACCACTGCAAAAGATTTAGGACTACAGGTGTTTGGCAGTAAACCCACTTGGTAGCAGTCTGTACCACACAGATTCACTTAGTAGCTGTGGCTGAGCAGTCAGACTTCCCTCAAGAAGAGTTAGGCAGTATGTGGAGTATACAAAATAGGGCAATTTACACAGTAGAACAAGCAAACACGGACAGAGCTTCGGTGTAAAGATATATAGTTATTTATTTATAAAAACACATCTATGGAAAACACACTGGCACTAATACAGCAAACAACTTCAATCACAATTACTATAAGTAAATCAATCCCCATAACAATAGCTCGACAAGTCTAGGTTCAACGGCACCACTTATTTGCAGACAGAGGTGAATGCTTTAACCTAGATGGCACTCTAGTATTCGTTAGGATGGGAGAGAAAAGGCAGGGTATGAAATCAACTCGGTACCAACACTTTTTTATGAACAAATGCAAGGCAAGTAAGGCAGGGTCTACTGTAGATCGCAAAGTTCAGAGGCCATGCCCACTCGGAGAGAGGCAAGGCGATATGTCCCAAAAAGTATCACAGTGGAAATGCACTTCGAGTTTTTGTCACAAATTGTTATAGAAAGTTTGGACCAGTTCAGAACAGAAAGTTAAGAAGGCTTGGAGGCGACCCAATGGATAGGCGAGGATTAAGACACCTCATGCTAACCGACACAAGGGAAGCCAGGCGGACATGGTACCTTGTATGTGGAGAGACAGCTCCGGCGGGGGCAGTTGTTCCTGGTGGTGGATGCAAGTCGGGGCTTTGCCAAGAGAAGAGATGCTCTCGTCGTCGAAGGAAAGTTGAAGATCGTTGCACCACCAGGGAAGAGACCAGCCACAGAGTGCTCCGTCACAAGGCACCACCTTTTGGTCGCGGTACGGGTTAGTGGCTATCTGGTTGCCGGGGTGCTCAGCACGGGCAATTCGACCACTACGCCCTGGAAGCGAAGAAAAAGCAAAGGGGACTGGTTGTTCCCACCAGTCAGGGGAAGAAGACTCTCCAGCCGGGAGATCTCCTCTGTCGTTGGGAAGTGGTGAGTCGGTTCAGCAGGGCTCCACCAGAGGTGTCGTCGTTGCAGGTCGGCTCAGCTTTACCCTCGTCGGATTCTTAGGTCCTGTGGCGACTTCTGAAGATCCAGTCCCAAAATCCCTGCTTTTATGCAGAAAACCCCCATTCATTCAGCCTAGCTGTCAATCAAAACACGCTAAGTGGTGAGCGGGGTGGCTTACCACTTGGGCCAATCACACCAGAGTGCGACTTGAGTTGGCAAGGCAACTCAGTCCAGGGTGCCTAAACCCCCTCCCACACCCCCTGTGGTACCCAGACAGAATGGCACCACTTTGGAGGGCCTCTGTGCAGAAGCCTGCCAAAATTGGAACAAAGGGCTCAACCTTTGGTTTAGGAGTCACAGAGACGAACACAGACGCCATTTTAAAAACCGAGTTCTGGCAGAAAATACCAACCGATAGATTTATTTAAGATAAATAAACCGGTGGTATGTTAGAGATTAACGAGAAAGAGTATTAACCTCCAACAATGGGAAGAATCCCATAGAGTTATATTCGGGGTCGGACATAACGAGTAGTTTCCACTGCCACCAGCCAAAACTCGACGAGGGGGGACGGGACAGTGCCCCCTCGAATAACAGACCCAGGATTAATCGAATTTCCCCTACTAGTACGTCCACAATAGGATGGTTTGTACTAGTTCTGTTAGTAAATTTAGGTCTAGTAAAGCCAATGGTGACTTTACATGCCCTGGGAGACAGTAGTCAGTCCCAGGGTATGGAGTCTATAGTGGGGACCTCTAGGACGCCCCAGTGTTACGGCACGGAGGGTGCGGTGTAACACACATTGTAAAACATATGAGACCCTATGGAGTAAAAGACCCCATAGCCCATAGAACACATTGACATTCAAAGGAATTAACCACATTCATGTCCAAGAGTGGGAGAAAAAGAGTCTTACTCTTGGCAGGATGGAAAAAACAAACTCCAGAAATCCAGCAAAGCTGCTGGGGGACTCACTAGGTTAGGAAATTCAGCCTAAACAGAGAATTCTCCCTAACACAGCAGGCCCCCACTCATGTCACACTCATGTCCCCCTGCACTCCCACCCCCCAGCAGTGCAGGGCACCTGCCAGCAGGCCCCCACTCATGTTCCCTTGCACACCCACCCCCCAGCAGTGCAGGGCACCTGCCAGCAGGCCCCCACTCATGTCCCCCAGCACCCCCACCTCCCAGCAGTGCAGGTCACCAAAGGAAAGGTGTCCAAAGTCACAGTTCAAAAAATGAAATCCAAGGGAAAAACAAAAGTGAAAGCCATTGCTCCATGGGGAAATCCAAACAAAAAAGTATAATCCAACTGTCAACTATATACAGATGAACAATCCAGGGTCAAAAACTCCTACTATAAACAAAAATGTGGTCCATTGTCCAAAAGGTCCAAAATAAAGAAAAAACAAAGGAAACCTAATACTAACTAAATAACTAACTATTTACAAGGGCAGCGGTCAAGTCCAACGGCTCACATGTTGATGTTCCGGGCTAGGGCATCATCGAACTCCTGCTCGATGTCCCGGAGGCGGTCCTCTTCCATGGCCCTGAGGGTTCGCAGGGACGATGACATTTGGAACTCCAGGTCCCTGCGAATGGCCTCGAGGCACTCGGCCCGCCTCAGGGCCCTACGCATGGAGTTCTCTGCCCTGACCATGGTGAGCCGTGCCTCTTCCGCCCGCTGCTGCTCCGCATCTATCGCATGGCCCAACCGCTGCCACACGGAAGGCACTTCCCGTCCAGGGTCCTCCTGCCCTCTGGCCGATGCCTGCCCCTCCGATGTTGATGGCCCCGAGCCATCATTGCTCCCACCTACAGCCTGCTCCTGCTGCTGCTGTCCATGTGCCCTGTCCGATGGTGCCTGCACATCCTCCATCTGCTGGTCTCCAGTTGTGGTGTCCACCCCTGCTGGACCACTGACTCCCGACTGTGGCAGGGATGTGAGCTCTACCAAGCTGGCTGTGTTGGTCAGGCCAGGTCCACAGGGGGCCCTGGTGGAATCTGTGCCGGAAGACGATGTGGAGAACGACCGGCGCATAGCCTCCACAGAGGAGGAGAGGTCTGCCAGAGTGCGCGTCACATGTAGGAACCCTCCGACCAGGGCCCCTCCCAGCAATGCGACGTCATGACGCTGCTCTTCGTGATGGCGTGCGTTCTCCGCCCAGGAAGAACGCAGGTCATCACGAATGACACGTGTGCGCAACGCGACACCCACCAGGACGGATCCCATACAGTCGTGGGACCCCTCATCCGCAGGTAGTGGAGAGGCAGGTGATATGGCACTCTCCCCTACCTGCGGACGGGCCTGGGACGGGGCCTCCCTGCTGGTGCATGATGGTGCAGTCACAGGGTCAAGGACAGCGACATGCACAGGCCCCTCCGCGGTGACCTGTGCTGCCTCCTGACCCTGGCCCTGGACTGCACCACTTGCACCAGTGGTACTACCCCCACCAGGCCCCATGTGTGGCTCAGTAGCGGGTTCCTCCTCCTCTGTGGAGAGCACCAACCTGGATGTCTCCACACCGTCTTCCACCACAGCCGTTGAGGCAGACGCAGCACCAGCCCCATTGCTCCCGGATGATGGCAATTCCTGGCAGGGTGGCTGGGCCTTGCGTCGCCGCCCAGTGGAGGCATCCCCGCCGCTTGGCTCCACAGCACCGTCTCCGCCCTCTTCTTCACTTGACGCTGCGTAGAGGGAGACATAGAACACAAGCATCAGGGTACAGTACAAAATACCCTAGACAGGAAGCAATAACACATGAGTGGCACTGTCAAATGTCACTTCCATCCTGTCATTCCACAACACATGGGTGAATGCACACAACACACATGCAGAAACAGTCCGTGCGCCTGCAATCAACATCAACATCCATGTAGAAGGGCCCCTGTAAACCAAGATGTTGCCTTCAAAGTCACATGCATCCATGGCGTTTCAAAGTCACACACACACTTCTCAGGCACACACACACACATGTGCACCATACATGTACATGACATCAGCACCCATTCCTCGCCCCCCCTCCATATCCAGGAACAGAGACAGCCATGCATTCATGTGTGCATTCCACATAGAGCTCCCCATGTTGCTTTAAAACACATGCACCAACCATGTGGCTCACACATAACTGGTCTCACATGCATGACCATGATGTCCCTGCACACACACATATCCATACATGGCCTATGCCACACATACAGGCAAGCATCAGACTACCAGCACATTGCAACATGCACTGTCTCACACAGCAATGCTTGGCCACTTACCGCTCAACTCCAGACGAATCTGCCTCCGAAGGATCTGGGCGTGGAGCGCTGGGCCTATGCGTTCCAGCACCCTCATCTGGATGGCATTCAGGCGTGCCCGGCCCCCCTCCGTGAGGCGCCGGGCTTTGTGGAGGGTCCTAGACCTGAAGTCCTCCCAGCGCTTCTTGACGTGCTTGATGTCGCGGGTTGCCACCCCCTCCATGTTGATGGCAACCACTACGTCGTCCCAGATCCTCTCCCGTCCTTCCTTGTTGGCGCGCGATGTTCCGAAGAGGGCATCATAATGCCCCAGGACATGCTCCACCAGGACACCAACTTCGGTGGCAGTGAAGCTGGTGGCCCTCTGCCTCTCTGGCTGGGGGTTTCCAGTGGTGCCAGATGGTGTAGTGACCGACATGGCAACCCCAGAGGCAGGAGTGTGTGGGCAAATGGGTCCTGGGGCTGGGCTGTGGAGCGATGGAATCCCAGTCGGGGGTCTTCTGTTCCAGCAGGGGTGGACACAGCAACTGGACCCCTGCAGATGGCTGACGTGCAGGCACCAAATAGCGGGGCACGTGGGCAGCAGGCAGACAGGCAGCAGCAGATGGCTGGTGGGAGCGTGCTTGGGGCTCTGGGGGGCAGGAAAATGGCCTTCTGGGCAGGAGCGTGGTCTTCCGTGTGTGTATGCGTGGCCAGCTTGATACGGAGTGATTTGGCACGTGAAAATCTTGCACGTCAGCGTGTAATTTGAGGAAAGGCCCTTAGCGCGTAAGCGCGTCAGCACACGTACGGAATATCATTGGACCAAAGGCCCTTAGCGCGTAAGCGCGTCAGCACATGTATGCGATATCATTGGACCAAAGGCCCTTAGCGCGTAGGCGCGTCTGTGATGTATTGTGCACGGGCGTTGCCCTTTCGCGTGTAAAACTTGCCGCGCACCCCTGAAATTCACGTACTCCCTCGACCAGGGCCCTTTCGCGTGTGAAACTTCACACGAACACCGTAATAACGTACCCTGCTGAAATTGCGGGTGAAACTTCACGCGAACCCCAGGAATACACATACCCCGCTCGCTCGCACAGGGCCAATATTCCTGGGGTTGCGTGAAGTTTCACACGCGATAGGCCATGTGCGAGTGGGGTACGTGTATTTCAGGGGTTCGCGTGAAGTTTCACACGCGATAGGCCATGTGCGAGTGGGGTATGTGCATTACTGGTGTTCGCAGGAAGTTTCACCCGCGATAGGCCCTGTGCTAGTGTGGTACGTGTATTTCAGGGGTTCGCGTGAAGTTTCACATGCGATAGGCCATGTGCGAGTGGGGTACGTGCATTACTGGTGTTCGTGGGAAGTTTCACCCGCGATAGGCCCTGTGCGAGTGGGGTATATGTATTTCAGGGGTTCATGTGAAGTTTCACACACGATAGGCCATGTGCGAGTGGGGTACGTGCATTACTGGTGTTCGCGGGAAGTTTCACCCGCGATAGGCCCTGTGCGAGTGGGGTACGTGTATTTCAGGGGTTCGCGTGAAGTTTCACACGCGATAGGCCATGTGCGAGTGGGTGTACGTGCATTACTTTGTGTTCGCTGGAAGTTTCACCCGCGATAGGCCCTTTGCGAGTGGGGTACGTGTATTTCAGGGGTTCGCGTGAAGTTTCACACGGGATAGGCCATGTGCGAGTGGGGTACGTGCATTACTGGTGTTTGCGGGAAGTTTCACCCACGATAGGCCCTGTGCGGGTGGGGTATGTGTATTTCAGGGGTTCGCGTGAAGTTTCACACGCGATAGGCCATGTGCGAGTGGGTGTACGTGCATTACTGGTGTTCGCGGGAAGTTTCACCCGCGATAGGCCCTGTGCGAGTGGGGTACGTGTATTTCAGGGGTTCGCGTGAAGTTTCACACGCGATAGGCATGTGCGAGTGGGGTACGTGTATTTCAGGGATTCTTGGTAAGTTTCACACACGATTTAGCTGTCAGAGCGGGGTACGTGAATTTCGGGGGTGCACGGGGAGTCCTACACCTGAATTGGCAGTGTGGGTCCTCTCAGGTGTTCCCTCTACACCCTCCACGGCCCCTGCAGGCAGACCACACCACAGGGGACTACCACGCACCCCTGGTCATGTCCCGCAGGCAGACATCCACCATGGCCATGCACCCCAGACAAGCCACCTGTCCGCTTGCACCACTTATCAACAACTCATTTCCCCCTGCACCCCCACCCCCAAGCAGTGCAGGGCACCTGCCAGCAGGACCCCACTCATGTCCCACTCATGTCCCCTTGCACCCCCAGCAGTGCGGGGCACCTGCCAGCAGGCCCCCACTCATTTCCCACTCATGTCCCCTTGCACCCCCACCCTCCAGCAGTGTGGGGCACCTGCCAGCAGGCCCCCACTCATGTCCCACTGATGTCCTCTTGCACCCCCACCCCCCAGCATTGTGGGGCACCTGCCAGCAGGCCCCCACTCATGTCCCACTCATGTCCCCTTGCACCCCCACCCCCCAGTAGTGCGGGGCACCTTCCAGCAGGCCCCCACTCATGTCCCACTCATGTCCCCTTGCACCCCCACCTCCAGCAGTGCGGGGCACCTGCTAGCAGGCCCCCACTAATGTCCCACTCATGTCCTCTTGCACCCCCACCCCCCAGCATTGTGGGGCACCTGCCAGCAGGCCCCCACTCATGTCCCCTTGCACCCCAACCCCCCAGCATTGTGGGGCACCTGCCAGCAGGACCCCACTCATGTCCCACTCATGTCCCCTTGCACCCCCACCCCCCAGCAGTGTGGGGCACCTGCCAGCAGGCCCCCACTCATGTCCCACTAATGTCCCCTTGCACCCCCACCCCCCAGCATTGTGGGGCACCTGCCAGCATGCCCCCACTCATGTCCCCTTGCACCCCCACCCCCCAGTAGTGCGGGGCACCTTCCAGCAGGCCCCCACTCATGTCCCACTCATGTCCCCTTGCACCCCCACCTCCAGCAGTGCGGGGCACCTGCTAGCAGGCCCCCACTAATGTCCCACTCATGTCCCCTTGCACCCCCACCCCCCAGCATTGTGGGGCACCTGCCAGCAGGCCCCCACTCATGTCCCCTTGCACCCCCACCCCCCAGCATTGTGGGGCACCTGCCAGCAGGACCCCACTCATGTCCCACTCATGTCCCCTTGCACCCCCACCCCCCAGCAGTGTGGGGCACCTGCCAGCAGGCCCCCACTCATGTCCCACTCATGTCCCCTTGCACCCCCACCCCCCAGCAGTACGGGGCACCTGCCAGCAGGCCCCCAATCATGTCCCACTCATGTCCCCTTGCACCCCCACTCCCCAGCAGTGCAGGGCACCTGCCAGCAGGCCCCCACTCATGTCCCCTTGCACCCCCACCCCCCAGCATTGTGGGGCACCTGCCAGCAGGCCCCCACTCATGTCCCCTTGCACCCCCACTCCCCAGCATTGTGGGGCACCTGCCAGCAGGCCCCCACTCATGTCCCACTCATGTCCCACTCATGTCCCCTTGCACCCCCACCCTCCAGCAGTGTGGGGCACCTGCTAGCAGGCCCCCACTCATGTCCCCCAGCCAACACGTCATCACACTCTAGATCCCTGGCCCTTATGGCCAGTCTCCACATCCCAAAGACCCACCCAAGTATTGCATCCACCCACATAGAAATGCCAATTTCATGATACAACCCCAATGGCAAGTATGTAAATGAACACATGTCCATCACACACACACAATGGGTGCAAGTGAATGTCAAAACCCATATCATGACATGCATGAAACCAATGAGATAATACCACACATCGAAGTATGAACAAAAAAATGTATTAAAAGCAACATGAATGGAATAAAAAACAAACAAACGACAAAGGGAATTAAAAACAAAAAGCAGCATGTCCTAAAATAATGTAAAACCACTAATCATAATCCAAAGGAAAGGTGTCCAAAGTCACAGTTCAAAAAATTAAATCCAAGGGAAAAACAAAAGTGAAAACCATTGCTCCATGGGGAAATCCAAACAAAAAGAGATAAATCCAATAGAGAACTATATACAGAAGAACAATCCAGGGTCCATGATCCCAACTGAAGAAATGAAACCTATCAAAAATACTAACTAATGAAAAACTATATACAGAAAGGTGGTGCATTGTCCAAGCGCAACCAAAATAAAGAAAAAACCAAAGGAAACCTAACACTATCTAACTATTTACAAGGGCAGCGGGCAAGTCCAACGGCTCACATGTTGATGTTCCGGGCCAGGGCATCATCCAACTCCTGCTCGATGTCCCGAAGGCGGACCTCTTCCATGGCACCGAGGGTTCGCAGGGACGATGACATCTGGAACTCCAGGTCCCTGCGAATGGCCTCGAGGCACTCGGCCCGCCTCAGGGCCCTACGCATGGAGTTCACTGCCCTGACCATCGTGAGCATGCCTCTTCCGCCCGCTGCCGCTCCGCATCTATCGCATGGCCCAACCGCTGCCACACGGAAGACACTTCCCATCCAGGGTCCTCCTACCCTCCGGCCGATGCCTGTCCCTCCGATGATGAAGGCCCCGTGCGATCATGGCTCCCATCTTGTTGCTGCTGCTGCTGTGTCGCTGCCTGTGCCCTGGCTCCTGCTGCCTGCACATCCTCCTCCAGCTGGGGTGCAGTTGTTGAGGTACCCACCCCTGCAGGACGTCTGACTCCTGACTGTGGCAGGGATGTGTCCTCCACCAGCCTGGCCGCAGGGTCAGAGGCAGCTCCACAGGGCACCCAGGTGACACATGGGTGGGAAGATGGCACGGAGGACGACTGGCGCATAGGGGGTTCAGTTGAGGAGGGGGTCAGAACAAGGTCCACAAAACAGAGGAATCCGGCCATGGTGAGCTGTCCCAGTGGGTCAACGCGGTCAACGAGCCATGCAAGAAGACGTGCAGTCTCCTCATGAAAAGACTGCAGGTCAGCTCGCATGGCACGTTGACGCTACGCCACCCCACCCAGGACAGGCTCAACCCTGTCCCAGATAGCCACATCCTCAGGGAGAGGAAGGCCAGTTGGTGTAAGCCAATCCCCTCCCTGAGAACGGGTCTGGACGTAGGTATCCCTGCTGGTGCAAGATGATGCAGTCACAGGATCGGGGACAGGATTACACACAGGCACCTCCGCGGCGGCCTGTGCTGCCTCCTGTCCCTGCCCCTGCACTGAACTACTAGCACCAGTGGAATCCCCACCTCCAGACCCCGTCTCTGTCCCTTGCACGGCCTCCTTCTCCACCAAACCCCCCACCAACCTGGATGACTCTGTGCCATCTTCCTCCGTTGGGCCCTGTGGGGTCTCAGCTGCCCCTTCGGCTGCCGAGGAGTCCAACTCCAACCTCCGCCTCTTGGACCTCCCCTAGGCAGCTGCGACCTGGGACGCTGCAGCGGACTCCTCACTCCCCGACGAGATGACAACCTGGGAGGGGATCCGGGCCTTGCGTCTCCGGCTGGCGGTGCGATCCCTGCCGCTGTGCTCCACATCACCTTCTCCGCCCTCTCCATCAGTTGACGCTGCAGACAGGGAGAGATAGGAGACAGGCATCAGGGCACTGTACAATGGACTCATACACACATGACAGTTGTACATGAGTGGCATTGTCAAACTTCAGACATGGCATCACAATCCCCAACACACATGTCATTGCAACTCACACACATGAGCTATTCCACAGCCATATTGCAACAGCCAGCACCATCCATACACATACAAACAGCATGAGCAGCCAAAGGTGAGCCAGACATCACATGAAACACAGGGAGTGCACTAGACATGCACACACGCCACCACAATTACATGCATGTGTACACCTCCGCCAACTTTTACATTGATGGGATGGGCATCCATGTCACATCTGGCAATCAGTCTTCTAGATATCAGTCTCACATGCATCCATGTTGCATCACTGTTGCACCCATGTCAAATACACACACATGCAAATGCACACGGTGCAGATACATGCAGCTGGAACCAACATCCACGTGTGACACCACAACCATGCCAACTTACATACACAGTAATCAAAACATGTGTGCTCACACATCTGCATTTGGCCTGCATGCTTACCCACACATACACCACCCATGTGTCTCACACATGAAAGGACTTGCATGTGTCAGCCTCACAGCCCTGTAAATGCACATCCATACATGGCCCTACAAAACCACATGTACAACCTGCACACTACTGGCACACCACCACACGCACAGCTTCCAATCAGTATGCATGTACACTTACCGCTCAACTCCAGACGGGTCTGCCTCTCAAGGACCTGGACGTGGAGCGCTGGGCGTATGCGTTCCAGGACCCTCATCTGATGTTCCGACAGGTGGCCCGGCGCCCCTTAGCATCCGCTGCCTTCAAGAGGCGCCGGGCCTTGTTGAGGGTCCTGGACCTGAAGTCCTCCCAGCGCTTCTTGACATGTTGGAAGTCGCGGACTGCCACCCCCTCCGCGTTGATGGCAGTCATGATGTCCGTCCAGATCCGAGTCCGTCCTTCCTTGTCGGCGGCCGACCTTCAGAAGAGGGCATCATACTGCCCCAGGACTTGCTCCACCAGGACACCACCTTCGGTGGCAGTGAAGCTGGTGGCCCTCTGCCTCTCTGGCTGGGGTTGCCAGTGGTGCCAGATGGTGTAGTGCCCGACATGGCAACCCCAGAGGCAGGTGTGGGTGGGCAACTGGGTCTTGGGGCTGGGCTGTGGAGCAATGGAATAGCAGTCGGGAGTCTTCGGTTCCAGCAGGGGTGGTCACAGCAACAGCATCCCGGGCTGACGTGCAGGCAGCAAATGGCAGGGCACGTGGGCAGCAGGCAATCAGGCAGCAGCAGATGGCAGGTGGGAGCGTGCTCGGGGCTCTGGGGGGCAGTAATTCGGCCTTCTGGGCAGGAGCGTGGTCTTCCGTGTGTGAACGCATTGGCCAGCTTGATACGGAGTGATTTGGCATGTGAAAATCTAGCACGTCAGCGTGTAATTTGAGGAAAGGCCCTTAGCGCGTAAGCTCGTCAGCACGCGTACGCGATTTCATTGGACCAAAGGCCCTTAGCGCGTAAGCGCGTCTGTGACGTGCGCGCGCGGGCGTTTCCCTGAACCCGGGTGCATGTTACACGTCCAAGAACTGCACGTCTGAGTGTCAGCTCGTGTAATTGGAGGTTAGGGCCTTAGCGCGTATACGCGGAAGTGACGTTGGACGTGTGGGCCGGTTCAAAAGGTACGTGTAGGAGATCATTTCCTTGTACGTGCTTTTCGTGGAGAGCGAGTGGGTGAATTCTGTACTTCTTGTCGGTTCACACGCGATTTACTTCACAGCGTTTCTAGTTCGTACTCCCTGTTATCTCTGACAGCTTTTTTCTGATTTTCTGTTGGGCCTGTTTCCTCAAACAGCGTTCACTTCTTCTTTTGTCCCGTCTCCTCAAACAGTGTACAATTCTTCTTTTGGCGGGGGTGTTGCCAACGCGCACACGCGCGTATTTTTCACGCTCATTTTCCAGGCAGACGGTGAGTCGCGCACGTATTTACCAACTGTGCTTGCCCCGTGTGTCGCGTACCCCTTCAGAGGTCATTGTAGGCTGCGTGTAACACGCGTACATTCATTTTTGTGTTTCTGGGTGCCACAGCGTAGTGCGGGTTCATTTTTCCACGCACGTGGTCTACGAGGGGTTGCGTGCACGTTATTTTCTGTTTTTGGGGTGCCTGTGCGTTGAGTGACCCGTCATCTTTCCCCAGGGGTCACATACAGCCTTGCTAGAGCACTAGGGTACGAATTCCATCTAGTACCCTACCCCTTTGACACCAAATTGCCCAGGACAATAGTTTACTGCAACTCCCATACGCACAACAACATCAGTGCCATGGTTGGGAGGCGACCAAGCGGTAAGGGTGGCAAAGGTGGGCGAGCCTCAAGAGGTGGTCGTGGAGGGCACGGTAGGGGACGTGGCCGGGATTTGCAGGGTACCCCTAGCCCCTCATGTGTGGAGGACCAGTCAGGGACACCCATGCCCCTCCCCCCATAGTTGAGGGAAACGTGGCTGACACCATCTCTGCTCAGCCCTTGTTGGACCGGCCCATTGTGGCACCAGACCTGGCAGAGGGTGACTCCCAGGCTGACTTCCAGGTCGCCAAGTCTAGGCCACGTGTGGCGGTGCAAGTTGGTGTCACCAGGCCACGTGGTTCAGGGGCAGCTATGTCATCTGCTGCCCCGAGTAGGCAGGGTGGGGAGGCTGCAGGGGCAGCTGCAGCTCCATCCACCCCAGCTCTGACTCTCCCAGCCAGGGCAGTGTTGGTCCCAGTCCATCTTGCTAACGTTCCCCCTGACTACGTAACACTTCAGACAATGCCTGCACCAAGTCCCATGCTCAGTGTGCATTCCCACACTCCAACTACCCAGTCCACCGGTGCTCCTGCCCCTAATGGCCAGAGCAGCGTAGGCCACTCAGGATCCCCACCACCTTCCAAAAAAAAGAGGAAGAGTGCTCGTCCACTACAGGCCGATACCCCAGACACTGCTACACAGTCCGGCACGCAAAGGAAGCCTAGCTTCAATGATGCCGAACGTGATGCACTTGTGCAGTATGTGTCCGCACATGACAGCGAAATGTTGATAACTTCAGGGTGCAAGACCACACCTGCTCAACGTCAGGCACACTGGCAGACCGTCGTGGACATCATAAGTGCCCTTGGATTAGTGAGGCGCACAGCTGGTGAGTGCTACAAGCGCTGGAATGACCTTAAGCGCAGGGCAAAGAAAAAGCTGGCCTCAAGTCATGCCGCTTCTCTGGTGACTGGAGGTGGGTCTCCACAAGAGGACATTGAACTCACTGTACATGAGTCTGTTGCTGGGACCTACGTCACAGAGGAACAGATCCAAGGTGTGGGAGATCTGCCAGATTATGAGGCATTGTCCGGTGAGTGCACATGCATGTGTGTGTGATCCATGTGTATGTTGTGTGTGTGAGGGGTTCTGATTGAGTGCCAGGTAAGGGTGTGTGGGCCTGAGTGGTTTGGGTCACCCATGTGCTTCATCCAAAACATTCTGTGCCCCTGGATTTGGGTATTACAGTATCCCTTCTGCCCACAGTAGACTTTTTGTGCAACATCAGCCAGTTGCCCTTGAAGTGGCATCTTGCAACAACATTTTCCGTATTTCTCATTGTTCATTCAGGCTGATTGTTTCGATCCCCCCACTTTCACTACGCATTTCTCAGCCCTATTGTCAAACTATATGTGACATGCCTATGGTACATGCCATCTATGTGATGGCATGTGTCATGGATGTGGATTGGACATGCCACTCACAGGCCAATGTGTGATGGCTCTGCTAGCCAGCATGCAGCTAATGTGTTGCTCTTCCATCTTGGTGTCATCAGTGTCTGACATTTTCCTCCCCTTCAAACTCAGTGACAGTGCATGCATGGGAGGGTTATAGTCGTGTGGGACATGTGTCAATCAAGTACTGGTTCTGTAGCTTGTGAGGCCTAATTGTGTGCCATGGTGCTAATGCCTGTTTCTATTTTTTGTCTTTCATGTTTCTGCAGGGGATGACACACTTGATGCTGTTGAGGGTGAGGAGATGGTGCAGACCCAGGAGGGATCTCAGGCACGACCGGGCACCAGTGGGGGACGGGGTGTGGTGGTGGGTGAGAACCCACTCTTGCTGCAGACCGTTCTCTCCAGGGGTGTCTGGGTGCACCTCACCAGACCTCTTTTCGGGTGTTGATTCGGATGATGAGACCTATGTGGCTTCGCAGGTAGGTGTTTCTGGGAGGGATTCTGTTCTGTCCGACCCACCTGCACCAGGGGTACAGCCCACTATGGGGATTTCAGTGTTGGTAGGTCCGCCTTTGGTGGTTACGGATGCAGGGCCACACTCCGCAACATCTGATCCTGTTCCTGGGCCAGCAGATCAGAGGGGGAATGCAGTCCTGCAGCCTCAGGCAGTGCCAACACAGCAAGGCACAGTTCGCCTTGCCCCAGACAGGTGTGGTGCCCGCCGACGCGGTGGCCGTACGCCACCAGGCAATACCGCATGGGAGAAATCCATATACGGTATGGCAAACCAACAGGCAGCAGCATCTGAAATGATGGCTCAAGCTATGGAGAGGGTGGCCACTTCCATTGTCCCCCCAGAAAGGCAGATGGAGCAACTACAGCAGGCAACAGACTCCATTTGCCAATCACTCAGGGAGGACATGTTGGCGTCCAACAGGGACAGACGGGCGGCCCTGGACACTCTGCAGGAAGCCATTTCTTTAGAGTCCCAGGGCCAAATGGAAGCCCTGAGGGTAGAAGTCCGTCACCTCAGGCAGACTCTTGTGGAGCTTGAGGCTTCCACTGTCACGAGGACAGAACAGCTGCTGGAGCGGGTCACACGTACGCTCTCAGCAGAGATGCAGCAACTCGTGAGGAGGTCCGGGCATCAGGTCAGGTGGTGCATGAGGATCTCCGCACCATATTCCTCAAGAACGAGACCTTCCACACCCGCATGCTTGCTGCCATGGAGGACCAGACTAGGGCTTTGCGTGGGCTGCCTCCCATAGCACCACCACCTCCTGTGGCGCCAGCAGCACTGGGTGATGAGAGCGACCACAGCGATTCTGAATCTCTCACGATAGCGTAGCCATGCAAGCCATGAGCCCATGGAGGTATTTTTTTTCTCGCAACATCCACACAAGTGGCTGTTGGTGTGCACCTTGTCCTCGGACCTCCTGGGTGGCCTCCCCCACCCACCCTGGCCCCCACATGGCCATTTTTGATTTTTGGTTTTTGATTTTTGAGTTTTTGTTACAGTGTGTTGCCTTGTGTGGCTCCCGTGGGCATCCACTGTATTCCGTCTGGGCACATGCAGGCTTGTCCTGAGTTTGGGTTAGATGCTTGGGTATGTGAGACACACACCCCTCCTGCTTCCCGTTACCATGGGCTTGCAAAGGGTGTGCCCAAGTGACAGTAACTTACACAGTGACGTTGGACTCCCATGACATGTGTGGGCAGTCTGTAGTCAATACTGTGTATACATTCCTAGTGCATATTGTTGTAGTATTGTACACTGCATGGTGTATTGATGTGTGCTTGTGCATCCATGTCTCCGTCCTAATTTGCAGGTTCATTCCTCATGTCTTCACAAGGCTGTCTACTTTGGAGATGGAGTTCATGTTGTAAGCAGTGCACTTCCAGATTTGCGTAGCACCAACACTGTACAGTTGGAAGTGGTCGATGTGCTAGCATCACCAGGTTGTAAGACTACGTATCCTTTAACTTAGTACTGTCATGTGAATGCTATGTTTGGGGTGGCTAGCTGCATTGTATTGTGGTAAGTCTTTGGTCATGTGTGTTGTCAGTTCTACATTAATGGGAGCATATTGTGTGTGGCCATTTTCCATTCGGGACACTGTACTTTGTGACACTTGTGTCATGTTTTGGGGATTCCTTTGTTTGCTCTCACATAGCATGACATGCCATGGTGTGTTGGGTGGCGGTGCTGGGGAGGTGTTGGGTGACATGGCACTGTTGTCATGTTGTATCTTGCAAGTGGGTAATGATTTTAGCAGCATAGAAGTGTGTCTTTCGATGACACAGCATTGGTGGTGTTTGTGTAGGTAGGGATGCACACAATGGAACACTACCAGGTGAACAATCTCAGGCTGGTATGGTTGTGACAGTTGACTGTCACTTGACTCATCATCATTGATAGTCAGCTGGTATGTGCCAGGGCTGTGTGCACTCCACAGGGGTGTGATTTTAGGTGAAGTAATTAGCCACCAGCTGCGTACGGGCTGCCTCACCCCGTGCCCTTTCCCCTCCCATGCGCAGCGGGCGTGCATGTGGTTGGGGATGTGGGGGCACCACCATGTCCACGGGCAGGCCCCGGCGTGTTGCAACGTTGTGCAGGACACATGCTGCCACTATGATCCTGCAAACTACTGGGGGAGCGTATAACAGCTGCCCGCCAGAACGGTCAAGGGAGCGAAAGCGTGACTTGAGCACTCCGAATGTGCGCTCCACTATGCCCCGGGTTGCAATATGGGCTGTGTTGTATCTTACCTCGGGTGGCGTGGTGGGGTTCCGAATTGGTGTCATCATGTGGGTGCTCAGAGGGTAGGCAATGTCCCCTGAGGAGGTGGTGATGGGTATCATTAGTGGGGTTGTGACATTACTCAGTATCTGACATGCATGCATGTGCTGTGGCATTTATACTCACCAATCAGCCATGTATCGCCATGCCGACCAGCTTCTAGGTCCCGGTTTAGGGTTGACATTCTGTAAATGAAACTGTCGTAGCTGGACCCTGGATAGTTGGCATATACTGAGGTGATGATTCCCTTGGCATCACATACTACCTGGATGTTGATGGAATGCCAGTTCTTGCGGTTTCTATAGATGTGCTCAGATGCCCTGGGGGGACGTAGAGCCACATGGGTGCAGTCAATGGCACCTAGCACTTTGGGGAAGTGTGCCAACCCGTAAAAATCCTGGACGACAGCCTGCCTTTCTGCAGGTGTTCTGGGCAGTTATATGTGCCTGCATACTGATGGCCGTGCAGTCATGATGGCCAAGACCTGCTGTAGGCAGCGTGACTGCGTGGCCTGTGACACCCCCCCCCCACTATGGCACTTGTCCGCTGAAATGATCCAGTGGCCAAGAAGTGCAGTACATTAAGGACCTTCTCCAGGAGGCTGAGTGCTTGGGAGCAGAGGGTGGGTGATGTGAGGTCATCCTCCCACTCACTGACCAGGTCGAGTATTATGTGAGGTGGAAACCTGTCCCTCAGGCATCCCAAAAAGGCTGGTTCTGGGTGTTAAGATTCTGGCCCTGAATATCCTCCTCCTCCTCGTGCGGTATCCCACGGCCACTGCTGCTAGGAACGGTATATTCATCCTGGCGTCTGAGCTTGTTTGTTGTTTGTGCGCACTTTTATGCTGTGCGGGTCGATGTATGCCTGCTTCCTGCTTGCGTACGTGTTTCCGGATTAGCGCGTCTTTTTTGGCATGTGCGTGTGGCCGTTCCGCGCATTTGCCTCCTGTACTTCCACGCCCACCACAGTAATACACGTACCCCGCTCGCCGAGGCCCAATCACGTGTAAAACTTCCCGTGAGCCTCGGAAGTACACGTACCCCGCTCGCCCAGGCCCAATCGCGTGTAAAACTTCCGGCGAGCCACTGAAGTACATGTACCCCGCTCGCCCAGGCCCAATCGCGTGTAAGACTTCCCGCGAGCCCCGGAAGTACACGTACCCCGCTCGCCCAGGCCCAATCGTGTGTAAAACTTCCCACGAGCCCCTGAAGTACACGTACCCCACTTGCCCAGGCCCAATCGCGTGTAAGACTTCCCGCGAGCCCCGGAAGTACACGTACCCCGCTCGCCCAGCCCCAATCGCTTGTAAAACTTCCCGCGAGCCCCTGAAGTACACATACCCCGCTCGCCCAGGCCCAATCGCGTGTAAAACTTCCCGCGAGCCCCTGAAGTACACGTACCCCGCTCGCCCAGGCACAATCGCGTGTAAAACTTCACACGAGCCCCTGAATTACACGTACCCTGCTTGCCCAGGCACAATCACGTGTGAAACTTCCCGCGCACCCACGAAATACACGCTATTATTGACACAGAGGGTGTCCGTGTTTGTTGCGTACCCCTTTGCACGTCATTTGTCCTATAGGGCGACAGTATGGGACATTCATCGGAGCTGTACATACAGCTTTTTGTTAGCGCACATTTTCTTAATGCGCAGGGACGTTACCGCCTGCCTTCGTGTGGCGGACATGTGTTGATGTACATAGTTGACTTTTGGTTTGTGTCGTGGGAACGCCATTTCACTGCTGGGGGGTGGGTGTGCAAGGGAACTTGAGTGGGGGCCTGCTGGCAGGTGCCCTGCACTGCTGGGGGCTCGGGGCGCAAGGGGACATGAGTGGAGGCCTGCTGGCAGGTGCCATGCACTGCTGGGGGGTGGGTGTGCAAGGGGACATGAGTGGGGACCTGCTGGCAGGTGCCCCGCACTGCTGGGGGGTGGGT